>NC_070561.1:6667068-7273165 GCF_026914185.1 Puccinia triticina | reverse complement strand
CTGCAAGAGCTGGATGTTCAGGGACATGTCAAAAGGTATGTCCCATGTACATTCAGCACAACCCGTGGTGTACACCTACACACCCCTGTGAAGATGGGGTACAGCACCTCATACCGCATGGAGGTTGGGATGAGCCACAGGGTGCCCAAAAACAAGTGAAATCTATGGTGTACATGACCATGAAACCCCATCATAATGGGTTGCAAACCCCCTGCACTCCAATCTGATACCCTGTGATAGGGGTGAGCCCCTTCACACCCCAGATGTACTGTACATATCCGGCACCCAGCCCGACTTGTCGCACCGGGCGCCACCAAGAGGGAAGACCGGTATGTGCACTCCCCTCAACCACTGGTGTGCCGGTCATCAAGGAGAATAACCCCCCTCAATGCCCGGGCGCAAAGACCGGTCAGCAAGGGGAGTTGCTCATCCCATTGATCCCCGGCACAGACCGGTCATTGAAAGGAGTACCACCTCCTCTCGGTGACTGGCACAAACCGGGTATCAAGAGGAGGTGGACTCCCTCAATCGCCGGGACAGACCGCACATTGAGGGGAGTAGCAACTCCCCTTGATGACCAGCACCAGCCGATCATTGAGGGGAGTAGCAACTTGCCTCAATGACTGCTACTCCCCTTGATGACCAACACCAATTGATCAACAAGGGGATTTGAAACTCCCCTTGATGTCCGGTCTCTGTCAGTCATCAAATGGAGTAGCGACTCCCCTTCATGATCCGTCTGGGTTGGTTATTGAGAGGAGTTGCTACTCACCTTGATGAGACCAGGGGAGTATCAACTCTCCTCGATGAGACCAGTAATTGAGGGGAGCATCAACTCCCCTCAATGAGACCAGTCATTGAGGGGAGTATCAACTCCCCTTGATGATTGGTTAGCGTTGGTCATTGAGGGGAGTTGCTACTTCCCCTGATGACCGGTTTGAAGGGAGTAGCAACTCCCCTCGCTGACTGGTCTGGGTTGGCCATTGAGAGGAGTTGCTACTCCCCTCAATGACCGGTCTGGGTCGGTCAGGTACCGGCGACCAAGGAGAGTCCACCTCCTCTCAATGCCCAGTATGTGCCGGTCACCAAGGGGAGGTGGGAGTAGCAACTCCCTAACGGTCAGTCTGTGCCGGGCATTGATCGGAGTCCACCTGCCCTCAATGACCGCCTCCAGAAGTGTGTTTGGGGTGCGCCCCTCATGTACACCATCTCTTTTGGGGTAAATTGGATTGCACCCCAATATCTAAGCTCTTTTGGAGTTTTGATGCAAGCACCCCAATTTTTTGGGGGTGGCCAGGTGGGTACCCCTTGAAGATTGGGGTGTAATCAAGAATACCCCAATTTTGTTGGTGTACCCAGTAGTGTACCCCTTTTTGTTGGTGTACATGAAGTAAAAACTTGGGGTGCATTTAGCATGCCCCCCAAAAAATCATTTTTCCCACTAAAGTGCCTTAGCGCAATTTAGTGGAGCGCTAACGCTAAACAAAAATTGGTGTGCTGTTAGCGCCGCTGAAAATTGGCGCAACGTAGCGGCGCAAACAGCGCGCCAATGCTATTCAAAAAATGCTGGCGCTTTTTGACGCTACACTAAACTTTAGGGCTAAAAATAGTGTGGAATACAAACTGACCACTGATGAATTCTTGGGCAACAGAGCCCAGAAGCCTTCCTCAACAGCAAAATCTTCTGCAACATATATTTCAATTTGAAGTTTCAAAGTTGCCTGTGCTTGGTTGTTGTGAATGAAGCACACATGATGTATGTGTGGGGCCTTGTTGCCAGTGGCAAATCAAAAGGGCTTCCGCCCCATATAAAACACATGGAGTGTGGATTCTTTCAACCAGGATACAGTGGACTAGGTGGCAGCCTGCTGGAAACCAATGGAACTCTGTTACTTATGATGTCTGCCACCTGTTGCCCTATTGAAATCAAACAGATCCTTGAATCACTCAAGCTCACCAAGAACATGGTGGAATTTGTCCAAGCCAAACTTGTCCAATCTGGAATTTGCATCTTGCAGATCAATATGAAACATTCCCATGTGTTGTTGGAGGACCTTTCTGATCTGTACAGTACCCAAGAACAGACAAAAAATTTATTCCTTATTATGTACCCCAGAAAAGGGGGTATGAGAAAATTAATTAATTAATTAAAAAATAGTTTTTTTGAAATTCTGATTGCATGATAATTATGTTCATCATTTTAGATGAATTTTGATATTATTTGCGTTGCGTAGAAATGAGTAGAAAAAAACCGGGTACATGGGCGGAAAAGGGGGTACGCAAATGTCAGCTGGCTACTATGGCAGAGCCACCGTGACAATATACAAATAAAATATAAAAAGTAGTTTTACATATGAAATAGACATTATTACTCTTACATATGTAAAACTACGCAAAAACATTGAATACATATATAAATAATTAATTACTTAACTTTGTGTAATTAATAAGTAAAATATTATAGAAGATTCTGATTCTAAGGGTAAAATAACCTAGGGTACCTCACTTACACGTACCCTTAATTATTATCCCTTCCTTGTGTAAACTAACTTCAAAGTTTAAGCAAGTGCATCACGCCCCGTGTGAATGCACTTGTATGCTTATATATCTAAGTACATATGCATACACCCAGTTTCAGTGACGTAACTGAGGTGTTGTGTATAGTTTAGACGATGGCTTTATTTGTTGTGTGGCGCACCCAAGCCCGCGTGCTCTGTTGCCTAGAGCTCAAGCCTGCGCGCATGTTGTACATACATGCATATTGCATAAATCAGCCCGCAACCAAAGCGCTCAGGCTACCAGTAAGTGAGAATGGGCCAGAATACGCCCCAATAGCAATATTACATGTGTTATATGTCTTGTACATATGTAATTAATCACCAAACAAGATGTAATTACCACGTCATTCAGTATAAAAACATTTTAGACTGAAAAGAACTGTTGCAGCGTGCTCAGGAGAGACTAGAAAGCGCCCCAGCTTCTCCCAAGCCTCACTACACGTAAATTACAACTGTAGTAAATATGTAGAAGGGGTCAAATGAACTAGAGCATTTAATAAGAGCCTCCAGAACATGTATAAAGCACTGCTTGCACGTGTACAAGTGCACAGAAGCTAGTTCTAGTACCTTCTGTGGCACATTTCCACGGAAACAAGCGTCACAGAACCCCCAAACCAGCCCCTATGATGTGTAAAGCATGTGTAAAAACACGTAGAACCTCTGTAAATGGTCCTTGGCAACCCTTATATCCAAGCCCCAAGGTTCCACGACCAACAGCGCCTTCTAGCGCAAACAAATTGCCTCAGAATGCGCCCACAAGTGTCCCCCTGTCCCCTGGGCGCCCCTGGAGGCCTGCCTAGGCTATAAAAAGGGCCCTTTCTCCGCCCAAAAAGAGATTCCCCAGCTTTAAATTACATATTAGAATTTTACCCGCCTTCAACAGCCTCAATAGCCTGTGATTTGCCAGGTAAAATACCTACTTTCGTGATTTTTTAGCTCTAATTTCCGCCTTGAAGCTGTCCAGTAACCACCCTGCCCTCAAGATTACCTCCTCTGAGAGCCTCCAACTGCCCAACTTCACGCCTGAAGAACCTCAAGTGACTCTAGGGTCTTATACTAGTAAGTTTAAGCCCCTTCTCTTGAGATTCTCCGCCATTTCTTTCTGGGATTTGAAACACCCCTGTTTACAGGCCCCATTTCTTTACTCTAGAGGGATTAAACACCCCTGATTTATCAGGCCCCTCTTAAAATTAATTATATCAATTTTCTTACGTCTAATTGGCCCAAATTGCCCTATTTTTACGCCATAATTCCCAACATTTACGTTGGAATTATCCCTTATACCTTTGTCTTAGAGATTTACAACTCTAATCTCTTGCTTTGCTCCACGTGTAGCTAGAAGGATAATACCCTTGGCATCACGTAGGCTGACAGCAAAAACCAGGTACAGACGCGGAAAAACTGGGTATATTTATTAACCCCCTAAACTAATTATCACAATTTCTATTCTTTGAAACAGAATTATCATCTCAATAAAAACCAGGACAAAGAATATTATTTTTACTTCATTTATCAACACATTACTTTATCAAGAAAGCTCACAATTTTTTATCTGCCTTTAGGTATAAAACTTATTTCTTATCTTATCATAAATTTTAGATAAAAGAAAGATACTTATCAGAAATAACACATTAGGGGGGTTCACAATAGGATTTTAATAAAATTTTAAAGCTCATTTTAAGGCCTTTATGAACAATCACCAGGGAAAATGTGATGACAGCTGGTGGCAGGTGACATTGAGTAAGACATGTTCAGACACCTGAGCTACTGTGGCAAGACTCCACTATCAAAACAGTGGCCCCTTTGTGGTCATTGGGGAGTCCCACTCAATGGGTTTTGGAGTGTGATTGGAGACTGAACAAGAGTCTTCTTCACATCACCTGCCCTCAGGTGACCTCAATTTTTCCCTGGTGAATGTTTTGGAATTTTTTTAAGCTGTTCACATTTGGGTGTTCCTTGGAAATCAGAGCAACTTCCACGTTTTCTGAAAATTGGTTCACAAAGTCCTTAAAATTGGCTCTAAAGTTTTATTAAAATCATATTGTGAACCCCCCTATTTAGTTATCTGAACACTGCCAGTATATTTGGCTGGGATGAAGTCATCCCAGTTTAACTGGGATGCACTCAAACAATTTAAAACAGGTTGATCCCAGCCAATGAAACATAAAACCAAGGGGGGTACCTTGGATTTATATTCCATCAGTTGAGATCAACCAAGTTTAAATTGGTTGAGTGCATCCCAGTTTAACTGGGATAACCTCAACCCAGCCAAATATGCTGGCAGTGGAATTTGTTCATTGGGGACTTGTCAACAATAGGGTGTGTGAGAAGAAGTGAGCCTTGAGATTTATGATTAAATCTTGATCTTGATGTCAGTATGTGGAGCGCTGGCCGGAGAGGATTCAAGGAATTGGCTGGTGATCCAGTGGATTGATAGAGAGTACCGGAGTGCCAACACAAGTCACAATGATTAGGTTAAAGAAGATGTGATTGGATTTGCGCAAGCATGCAGTGCGTAGAGAACAAAAAACAAAAAATGTGGAAGGCGCCACGCGAGTTGAGTTGACTGCAAGTTTCAAAAGTACCCGTACCCATGGGCGGTACCCGGGTCCTGATTTCCATCTATAACTTGTGTTGGCCGTCTCACATTCAAATCTCAGTTATTTTTCAGTTTCAGGCGCAGTGGATCAAGGATCCAGACTCCCTCAGGACAAATAAGCACAGCGCATGCGCAAGGCTCACAAAGTTTTAGGACTTTTTCCTTCTTCTTGTTTTATGTCACGCTTCCTTCTTTTCTTCCTTTATTAGCAGGATACCTGCCAAAATGGAAGCTAGCACACCCCATTCCTGGTGTGTGTCAATGCTATTTAGCTCATCATATTGTTTTCAGAGCTCAATCTGTGACTGTAAAATTTTGGGACCCTTTGGGGCACCATGGCTAAGGTTTTGGTGGTGTTCATCAGTAGGATACCTTCCAAAATGGGTGCGCAGTAGCACACCCCAGAAAAGGAGTGTGTTAATGCCATGCAGATTATCATATTGCTTTCAGAGCTGAATCTGGTGCACTGTAAAATCTTGGGACCCTTTGGAACACCGTGCCTAAGGTTTTGGTGGTTTTCATTAGTAGGAAATCCGCCATAATGGACCCACAGTTGCACATGGCAATTTTGAGGCTGGATAATGCCATGCAGCTAACCATTGGCTTTTCAGATTGTTTTCTGGCGACTGTAAAATTTTGGCTTTGGGCCCCCCAATGGGGAGTAATAAATTTTCAAGTATTTATGTCTTTGTTTGGAAAATTATATTTCTGACTACCTTTTGGCATTTTCTATGTTAGGCGCGGAGCGTGTGGTTGAAGGGGGAGAGCTGTGGTGTGCGAAGAAGAGCGGACTTTCTGAGTAAAGGCAGCCCAGCGCGGACTATCTAGAGTGGTGCGGTGATTGAGGACGCCATGACAGCTGAAGTGGGCTATGTCAGCGGGCATAGCTGGGGCAGATGTGGCATGTGGGATCCCAACACCAGAGGCTAGACAGGGGTGTGGATGGTGGATGATCAGAAGTTTGGCCACTGTCTACGGCAAGCAGCAGAGGTGCAGATGACAATGTGGGAGCGGAGGCATGCAGCTTGTGCGGGATGGGAGTAGGATTTCTATTTCTATTGGGGTTATGACATGTGGCGGAGCTTTCTCTTGGTTTATTATATACAGCAGAGTGATGGAGATTTGTCTATATACAGGGGGGGTGTTCCTTCCTTCAGGGGATCTCATTATGCTATCTTCTACGGACTTTGATTTATTTTACAGTTTAATTTACTCATCTATGTGGTTGTGATTGTGGAGGGTCTTGATTATGGTTTATACTGCAGCTGTCATTGTCTTATGGCTATTACTTGCGGTCTTTGCAGCTCTTTTGCGGTGTTTTACATTGTTTATGTTTACTTTATGGCGGATTACTATTATTATTATTACATTGCGTACCTATACCTTTCTGTGGAGCTCTATTATGTGCTTATACAACACTGAGTTTGGAGTTCCCTCAACTACTTGGAATTATCTGGCATAGAAAAATGGTCTGCTCCGGTCATTTCATACTGGAGGCCACCTTTCTTCTACCACAGCGCAATGTCAAGGAGCGGTCCTCCCAACATATGCACTGTTTGGTAGTCAGAAATCATAATTTAGGTGTTTGATTAATCAAGACTCTTTATATATTGTGAATGTAGTGTGTTTTTAATATTACACTACATTCAGGGTTGTGATAAATGCACGCCAAAGTTTTACTACATGCACACCAAGAAATGCGTGCACGGGCGTGTACACCATGCTTTTTTGGCGCACAGGGGCGTATACCCCAAGAAACCCAGTGTTCTCAGTCCTGTAGGCCAAGACCGCAGGCGTATGGGACCAGAGACGCTGATTACCCCAGAATTGTTGGCGTATACCCGCTAGGCACACCAATATTTTTTGCGTGCCCAAGCCTTGCACACCATCACTGGCGCGCTGGTGCAAATCTAGCTCTCTGAAAGCTCTTGACGAGCTGGGGAGTTATGTGTTCCTCTCCTGGAGGAAGCACACCAATCCTTTGACCAGCTCACCATGGTTGGTTTTCCTGGCAAGCTTGTCATATTTCAGCTTGAAGAGAGGTAATTATTATTCTTGGAAATCTGGTTCAAATCCAGATTGCCAAAGAAATACATAGCTCCCGGCGGACAGGTACAAATCCAGCTTTCTGAGAAAAATACATACCTCCCAGCAAGCTGGTCCAAATCTTACTTGCGGAGAGGGATACAACCCTCTTGGCAAAATGTACTTTGACCAGTTCTCTGGGAAAAACACTCTTGGTGAGCTGGTCAAAGGTCTAGCTCTCCGGGAGGTGCATATTTCTCCCGGCAAGCCAGCGCTAAGATATGTGTTCCTGGCGTGCTGGAATTCAACCAGATCTCCAGGAAGAACACTCTTGGAAAGCTGGATTTGTGCTACCTTTCTGGGAGAAAGATGGGGGGTGAGCTGGCACAAGCACACCATTTTATCGGGCAGGCAACAAATCTGCACACCCAGTGGGTTGGTGTGCCAATTCTCTGTACCCCCAAATTTTTGCCGTCCTCAGGCCAGAACACCAATTTTTCCCGCCAACTTGGTGTGTCAGGCGGTGTACGCCATAAATATTGGTGTACACAGCCCAACATGCCAATTAATTGGCTTGACCGGGCCATTTACGCCAATTTCTTGGCGTAACCACCCCTGCATGCCAAAAACATGGTGTGCATGTAGTGAAATGTTGGTGGGCATTTAGCACAACCCTACGTTTACCACACTAAAAAATGGGGTGTTGGAATTTCATGTCTCTCACTCTCTTTCTTTCCCTTTCCCTCACCTGTCACTCATTCCTTTCATTCCATTTGCATCCTGTTCCACAACCTGGCCCCTCTTTTTTTAATAGCTTGAATATCCTCAGCTTAGATAGAAATTTAGTATTTATCTTCTGCACCTGGTCCCTGGGGTCTCCACAGGATACAACCCCTTGTAGCATGAGTGCTTTTCCACCATGCAAGCTAGCAGCCTAGCCCTCTTTGAGGGCCTCTTCGTTGTTTTCAGCCCCTGGGTTTCTCTGGAGTCTTTTTTAGTCATCCCTCATTATATCCAGCCTCAAACTCTGCTTCTCAACATGATGCCTTGGTCCAGATTTACCATACAGATGAGTACAGCAGTATGTCTAGGTTTTTTTCATTCTGAAAGCTTGCATTCAGACAAGCAAGCACAGCAATTTAATATTGATCATTAATGGGATTTGGACATGGAAGATATGAAAACAACAGGGTAAGCTAATGACTTGGGAGATTGGGGAGCAGTATGTTTTCATTTTTCTTGATGCATTTACAACAATACAGACTGATCAAGAATAAATATGTGATAGCAAGATAACACCAAGACGTAGCAGCTGTGGAGTGGCAAGCAATGGCAATCTCAAAGTTTACGGAGGCTGGTAGTGTAACAGGACAAGAAACAGAGTATTGATAGGTGTAATGACATGATGAATGGGAAATAGAAAGTAGGATGATCCAAGGTTTTACAAAGTTTGATAGTTTGAAGCTCAATCAATGGCTACTCCTTGGTCCGCATTAAACAAATCCATTTCAGGGTTATCAAATTGGTAGACACAAGGGTGAGTTGTCTCAAGAAATCTTCTGATGTGCTTGTTGTCTTTGTGGAATTGCCTAACATCTGGATTGACACTTAATAGTTCTTTCAGTGCAATTGAAATTACAGGTGTGAGACAGGCATTGTTGTCCAACCCATGGAAGATTAGAGAGCCACGTTGAGGAATCTTTGGTAGCTTGTATGTAGTACTTTGAGTTTTAAAACTGAAGAGAATGATTAGGTACAGAATTTTGAAGTTGAGTTTGACTTCCGCAAAGTTGGAATTCCACTGGCAACTTTCCTCTTTGAATGAAAAAGAGCTGTTCTTGGCCTGGACTCTGCAGAATGAGATGTGATCTTCAGTGAGAGTAGACTCAGCATCCTTGGGAGCAAGGTAGACATTGAACATCTGGTTGAATCCCCTTTGATTTGGCTTGCACTGGACTGCCAGGCCTTGGTACAAACTAGGGGTGTAAACAGGTCGGGTTTGGGTCAAAAAATGGTGCCCAAACCCGACCCGACGTGAACCCCGGGTTGGGTCGGGTCGGGACAAAAGTGAAAATTGACTGCCCAAACCCGACCCACGTTACAAGGAGTCGGGTCGGGGTCGGGTCCAGGTCGGGTCTCGGGTCAACCCGACATTTTATGCTGAGCAAATCTCAGAAATGAGTGCACAGTTTGTAAGCAAAAGAAATAAAGGAAAAATCCTGTGTATTGCTGTAGAATAGATGACAAGATATAAAAACAATGAAATGTTTAGGCCCCGTTTGGCAGCAATCATGCTATGTGATGTTGTGCACTTACCTAATGTGATGCACATCACTCTTGAATTTCATATATTTCAAGATAACACAAGTGTTTGGCTGCCACTTGCGTCATACAGCTTGCCTACATAACAAGCTCCATGGCCGGTAAATACCGGCCATCGAGCGTACATACCGGCAAGGCCAATCGAGTGTTTAACTCCTCTCAACGATGGCCGGTACACGGTCATCAAAGGGAATACAGAGTCCTACAGAGTCCCTTTTGGGGAACACATAGTCCCATCAATGACCATCGGTCATCAATGGGAATACATGGTCCCTTGGATGACCAATGGTCATCAAGGAGAATATGTACACAGTCCCTTCGATGACCGATGGTCATTGGGGAGAATACATAGTCCCTTCGATGACCAATGGTCATTGATGGCCGATTGTGTTGGATTGGTCATCAATCTCGATGACCGTTTCCATCGATTGGAGTGTGTACTCCGCTTGGTGACCGGTACAAAGTCTGTACCGGCCATCAAGGTGAGTAACAGAGGTGGAGTTGGGGGTGTGTTGTGTAAGGGTGCCAATATCACCCCAAATACACCCCCAGGGGTACTATATCGGAAATGGCGGGGATGATGAGGAGTAATGAGGAAACTCGTGATGACCCTCATAACTCCTCAAATCTGCCAAACATGCGAGTGATACGATATGGGCCTCGGTGAGGCCCGGTTATGGAAAAGCAGTGGTTATTACATAACATCACTGCTGCCAAACGGGGCCTTAGTCATCTGTGAGTTCTTCTGTTTCCAGAGAGTCCGGGTATAGGCCTTCATGGCCGCGGATCCAGTCTTGCGCACATACGAGGGCCTCGAGTGTTTCGGGCTTCATCCTTGTTTGGTAGTCACTGAGCACTCTCCCACCGGTTGAGAAGGCAGATTCCGAAGCAATCGAGGTCATCCAAACCATCAGCAAAGTTTTTGCCAGCTTTGAGAGGTTTGGAAATCCTCCCTGGTGGGTGCTCCACCAGGCAAGAACTGAAAATTTCCGAGATTCAGACACGACAGGTGGTTCTTGGAGGTACAGATCGAGCTCGGCAGTGGTTGATACAGCTTGGGTGGAGTGGATCTCTGTGATGTATTTCTTGAAGCGCATGTCAACATCATTGTCGTCTTGAGTTGATTTTTGTTGAGGTGGTTGACTAGCTGTGGATTCTTGATCCACATGCGAGTTAGTTTGCTTTGACAACAGCTCGTTAAACCAGGTAGAGAGCGTTTTTTTTATAGCAGTGACACTAATTGCTGCTTCGTCCGTACCGAGATTGTCAGCAAGAAGAAATTCTATCATCGCCAGTTTGCAGCAAGGATCAAAGATGAGGTTGATCGCCGCAAAGTCCTTCATCTTCTCCCAGTACTTGTCAAATTTCTCTTGCATCGGTGTAATTAAGTCGCTCAGGTCTGCTTGGCCATCCTTGAGGTTGTTTGCGCGCGCTTTGAGTTGTGTGTCGATAGTTTTCATGTATTTGTAGATGACATGCGCTGTTGGATAGTGTGTCATGGCCAGTTTGTTTGTAGCTAGCAGGCAGTAAAAGAGATAAACTGCTCATATAATGATATGAACATTCAGTGAAACAAAAGAAAAAACACTCACCCACATCAAAAATGGCCAAAAATTCCTTCATAGCAGATATCTCGTGCCACTCGGCGTTGGTCGGGCAGTTAGTGAAGTTGGCATCTTGCAAGGCCAAGTTATTGAATGCTTCCTTGTACGGAATTGCCGATTTCAACATCAGATATGTCGAGTTCCAGCGAGTCGGAACGTTGAGTGAGGGGAGCGCTTGTCCTTCTTTCATGTTAGCTAGGTTGATGGCCTCCTTGAAGAGCTGTTTGCAAGAGGGAGTGCTTCTAGTATATTGGACACCATCCCGGATCTTGTTGATGGCATAGGAGACATGCTTGAGGCCATCCTTAACGATAAGATTAATGACGTGAGCAGCACAACGAACATGGAAAAACTTTCCATTCATATCTGGCGGATCGGTGCTTCAATCTTTCAGAACTGAGCACACTTGAGCTAGGCCTGTATCGTTTGCTAGTGCATTGTCCACCGTTATAAAGCCGACCTTGTTGTAAATCTTCCATTCCGCAATAGTCGTAAGTAACTGTTCAGCGATTGCTATACCAGTATGAGGAGTTGTAAACTCCTTAAAACTAAGGATTTGTTTGCGGAGGTTCCAATCGGAATCGATGAAATGGCAAGTTATTACCATGTAGGGTGTCTGGTTTGATGAGGTCCAGACGTTGGTTGTCAGGGAAATCCGGTTGACTTTGCTAATATCTTTCACAAGCTGGGCTTTCATCGACTGATATAATTTGAGGGCCTTGGTTGTCGCGGTGCCACGGCTGAAGAGTGTGAATCGCGGTTGCAAGGAGTTCACAAACGCTCGGAATAGCGGCTGCTTGACTAGAGTGAACGGATGTTCGTGTGCAATTATCAACTTGATAAGTAGATCACGAGATTTCTCTTGAGAAAAATTCCACGTTGACGAAGAAGACACCAATCCGTCCGCAAGCTTCAGCAGAGACTGTTTGCTCTTTGTAGCATAGGAGCTACATTGTCCTAGGTGGCGCCAAAGGTGCTTCGTACCGTTTGTGCTTTTCCCATCCAACTCAGATAGACAATAGGCACATTTTGCCTTCACGTGTTTTCCTGGGGCGCAGCCGAGTATAAATCAATAAATTTCCTTTTTTCAAATTTGAAAAAAAAAAACATACCATGTGCCTTTTTCTTAAAATGCGTCCAGATATCACTGGTGGCCTTGCGCTTCCTTACGGCCGGATCAGATTCCGCATTTTGATCGGTAGGCTCGCTATCTCTTGGGTTCTTTGGAGTCTGGGATGTTCCTGGAGTCGCTAGGTTGTTCTGAGTCAAGGCAGAATCGGATTCCGGAACATGAACTTGAATGTCGTCGGATTCGTCGGATGATGAGGGAATGACATTCTTATTCGCTTGCTTGGTGGATCGCGCCATTCGTGATTGAGTAATTGGAGGTGTGGCGGTGAGACTCTCAAAGCGGGGACTCTGGATCGCAGAGCAACAGCCTCCTCAGGAGTCAGGGACCTTTCCTAATCGGGTCTTTGTCGGGTTCACGGGCCGACCCGAATGCAAAAAGCCCTGCCCAAACCCGACCCAATTATACAATCGGGTCTCAGCGGGTCGGGTCGGTTTCTCAAAGGGAGGCCAGAAGGCTGCCCAAACCCGACCCAAAACCCATCGGGTCTCGGGTCTTTGCGGGTCGACCCGACCCATTTACACCCCTAGTACAAACATTTCAAAAAATCAGCCGGTTGTAATGTATAAGTAATCTGGATGAAGTGGTTCCAGAAAATCCAACCGTCTTTCAAGAGCGGAGCTTGGTAAGCATTGTCCATGTCCAACTGGAAGACTGATTCTTCTGTTTCTGTGGATTCATCCTTTCCAGCTCATTCAGTTTTTGTAGTTGATTTTCTAGTCTGTTTTCTGTTTTCAGCTGTTTTTTCTTTCTCAGTTGGTTTGTCTTTTCCCGTTGAGGCCTTCAAGAAATCTGCTAATCAAACTGAGCACCCATACGCAATATTTGTTTGGTTGGTGCGGATAGGTGAGGTCAACATGGCTTTCTGCATTGCCCGCAACAAGATGATTCTCAAAACCAGTTCGCCTGAATTGTCTGAGATCAGTCCTTGTTGCATGAACGAAGTCAGAGCCTTGATGCAGGAAATGAGTCTGGAATCGTTGGCTGCGTGGCGGCCATAGACAAAGTGTATTGTGATGGGTACTCGCTGATCATTTGTTCGCGCGTAGGTGACATATACAAGCAATGAGCCATATGACTCAAACCCAACTCAGAATTCTGTGGCTGAATTGTACAGCCTAGCAAAGCAAAAATTTGAGCTTCTAATTGGGGTGTCAGAACTACGTGGGAGGCAAAGTAGGTTTTCGATGGCCATTTTTCTGGCATTTTCTGCAATCACATCAGTTTTGAGGGATTGTGGCGGCTTTTCGACCGTCTCGACGTAAATCCGAAAAAACGGGGTCCCGTAACTGAAAAGTCTTCGCAGTGATAGTAATTCGTCCCACGTCTCGGGTGGATTGCATTTCGTCGGCCCGCGCAGACCTCGGGGGAATTCTAGTCGAATTATGGGGGCGAAGGCAAAGGTAAATAACACACATAGTTTGCGAAAGTTGCATGAGTAAGCGAGTCTTTCCACTCATACTCGGCCCAATCAAGGCGGTATATGGGGCGAGATATTTCTCGGGCTCCCAATTTTTCATTCGCTGAGACATTCGAGGATCGGTTTCACAATTTGATCGTTCCTCAAGTATGGATGTTTGTAACCATCCTTCACGGGTTAGATATGCTGGAGGTCGGTTAGTTCTGGTTGCGCAGGATTTAGAAGTTTCTCTCCCGCCTCACGGGACGGGGCTGCGAGTGCCTCAAGCGTTTTTGGCGTAGAGATCGGGGGTTCTGCGGCAGCCAGTTTCGGATATCGATGAAAGAGCACAAGCCGGAGGAATTCCACATTCAACTCGTGATCTATTAACCAAGCAGATTCAAGCAAGATAGGGGAAAGAGCAAAATGCCACATTGATCTGCAAACTCCGATGACCGTTTGGGGAGGTACTCGGTCAAAAGCTTTAGCAAGGTCATCAGGATATTGGTTGACCTGGGACACTTCAAGTCCGAAAAAGTGAGCTGATGCGTGCGGAGCGCGATGACAAATGCAATTCAACATACGTACGTGAAGTTGCATTGAGCAATCTTGAGACCGAGTTTTAAGCGTCCTGGTCAAGTGGATGTAGTTCTTCATATCGACGTTGAACGATGGCTCGGTCCGATGGAACATTTCGACCTTGTGGGCTCGTCAGGTCCTCTGGTGATGGGTTCATGTTGGGAATCTGCGGGCAGATTAAGAGAACGTTAACACTATGCCGGGTATGGTTTCAACCATGAATCAATCAAAAGTAAACTTACGACGATGTAGCTGGAAGAGCCAAGGAGCAGGTGACGATGATGGCCGGGTCAAAAGGATTACTGAGGGACAATCCAGCAGGATCGGTCGTTTCAAAGGCCTTCTGAATGACAGTTGATATCTGTGTCGCCACCGAGACCAGGTCTGTTGAAGTTCTGGGGTAAATGTCATATTCAACAGGCTGGTTAGTCCAAAGGAAAAGTCAGGACATGGTGGATTAAAAATTTAGTTCATCGAAGTTCGGGTCCTCTCGGGCGGATCGCACTCGAACGGAGGGTACGGGGGTCCCCGCAAATTCGGCGGGAGCAAGAAACGGGCGTACCGATAACCTTGCTCGGTAGGATAACCCAACCCTTGATTGCTTCATTCAGAGAGTACTGTTTGTTTTCGGGTTTCAACAGTTCTGCATCCTTTTATTCAGCGCAACCTCCGACAAACGCCGTAGATTATGCAGTGAGCTGATGGGTGCGGCAATCTATTGGACGCGTCTTTCAATGCTTGTCCGTTGGCAGTGGCCATAGCCCTCTGAATTCTTCAGTGAATGCCACATGCAAATGTTCTCACTGTTTGGAAGTCCGTTGTTGTTTCTCTGGCAAAAATTAACATCATACACCCGACTTAAAAATATACTACAAAGTTGAAAGCAATAAACCAAATGTAAACGCGAATATAAACACTAATTGAGCCGGATGAAGACATGTGTGCCTTAGCATAGATAGGGCGGAATGAAGGAGACTTCTTTGCGAGGTTTAGAGTCATCCTTGCTCGGATACCGACTATCATGAGACAGATCAAATGCCGATGCCGATGCCGCCACCTAATCCGAGGCCAAACTGAGACACGGCCAAAATATAGCAAACATTCTAGACAAACCGGAAAAAGGGATCTTTCAAAAGATGTACGCCTAAGCCGAGCCCGCCACCTCCTCCGCCGTACCCTGCACCATACGCACCGCCATAAGCTTGGCCGTACCCTGCTCCATAACCTCGACCATAACCGCCGTTGTATCCAAAGCACCCTGCTCCGAATCCGCCATATCCACGACGATAGCCCGCTCCGTAGCGCCCATATCCAGCTCCGTAACCATAGCCTCCACCTCCCGCATAAGCCTGTTCAAAGATAGATTACTGGTGCGGTTGAGTGTGATTGGTCGAGCTTGCTAGTATAGCTCGATGGTTTAGCTGAAACCGGTGTTGTTGAAACGGCCGCGCTAAATTAGCTAAGCTAATTCCCAATTTTAGCTGCGATCCAAATTAGCCGCACCAGCTTCTCTAGGCTCAGGGCCTAACATCTATCTCCCCGCGGCCAAAGAAAGGGGCAACTGTACTGCGAAACTGGGAGAAGCAAAGGCTCAGGGGAGATGGATATCTGGTCTTCGTCTATAAAAAAGGGCACAGATCCGCTGGCAATCTGATTCTCCCCACCCACCTCTTCCACAGTCGCTGAAAACCACATCCTCCTTACACTCAGA
The DNA here is from genome assembly GCF_026914185.1 of Puccinia triticina. NCBI lineage: Eukaryota > Fungi > Basidiomycota > Pucciniomycetes > Pucciniales > Pucciniaceae > Puccinia > Puccinia triticina. Next base: position 7,257,239 of record NC_070561.1, on the reverse strand, counting down.
TATAACCCCAATAAATCCAATCAATCCTACCCTTAATCACTGAGACTGAATGGACTACTCTGGCTATGTTGAACACTACCACTGTAATCCCTCAGACGGGTACACATCTATATCCGCAGAGGACGGTCAGTTTTGGGGCCCTTCGCAGCCAATAAACCAGCGACTCCCTGCGTATTTCACCGTACCAGCACCGGCAAACCCAGCTGGACTGTTTCCGCCGATTGCACCGGGGGCAAATGCTCGTTTGAATAAACACACGCCTGGTTGGCAGTCTCTCAGGCGGGGCCACTTCTCCCAATATATTGGAGCGTAGTAATGTGTTATGTATGTGAATCAAGATCCAATTGTCCTACTGGTATACTACACTTATGTACATATTACAAGAGGAGATAACGACCAATTCCAACTAAAGTGGCATTAAAACACAAGCAGGCTGGAAAAATGGGGGAAAAAAGAACAAGATCAAGAGATTCGGTCGTATGACTGGCTGGAGGGGCCAGGGACCGGATCATGCTGCCCGTGGGAAGCAGGCACCATTTCGCGCTTGCAGGGTGCCTCTAGCACTTGAATCACGTTGTGTTTTTTCTTCAAGTGGTCGATATATGGCTGGCTCTCCAGGCATGCGAAGTCCGTCTTACACTGCTCGAAGTATTTGCATTTTTCTTGAAAATCATCGAATGAAGCAATTAAACAATGATCAGTAAAAAAGTAAGGAATCCAGAGGGGTTTGGAGTAAGAGGAACATACCTCTCTTCGTTGAAGCCTTCTGCTTTGTCTTCCGTTGCTTTGGTGCTGGCCCGTTGTGTTTTTTCCACATGTGCTTCGCCAGCTCATTGGGATTCTTGTAGTCCGCATTGCAAACTTTACAAACTGGTACAAGTCAAAAACAAAACAAAAATTATGAGTGCTGTTTTTTTTGCCTGCAGAAATGAATGCAAGATAAAACTAACACAAGGGCTTCGGATCGTGTCCGTGCTTCGTCCTAAGGTGATTCCTCAGGTTCCACAAATCTTGCCTCTCATACAGTTTCCCACAGCCAACACTGGGTCGCTACGCTACGCTATTTCAGCGCTACGCGTTAGCGTAGCGGCAAAAAGCGCCCATCTATTTTGCATAGCGTTAGCGCGCTGTTAGCGCCGCTACGCTGCGCTAATTTTCAGCGGCGCTACCAGCGCGCCAATTCTTTGTTAGCGTTAGCGCGCCGCTACAGTCGCTACGCTACGCTGCGCTGCGCTACAGCGCTTTTAGCGGAAAAAAAGCCCTTTTTTCCCGCTAGAGGCGCTGTAGCGCAGCGTAGCGCGCGCTCTTTTGTGCCCTGCATGCGTAGCGTTGGCGCAATTGCGCGCATCTGCGCTAACGCTACGCTATCAGCTGAAATAGCTGCGCACCGCGTGCGCGTAGCGTTAGCGCATATGCGTGCAATTGCGCTAACGCTACGCTAAAAAATAGCGCATTCGCGCTGCCCTACGCTACGCTAACCGCTATGGTTAGCGTAGCGACCCAGTGTTGCCACAGCCTTTTTCCCCACATTGCAATATGTCATTAGGTAACCTGTTCACATATTCGTCAACAATATCTTCGCCTGAATGCAAAACAAGAGTTAGTTCAAGTTTCTTCTATCTAAGTTTGTGATCGCGTTTCTGAGAACTTGGAGCGAAATGGATGAGTCACCTAGTCTGAGGGGTTTCTTTCTGGTTGATTGTTGGGTGTTGATGCTGTTGTCACAGAGTTGTATCAGCCATAATACGCAAGTCTTCATACATGTGAAAGCTCACGCTCTGAAGGTAGTGACGGGGAGGGTCCATAGGAGTCGTGACCTAGGCTGGTTGTGAAATAATCGGCTGGAGTAAAGATTAGGTCAGTCACTGAAATCTAACAATAACAATGTGGTCATCATGAAAACATGTTTGACTCACCGCCTGATCTTTGCAATGCGTCGAAGTTCGTGAAGTCCTGCGGTCCCATCGCCGCCCTGTATCCAGCCTCGCTTGCTGGCACCGATGCTAACGAGAAGTGTTTCCACAGAGACTCGAGTATTGTCAGTCATAATGCATACATCTAGATTGATATAAATGCTCACGGTATGGGGCCTGCGACAAGGGCGCGACTTCATCACCCGGAAAGGGGTCCGTAGTAAAGATTATAGCCACATCAATTCGTCAACAAAAATGTGGAAATAGTAGGAACATTGGCGCCTCACGATTTAACAAAGCTTGTGCAAGGATGTCAGTCTGCTCGGGTGAAAGCTTTTCCAGAAGCTTATATTTTACTCAGCGCAACCTCCAACACATAGATTATGTAGTGAGCTGATAGATGCGGCAATCGATTGGACGCGTCTTTCAATGCTTGTCCGTTGGCAGTGGCCATAGCCATCTGAATTCTTCAGTGAATGCCGCATGCAAATGTTCTCACTCATATTTATGTGTTTGAAAGTCCGTTGTTGTTTCTTTGACAAAAATTATCATCATACACCCGATTTACAAATGTGTTTGGAAGTCCGTTGTTGTTTCTCTGGCAAAAATTATCATCATACACCCGATTTACAAATATACTACAAAGTTGAAAGCAATAAACCCAATGAAAACGCGAATATAAACACTAATTGATCCGGATGAAGATGGGTGCCTTAGCATAGATAGGGCGGCATGAAGGATACTTCTTTGCGAGGTTTAGAGTCATCCTTGCTCGGATACCGACTATCATGAGACGGATCAAATGCCGATGCCGATGCCGCCACCTAATCCGAGGCCAAACTGAGACACCAAAATATAATCAGCAAACATTCTAGACAAACCGGGAAAGGGATCTTTCAAAAGACGTACGCCTAAGCCGAGCCCACCACCTCCTGCGCCGTACCCTGCACCATACGCACCGCCATAAGCTTGGCCGTACCCTGCTCCGTAACCTCGACCATAACCGCCGTTGTATCCACAGCACCCTGCTCCGAATCCGCCATATCCACGTGCTCCGAATCCGCCATATCCACGACGATAGCCCGCTCCGTAGCGGCCATATCCAGCTCCGTAACCATAGCCTCCACCTCCCCCATAAACCTGTTCAATGATAGATATTTAGTCGTCAGTTTTTGGGTGAATGGCCAACAATAAATCACAGCCCAAGAAACTCTATTGAGAGACTTACACCTCCGTTTCCAAAGCCGAAGGTCGGAACGGCTGTGACCGCTGGGGCGCTGAGGATGGTCGCCACAATTGAGACTAATCCGAAAGTGAACTTCATAGTTGCGATGTCGAAGGGCTTGGCGTAAATATGTGGGCGGGGTTTGGAATGCTGGTGCTGGATCTTATTTTCTGATAGTGAAGGAAGGTTCTGGTGTCTAGGCGATAGGAGTATCTGTGGATCCGGAGAGGTCGGATGGGTGAGGCAGGCAAGCTATGGGAATGAATGGATGGAGAATCAACAAATGCCTACCCAAGGTGTGCCTTTTATATCTGTTTTTCTGGCTGTGGCTTCGGGTGAAGAGAGCTAAAAAATTGGCCTCATCAAGCTGCTCAAAAACCGACCAGCAGTTGGACCAACCTGAGCTTCACGCATTGCCCGTGCTCTGCATCAACTGACAGCTATTAGTATAGATATTCTTCGGTGTGCAGCTGTGGACCAGCCAAAGTCATAGTCATACCGCCAGTTTACTATGGCGAGACTGGACTGCCCTAGCCCAAACCCACACCAACTCGGTTTGAAGTCAATTTTGCAAAGGACCTTGTTGGGGGCTTGCACAAACCAATGAGTGGCTTGGCTTGGGTTTCGCATTTGAATCCGGGTGGACTGGGCCAGGGCCAAAGCAACTTAGAATGCGTTGGAATGCCCTGCGAGTCTGACCAAGCGGGATAGCTGCAATTTCGCGTCGATGAGGTTAGCGTTTGTTCCAACCACGTTGGTTGGGAGACAGCACGGTGGAATCGGAACAGCGTTGCTTATTATTTGGGTTAGGACAGTGTATCTAACAGGTTTGGTCGGAAGATTGTTGTTAGCAGTGCAAGGGTTTGACTTTTAGGATTGGTGGGCGTTTTCATGCGACAGACAGCCTCAGGTTGTTCTAATACTACCCATCGCAGTGCAACCCATCGTGAAAATCACTTCCCAGGTAGTATTCACAGCCATTGATCACACATGAGTACTACTCTATGCAGCAATAGATCAAAGTGTTTTTGACAACAAGATCAATTCTGCTGAATATTCTCCCAATGCGCCCCATCATGGTAGATGTATGTACGATGAGAGAACTGCTGCACACATCATGAGATATGTATTGAAAGTGTGTTCTTCAATTGAACATTCCTGGGTCATATTGTTTGCATTGAATAGTCCTTTGAAAGTTAATTGTTGCAGGTTAGAGTGTACAAGCGGATAGAGCAGAAGAAGGGAAGATAATGCTTATGGGTTCATAGGAAGTGTACACAGAGTATGACATCCGAAGAGTTGTATCCGAAGTTAGAATTCGACGTATTCGTGTGAGTTTTTGGGAGGGAGATGATGAGACATTGGCGGAGACGATGGGCCGGGACTTGTGCTGGGGGCGTTGGTAGCCGAGTTTTCGGCGGCCCCGGCCATGAAGTATTCGACGAGATGGACGATGTTATAAGCGTCGTCGGCCCGGACTAGGAAGACGTAGATGATCCCTAGGGTACCGATGAGGATCGCCCATCTCAAGCCGACCAAGACATCTGTTTGTGGTGTGGTCACCGAGCCGCCCGCAGAGCAAGAGAGCTTGAGTCAGCAAGAGGCTTCTTCAGGAGGAGAGGCTCGATAGCTTGCCCATCAATGTCAGCGTCAACCGCTCCCCCTTCTCCCATGTCTCCAAGGCCACTTCCCGTTTCTCCCTCGAGCCAATCGCCGCATGCGAGACGTTCGAGTCCAGCCAGGTCTTCGACTCCAGATGGTAGACCATCAGCGTCGGCGCAAAGAGTACGTCCAGCCCCGAACATAACCCCACCCGGGACAGCGGGCGCGGGTCTTGCAGCAGGTCTACCTTCCCTGCCAGGATCTTCTTTACTAGTTCTTGCTCGAGCGGCGTTATGAAATCCATTTTATCTAGCTTGGCCGGCTTCTCTTCTTCCATACTTTTTTTTTTTCAAAAAAAAAAAAATATCAATGTCAACCTGGGGTGTGCCTGAAAGGATAAGCCAATCGCCACGCAACTTGCTGCCGTCCTCCCAAATCATGTTCACCCATGGTTTCTCTTTGGTCGACTTATCAAAATCCTGTTTGCTTGAATCGATGCTGATGTAGATGCATTTGAATCGGTGCGGGTTTCGGTGACACAGGTCCATGACATTCTGTTGGAACGAATCTCGGTCGTATTTCCATATAGCTGAGAAGAAGAAGCCGACCACCTGTTGGTTTGCAGAATTGCACATCGATCGGAATGGTTGTTCGTGCAGATGACCATCAGTCACTTTTGCTTTGGTTGGGGGACACGCTAAGCCAGATCATGGTTCGAGCTCCGTACTTTACAATCTCTAAAAAATAGCTTGGGATTCTTGATTGGTTTGCCGAACTGATCATTCAACAGTAACCGACACAAGATAGGATCTGGATGGCGGTCGGCTTCTGCGATCGTGTATTGCGATCCAGTGGTCGCCTTCGATTTCTCCACCCCATCCTCGTTCTTGGGCGACGACGACTTCTGATCGGTTGAGGGAGGTGTCATTACTGCGAGCTGTGGTTTATCACCGCCAAACAGCAACCGGCTGGCCTTAACGGCTGGGCATGACAATCGGGCGGGCGCGGCCCGCCCGCGCGCCAGCATGACTCCGACTCGTGTTGGCCGGAGACCGAGACTCCGCGAGTGCGGCGTGCGTCACACCCTAACTTAACACAAGTCCCCCTTGTTGTAACCTGACTGTTAGGTTACAGCTCTGTGACACTCGCCCTCCCACGAGACCACATTTGAGCCCGGGAACAAGCTGTAGAGCTTGTTCTATTACTTGCATTGTCATCATCTACGTTTCAGTCACTTCAGGTTATGAGCCTGTAAATCTCGCCATACTTTTATCTATCCCTATCTCTACTTCAATTAGGTAGCTTTGAATCAAGCGTAATCGTCCTGAATCTAACTTTATCATCCTTTTCGGCACGGGTATCCCAGCGCAGGGAGTAATCGCCCCGGAGAAATTTTTTTTCTTTCCCTCTCTTCATCCCTAAATCGTCACCGACTATTTTTTTCTTTCCATCATCGTCTTTCTTCTCCGGCACCCAGTGGTCCATAGGATCTTCCGAGGTATTCGAGTACCTGCAACTATTTGCTTGATTTTCTGAGTTCTTCCTCGCATTCCCTTAAACTTTCTCTGACGGAGGAAAAACAAGCACATTGCGATAAAGCGAAGCGGTACGCCAAAACCGTGAAATCTACTCCCTGGCACGGGGTAGGGCTTAGACACAATCTTGTGGATCCAAAGTCTACTCCCTCTCTTTTTCCTTTTCTGAAGAACTCAGACGATCAAGCAAGTAGTCTCAGACTGCTCGCTTGCTTCGGGTGACTCTTTGGTTTACCTCCCCGCCTTCTTGTCTTTCTCTGTTTTATGTCCAATCCCAACCAACCACCTCCCCCTTCTGGATCACTTCGCTGCACATCCACCTCCTCCGCTTGGTCCGGTCGCTCAATCGCAGAGCTCAGTGGTCAAGACCTCGTCGATGCCGTCACAGCATCGATTCGTGACACCCCCCACCGTCTGGAACAAATTTTTGGTCAAGTCCCCGGACCCAGCAACCAGCCTACGACCAAGTCAGCTCCCTTGCCGGGAGAAACCACAGTCATCGATCAACGGATCCCAGGTGCTTGGCAACAAGCTCGGCCAGCCACGCCCAGAAATCGATATTACCCCCAACTTCCCGCGCTTCCCAACCTCTTACCGTCCGACGCAGAAGTTGCTTTGACGGAGCGCCACTACGTACCTCTTCCCCGATCAACTTTTCGACAACCGATCTTTCCCCCACCAGCTCCTCCGCCGCCTCCTCCTCCCCCTCCCTCGTTTGCATCGCCGGTGCCGTCGCAAGAGGCTGAGTCTTCCTACAACATTGACGTTCCACCTTCCCCCCCTTCCCCTAATCACACACCCCCGGTCTCTTTCGCCATGGACCAACCGCCTCACCTGTCAGCATCCAGACGTGCAGCCGATCTAGCCGAGGCAAAAATTCAACTTGAAGAATCGAAGATCGTCGGCCAAGCTATTCAAGCAGCTACAACCAAGATTCCCAATCACGCCGTCCTTTCAGCTGATGGTTCCAACTTCGAACTCTGGCATCGGGAGCTAGGCGAGAAAGGTGGTATCCACCTGAACAACAAAGATTTCTTTGTTGAGAAGAATGGAAACTCGGTTCTCGAAAAGATCGGCCGAGCAATTTTTCTCGCGATGATTCACGAGTCGCTTAAGTCAGATGTTCATGATTCCGGTACCTGCTACGACATGTATCAGCTCATGTTCAAGAAGTTCAAGACAGTCAGTCGAGCCGCACAACTGGACGTCTTTTACCGTTTTATCGAGTTCAAAAATTCCGACAATCCTACCTCGGCTGGGGTGGCAGCACGACTGAAGGATCTTGCGACCGAGTGGAAGAACCTAAAGGTTGAACTGACTGCGGACGTTTTTATGGGTTTTATATTGCAAAGCAGTATCGGCAGAGATACCTCCATCGGCCAAGATTTCGACAGAAGAATCAAATTGGAGCTTCAAGCGTCCAAAGAAAGTGTCACACCAACCTTCGACAGACTTGTGCAAATCCTGTTGGCCTGCAAATTGCAAGACGATCATACTCGACCTTTGTCTCGACAAGTTATGTCTAGTGGAACGTCCCCAGCACTATTGAACACCGACAGCAATCTGCCGCCTTTCGATCAGGCAGCATTCCTAGCAGACATCCCGGAGTCTGAGTGGCCTGATGCTCTTCATTTTTTTCACGTCACAGCCAACAGGTGCTGGAGTTGCGGTGATAGTGCCCATTATCTTTGTGACTGCCCGACTAGAGCCAGATCCCAGCCAGTGAATCGACGACAAAGAGGACCCGGTGCTCTATCATACCGACCCCAAATCGTTCCTTGCGCGACATATCAGCAACCGCCTTTCCTGCCAATGATCAGTGCCGTGTACCCGCCACCGGTTTTGCCTTACGCCAACTCTCCCACCAACTTCCAACATCGACAACCGTCTTTTCCCCAGCAATTCTACCAACCAAATGCTCAACCATACCCCCCCGTTCAATTCCACCAACAGTCGATGCAACATCCTCAACAGCCATCGACTTACCGGCCGGCTGATTCTTACCGGCCTCAACCGAGTCAGACTCAACAACAACTGCCACCAGCCAATCGGTTCAAATCCGAGAATCAACGGGGGGGTGGGCCTTTGGCTAAGGAAGCGGAAGTGGAGGGACTTCCCAATGGCATCGCTGATGTGGATTTTGGGGCCATGACGGCTGAAATTGACGTAAGTACTGCAGCTATTGTCGACTCTGGGGCGACCCACAATCTCACCGGGGACAAGAGTCTCCTACATGATTTCCGAGTGCTCAAACGACCCATTGCTCTCAATGTAGCAACTGCGGGGTCTGGAGCCTATATATCAGGCGCAGGATCGCTTCATTTCCAAGGGCCGGACGGATCAACAATCACCATAAATGGAGTATTGTTCTGTGAGCAAGCGTCCTCTACTCTCATCTCGCTCGCGGCCCTCCGGAAGGCTGATTGGTCTTTTATATATAACCGAACAGCAGATTCGTTTGACATTTTTAACAAAGTCAATTGTCTTGTTTTCCAATGCCCGTTTGATCGCGATCGCAACCGCTGGTGCATCCCTTATCCGATGGTCAAACGTCGAGTCGATCTGGCCCCAACTTCTCTTCCAATTCACTCTCTCTGCTCTGTTACAGCTAGTGTCGTTCCAGTCTCTGTTTCTGCTGCTCCTGTCTCTTCTTCTCCAACATCAATAACCTCTCCTGTCACGTCATCAAACAATCGTCCTAAGTCTCCTTTTTCTGTTCTTTTGCCCGGCAAATCAAGGAATGAATTCCCAAGTCAATCATCAACTAATGAGAGTACAGTTTTGGTGACAGCGCCAAATGACCCGTTTATTACTCCATTCGAGCGGGTTTATCCGTCCTCCTGGAAGCCAGAGTCGCTTACAGACTCAGAAAAGGTTCTGCTCTTTTGGCACCGTATCTTCGGGCACGTTAGTCTCAGGAAAATCAGGTCACTGATAAAACAACGACTAGGTTTTGGCCTCCCCTCGGACTTGCCACCCGGAAAGATACATTGCCCAATCTGTGCAATCACCAAAAGTACAAGTCTAAATCCGCTGACAAGTACAATGAGGAAACCAGCCAGGTTGGAGATATTATGCACAGACCTCATGGGACCCTTTCCCGAAGAGGCTATTGACGGATCCAAATATCTTTTGACACTCCGAGACGTCACCACTGGCTATTCATATGTCAAGAGTTTGAAAGCCAAATCAGAGGCGAACGATGTTCTGATTGACATCATAAGGAAACTTGAAAAGCAGACAGGCAACTCTGTAAAAATCCTCCGTAGCGACAATGGGGGTGAGTTTGCAAACAAGACTTTCAATAATTTCCCCAAAGAAAAAGGGATCATCGCAGAAAGTTCACTGCCGTACCACCACTATCAGAACGGTGTGGTCGAACGATTCAATTGCACAGTTGCCGATATGGGGCGTACGGTCCTAAGTGATAGCCAACTGCCCAGGCATTTTTGGAGTTATGCTTTCCTCTGGGCGAACCATGTCTTGAACCGGGTGCCCAATAAGTCAAGCAAAGGAAAAACACCATATGAGGCGATGTTTGACCGTCCTCCAAATTTTGACACCTTTCGAATATTTGGCTCTAAAGCGTTTATCCATGTACCGGTGGAAAAGCGCAACAAACTCGACGATAGAGCAATGGAAGCATAGGTTGTGGCGCACTTGGAATCCAGCAAAGGATGGTTGTTCTACCTCCCTGCCACGAACAAATTTGTGTCGTCTGCAATGGTCCGTTTCGTGGATAGCATCCCGCAAGTCTCTCTGCCTAAAGTGGTTAGAACACCACCACCCAACCCTTTGTCTTCGGCAAATGCAATGTCTTTGGAGTTCATTGCCAGACAAATCAGTTTGGGCAATTTCATCAACGAGGTGGAGTTTGACAATCAAGAATTCCTAGTTGACGCTGTTCTGCAAAGTTGCGCTTTCTATGGCGTCAATATACCTAAGACCTACAAACAGGCAATGCGCGCCGAAGACAAAGCAGCCTGGGCAAATGCTATATCAGAAGAACTCTTGAACCTGCTTCAGATGGACGTCTGGGTTTCCAAACCCATGCCTGCAGGAGTGAAGCCTCTTGACGGTCGGTGGGTTTTTGCCAAAAAGTCTGGTGATGATGGAACCACCAAGCGCTACAAAGCTCGATATGTAGCCAAGGGATTTCGTCAAATAGCTGGAAAAGACTTCAACAAGACTTTTGCACCTACAGCCACGTTCGTCTCCCTGCGTTTGTTACTGACGATTGCTGCACGTTTCAACTGGCCGGTACACAGTTTTGATTTTGTGCCGCCTACCTCAATTGACCAATTGATGAAGAGGTGTGGGTCGCGCCACCTGAAGGAGTTGACTTACCAAAAGGCCATGCTTTTCTTTTGAAGAAAGCACTTTACGGGACACGCCAAGCGGCGCGATGCTGGTGGCTCCATTTGAGGGCTATCCTTGATAAACTAGGATACTCGCCATCTAAATATGACAATAGTCTCTACATCCTGCGACACGAATCTACAACTGGTGTTATTTGGATTCATGTTGACGATGGTGTCGTAACTGCCTCCAGCACTGCGTTGTTGAAACGCCTGGAAACGGATCTAAAGGACATTCTAAAAATCAAATGGTCTGAACAACTCGACTCTATTGTCGGGCTAAGCATTCAGCAAGTTCTGGAAGGTTTCATCCTATCTCAGCCCAAACTTATCAGGTCACTTTTGGAAGAAGAATGGGACGGAGTTCTAATGGCGAAAACTCCACTCCCGCCCAACTTCAACGCTTCAACAGAGGAAGGCGACCCGACCACATCATCTAACTATCTGCACGTTTTAGGTATTCTCAGTTACTTAGCGGTGGGAACGAGACCTGATATATCATTCTCTGTGAATTATCTGGCCCGTTTCTCGGCAAAACCAAGTGTCCTTCATTGGAAAGGAGTGAGACATCTAGTTAATTACATTGCTGGGAGCACTGACCAGCGACTTTGTCTTTTTACCGACAAAGATCCAAAAGCGCTAACTACTTACTGTGATGCCTCCTGGGGTGGCGAGTTTTCTAGATCTTCCTATGGGGTACTGATCCATTTTCTAGGTTGCCCGATCCTGTGGGTGGCGCGCCGGCAGACAACTGTCGCGGCCTCCACGTGCCATGCTGAATACATGGCCCTCGGCGCAGCGACGAGGCATACACTATGGATACGACACCTTCTGAAAGACATCCTGAAAACCGATTTTGTAGGTCATCTTCACTGCGACAACCAATTGGCTGTGCGGGTAGGTACGGATGACGCGTCAAACAAGCGTACCCGTCATACGGACAGAGACTTTTACATCACGAATGAGGCACTGTATCGGAAGCTGATAATGCTTTCTTGGATTCCGACTTCCGAGCAACAAGCTGATGTGTTCACTAAGAGTCTTCCCCCAGAACAGTTTAGGAAGATGCGAAGTTTTCTCTTGAGTCCCGGTTAACGGTTATTTTGTCATATTTTTTCTTCTTGTCTCTCTGCATCATATCATGTTTTTTTTCTTCTTCTCTCTTGATTTCTCCTTTCTTCAGTTTTTTTTTTCTTTTTCTTTTTCTTACATTTTTGTATGTAGGGTCTCGCGTCTGGGCGAGGGGGTGGCTGTTGTAACCTGACTGTTAGGTTACAGCTCTGTGACACTCGCCCTCCCACGAGACCACATTTGAGCCCGGGAACAAGCTGTAGAGCTTGTTCTATTACTTGCATTGTCATCATCTACGTTTCAGTCACTTCACCCCTGGTGGAAGGCTCGCTGTGGCTGGCTGCGAAGCGGCACCTCCCGCAGGGAAGGACTTGTATATTATCCCCAATTTCATAGGGGAGCAGAAAGTGTTTTTTAACTTTTTAATAGCTCTGCCCCCAGCACCTCCAAAGGTCTGAGCCACATCTGTCTGACCCTTTGGCATCTCCTCTACAATTCTGTCTCCTCAGAATTTTTTGTATCAACATCAATGTATTTTTAATAAACTAGGGAAATTGCGGCTGCGCCGCGTGAACTGAACCAAAATGGAAGTTTACAAATGGCACTATGTATGTGTATCATGTAAAGAGTTCCCTTGACTTGCAAACTTGTGTTAAACAGTCTACTTCTGCTCCCAATGGCCCAAAGGATAATGTGTTATTGTACCCACAGATTTATTTCTGAAAGTTTTGCACAATTCAATAATACTGGATGAGTATCAGGAAGAGGTCCAGAAGTAAATTGTACTGTGTACCTGAATTTGTATTGACAAGCAGCTGGTTTTGGTGGTTGGGATAGGAGATAGTACATATAATTGACCGGGATGACTGTGCTACCCATCTGGCAACAGCTTGGGAATCAAGCACTTGGGTCTGGAGATCAGGCAATATTTCCCACCATTGTCCAGTGGAGCGCACCACATCTAAGACACACATCTTTGCAGTCACCAAGATGGTTAGGTATTTCATTCCCCCAAAACATTATTAGATGTTGGTCAAATTCCAGGAAAGTCATTGTGACTTTCAATATGCTGTGGGAGGTTTATTTTCCGGTAGAGATAGTAGAGCTACAAACAGGTGGCAAAGCAAATAATGGATGGGTGGAAATGAAATTACTTGGCCATGACAGTGGTATTTGTATGATACCTGATGCTAGGGAGTGAGACTCATTTCTGGTCATGCTTCCCCGGAATTGGCAATGAGGACCCCGATCAACACAATCAACCCACATTATGGCAACTGGTGCCAGTGAATGTCTCTCAGGCACCATCATGTTTACTCGGACTCAGCAATCATGGCACTGATCAACACAATTCACTGCCAGCATAATTGGCTGGGTTGAGGTTATCCCAGTTAAACTGGGATACACTCAACCAATTTAAACTTGGGCAATCTCAACTGATGAAATATAAATCCAAGGTACCCCCCTTGGGTTTATATTAAATTGGTTGAGATCAACCAAGTTTAAATTGGTTGAGTGCATCCCAGTTAAACTGGGATGACTTCAACTCAGCCAAATATTCTGGCAGTGATTGACTTGCATGGACAGTGCATATTATGGACCTAGCTTTGCAGGAGTCAGTTGTGATGTTGATCTGGAGTCCAATTCCATTCAAGGAATACACAAAATTCAAAATTGTGTATCGCGTTTGGAACCGGATCTGGCGATTGAGAATAAAGCGTTTGTCGTGCTGGATGGTCTAAACATCCATATTTCATAATTTGCAAACTGTATGTGAGGGATTTGGCAAAAACCATGAGTGGAACGGGAAGTGGTCTTGTTTGCTGAAATTATCAAACCAACACAGTTGTTGAATGAATCTATAATAAATCTAGGTGAAAGTATAGTTGATAGCTTTTCTTTTCACCTCTGGAATACCAAGATTGTCCTGTAGCAAGAACAGATCCAAAATTAGGTATAACAATCACTACTATAGTGAACAGTTGTGGATTGAAGTTCATTTTTGGTCAAATACATGCGGATGACAGGTAATTCAACTATGAACCAATCATGGAGTGAACATTGTGTCCAGGAAGTTCCATTTGCAACATCAGAAGCGGCCGAGTTCTGCTAGTTGAGTTCAGGAGCGCTAAATTTGCATTCAATGGTATCAAAATTGCCCGTTCCCCATAGAATTGTGCATGACCACCATGATCAAGACTGCAACCTCGGAGACATCTGATCTCCACGTAAGTGAAATCACATTGGTAATGGGCCGGAGCAGCAAGGCCAAAAGCGGAAAGTGGTGGGAACTGCCTCCAAAAAAACTCTGTTCAGCATATCATCTAGAAGCATTCCTAATGAGGTATGTAAATCATTGCGGAAAAGCAGGGAGGACGGTTACGGAAAAATTGTGGATGTGGTATTGCCCATGTTTTTCAACTTACGGTGATCAGAGGACCCGCCTTAGGCAACTTTGAATGATCAGCAAAATGCTGTTTGGCCATGTCGGTGATCGCGGTCGTTTCATAACGCAAGGCGCTGCGGCCTACAATATGGCAGTGTGCGGCAAGTTTGTATCCTTTTCAGTTGATTGCTAAGTGTCTTGTCGGAGGAATTGCACATTGATTTTGTCAGTGGCGAATGCATTGGGCCATGCATGATCTGGATATGGAAGTTAGCCTGAATGTGTCAACTTGAATAGTGTTGTTCTTACTGGTTGGCATGCACAATGGTCATCGGTTTTGGAATTTTCTGAAAGTCCCAGGAAAGCAAATAGTTCAGTACTATTAGGTTCTATTTCATGAGGGGCGGGCATTGGACATTGGGCTTTGGAAGTGGTTGCCCAAATATGGAAATGGGTGAGTTGTGATGTGAATGGATTGGAAAACTACTACTTTTGCGACGAAGAGTTAGGCCAATTTCGTCGTCTGGCGTCAGGAATTGTGCATTTGGGTTGTTGGCTTGTCTGTTTTAGAAAAGCACAACGGAGTTTGGAACCGGTTATGGAGAGAAGCATTTCGTTTATAGAAACCCACACTGCAAAAAAAACTGTGTCAACTGTGAGCAGTTGACATGCGGCAACTCTGAGGAAGCTTGTGGTGTTACACCAGCCTTACTCAAGGTTTAACTCAACCCAAGCTTCAATGCACAGTCACTGTGCACCTTGCACAGTGACTGTGCCAAGAAAGGCACTTCTGCATTCATGTGGAGTTACAATGGCAGCTTGGCTTGAGTATCCTGCATGTCAACTGCAAGCAGTTGACCAAGTTATTTTTGCAGTGCCAGAGTTGAGGGTGATCTGATCAGGGGGGTTGTGACATTTGTTTGTTGTATTTCGGCAGCCGGAATTGAATGCCTTTGAAATGGAACAAAAGAACCGCGTGCTCTGCAACGGAGTGTCAAGGACCTGCGGAGAATAAAACAAAAGATTTGTGTGCTGTGGATCAAAATGCCGTCAACCCGCGCGGCTATAAATAGGTGCGTCGCCACTGCCTTTGATTTAATCATTTGAGTCACAGGGCCGGCAAAAGACAACACAACTATTTACTTATATCTGCTATCAACCATTTGAGTCACAGGGCCCTGAGAGGTATTGACTGGCTTTGCCATAATAGTCGTCCTCCCAGGTCGTTCCTTTATATTAAAAATCATTGATTACACCAACAAGTACTTTTTCCGCAACCCTATAAGGGGAAGTGCTGCGCGAAAAAAATTACTTGTTGACGTAATTAATGATTTTTAATTTTTGAAAAGTGACTTATCAAGAAATGGATCTGCACAAGGGTTCACAAGGCTGTATTGCTTGTAGATCCTGTGGACCAACACATCTGCATGCTTTCTAGGTTGCACACCACAGGCCATCCAGGACATCCATTGGTTGGATCAATGGTCGCACCTTTGGCTGTCCGACTCTTGCGTGGGGGGGGGTCCATCCTTTGGACAGACATTGTACTTCCCTTGTGTTGGATGGTTTGGACAGACCAGGGAACGTTCAGTGGATGATTGAAGGACCATCCGCTAGATGGCTCCAAACTGCAGCAGGCATAAAAAAATAAGTCATCACAGCCCCCCGCGTATGTTGCTGCTTGTAGACGGGGTCAAACATGCAAGCTGTTGCATATAACTAGCCCAGAGGCTCTTGCTCTCCCAACTACGCCACAACAACAACACCTGCAAACATGCCCACCTTCATCAAAGAAAGACTGCAACCAACAACACCCCTTCGCCATCCAACAGTCTATTGGACACTGTTGATCAAGGGTGTCCAAGGGGTTTTATTTTTGGTGTCCATTGGACACCCTCATGAATCAAGGGCGTCTGATGCACAGTGTTTCTTGTGTTCAATGGACACTCTCAACCAAGAGTGTCCGCTGGGCAACTTGTTTGGTGTCCATTGGATACTCCAGCTGGAGTGTCCAATTGTTGGAGCGCACATTTGCGTGAAAAGTGTCCATCGGACACTCCTGGTGTGGTGCTCCATTCCAAACCATAAGTAGTATTTTACTGTCTTCTTTTACATATATTCATCATTACATTGCCTATTACCCCACATCCTTTCACAAATACCGCATTATTATTGCATACTAGAGACCAAAGCGGCTCCGCTGCTGCAAACCCAAAATGTATTATCCCCCATTGGCAGGCTAGCCAGACTTGTTTTCTTGTGCAAGCTGCCTAGATCATCAAATTTCAATTTCACACTCTCAGTGAGATTGCTTTAACAGGGTTCAAGAAAAGATCAACCACTTGATGTTAACATGCTACACCTGTATTAACAATTGTTTAATGGGCATATTGATGATATGTGACACCCAGGGTGTCAACCCTTGAGACATTTAGAATGTCCAAGAGGGTTGCAAATACAATTATTATTATCATTAATGTAGTATACAATTTTATAATTATTATTATCATTAATGTAGTATACAATTTTATAATTATTATTATCATTGATGTAGTATACAATTTTATAAAAAGCGCGGGCGCAGAGAAGTGAGAGCGCTGAGCGCAGAGATAATGAATATGTAATGATATGTTATGTGCTATAGCCGCGCTATGGAGCGCGGGAACTGCAAGTAAGAGTAATGCATATATGCTTAAAGTAAGAACAACCACAAATAGTAGAAATACTCATCAAGAATTAACAAACATAGAAAAACAAGTAATGAGGAAAAACTTTGACATGTACGATGATACAATCACAACCAAAGACACGGAAGAGAGAACATTTATCTCTTCGAAAGAGTCAGAGAGAATCTCTCCTTGCCCCAGAGATGAACAGATCTAATTTTTACTCGACTTCCGACCAGAATTCGTAAACTAAAGGTAATTAATTACTACTTAGAACGACTCTACGCTAGACTACTGTATTACAGTACTCTAGTATAAGACTCCTTTATCTAGTATTTTGCTCAACATACGTTAACAAGTGGAATCGGATAATTATTGATATGAAATTCTCGTGACCTTACTCAGATCCGTAGAACTCGTTAAGCAATCATACTTAATAGAGATAGCGCTACCAGGAACTTACTCTGTAAGTTTAAATTCCTTATTCTCATCAAGAGTTATATTATACTACTCTCTGATAATTATATATTTCTCCTGAACTACTTCCCATTTCCTTACTCTTACTAAATATCCCTAAACCAAC
Source organism: Puccinia triticina (assembly GCF_026914185.1). Lineage (NCBI taxonomy): Eukaryota > Fungi > Basidiomycota > Pucciniomycetes > Pucciniales > Pucciniaceae > Puccinia > Puccinia triticina. The sequence continues at coordinate 7,239,900 of NC_070561.1, read as the reverse complement.
TACACTACAAAACTTTACCTCTGGGTTTTTTGGTACTAACCCTACCGTGCTATCTTAGCCGGAAAGAAACCAAAAAGATCTTATAAATATCTTAGATCTAACCTCCTATAGATTTCTATAGGAGAGGCTAGCTATAAGCAGCTTAACCAGTCTACAAAGACTAGACCGCTATACGCGCGATAAACATAAATATAAATCTCTTATCTTTTATCTTTTATTCTTTTCTCTTCCTATCTACCGTTGTATTTAGACCTCTTTAGTAATTATACATATATAATTACTAATACCTTGTCTAGCTAGTTCCCTACGCGGGTACGTCAGCTGACACAGGGATTCTAAAATTTGGTGGGATGGGGGTCAAAATTTGGGGCACATGTTATAAATTTGCCCCTTTATAGTGCACATGGGTTCATCCAAACAGGGCATCTCATATCAAAGCTTTTTATTGAAGATTGAGGGTTCTCTCTGCAGCCCTGAATTTGTAAATATCCAGCTCCAGTATTTTTAACATCAACTTTCATATTGTGATTAACTTATTGCAAAATATTACCTCCACTCAAGTCTCACTTGAAACCAGCCTACCCATTTATATCTTATCATTTGAGAGTGGTAACTCCAATATATGTGGAAAATGAGGTCACATGTAGCTGTTTTGTTTACCTGTAATATCCTAATATGATTATTTGATGTGCCTTGATGTGAATTCAGTTGTCTAAAAATAAGTTTGTGTAATGAGATGTGAGACGTGCTCCAAATCACAATGAGAATGGATGCACTTGATATGAATATTAATAACTATCATGTAATCTATCATCAACTCTGACTTTCTTCTACATACTGCTACTACCTTCCATTCCATTAATCAGCTTTGGGGGGAGGCACCAGGATTGAAACAATCAACAAGCTAACAAGAAGAAATTGGAAAGCATGTTTGGAATTAAGAAGGGAGTTGAGATGGATTAAGTTAAAATGACAGGTTGTTGATTAATATATATGTGTTTATTAGTGGATAGACAAAAACAGAGATTATCTTTCAGAGTTTTGAAATGAGGGCAAGTAGAGGAATCCATGGGGAGATGGTGGCTTTCCAAAAAAATATATACTCTTTGGAGGGAGACAGAGCTGAGAGATCGTCAACGCTCAACAGGCTGAGTTTAGTGGCCACGGCGCCGCAAAGACCGCGAGGAAGCGAGCGAAGCCTTGGGGGCAAAGAATTCAAAGAGGGTGGGCGCGAGCCTGAGGACGACGCGGGGAGGGTGGGCGCGAGCCTGAGGACGACGTGGGGAGGCTCGGCGTCCAGGACAATCGTCTCCAGCGTGGAGGAGTGGTGGGCTAGGTCTGTTTCACTGCAACGATTAAATGCTTGGACGGGCAGGTCCGACAACTCCACTGACCGGCTTCTCCGAGCAGTTTTTGGACATGTCGATCCGACATGAGGACTTGCTTGCCCAAGCAAATAGACCCGCCTTCTGCCTGCTCGGACAAGCCTGTTCAACAACTTGTCGGACGGCCATGTGCGAGAGCTCCTTGGAAAGGCCGGTCCGAGGACTCGTCGGACCTGCTGATCAGTGATCCGACCAGATAATTCAGGTAGTATTGGGAGCTGAACGGAGCCATGGAAAGAGATTGTGGTCCGTTTGAAATATGTGCATCAGAGGCTGCTTGCTCACCCATTGCTTCTCTTGAGTCTCCAGTTTTTTTTGGAGGGGGCGAAGAGGGAGAAGGAGACGTATGTGTGGATTCTCAGGCCCATTTCTGTTTAGAGAAGCCAAGGATCTGTGTGTTGGAGCGGCCGACAAAGGAGTGGGGGATGGTATTGAGGTGGGCAACAACACCTTTTCCTACTGCCCATCCTCAAACGCGCTCTGCAGAAAGTCGCGAGGAAGTTGAAGGGCAAGCAGGGTGTGGACCAGGAAGCTAACGAGCTCGTTGATGGCAAAGCTGAGGTCATGGGCCATGAGCCCGTCCACCCGGCGATTGAACAGCCACTTTTTGTACATGGTGATCAGGACTGGTTGACTGACTTTCTCCAAGCTTCAACTCAGCCTCTCACATCATCGGCGTGCGGGGCAAGTTTGGGATCCTTTCATGGTCGCAATTGGTAAAGGGTGAGAAGGTCAAGTTCAAAATATGGTTGGGTGAGGGTTGCTGGTCAACGCTGGACATAGCAACTGGACCAGTCAACGTGCAGGAAAGGGACAATGGCCACGGTGTGGCTTTTGGTGCAAGGGTACACAACGGTCTTGCATCCAATTGTAGTGGCTGGCACGGTCGCCTTGGAATTGATTACGTTAATGAGGGCCGCGGTGTGGCGTCTGCGTAGACGTGAGCGAGTGTCCTGGCCTGGCGAGGTTGAGAGCTTATAAAGAGGGGGGCCTGCTGTTGCAATTAATCCCCAGGCAATTGGAGATGCTGCACTTCCAGCTATCCATTGTCCTCAATCCCTCTGCTGTTGCACATGCGCAGTCTGAGGGGCAAAGAGTGGGCCCCCCACGGGTCTGCAGCCTTTGCTGCGGGCCGGGGGCCTTCACATCCATCACTTTTGACCCGTGCGCTTGATGCGGGCTGGGTGTTGAGCCTGGGGGCACGGCTTTGCAGCTGTTGGAAGGCTAGGTTGAGTGTGGTTAAATTTTTGTGTTTTTCTTTGTATGTTTGTTGATAGGCTAAGTTGCAGTATTTTTCTTTTTCATTTTTGTATCTTGGGGAAACCCATGATTTTTTTTTTTGTGATTTGATGTATTTATAGGGGGAACCCTTGATCTTTTTTTTTCAATTGTGGAAAAACTGTGTCTTTAATAAACTTGGATTCAGATTTTACGCCTCATTTCACCTATAGTCACTCATGCATAGTACACCCCTATCTTCAATGGTTCAATAGTTATAGAGGATATAAGACTTACAGAAAACCTACAGTCTTCATTAGTTGCAATACTCATTTCATTAGTAGCTTACTTGGATCATTAAATCACATTCTTTTCACAGATATATTCTCACATACTACCCCGTTGGCACCGATATAATTATAGGTGATATAATCGCTGATTAATTCAATAAAAAATAGAAAATTCAACATAAAGCCTCCGAATTTTTTTTTTAGGCAACCTACAGTGCTGGTCTCTTCAACTGTGAAATCAGATTCAACTGATTCAGCCATCTTCAGCACCATAATAACATTATATCACTTTTGACCAATATGAAGTGATATATTGGTATTTTGGTGCTGAAGATGGCTGGATAAGTTGATTCTGGGCTCACAGTTGAAGAGACCAGCACTGTAGGTTGCCTACAAAAAAAATTTAGAGGCTTTATGTTCAATTTTGTATTTTTTATTGAATTAATCAGCGATTATATCACCTATAATTATATCGGTGCCAAACGGGGCCTAAACTCTTTACATACATTAATCATTATGTACTATGTCTATTGTACACATTACATCATTGGATCCATGCTTACCCCTTTCAGTAGTGCTCATCATTACAAGCTGTTACTATGTTCACATCACCCTTCCCCATTTGTACAACCTTCATTCCCATAGCCAGAATTCCTCATTGTCTGTGCTCATACTTCCTTCATATAAGAACTGTCTTTCCCCCCTCACTTGTACCCTAGCCAGCTAAGGGAAGATTTATGCAGAGATTATATACAGAAATTATAGTAGAAAGCACTCATCACCTATTGCTCATTGATATCATTGCTTTTGCCCCGGAACCCATTGCCATTGAATAATTGCCATTGCTTTCCCCTCTCCCATCACTGCTCCAACCCTCTCGCCATCAGTAGTCAGTAGTCAAGCTCATAGTACTAGCTCCTAAGATCAAGTAGAAATCAGCCACACCTTTTCTTCTTTTTCTTAGTGTTACTCTCATCCCCTCAGCATTAGTCAGGAAGGCAGCCTCATCAGCACCCTTGCATAGCTTACATTAGTACTAGTGTTGCTATCCATTTCCCTTCCAAGCTCTATTCTCCCCTTTCAGTAGTTCCACAAGTGGTGTCCCAACAGTGGCCTTTCTATACCTCAGATATCTTCACTCCTAGTAACAACTATACCATCAGCTTCTCAAACTACTCTACCTACACCCCTCCTACCTCTTCCTTATAAACCAACTTCCTGTTCTTAGAATTCATTACAGCCATCAGTAAAACTATCAGCACATCCATTATCAACCTTCAACACATTCATCTTTAAATTCAACACACCTATTTCAACTATGTCTGCCCAAGGAAACCCCAGTATCAATATTGCCCCCAGTCTTTACCCTCCAGTGGATCCTTCCAGTGATGCTGCAAACCAGGACCCCATCCCTTCCAATGTTGGCCAGACTCAGGCTTCTTCCACTGGTCCAGGTCCTCAGGCTTCTTCCACTGCTCCAGGTCCTCAGGCTTCTTCTTCTGTTCCAGGTCCTCAGGCCACCTCCACTTCTTTCAGACCCCAGGCTTCTTCTACTGCTCCTCCAAGACCTCAGTCTTATTCTAGTGCTCCTAGATTTACTGGATACAGGTACAACAATCAGCCATCAGATGATTCAGAGGATCTAGGTGATCCACCCCACTTTCCCAGATATCAGCGCCAAAGGGACCACTCAACACACTCCACCAGGTCCAACACTCACTTCTTAAACAGCGAACCAGCCATGCCAAGGTACCAGGATCCTGTCAGCAGAGGAGTAAAGATTAAACCCATGGACAAGGAGCTCTTCTTTGATGGGACCAACATGCCTGTGGAGAAATTCATTAGAAGGTATGAAAGTGCTGGAAGAGATTATGGTGCTAACTCTAGGGAACTGGCTTGACAAATCATTGATTTTATCAAAGGATTGGACCTCAAGGATGAAGTTGAAGACATTTCAGGCCACGAAAACTTGGATTGGGAAACCTTGAAGAAGCAGCTACTCACCAGGTTTGGAACTTCTCAGCCATTGGTCAGATACACCAGGGAGGATCTCAGGTAAATAGTCTACAAATATGCTCAGGATGGAGGAATCAGAACCTTGGAAACCTTCAACACATTCAGAAACAAGTTTGAAACCATCACTCACTATTTGGTAAGAATAGGGTATAGTACCAGCCTGGAGGAATTCAGACATCTTCTCTTGGAAACTATCCACAAGGATTTGGACCAACAGGTTACTAGGAGCCTGATGAAGGACAACCAAATGCTAGCTTCAAAGGATGGAGGAGATATTTTGCCAGAAACTAAAACCCTGCTTACTTACATTCACCAGGAGGTTTACTCAAGATCAGTGGTCAACAGAAGGACTGAATGAAGGGCAGAAGAAAAATTCACTTTGGACAACTCACCTAGGACCTCCAAGCCCACACCTGCTACTCAAGGAACTGCTCTTACTGCTTCTATTTCTTTGGACAAGCAAGTGGAACTCCTTACCAAACAGTTTGCATCCCTCACTGCTGGAAAAGGACTACCTCCACACATCGACAAATCTGCTACCAGGACCTGGCCTTTCAAATGTTATTATTATCACCAGGAAACCCATGGAACCAACAGCTGCTCTCAACTGGCCCAGGATATTTCTAGTGGTGCTGTTACCAGGGATGGAAAGGACTACAAACTTCCAGACAAATCAGTTATCCCATGGATTCCAAGCAGACCAATCAGAACCCCAGGGGAGGAGTACTCTAAGACTGTCACTAAGCTCAAATCTTGTTTTGGCCAACTAGAGGAGTACCCAACCTATTATCAATCCCACAGTTATGAGGCAGACCTTGGAAAGAGGACCAGAAGCAACTCTAAGGATCAGGATGAACAGAAACCAGCCCAGTCAAACAAAAGGATCAGAAAGGAAAAACAGGACCTCATGGACATGGATGCAGAGGACTTACTCCAAATGGCCCAGCCCCCTACTCCTAGTACTTCCAAACCTCCTACTTCTAAAGGCTCCCCTCAAGTCAGATTCCAGGATAAGGACAAGAAAGATTCAACCACTGCACCTAAGGATAAACCAGTTAAGAAGACCTACTTGGAAAAGACTTTGGCCAAGGAATACCCAGGAATTGAAGAGGAAGTGGCCAGCAGGATGTTGACTGCAGGAAAAATGGAGTTGTCCTTTGGGGAAATCTTTGCTATATCTCCAGGAGTTACTGAATGTATCAGGAAGAAAATCACCAACAGAAGGGTCCCATTGGATGGTGTCAAATCAGCAAACTTTACAGACATGGAGGATGAAGAAGAACCAGCACAGAAGCCACCCACTACTCACTATTCTTGCCCCCTTGGATACATCACCATCACTATTGGAGGAGAGAAACATCAAGCACTCTTGGATACTGGATCCATGGTCAAAATTATTCCTGAAGTTCTTGCCCATAAACTTGGACTGGTACTCACTGCTAAATCTATGAAGCTCAAAGGGATTGGAGGCCATCTTACTGATATTCCTGGGATTGCTGAAGATGTTGAAGTAACCATTGGGAAGGTAGTCAGGACTGTTCATTTATGTGTAGCCAAAGGACCAGTTCAGATGATCATTGGAAAGCCTTTCTTGATGGATGTCTCAGTCAACATCAACTACAATGGAGCCAGAGGAGAAGCACTTTCAATCATGGATTCAGCTGGTCAGACTTTCTTGGTTCCAATCATTCTCCCTAGTAATCAGAAGTGGGAAACCAGCATACCTTCCAATTCTGGACTGTTAAATTTTTTAGATTGAGACCAGGTTTCCAGTTCCCCTCTCTTACAACTGCAACCCTGGAAAATAACCAAAAGCAACAAACTTTAGTCATTCATTCAGCAAAATATAAATCAACTCTAAAAAAGATAAAACCAGTAAAACAACCCCTCCATTATCAAGGCCACCACTCTCCAGGGATCCTTACCTCACTCCTTTGAACCATTTTCCTCCACCATTCATTCCTACCTCCAAGATTACTCAAGACAGGCTGGACCTTATCAACTTTGGACCTCTTGGATGGCTCTCTCCTCAATAATATTATGAGCCTGTGTATCTCATGTGACAGCAGGACACAAGGGAAAGAGGGGGGAATAGTTTGGATTTCTTGGGATAAAGAAATACAAACTGAGAGAGAGGAAGAGAAAGGGAGAGAAAAGAGAGGATCAGGCCTAGACTTTAAGTTTTTATTAATTGATCTGGGCTATTCAATTAAGAAAATATAATTATTAATCACAGGGAATAACTTTGGCGTAAAAAGTAGGTGGTAAGCGCTTAAACTGATTGGCTGCTTGACAGAGGTGGAGGTCTTACAACAACTACTTATAAGGATAAAGCTTTAAATATGCTAATAGGGGATTTTTGATAATTTAAAGGGTTTAATCCAGTGGATTTTGCGTGCTGGGGATGGTTCTAAAAGTAAAAGGGGCTACAGTAGTAGCAGAGGAGAATATTCATGGCAAACTTATGGTTTATGGGCGGTGAATAGTCTGGGGGATCTTTTCCTGAGGGACAAATAGGCCTCTATTTATAGAGGGGACTTTAGTAAGCGCAATCACTAAGTCCTTTTCTCCCTATGGGAGTATCCTGGGGGGTAGACGTGAGCAAGGCTTGGCTGTGGGCAATTTAATTGTATTATAATAGACTAATTTCCCTGACTCTGTCACATGACATATTTATAGCCAATTTTCATGTGAAAGAGCTTCAGTAGAAGTCTACATAATGCTTTCACGGGGTATTTTTACACTAGTAATATTACTCTTTACTGTGCAATAGTTTAATTTTATGTACTTTGTTTATTTTACTAATTTTTTGTATGTAAGACCTTTTTTGGGCGCTTTGTGGGGCCAATTCTTAATTATACAATTAGTACATGAAGGAATAGGAATATGGGGTTACTTTGAGTGGGTGACCCCGGCCCTTATTTTATGATGAGGAATCTGATTCTGCAATAATAATTCACTAATTATTATTATTTACTAAGTTATTGCAGTCTTTTGGATACTTGATGTATCTCTAAGGCTGACACCTTGATCATCCCTGTCATCAAGGCCTTGATCATAGATAACCGGAGCCGGCCGGTCATCAAGGCCTTGATCATCAATGACCGGAGCCAACCGGCCATCATGGCATACACCTTGATGATTGGCTGGCTCAGGTTGGGTCATGAAGGTACATTCATACCTCAAAGACCAGCCGGCTGGCCGGTGTGGTAACCCTGTTCCTGTTCATACTATCACCCTCATATCACCTAAACCCTTCATAAATACCTCATTATTACTTCATATTCAGATTCTACACCCCATTTTACCCCTAGTCACCCACTCATTTCACCTAGGATTTCCAAATGGATCAGCAGTTATTGGCATGTATAGTTTTGGCAGGTATTTTCTTCATACATATCCTTAGCATTATTACATACATCATTCACTAGTATCATAGCTACATAGGACTGCAGATCTTACATAACTTCATTACTCATTTTTTTCTTCATATGATATCAGCAGTACATTCCTTCATAGCTCTTGTAGTTATTATCAAATGCTCATCATTATTTCATCTTCTACATAGTTACCTTTCATGTACACTCTTTGGTCATTGCGCCTTCATCATTACTGCTCATCTTCAGATATTGTTACTATGTGCTCATCATGTATCACCCCCCTGTAGTACTTCTCACATATATAAACACCCCTCTAGATGTTGTATCCCCATCATGCACTTTCTACTACATCCCCTCTGTAGCACCTTTTAAACATCACCCTTATAACCCTTATATGCACTTTCTACTACATCCCCTCTGTAGCACCTTTTAAACATCACCCTTATATGCACTTTCTACTACATCCCCTCTGTAGCACCTTTACACATCACACTTAGATACACTTTCATCACCATAGAAATATATCCCCCAGCATATATCTCATTACCCATCTCAGAGTGACTCCCAAGAGCTTCTGCTTTTCCCCTTCTCACTTCTCCTCTCTCACTCAGTAAGATTGATACACCTCAGACTCATAAAGTGTTAAAGCCATCTAAGTCAAAGAGAATCATCAGCCACACCCTTTTCTTTTTCTTAGTGTAACCCTCTCTCCATCAGCGTTAGTCTAGAGGGCAGCCTCACCAGCACCTGTAGCCTCTCCTACATTATTAGTAGTGTAGTTGACTATTTCCCCTCACAGCTCTTTCCTGATCTTTTAGGAGTTCCACAATTGGTGTCCCAACAGTGGCCTGATTACCTTTAGATTTTAGTCCTAGTTACCTTCTTCACTACCAGTTCATAGTTCTATCACCTACACAAACCCTTTCCACTCCATTCCTCTTCAGTGCATCAGATCCCAAAACCACAAACCCATAAAAACAAATTTCTTCAGTTTTATTTCTCCCTCTTCTTTTCCCTCCTCTTCAGAACTCTTTTCTTCCCCAGCCAGTTAACTTTCAAGATGTCCATCCACTCTCAAGATGCTGCTCATCCTATCAACAACAACCTAGGAGAGACTGCCAGTAACAACCCAGGAACTCTCTTCAACAACCCCTTCCAAACTGCTCCAGAAGATAATAACACTCACCCTGCTGGACCAGCCAATCCCTTTCCTGAAGATCCAGCTCAAACCAACCCTTTACCTCAACCTACCAACAACTTCAATCAGTACAGAGGCAGCACTGGCCCCAACAATCCTCAGTTTCAACACCCCAATGTCTTCAACCAGTACAGGGACAACATACCTGATCCTTCAGAAAGCTCTCACCTAGGACTCAGACAAAGAATCACACCTCCAGCCCCATCTGTATCTTCCAAACACTCTGTGGTCTACTTTTTGGAGAAGGAAACCAGGATGCCAGCCTACAAAGGACCAATCAAAGGAGTCAAAATCAAGCCCTTGGACAAGGAACTCTGCTTTGATGGAACCAACCTCACCATTGAAAACTTTATTAACAGGTATGAAAATGTAGGATCAACTGATTGAGCTTCTTCTATAGATTTGGTCAGGCAGGTTGTTTCTTTTCTCAAAGGGGAGGCCATCAAGGAAGAAGTGGAACAAATGGAGGCTTACAGGAACCAGAACTGGGAGGACCTCAAGAAGCAGCTACTGGACAGATATGGATCCCCACTCCCTTTGGTCAGATATACTAGGAGGGACCTCACTCAATTGATAAACAACTCAATCCAGGCTGGAGGAATCAAAACTTCAGAAGAATTCAGGTTGTTCAACAATAAATATTCAGTCATTACTAATTATCTTTTAAGAATGAAACAGTGCTCCCACCTGGAGGAATTCAGAGAATTTCTATTGGATGCCCTTAGCCCAGAACTGGAATCAGCTGTCACCAAGGAACTCATCAAGTGCAATGAAATGCTGGCCTCAGAGGATGGAGGAATGATTCTACCCCCAACTTCAACCATCTGCTCCTTCATAATCAGAGAAGTCCATTCAGCATCAGTCATGGAAAGGAGAAAACTCTTCAAAATGGCTCTTCCCCAGGATCAAAAGGACTCAACTCTTCCAGTAACCAAGGCCCCTCCTTCCACCTCTCAACCCATGGCTCCTCCTTCCAGGCCTCCACCTCAGATTACCACTTCCCAGGCACCTAAAACCACAGAGCAGAAACTAGAGGAGATCACACAGCAATTAGCAGCTCTTACTGCAGGAAAATCAGCCCCACCTCACCTTATTGGAGCTGCCCCTGGCCAACAGTACACCCCTTCTCCTAGGAATAAACCAGATTTCAAATGCTTCTACTGCTTTCAGAACAACCATGGAACCAGGTCTTGCTCTCTTCTAAACTATGATGTGGATTCTGGATTAGTCATCAGGGATGGAAACAGATACAAATTTCCAGACAACACACCTATTCCTTGGGATACCAGTAGACCTATCAAAACTATAGTGGACCAATTCTCCAAGGATTCTGCCAGGCCAACCACCATCTCTTCCTTTGGCCAACTTGAGGAACTAGCCCAGGACTCTCCAACTGTATATGATGTGGATATTGGAAAAAGGACCAGATCTAGCCAGGACCCAGAGGATGAACTTCCTACTAGTGGAAAAAGGACCAGGAATGAAAAGGAATCTCTAATGGATATGGACCAGGATGACTTAATCAAATTTGCAACCTCACCTTCCAAAACTCCTCCTAAACCCAGTCCAGCCCAACCTTCCAAACCAGGCCCAAAAGTTAAATTCCAGGACAACCAGGACCAAGGCCAGCCCAGTACAGACAAGCCATCTAGGAAAACCCACTTGGAAAAGCCACTAGCAAAGGAATACCCAGGGATTGAAGATTCTATAGTCAACAGGGTGCTCAACAAAACTACTGTGGAACTTACCATTGGGGAACTTCTAGCCTCTTCTCCTTCTGCCTCTGAAGCCTTCAAAAAGAAAATTTCCAACAGGAGGGTCTCTGTGGATTCAACCAAATCAGCCAACTCTGCAGCTATGGAAGAAGAAGAGGAAACTCCTGGACAAACTCACTACTCCTGCCCCCTTGCCTATGTCAGACTCACCATGGGAGGAAAATCTTTTGAAGCACTCTTGGACACTGGATCTATGGTCAACATTATCCCTGAGGAGATGGCCCAATCTATAGGACTGGTTATCACTGAAAAACCCATGAAGCTCAAAGGAATTGGAGGCCACCATACTGGAATCACTGGAATTGCTGAAGGAGTGGAGGTTCTTCTAGGAAAAATCACCAAGACTGTTCATTTCTGGGTAGCTAAAGGAGGAGTTCAGCTAATTGTAGGAAAACCCTTCTTAATGGATGCATCAGCCACTATCAAATACAATGGAAACAGGGAGGAATCACTGTCTGTGGTGGACAAAGGACAAACTTACTTGGTACCAATCCTCCTGCCTAATCATCACAAATGGGAAACCAGCCTTCCAATCAATCTAGTCACCAGGGATTTTTTAGGCCAAGGACAGGATTTCAGCTTCTCCCAATAGGATCTGGAACCCTGTCTAAAGCAACATCACCAACCTATGCCACCTATGCCTCAAAATATAAATCAACCTTAAAAAAGATAAAACCAGTCAACCAACCTATGCCCCTTTCTCTTAATCCTCCTCTGGCCAGACCACCACTCTCCAGGGATCCCTATGCAACTCCTTTAACTCCATTTCCACCTCCTTTTACTCCTACCTCCAAAATTACTCAAGACAGGCTGGACCTTATCAACTTTGGACCCCCTGGATGGCTTTCAGAACAAGAATATTTATTATTAGTTTGGGTCATCACCATCAGACAAGGAGCCCTGGCCTTCAAGGAAGATGAAAGAGGACTACTCAAACATACCTATGGACAACCTTACACCATCCCAGTTATTCCCCATGAACCTTGGCAACAGAAACCTATCCCAATCCCTGGACCCATCAAGGACCAAGTCATAGAATTAGTAAGGGAAAGACTCAGGACTGGCCTCTATGAACAATCTTTTTCCAGCTACTCCAGCCCCATTTTCTGTGTCAAAAAGCAAGATGGCAAATTAAGGATAGTCCATGATCTCCAGAAACTCAACAAAGTCACTATCAAGGATGCAGGCTTACCACCATCACCAGAGGAACTCATTGACTCATTCACTGGAAGGGCTTGCTATGGACTTGGAGACATTATGGGAGGATATGATGAAAGGGAGTTAGCACCAGAATCTAGGCCCCTCACCACCTTTGAAACTCCTCTAGGAAGATTCCAACTCACCAGGTTACCCCAAGGAGCCACCAATTCAGTTGCAGTTTATCAGGCCCAGATGATGTGGATCCTCCAGGATGAATTACCTCACCACATGGGAATCTTTATTGATGATGGAGGAATCAAAGGACCAACCTCAGACTACAATGGACAAACCCTGGATGCCAACCCCCAAATCAGAAAATTTATCTTTGAATATGCCATCACTCTGGAAAGGATACTCTTTAGGATTGAAGAAGCTGGACTCACTATCTCTGGTAAAAAGTTTGCCTGTTGTGTCCCTGCCCTGGATCTAGTAGGCCATGTTGTCTGCAAGGAAGGAAGGAAAATCTCAGCTAAGAAACTCAACAAAATAGAAACTTGGCCAACCCCAATCACCCCAACTGAAGTCAGAGGATTCCTAGGTATCTGTGTCTATGTCAGAATGTTTATCCAAAATTACTCCACCATCACTGCACCTCTCAGACAACTCACCAGGAAGGACTCTACTTGGGATTGGACAGAGGACTGCCAGGAAGCTTTTGAGGACCTTAAAAGGATTATTGGAAAGGATATCACCCTCAAGAAACTGGAATTTGGACCTGAAGCTGGACAAATCAAACTCTCTGTGGATTCTAGTTATATTGCTGCTGGAGCTGTTCTTACCCAGGAGGATTCTGCTAATTTGGACAGGCCAGTTTTATATGAGTCAGTGGTCTTTTCAAAAAGGGAATCAGAATACTCACAATCAAAACTGGAACTCTGTGGGGTCTCTAAAATCCTCAAGAAACTTCAAATCAAGCTCTGGGGCCAACACTTTCAACTCAGGGTGGATGCCAAGTGCCTTATTGGAATGATCAACAACCCTTCTCTACCTAATGCCCCTATGAACAGATGGATTGCCTTTATTCAGCTCTTCTCTTTTGACTTGGTCCACACCCCAGGAAAAACTTTCACCTTACCAGATGGACTTTCCAGGAGGCCTCCAGACCCAGATGAGGAGGACTGCCCTAGCTTTGATGAGGATGAAGAATGGATCAAACCTCACCCTGGATTTGGACTCAAGCAATCTTCTTTTGGAATTCTTTCTTGTCCTGGTTTGCTGCTGGGGACATCAGCTGAGTTGGGGGAGGAGGTAAGGTCTCTTCAACAAGGAATTTGGAAACATTTGGAATACTACCTGGCCACCATGAACAAACCTCCTGGATGCAGCACCCTGGAATTCAGACAAATTTTGCACAAATCAGCCAACTACTTTCTCTCAAATGGAGTATTACACAGGATCAACAAACCTTTCTCCCAAATAGTGGTCACTTCCCCTTTAGCACAGAAATCCATCCTCAGCTCTCTCCATGAAACCCTAGGTCACAGAGGAATTTCAGAAACCTACAGAAGAACTAAACTCAGATTTTGGTGGCCAGGACTTAAAAGAGAAGTTACCAAGTGGGTCCAATCTTGTGAAGCTTGCCAAAAGAGGAACTCAGTACTACCCATGGAACCAAAGAAGCCCACTGGATCATCAACAATCTTTGGAAGAGTTAGTTTGGACACAGTACACATCAAGGCAGGTAAATGGAAATACTTGGTAATTGCTAGAGATGACCTTTCTGGATGGATAGAAGCTGTTGGACTGGAGAAAATATAGGCAAAGAAAATCTCCCACTGGTTCTTGGAAAATTGGATCTACAGATATGGAGCCCCTTGGTCAGTAACGGTGGATGGAGGCTCAGAATTTGGACAACAATTTCAAAACTCACTTCTAGAAGCAGGTATCAAAGTAAAAGTCACAACACCCTATTATCCTGAAGCTAATGGAATGGTAGAAAGAGGACATCAGGCAATCAAGGACACTTTGGTCAAACTGTGTGGAACTGAAGGCAAGAAATGGAGGTCTTATTTACCTTTAGTATTGTTTGCAGACAGAATATCCACCAAAAGATCAACTGGCTACTCTCCCTATGAATTGGTTCTTGGACAATCACCCATCTTACCCATAGACTTGGAACTGGAAACTTTCTTTGGAATAGACTGGACCACAGTGGAATAAACTCAGGACCTTCTTTTGGCCAGGACTCAACAATTGGAAAACAGGGACACCATTCTTCAGCAGGCACATTTGCACCTTATGGACACCAGGAAAAGCTCTTTGGATTACTGGAACAACAAAAAGACAGCAAGAAAACCACTACAAACTGGAGAACTGGTATTAGTATACAATAAATCTCTGGACTCCCAATTTGGGAAACTCTTTGAAAATAAATGGAATGGACCTTACAGAATAAAAACTCAAAATCCTGGAGGCTCTTACACCTTGGAAGAACTGGATGGAACTGAATTGGCCAGAAGATATGCATCAACACATGTCAAAAAGTATCATTCTAGGACTTCTTTCTCTGAAAACATACCATAAAATATATATATATATATATATCAATCCCTAGATAAATCTCCCTTCCTCCCTTCTAAATCTGGCCCACTCTACAGGATCCCAGGCTAATTGCAAAAGAAAAAAAAAAAAAAGATAAATAAGTAAAAATTAGTATATAATCACAACATAAAATTTCATTAGTATCATTCACAATCATCAATCCTCTCTCTGGCTCTTTCTCTGTCTCTCCTATTTCTTTCCTCTTCATCTCTTTCCCTATTCATCTCTCTCCTATTCCTAGCAGCCTCTTCTCTTTCCCTCTCACGACGTAGGCGGCGGCTAGCGCGGTTCCTTTGGCGGCGCAGGCGCAAATTATCAGCTCGGCGCACTTGGCGCTCAAAGTTGGATCTCGCAATGGCGTCCCGGTCACCAGGACGCAGGTTGGATAAATCAATCATCTACACATAAGAAATAAATAAAAAAAAAAAAGAAAGAAAAAGAAATTAACTCGTTTTAGTATTAAAAATTACTTCTAAAAATAAATAAAAGAACTTACTCGGTTGTAGTGCTCCTCGAACTGAGCAAAGAAGTGTTCCTTGGCGGCTCGAACGGCGTCCTCGTCTCTATGAGTAGCGGTGGCGAATTCGACGAACTCAAGCTCCATGGCATGGTAAAAGTTCTGTGCCCCACGCAGAGGAATGTTCTCGGCCGGAAACGCGGCTTGAGCAGGCATGGTGGGATGGATTCGAGGAGTATGTACTCCATTATAATCAACTTCGTCGTCGGAATACTCGGCTGGGTCTTCGGCATTATCAACACTGTTATCAGAATTATCTACTGGAATACCGGCGGCGTCTTCTTCGGAATTGGGAGTTGGGGGACGAAACAGCTCTTCTTCAATAGTGCTATCCTAAATTATAATAGGATTAAGATAAGACATCCCTTTGGTTTTCGAGTTAGGGAAAAATAATGGGCAGTTCGGCGATTTCTGCGAGGACTACGGGCTCAAGAAACTATGGACGACGCTGGTGTACGACCCAGACCCTACACTCTTTATTATTAACACTCTTTTCGACTCTGGTGCACGATCCAGGCGGGTTCTCCTTTGGTTTTCTACTTCCGGCCGCGCTCGGGCCGGATTTTCATTAATCCTTTTAGAAAAGGTATCGGCGCTCATTTCCCAAAGCCGCCGTATGGCTCAAACTTTTTCCTGGGGTCTTGCCTTTCATTTGGCGGTGGACCTTTGGATTTCCATCGAGCGGTTCGAAAGATACAAGCGTTCAAAAGGCGTGGATCGAATTTTCTTAGCCCCGCGGACCTACGGACTTCTCCTTTTCGAACGTTACCGGCACACGACAACTCGGGCTGATTTCTAGCGCCAGGTTTTTCTTGCCCTCTGGCCTTTCATTCTATCAAATTTTTATCGAATTCCATCGGACGGTTTCGATTTTATGAGCGGTCAAAGCTCGACTTTCATTTTTGACGCCGGTGCGCGACCCGGATTAGTTGTTTTCTCACTCTCTTTTCGACGCCGGTGCACGACCCGGTTTAATTTTTCTTTCCTTTTGAGTTCTTTTCCCTTTCTTTTCCTTTTCCTTTCTTTTTTTTTTTTTTTTTTTTTTTTCTTTTCTTTATTCCCTTACCCCATGAGTTTTGGACGACTAAAACAAAGATTGGCGATATCTACTCGTTGCGCCTAGGAACAGACTCGCCGCAGCCGCGCCCAATCAAGTAAAACTGGATCAGCGTTGTTATGGAGCATCAACAACATCCTCAGGAATAAAATTAGTATAAATAAGGACCTCTAGTCACCTCATAATGGGGGGGAACCTGATAAGGGATTATGGATCAAGGAAAATAAAATAATCATGGATGGAACTTACTCCCCTCTTTTCTTTTCTGAATATTACTCTCCTTCAACTCCCTTCAGACCCTTTATTCCTATTAAATCTGAATATTACTCCCCTTCAACTCCCTTCAGACCCTTTATTTCTATTAATCTAAAAATTACTCTCCTTCATATCCCTTCAAGATTTTTTCTGTTATTATCATCTGGAAATTACACTCCTTCCCCAATCCTTCTTCAGATTTTTTTCCCTTCTCTTCATGAGCACTACCTCAGATAAAAATTCCTCACTCCTCTTTATGCCACTAGGATTATTCTTCATTCATAAAAATCTTTCAAACATATACTTCACCTTTATGGCCACATTGGACTACTTCTACTTGCCACTTTGGTCTACTTTTTTTCCTTTTTTTGCCACTTTGGGACTCCTTCTTACTTCAGATACTCCAACCATTCCTACATATAAAACCCACTTCATACATATAAAATCTGGTCACCCTTCCTTTGCTTTAAAAACCTTCTTTTCTTCTTTTTGAACTCTGGACCTTTGGACTCTGGACCCCATTTAAAATCCTCTTCTTCTAGGAATTCTGGACTTTCTTCTCAAGTATTCAACCCTCTTCAAGTCACATGGCCACATTGGATTTCTGGACTTCTTTGGACAACAGTAGATATTCTTTCAGGTTAAATATATAAATACCTCAACTCTTCATTCTGAATTATCATTAGCTTCATCATATATCTTCATACTTGCCTATCCTCTGGTCTAAGCTTCCATCCCTCACTCCCCCCTTACTAGTTCAGTGATACCCACTGGATTTTAGTCTTACTAGTCTATGGATATGCCATTAGATTTTAGTCTTCTTTTTTTACTAGTCTATGGATATGCCATTAGATTTTAGTCTTCATAATTGGTGTACTGCACATAGTTAGTACATCGTCCACTCCCCCTATCTCAATTCTCTTCTTCATAAGCTTAGATTTTCAGTAGTTTAGTTCTAGTATTATCTTATATAGTGGATCTTCTAGTTTTTCATAGTGTTTGAGATATTCAGTTTTATATAGTTGATTAGTTTTAGAATTATCTTCTTCTGGACTTGGACTTTTGGACTTCTTTTATGGACTCTATGGACTTCTTTGTGGAAATTGGACCCTTGGATTGTACTCTCAGGACTTCTTTTTGGACACTGGATTTTGGACTTCCTTGGTTGGATAACTACTTCCCTCTTTGGTTGGACCTCTCTCAGGAATTGGCCTCTTTGGTTGGATAACTACTTCCCTCCTTGGATTTGGACCTCTTGGACTTGGCCTCTTTGGTTGGATAACTACTTCCCTCCTTGGATTGGACTAACTCCTTTTCCTTATTTCTTTTTTTTTTTTTTTTTTTTTTTCCCAAATTTCTCTTCTTCATCTCTTTTCTTTTCCTCTCAGTGTCTGGGGACAGACAATAAGTTGGGGGAGCTTGTGGTAACCCTGTTCCTGTTCATACTATCACCCTCATATCACCTAAACCCTTCATAAATACCTCATTATTACTTCATATTCAGATTCTACACCCCATTTTACCCCTAGTCACCCACTCATTTCACCTAGGATTTCCAAATGGATCAGCAGTTATTGGCATGTATAGTTTTGGCAGGTATTTTCTTCATACATATCCTTAGCATTATTACATACATCATTCACTAGTATCATAGCTACATAGGACTGCAGATCTTACATAACTTCATTACTCATTTTTCTCTTCATATGATATCAGCAGTACATTCCTTCATAGCTCTTGTAGTTATTATCAAATGCTCATCATTATTTCATCTTCTACATAGTTACCTTTCATGTACACTCTTTGGTCATTGCGCCTTCATCATTACTGCTCATCTTCAGATATTGTTACTATGTGCTCATCATGTATCACCCCCCTGTAGTACTTCTCACATATATAAACACCCCTCTAGATGTTGTATCCCCATCATGCACTTTCTACTACATCCCCTCTGTAGCACCTTTTAAACATCACCCTTATAACCCTTATATGCACTTTCTACTACATCCCCTCTGTAGCACCTTTTAAACATCACCCTTATATGCACTTTCTACTACATCCCCTCTGTAGCACCTTTACACATCACACTTAGATACACTTTCATCACCATAGAAATATATCCCCCAGCATATATCTCATTACCCATCTCAGAGTGACTCCCAAGAGCTTCTGCTTTTCCCCTTCTCACTTCTCCTCTCTCACTCAGTAGGATTGATACACCTCAGACTCATAAAGTGTTAAAGCCATCTAAGTCAAAGAGAATCATCAGCCACACCCTTTTCTTTTTCTTAGTGTAACCCTCTCTCCATCAACGTTAGTCTAGAGGGCAGCCTCACCAGCACCTGTAGCCTCTCCTACATTATTAGTAGTGTAGTTGACTATTTCCCCTCACAGCTCTTTCCTGATCTTTTAGGAGTTCCACACCGGTAATTGAGGTACATATGTTGATGGCCAGCCAGTTGGCCGTTCATTGAGGTGTATACCTTGATGACTACTCAGATGGCTGGTCATTGAGGTATACATGTACCTCAATGAACGGAGCCAGCCGGTCATCAAGGACACCTCAATGACCAGCCAGCTGGCCGGTGATTGAGTTGTATCTATGCCTTGATGACCGGTTAGATGGCCGGTCATCAAGTGTCTACCTTCTTGATGACCGGCCGGCTCCGGTCATCAAGCTGTCTGCCTTGATGACCAGCCATCTGACCAGTCATCAAGGCATGTATACCTTGATGACCGGCCAGCTGTCCGGTCATTGGTGTGTCCTGATGACCCGCGGCTTGCCAATCATCAAGCTGCACAACTTGGCTGGTCGTCATTTGACCAGCCAGATGACCAGCCCTACAATTTATTTGTATCATCACCCCAAATGATGCTTTCCGGGGGCCACACGAGTTTTCCGGGAGCCGCGCGAGTTCCACTGGAAAACCACTGGGTGTCGCTGCAGAGAAAACCACACCTGCTTGCGGGTGGTGTCATCCAATGGCATTGGCACTACTTGCGGCCGCAAACTTAACCAAGTCCGAAGGTGGGGGCGCAAAGCGCCTCCACAGGAGGGACTTATGCAGTATTGGTGATTTAGGACTGAGAGCAAAGGCCAAAAACACTGATTTTGAAAAAGGTTCCCATAGCTCCTTCACCTCCAAGGATCCCAACAATGTTTTTGGATCAGATGAAATATCAACATCATGTCTAATTTTTGATGCATCAATATCATCATGAGTCCTCCTGCCTCACTCACAATGATCCATCAAAGATGGTGGATGGCAAAAGCCAACCCGGAGACTGTTAAAACAGCATTTTTAGTGCAAATCCATACACTTGCCTTGAGGAAAAAAAATGACAGAGGTATCCAGGACTCACTGCTCTGACAGCGCTGAGAATGTCACAAAGCTGCAGGATGCGTGTGGGAACATGCATTTTTGGCCATTTACTCCAAATCCTGAGGGAGCCAGTTGGAAAAACAGTGATCAATCATCTGTTCTAGCCAGGACAAGTTTTTTTGTGTTCACATCCCCTGTATCTCAAGTTTGGCAAGGAGAAAAATACACCAGAAGGTGGCTGGAGATAGCCACGCTTCTGATGAGTCTTAGTGAAAATGTACGGTATGGACTCCTGTCGGGTCTGAGCCGTGGCAGTTGGTTGAGGGGATGGTGCTGAGTGCTGCCCTCATCGGTGGTCCTGCGAAAATATCGGGAATAGTCGAACAGAAGTGATAGCGGTTGGGGGGGGGGGGGATTTGTTTGAGAGGGAACGAGGGGATGGAATACCCTCGGCGGTTTGGTTGGATGGAAAAACTCAGAAAAGAAACTCAGAGGGAAGCCGGCGCGGTCGTTGGAAACTCGGATAGTGCTCAAAAGAAATAAACTCAGGAAGCTCGGGTACTCAAAACTCAAAAAAAGGATACGGAGATGGATCGACACGATCCGGGATCAATAAACTCTCAAAACTGTGATGATATCTTTCTGGGGGGAAGAGAGTACCATGCGGATCCTTCCTCCAAGTTCGGCTGAACTTGAGTTCCAGATCCGTGACAGACTGCGACAGGCCGCGCGACAGGCCCTCGTGCCCGCCGCGCGCGCTCGTACAACCAAGAGAAGAGAGACGGGAGCAAGGAAACAAAAACCAACAAACAAAAGAAACAACAACTCAAACAAAAGCCAACCCACCCTAAGATGCCCGAAAGAAAAGGTCTGGGAAAACAGAAAAAGGAACCACCAGGGGGAATAAAGAAAACAAAGAAAGGAAAATGGAAGAAACATTAAAGAAGAGGAAACAAAACAAGAAAGGGGAAAACAAAACATGAGGAATGGAGAGGATGGCATAAAAGAAAAGGGACATAACAAAAAGGAGGAAGAAGGAAAAGATCCAGAGAGAGGCGGGGGGGGTAAACTGAGATTCTTAAGGCTGTCGACGGTCTTGATCCTGAGTGCGCGCTAGAACTCCACAACGGGGTGATCACAAAAACACACCACCGTACAGGGAACTTAGCACAAAAAGGTAAGGATTTGGGGCATAACTCTCAGGCCAAAATCACCTGTAAGGCATAAGTCCCTCCCAGAGCCCTCAGGAGGGACTTAGTTAAGTTAGTTGCAGCCAAGCCACTGGCAGGAACATTGGTATTGGGGGCCCCCAGCAGGTGGTGGTGGCGGCCCGGGCCACCAGGCCTCCGGCGGTGACGGGTTGACCCGGGTTCATTTTGCACCCGCTCCGGGGATTACCTCCAACGCCCAGCCAACGGCTTGGTTGGCCCAACGTTTACCTGTCCCTATCCGCAACGGTTGCCGCCGCGGGCAGACAAACTGTCAGAACAACGGCAGCACATACCTCCAGATGACGTTCTGATGCTCCCGTGGTGTACACCACGGGCGCACTTTCTCGAATTGGGACCGTTGGTCCCGCGGCCAAGCTCTTCGACCGTCTTGCCAACCCCTCAGGCGTTGGCAAACTGGTGAGAAACCCGGGTCGGTGGCTCCACAGTGGTCAGACCGTTGGTCAACCGGTTGGTTTGAAACCAAAGACCAAACGGATTGAGCCGTGAATTACCAACGGCTGTTGGCAAATTTGCTTTTGCCAGAACCAAGGCTTAAACTGGGGTTGGCTACCCCCAGTACATGTAGCCCTGGAGCAAGGAAGCTTGCCAAGCTCACTACACTCGTCCAGTGGCATTGGTGTTGAGAGTCAAGTTCGCTCCTTGACTTGAGCTCCTGTCACTCAAAACAAACATGTCATGCGAATATCACTGGACACGCTTTGCCTCTCGGTTTTCCTCTAGACTCTCAAATTTTCTTCTGGCTAATATCTCGGTCATCTGTCTCGCTCATCCTTGTTTCCAACTCAAGTCCGCGCTCATTGAACTCGACTGGAAGATTTCTCACACTGAATTTCTCATCGCCAAATCCAACAAATTTGACTCTCTTAAATACTCGACACCTCTCACTCCTTCTCCCTTTCCTCCGGGGAACTTGCTCGACTCATCTCTCGACAATATCATTGATAGTCTCAAAACATCTTCAAACTTCCTGACTATCCGTTCCTCCAGAAGACCACATCTCCAATCAGTCTTCAAATCCTTCAAAGCCTCAAGACTCCCTCACTTGACTCTTTCTTCGGTCGTATGTTGCATTCTCTTTTATCTTCAATCATGTGCCTTTGTTGACAGTTATTTTTCTTTAGTCTGCTCTTTCTTCCTCATCATTAAATCATCTCATCTTTTTGTTGTGCTCTTCTTTGTTGTGTTTGCCTTCAGGTATTTCTTTTTGTTCTTTCCTTTTTTGTACTTCTTTTTCATTGTCTAATTTTCTGCAATTTACTTCAGTTTGATTCTTAACAATCGGCACTGCTTGCAGCCGAGCCACTGGCCGGAACATGCGTACGGGTGCCTGCCGATCGGGCCCCCAGCAGGTGGTGGTCGCGGCCCGGGCCACCAGGCCTCCAGCGGTGACAGGGTGGCCCAGGTACATTTTGCACCCGCTCCGGGGATTACCTCCAACACCCAGCCAAGGGCTTGGTTGGCCCAACGTTTACCCAAACATACATGTGTACCAATCTCCAACGGTTGTTGCTGCGGGCAGACGAACCGTCAGAGCAATGGCAGCGCATACACGTCGGGGGTACTTCCTGGCAAGCGAGTTTGTGGATGCGACGGGCGACACCAGCTTTGTGAAACCCACGTGAATTTCACTGTGCCCGCCATCGGTATCACCAACCCGTCAAAAATGGGTGGAGACAATGGGATACCCAGTCGTCTCCACCCTCCCGGGGTCTCCTCGTGATAAACTCACGGTGGAGCCGACAAAACCACAAAATGTGTTTGACATGATTCCCACGTCGTTCCCACCAACACGAATTCCACGGCTGCCCTTGGGCTCCCGGTGGAGCCGACGGGAACCTCTATTTTTGTTCAACAGGATATCCTTGTCGTTCCCACAGATGAGGATTCCACGGCCATCCCTGAGCTCCTGGTGGAGCCGACAAGAACACAAATTGATGATATCCCCACGTCATTTCCCTGGAAAAACAGATGAGCGGGTTGCAAGTCAAACCGGCTGTTGATTGCAGTTTGTCAGTCTCATCACTGCTCACCCAGTTAGGTTCCCCAACCTCCAGAATTCAACAAGTCCCACGCAATCGGCCCCTTGCAAGGGCAAAGGGAGTTCGCGGACTTCAAAAAATCTCAAACCAATCTTTTCATCCAGAGTCCTCTCTATTTGAATCCCTCCTACACCAACTTCCGGCAAAGAGAAGCTCCTAGACCAGTTCCTCTGACAAGTCTTCCCCCTCGCCATCCTCTTCCTCTGACACCGGCGCCACCCCGCCTAGAAATTCCCAGAAACCAACATCACGATCTGCCGTTTGTCATAAGCCTAGCCCTTTCACTCCCTGGCAATCCAGATCTTCGCTCTCCATACTCAGCTACAATGATCAGCTCTCTTCAACCAAGAAGGAGCTGGTGGGAGTGGTTCTGGGTCTATCGGCTACTCAAGTGAACAGATGGGTGCGTCTGTCTCTTCCCCCAACATGGCTTGGAATAGTTTGCTGAAATGCTCTGGGATATATTCACAGTTCTGTAATGCTTGTGCAAGGGAACTCAAGTGCTCAAAGAAGTACTGTGCGCTGGCCAAGCTGGAGCCTGGGTTGTGCGTATTGGATCCGCGCAAGGGTCGATCATCAACGACGCCAGAGTCTGTCGACAGCCCTGCTAGCGGCCTGCCAAAGGTTCACATTGACCCTTGCCTGTTTGATGAGAGTGCAGGGATTGTGAGTGGCAGCGCTTTACCGGCTGCTCACAGTACGGCCACCCGTCCACCAAGAAGTCAATCATTTCCTGTAGACAACGAAGGCGATTACCAGATGGGCGCGCTTGCGCCGGGGCTTTCATTTGCCCTTGATTTTTGTCTCTCTCCTCAAGTATTACGAAAGGACGCCCTTCCAACCGCCCATCACTTTCCCCTTAGCTCCCCCTCTCTTGTCCACCCATCACTCCCATCGTCAGCAACGTTACCATCGCCACCAAGCCCAGTGAAGGCCGGGGACACTGCGAGTTCGGTCTTTGAACACATAGACTTCTTCCCGACTGCAAGGGCTTCTCAACCACCCAAGACACCGTTGCCTTTATCTCCCGTCTATACTTGCCCTTCAACCACCCAAGACACCGTTGCCTTTATCTCCCGTCTATACTTGCCCTTCAACCAGCAGCCTGGCAACGTTGACATCCCTTATTACCAATGAATCTTAAATGTTTTTTTTTTTATTTTCCCTTTTTCCAATGTTTTCTTTTTTTCTTTTCTCCCTTTTTTCAATGTTTATTTTTTCATTATGTTATCCTTCCTTGTCTCTCCACCAACAATGCAATGCAATGTGTGGTGCCCTATATCTTGATCCGGCAGATTCAATCCGTTCCGTACTGGCGACCCGAGCCATGCCACCCACAACGGACCACCTGAACCGGTGGAGCCCACCGATGTGCCACGTGGAATCTATGGGTTCAGACGGTGTTTCCATTCATGGGCCCAACGCTTCGGTCGGGATCACGGTGATTCCTCGGGGAGCCCACGCATCAAGTACACGTGGGCCCAACCTTTCCGTCAATATCACGAGGAGTCCTCGGGGGGCCCACGGAGAGCTGAAAGCACTCGTGGAATCCTTGGGGGCATCACGAGGTGCCCTTGTGATGCGGTTGGTGATGCCCACAAGGGCATGTGGACCAAATGCCGCTGGTCCGACCTCGCGCACCCCTTCACCGTGGGATCCACGTGGATTCGCGGTGGGCCCCATGTGGAGGGACTCCCCGGGTGTACCTCCAGATGACGCTCTGGTGCGCCCGTGGTGTAAGATCATTAAGCAAGTTTCAGCTCGCGTTTGCAAACTGTTTGGCTTCCCCTGGACCCGGCTATCAATCAGGATGTGTTTCAGGCGACTCCTCGCACACAAGCTTGATCGCTTGAGTTGCGTATGATCACTAGACACCAAGCCAAGCAATCCTCTGACCAACCATGTTGCTTTCCTATCATTTACTTGTTTTTGTCTTGATAAGCCAGCTCACAATCGACGCCTACGCAACCATCGAATCCGACTGCAACCAAGTACCACTCTTTTGGCTTCCAAATAAATTTGAGGGTAACTTCTTGGAGGATGTGACTACGATGCATCTATTACGCTAAATGTAATTAGCACCGCTAAAACTAAATCGTAGCGCTTGTTGCTAATAATCTGGGGCTGTAATTTTTAGCGTAATACCAACCCGCTAAAAACCGCTAACGCTAAATTACAGCTAAATTACAGCTAATTAGCGGCTCGCTACGCTAAATTAGCTGTAATTTGTAGCGAAAATTGCACCTTTTTGCCCAATCTGAGTTAGCTGTAATTGTAATAGTCCGCCCGCTACAATTTAAAAAAACCGCTAAATTAGGGTATTACACGCTAACCGTAGCGTAATAGATGCATCGTTGGATGTGAAGAAATACCAGGACTCATCACCTGCTGACTGTGGTATGTTCTTGCCTTGCTCCAGGCGTCTGCCTCATGTCTACCACTTGCTTATTGGACTCTCATGTGACCCCGCCAATCCTGACTTTGTCTGACTTATAATGTTCCTTAAGTCCGAGTTCCTATAAATGCGGAGGAAGCAGAAATTTTCCATTTTGATCCGGAGAAAGCAGAATTTTACCATTTCAATCCGGAGGAAGCAGAAATTTCTGGTTTCAATTCGGAGAAAGCGGAAATTTACTATTTCCATCCGCAGAAAGCAGAAATTTCTCACTTCAAAAGCCAATTTGAATCTCTGGGAAAAATACGCAGTTATTCAAATCGTGCCGAACAGTGACTTGATCTTGTCAATCAAGCAGTTGACCATATTCTGCGCCCCGAATCTATGTCTTGGGACCATCTGAAGGAATGGTGCACAGCACTCACCAAAATAATGGAGAACAATTGCGAATTCCTTGACATGAATGTTGAAATCCTCTATGCTTTTTACACTCTCCACCTGCAAAATTACAAGGATGAGCGATTCACAGAGGAAATCAAAAAAATGATCAAGTACATTAAGCCAAAGTTAATCCTGCCGGACACATTGCTCCCATGGCTGTCAGCGGGAGCTCTCGCGTAGAAAGCTAGCTGGACAAAGGTGCAATAAATATACATATATTTATTGCTATTCTAGATACAACTGAGAAAGAAGAAACGGAAGAAAGGGAAAGAAAAGGAATAAGAATTGTTTGTGAGTTTACTTTAAGCGTATTATTTTCTAGTCCTTGTGGACTGGTTGAGCCGTAGAAACTGGCCTCTCCGGATAGGAGTCTATCGGAGGTTAGATCACAGATAAGTATGTGATCTTATGGTTTCTTCCTGGCTATATTAGCACAGATGGGTTATTACCAAAAAACCCAAGCGTTTATGTTTATAAGGATATTTAGATTTTTTGTTTAAGAGTTAAGTTTGAACGAGATAAGAAGGATAGGGATAACGGAGTGACAATGAGATCACTATATGTAGCTATTTAGGTAGGAGTGTGAGAGCTTACGGAATTGATACCCTTGGCGCTATTCTCTAACAAGTACGAGTTGGGGAGCCGTTCCTATGAGAATTCTATAATGTGAATGTTCGGAGATATTCTGAAGTCAATATTTAATTCTGATCTCATTTGAATGAGTCTAAGGATTAAGGGCTAGTCGAGTAGAGTCTAATATTTCTGGATACTAATAGTACTACTGAAATATAGAGTCTACTTGAGTAGCAGTCTTTACCTTGGTTTTGATATTGGATTGAGATGTTGAGTAAATGGATTGATTTCTGATTCTCTCTGGCAGAGGTTCTCTCTCTCGTCCCTCAACGGGATAATAGTTCTCTCTCTCTGCGACTCCGACTGTGCTTTCCTCATCTTGCAGTTCTAAGTTTTTCTTTAGGAGTTTGTTCTTTATTTGTACTTTCATGAATATCTTTTATAGCGCTTGTGGTTTCTTAGTATTATTCATTTCTTATTCATTATTCATGTTATCTTGAGTTCCGCGCCCGCGCGTCTCTCAATCAATTAATTATTGTCTTTTAGTTAATTTACTTTTGTAACCCTTTTGGACTTCTCAAAAGTCTCAAGGGTTGACAATGGCCCTGGGCCTCAGGTTTGTTTTCACAATTCTAGTCATTTTTATCTGCATCAAATTGACTTGATAAAATTTGATTTCAAAAAAAAAAAAAAAAAAAACAGAGCTCCTCTGCCCCAATGAGGGTCTGTGTGAAGATTTTCGTTAGTCCTCCGAAATACGCATCAGAAAACAAAGTAGAAACTTCATTTCTGACCATGTTTCACGATCTACACAACTTTGGTTATTGCTCAGGCATATGGGAAGGCAACGTGTTGAACGATGAACCAAGGTTGAAACATTTTGTTTGGATGATAGACATCAAATACCACAATCATGTTAGATACCATCTGGAAGAATTGTTGGATGAAATCTTCTCGCGTCGACCTCTGAAAAACGTATTGGCGCAGACAAGAGTACTCACGATCACCCTACTCTTTCATTTGCTGAGAAGGAACTCAGAGTATGATGAGCTACCCATTAAGCTCACAGAGTCACTCATATCAAGTTCAAACCAACAGTGTTACTTCTTGTTTGATTATGAACTTGCACTATTTGAAAAGCTGCTGGATGATCATTACCTTCCAAAAGCTAAGAGGCAAAAAACATCAGAATAATGGTCGCTATTCCTTGTTGGATGCCAGTCTCAAATCCACTACATCCTCCCCTGTCCTATCTTTTCTCTTGGTCTAGTCAACTACCAGTTCAGTCCTGTCCTTTCCTGTATTATCCTTTCACATCCTCTTTTTGCCAGAGCTCAAATTACTAGTCCCCTATCAGTAGTCACATGCATTCACCTCACACACACGTCCAATGCACACTACTTTTGATATTGCAGCTCAAACAGAGTAGTTGAGGATGAGAAAAAATATTAGAAAGATGGGCACAGCTTGGGCCATCCCAGCAATGAAAATTAAAGCAAAAAAAGTGCAGAAACTTATGCAAGAGATTGGTTTGAAAAGAAAAGTCCTCACCAAAAGGCCTAATTCTCTACTACCGCGCAAACTAGCCCGCAAGTCCCTCCTCCGGATTTCTCCTCACTCCCCCAAGGAAGAAATTAGCCAAGTTAGATTAAATACCCACCATTACTTTTTCAGCCAACTCACAAGAATCTTTCAGCGTAAAATGCACGGAAAAGAAAAGGCAACAGGACAAAGATTGTGAGAGTCACAAAACCAGATACTACAAACAATGTGGCTAGGCTCTCTTGCAAGATGATTTCAATTCAATTTTAGGCCAGGAGAAAATTGAAGAAATATAAAAAAACACCGAGTTGCCCTGCGTAACACTGGCTTTTCTTTTAATTTCTGTCTATTTTGATGCTTGGTCAATTGGATTTTGGATTGGAGTCTCTCCAGGTAGATGGTTGGTTCAGATTCCCTGTTGAAAACAAATTCCAACCTGAATCTAGGCAGTCAAACAGAATCATCATTCTCTTGTTCAATATAATCGCGAAATCCATTCAGATGACATGGATGATTGAACTCTCTTTAATCGTGAAAGTAATGTCAATGGGGCAGTTGTTTCCTCTTCAAGATCCTTTAAGCTGTATGTTTGATCCTCAAGATGGATTCAACACAAGATTCAAAGCGCACGTCCATTCTGTCCATGTTTCCGGATATTGATCATTGCATGTACTAGGAACATTGTTCTTTGGATTACTAGTCTACTGTTCCACCCTCAAAACTGCCCAATCAACAAAAATAATCAAGGCAATAGATCGTGCTTGTTTAGCGGTCCTGTTGTTGTCTAGTTCCTGGTAGAATTTCCGCGGACGACCAAATCAACAACATATATCTATTAAAAGCACTCAATTATTATACACTCTTCAGATTTTTTGTTTTTGCTTAGATTTTATTGTTGGCTGGACCAAGAGAGCAGGAATTCGAAAACAAGAAAGAAATTGGTTTAGATACTCTAGAATTGATTTGGCTGACTGAATTTTGGAAAACTTTCGCTGTGAGAGGTTTCGTCAAGATCAAATGGTCTACTGAATTGAAAACGGACCAATGAGGCGAAGTCCTAGAGAGCATCCGATAGTTGATTGTCAATTTAGTGTTTGAAATATCAGTGATAACAAAACAAGCTCTACACACCAGCAAAAGGTCAGGATGTAAACGGGTTGGGTTCGGGTCGGAAAACTGTGCCCAAACCCGACCCGACATAAATGCCGGGTTGGGTTGGGTCGGGTCAAATACTCAAATACACTGACTGAACCCGCACCCAATTAGGCATGATGCGGGTCAGGTTGGGTCCGGGGCGGGTCTCGGGTCGACCCGACCTTTTACAAGATAGGAGAAAAAAAAATGAAAGAAGGAGAATAAGGAGAAAAAATTTGAGATTGATTTTGAGTCCTGGAGCTTTCATGTATATACAACAGGAGATCAAGTGAAATAAAGAGAATAAAGACTATTTTGAGCCAGAAGGTGCAAGGGATACCAAATCCAAGTCTTCATCATCACATACTATCAGCCCCTCTTCAGCTCGGATCCAGTTCTGCGCGCATACGAGGGCTTCAAGAGTGGTCAGTTGTAATCGTGTTTGATTACTGCCGAGTACTCTTCCGCCTGTGGAGAACACCAACTCTGATGCGATTGATGTCATCGGAGTCATAAGAACCAATCTTGCAAGTATTGCAAGCGTTGGGAACCGATCAATGTGGGTGCTCCACCAGGAGAGAACAGAAAATGACTGTTGTGTTTCAACAACAATCGGAGGTTCCTGGAGATAGAGTTCTAGCTTGGCCGTTGTAGAGACCGATTGGGCAACCTTCTTCTTCTTGAGATATTGCTTGAATCGCACATCATCTTCATCAATAGTTGCAGTGTGTCTTGCAACAACCGACTTATTTTCATGCGGATCGGGGCTTGAGCGATTGTTTGATGCGAGTGATTTGTTTTTGTTGCAAATCACTTCATCAAACCAGGTGGAGATAATGTTTTTTAATCTGTTGATTGTGATTATAGCATCATTCTTGCCAAGTTCTTTGGAGAGAATGAATTTGATCCACTGGAACTTGCAACGAGGATCAAAGACTTGGTTGATTGCTGTGATATCTTCCATTGGAAGCCAGTATTTGTCGAATTTCTCCTGCATTGGCTGGATCATTTCGAGTATGTGAGGCGATCTGCTTTTTTGAGAGACTTTGAGCTCCTTGTTGATCTTCTTCATTGTTTTGTAGGCAATTTGTGCAGTAGGGTATTGTGTCATTCCAAGTTTTAAAGTAGCTAGATTGAATAATCATCAAATTTGATGTCAGCTATTTGATGTATGATCATTCAATGCAGAAAATAAGAAAAGACTGACCGGAGTGGAAAACAGACAAGAATTCCTTCATAGTAGCAATCTCCACCCACTCGGTTGAGGTGGAACAGTGAGAGTAGTTAGCATCTTGAATTGCGAGCTGGTTGAATGCTTCCTTATATGGGAGGGCCGAGTTGATCATGAGAAAAGTGGAGTTCCAGCGGGTCGGAACATCCACAGATGGAAGGGCTTGCTGGTCCATTCCGATGATATCAATTGCCTCCTTGAAGGACTGCTTGCGCAAAGGGGTGCTCTTGGTGTAACAAACGCTTTCCCGGATCTTATTGATAGCTTCAGAGAAGATCTTCAGGCCGTCCTTCACGACCAAATTGATAACATGTGCAAGGCACCAAACATGGAAATACTTTCCATTCATATCAAGGGGAACAGTGCTCCGAGCTGAAATGACGGATATCACTCGAGTGATCGCAGAGTCGTTGCTTGCGGCGTTGTCAACGGTGATTGATGCAACCTTTTCCAAAATTTTCCATTCAACCATGGTGCTTACAAGTTGGTCAGCAATAGCCACGCCAGTGTGGGGAGTCGGAAGCTCTTTGAACGAGATGATGCAATTATTCAGATGCCAGTCGGATGTAATAAAATGAGCCGAAACAACCATATACGGTGTTTGGTTAGACGATGTCCAGAGATCAGCAGTTAAGGCGATTCGATCAACCCCAGAAATCTTGACCGCTAGCAATTCTTTCATCGTATTGTACATTGTCATGATATCAGTCTTGAGGGTTGTACAAGTGAAGAACTTGAACTTGGGTTGTAATGAGGCAACAAAGGCCCGGAATAAAGGTTGTTGAACCAAGACAAAGGGAAGTTCGTGTGCAATAATCATTTTTGTTAGAATCTTGCGTGAGGCGGTCTGAGAGAATATCCAATTGGAAGTGTTTGATCCTTCTGCGCTGGCTGACAGATTCAACATTGTTTGCTTGCTGGAGGTGAGGAAGGAGCTGCATTGTTCGAGGTGACACCATAAATGCTTGGTCCCATTGCTGCTCTTACCTTCAAGTTGTACTCAACAGTAATGACAATGAGCCTTTGTGCCTTCACCTAAAAAATTAAAACAAAGAAAAGGTTATGATTGGCAGTTAACAGAATGAAGTTATGAATGCATGACTTCAAAGAAAAAAAAAGTAGACTTGCCGGTTACTTTCTTGGTGAAGTGCTCCCAGATGTTGCTGGTTGTCTTTTGTTTTTTTGAAGCTTGATTGGTCAATTGAGATTCTTGCGCGCTGGATACTTCATGTTCCGTTTTTTTTTTTTTTGCATTGGGCTGAGACGTCTGACCGGGACCCTGGGTGGTAGCTGCTGTACTGGTGACTTGAGAAACCACGATGGAGGCCAAAGAATCTTCTGCTTTGTCAGATGAACTGGGAATCACGGCCGCAGGTTGTTTTCTCTTGGACCGTTGCATTGTTGGGGTAGGAGTCGGACCGTCGGATGGGGCTGGGCTGGTGGATGCCAATGTTGGATGGGTGAGGGGATATCTGATATCCTGATTACATCGGACTTAATCGGGTCAGGGTCGGGTCATCGGGCCGACCCGGAAAGGAATTTGCCCGCCCAAACCCGAACCCGATTAACAATCGGGTCTTGCCGGGTCGGGTCGGAAATTGAGTTTATGACTATTAGGCTACCCGAACCCGACCCGAGACCCGTCGGGTCTCGGGCCTCTGTCGGGTCGACCCGACCCACTTGCATCCTGAGCAAAAGGAGAACGTTACGTGGTGAAGTTTGCCTCCATGCTGTTCACGACCAGGGAGTTCGAGCTTGAAGTGTCAAAAAGAAGTGTGATACTGGAGCTTGTCGAAAAGAAGAAGCTGGGAAAATCGCGGCATGATCAATTTGTAGGATCAGGCAGTCAACAAGAGACAAGAAGGACTCCTTATTTTGTGGGTTAAAGAAGTCACTCACGATGATGCCGGTGATGCGAAGCCGCCTTCCATTCTTTCTACATAGACCTTCCATTTGTTTGGGGGTTTCATGATACACCTTTTGTTTGGGGGTTTCATGATACATAATCATCGAGTTTCAGGTTAAGATCAAACGAGGTTGAACTTACCTTCGCAAACTGTTTGGCTCCTGATCTTTGGACCCGGCTGTGTATCAGGATGAGTTCTATAAATGTGTATCTTCTATGTA
Source organism: Puccinia triticina (assembly GCF_026914185.1). Classification (NCBI taxonomy): domain Eukaryota; kingdom Fungi; phylum Basidiomycota; class Pucciniomycetes; order Pucciniales; family Pucciniaceae; genus Puccinia; species Puccinia triticina. The sequence continues at coordinate 7,207,031 of NC_070561.1, read as the reverse complement.
TAGCATCAGATAGCATCAGATGCGATACCAGCTTCACTAGCCGACACGCACTCCTCTAACCAACGATGTGGCTTCCATATCATTCAATCCTTCTCGTCTTGCTAAGCCAGCTCACCATCGACATCTACGCGACCATCGGTGACTCCATATCACTCCTTCGGCTTCCAAATAAAATCGAGGGGAACTTCTCGCAGGATGTGAATAAATTTTGGAGCAAGCGCTGTACGTTCTCACCTCGCTCCAGCATCCAGGGATCCAAGTCTTGACCGCATCCTGACCACCACTTGCTTAATGTTGGACTCTCATGTGACCGCCTTCAATGCTTACTTGGTCTTCCTTCTAGTCCTCAAGCCCCCGCTTCTATCTATGCATCCGGAGGAAGCAGCAATTTCCTATTTCAAAAAAAAAATGGGCAAAATAGATGAATATAATGTTGGCAATCGTCGCGAACAGCGACTTAACCTTGTGAATCAAGCGGTCGATCATCTTCTGCGCCAAGAATCCATCTCTCGCGAACATCTGAGGGAATGGTGCAAGGTCCTCACTCAAACAATGGCGAACCATTGCGCATCGCATTACATTCATGTTGAAATTCTCTATGCTTTTCACACACTTTGGCTACAAAAATACGAGGATAAGCAACTCACACAGGAAATCAGGCAAATGATGAAGGACACGGTGCCGAAGTTAGAACAGCCGATCTACATGTCTATATGGGCCCAGGGTGTGTTTTCTTTAATCAAGTCACTTTTTATGTGGGTCTCATTTGCTTACTGATTTTTTTTTGCAAAAAAAAACATTTTTCAGAGCTGCACCGCCCCTATGAGGGACTATCCATCAATTTTTGTTAGTCATCTAATATATACACATCAGAAAACCAAGTAGAAATTTCACGTCTGACCATGTTTCGCAATCTGCACAACCCTGGTTATTCCTCAGGCTCATGGGGAGAAGAAAAATGGTTCTGTGAACCAAGGTTGAAAGATCTAGCAGCGGCGATGAGCCAATTTGAGCGGAATTATGTCATCAAAAACCTGGCCAGAGTCTTTTACGAAATATTCTGGCTTCCACCTCCAAAAAACATCTCTGCTCAGACTCGAGTAGCCTCGTTGGCTTTACTCTTCCATTTGCTACTCGTGGACAGGGATTGGAGACTTGACGGGCTACCTTTTGAACTCGGCAGGTTACTCATAAACCTTTCAGACCAACGATTTTTCTTATTCAAGCATGAACTTGATCTACTAAACTGGATTTTGGTTGACCATGAGGCACGTGAAGGCTCAATAGTTGAGAAGTAAAAATGACAAAATAGCAGAATCCCCTACATCTTCTCTTGTCCAATGAGTTGGCGTGTGGCTCAACTACGCCAAAAAGAATGGTGTGAGAACTCCCATACACCAAGTCTGCAGGCGTACGGGACCGGAGACTCCAATCCCCCAAAAAATGTTGGTGTATACCAGCTGGGCTTGCCTATTGAACAAGTGAAAAGAGAGGTCCGAGTGAAGTAGGTATTGAACCCACAATCTCGTGTACTGTGAGATTCAAACTCAAATACTCAGCATTCATGAGTGATGCTCTAACCATTGACACTACAGGCAAATAGCTGTTATTGCAGCCCGCAGCGTCACCTGATGTTGCATTTGGGGTCGCCGCCTCAGTGACTGTGCCTACTTGCGCAGTCACGCGGTCTCACCAGGGGGGAAGTGTGGCACTCCCTGGAGAGTGCCAGACCATATGTTCCTTTGGGAAGACTGTCTGATGTCAAATGTGTGAGCATGTGGGATTTAGGCTTCAAATATGTTGACCTCATGTTCAACTCAGGCTGATCTTTGATCCACTCCATGGTGAACATGTTGGTAATTGAGTTGAGGGTACCCCCACTTGATGCCTGGTACACCCTGGTATTCTACACTTAGTGGTGTGTTTCAGGAATCAATTTGAGACCCCCTCCACTCAATGAATGGGTTGTAAAGTCATTGAGTGGAGATTCCCTCCACTTGATGACTGTTGGACAACCATTGATTGGAGGTTGTGTCCACTCAATGACCATATCTAAATTACCAGCCACCAAGTAGAGACATCCTCCACTCAATGACTGGTTTTTAATGTCATTGAGTGGAGGGATTCTCCACTCGAGGACTGGTGTGTATACTGGCTGTTGAGTGGGGGGGTTCCTTACTTGGTGACTGGTTCTACTGGCCATTGAGTGGAGACACCCTCCACTTGATCACAGTTCACTAGGCTGGGAAAATCCCAGAGCAGTGACCAGTACTGCATGTTGGTCATTGAGCCGGGCCTCTCCCAGCTTTAAGGACTGTATGTACTGTACTCAGCGCGGGGAAAGTCCCGGCTTGATGGACAGTATATACTGTCCATCCTGCTGCAATTTTCCAAGCTGAGTGGCCAGTGTAGGCTGCCTACACTACCAGCATAATTGGCTGGGTTGAGGTTATCCCAGTTAAAGTGGGATGCACTCAACCAATTTAAACTTGGTTGATCTCAACTAATGAAATATAAATCCAAGGTACCCCCCTTGGTTTTATATTTCATCGGATGAGATCAACTCATTTTAAATTGGTTGAGTGCATCCCAGTTAAACTGGGTTGACTTCATCCCAGTCAAACATGCTGACAGTGCTACCGCGCTCGGAAAGGCTGACTAGATGACCAGCATTTGCTGGTCATTGGGCCAGGGCTTCTCGCTGGATGACCAGTATCTACTGGTCATTGGATTTGAGCTCGGAGAGGCTGCAGATCAATGACCAGGGCATGATGCCTGTTGAGCGCGGCCTCTCTGAACTCAATGGCCAGTTTGTGTTGGCCATCCAGTTGGAGAAGCCCTGGTCCAATGACCAGCACCTATTGGTCATTGTTCTGGGCCTGTCTGAGCTTGGTGAGCAGTCTGTACTGTCCACCAAACTCGGAAAAGCCAAGCTGAATGAACAGTATTTAGTGTACTGTTCATTGAGTTGGGGCTTTCCCAGCTCAATGACCAGCAAACAAAGGTCATCGAGCCCGTGTAAACAAGCAACTTGCCAATGTCCACCCTGATGTTTGGCCGAACATGACGGTGGACATAGCAACAAAAAAAAAAACACTCCCCGGGGACACCCGGGGATACAGAGCTGATCCCTGTTGCCCCGCTGCCACCGTAGTTGACTTGTGCCCAGATTGAAACTCCTGGAACACAAGCTTTTTTGGTGATTTGCAACACATATGAACACCATTTTTGCCACTACAAAATGATGATGATTTTGATTTTTCTGGATACAGCAGGTCAAAAGAGCATCATTCTTATCTTACACCTGGTGCTAATAATTACCATGTGATAAGAGCAATCAACACCATTTTGTTGCACAATGGCCACGGACATAATGGTAGGTGTGATGAAGGTATGCTACCTGAAAGAAAAAATTGCCCAAAACAGTCAGGCAAAAGGTGTGAAGATGATCAATCTACAAGACAAACGGTATGAGCCTGCATGCTGAGATGTGTGTGGACATTTCAGAGTTGACTTTTCACCTCAGAGTTCAGACCAGCTATTGAAATCTTTCTCCTGCTGGTTCCGGGATCATCAAAATATTGATGCATCTATTGATATCCACCCATCTGCCCCCTTCCCTCTGTGAAGCTTAATAATTTTAACCTCTAGCTGCTGCATTTTTCAGTCAGATGGAGGTCAAGTGAAGGAAAATTGTGCAATGTGTATTCACATACAAAAGGTGCATGGACCCAAATGAACAGCTGACCGCATGGCAAAATTTAGCCTGCATAAGTGGACCATCACTTGGTAAACATGGTTGGTGAAAAGGCCTCTTTGATTGTTCGCATTTCATATTACAGGGAGGGAAAACAGGTTACAGAGGTTTTCCCAGCTTTGACACTGTGTGATACTCAAAAAAGAGAAATTTAATTTTACATAACTTTCCTCCCAATTGATGAAGGGAAAAGGCATGGCAGAAATATCCCACAAGGATTAATCTACCAGTTAGCTGAGTCTTTGCGGTTGCTATAATTTACAGCTATCTTTCATTATGTGATTTTATGTGGGTTTTGATTGAAAAAGATCAGCCCTGAAAAATCTTCCTTCTCATTTGGTCAAGGATATCTTTGCGCATCAGGATAGTTACATTCTTGGCAAAACATGTTGTGAATTGAAGCTCACATCCTGGATTTTGTTTGATATGAACCAAACAGAAAATTTCAACTAAGATATTTCCATGTGTTGGAATTGAGTTACAGATCATCCCGCAACCACTTCACCTACACTTCAAGGATAATTAAATTTCCCAAAAAAAATACTCAAAGTTTTAGGTTGGGAAAATCATTGAAAAAAAATCACTCTGTGCTGAAAAAAAATGCAAACTGAGCATGCTCAGCCAAAAAAATAAAAATGTGTCAGACTGAGTAAAAAACAATGGGGCACATTTTTGGGGTAATTTTTTGGACGGGCCTGCACAAGGCCCGCATGGGCCCCTAACAGGCCCGTTGGGCCCATTGAAAAAGTAGTATTTGTTTGGAATTCCGATGCTCTGCTAAAATGTGAAATGGGTCAAACTGAATAAAAAAAATGGGGGTACATTTTTGGGGAGATTTTTTGGATGGGCCTGAATGAGGCCCACATGGCCCCCACAAAGCCCACTGGGCCCATTGAAAGAGTAGCCTTGGTTAAGAAAGCATATGCTCAGCTAAGAAGCAAAAATGTGTCAACCTGAGTAAAAAAACATGGGGCCACACTTTTGGGGAGGGCTTATTGACAGACCCGCATCATGGCGCTTTCTGGACCACGTTTAGCTTTCTTGGGCTTCGGGGTTTTCTTTGCCGGCTGCACGGTTTTCTTGGTTGGCTGAGGTGTACCATCTATGTCATTGAATTCAAGTGCTTGCACTCCTGAAGAAACAAAAAGATTGTATAATTATCAGCTATGATGGGCAAGTGGAAAATTTAAAGGAATGAGGCAACAAACTGGTTGTGTTTTTTTTGGCTTGAGGAGTGGGTGGCAATAAAGCAGGTTGATTGGCAAGGGTTTTTGGTGGCATTTTGGTTGATAGATTCGAAGATGAGCAAGTAGACCTGGTGTATAGCGAAAAAATGGGTGGTGATGGAGTATGGTATTGGGGGTGGAGGGTTTTTGATGAGTGGTGTATTTCACAGAGACTGGGACTTTCACCGGAGGTAGGCGGAAGCTAGAGGGGATGTAGAACTGCCTCCTGATTGAGGATTTTTACATCCGCGCTAAATTTGCCTCCTCATGTAGCCCCCCGGATGGGGTGCTGATTTTTGGTGCGGGGAGGTAAACTTGGTTTACATCCCCGGTTTACCTCTCCCGGTGGAGTTGCTCTAAAGTCGGACCCCCGGGCTGAGGACATCCAAATTTTGGCAGGGAAATGCTAAAAAATAAACTCAACACCCAATTAAAAATGGGGCAGATGAATTTTACAAAGTATATTTTACGGGGTACAGGGCCCTGTAAAACAGGTGCTGTGCAAAACTATACATAAATAGGGGTTATGTGTAGTTTTACAAAGTGTGGGCCAAATTTGCCCCCTTGCAAAGACAGGCCCTGCAAAATGTGGGGTGTATTAAACCACCCTCAAGCGGCCAGATACACATTTGCACCGCCGTGTTTACGGCGCTGGCCGCTGTACCACTTAATTTTCCGGATTGGGATGGGCTGTGTTGATTTTTACTATTTTACAACCACTTTTGTGATTACAGGGCTTGTAATAGTACAGTGTCAGCTTGTATAATACGGAAATACAAGCATGTATTTGCCCAATTTACGTAGTACACACAATCTCACAGTTCATCACGTTTGGCATGACACCATGCCTCACCATGCGTATTGAGGAGACGTGAATACCTCTCAGGATGTTCGAACTTCGAACAACTTTGGCGTACTTGAGCGCATCTGCCAGAGCATCATTCCCCCCCACCCCAAACACCGTTTCTGCACAATCTGCATTGCTGTCCGCTCCTCCCTTTTTTTGAACAAACATCCCAATGTCTTCACCGTCGTTGAACCCCCCAGCACCCGACCCACCCGATATGACTGTGAAGTGGGAGTTGCCTGTTGACTTTGATTTATTCCATACTTTCATTGACCACGGATGCACCCTGGACCGTGAGGGCTATCCAATTTATCCTAATGGCGCAACCATTTTCGTCAAGGGGGCCGACCAGGTTGTGGTCAACTTTGGATCTGTAGGATTTACTAAAACCACGGGAGTTGAGAAGCGTGGTAAAGGAACTTGGAAAATTCAGCGGACATACTGTCTTGGTGTCCTGGTTTGCAATATCGATACCTGCCAGTGGGTTGGCTCCCCCCCAACAGCAAGGGGAGGTATTCAGGAATACCTTGAACGGCGAGTTTCAAAGAGCTTTGTTCATTTATTTCCACTCCAAAGATGTTACTGACAATTCATAAAACCCTTTGAATCATTTCAGTGAGCCTAAATGTCCAGGAGCTGCTGGCCGATGTCCGGGCAAAGTTACTTGGGAAGCTTGCAATGGAACAGCTCTCCGATTTGATTTTCACATTCCATCCGGCTGGGCTCTGCTCCGACACCGAGGCTTACACGACCACCCCTGGCCCGAATCCAAAAAGCCAGACCCACTCGCCCGGGCTGATCTCAAAGCTGAGATTGTGAAGAACCCATCAGCCGGTGCTTTCAAATTAAAGGTAGGTCTCACCTGTTCATCCCCTTGTGACTTGCAAAATTGGTTAATCCCATTTCTTCCTTTCGACTTTTCAGATGGGTCAACCAAGTACGCTTGACGATCCAATCACAAGCGTAACAGAAATTCACGGCTCATTTATCAACGCTGATTGTTTGAGATACTACCGCCGGCTTATGCTCCGAGAGCTGAACATTGTCCCTGACAAGTTAGGCGCGGGTGTTGGAGATAAGTTCATGATGGACTTATTCCAATGGAATGCGTGCGTCTCTTTTTCTTGGATTTATTGGGTTCCATTAGCTGAAGTGTCTGTTTTGTTAGGCGCGGACTACTTATAATCTCCTCAGGCTTTCAGACGGAGTGCGAACACTTCACTTTCCAGACCAAGTGGATGGCCGAGCGGCTATTGGCACGAGATGAAAACAACGAGGTGTACCAGGGTGGCCTCATCTCCGATGTCACATATCGGTTCTTCAAGAATGGCTATTTGCTCACAACATCAATGTTCTGTGAGCAAACAGCTAGGTGGATACCAGCCCAGATTTCGTGGATTCGAGGACTCAGCGTCAACTACTACAAGCTTCACTTCTCAGCCCTCTTGAGGCAGTTTGTCCGGCCCGACATCACCCCGTCGGAGCGCGATCTAATGGTTCGACAAGTGGTCGATTTTTCTCTTGCACAAACCGAAGGGTTCAAGGCTGCGTACATGGACGTTTTTGCATGTACCGACCCAATGAGAGCGGCGAAAATGATTAAGGGATGTCACCAGCATTTTCGGGCTCAGGTGACAAGGGTTAGGCGCAATCGCTCAATCCTCTCGGCAGATCAAGATGTAAGTTTTTGGTTTCTTGCTTGAGTCTTCCGTCCTCCAACCTGACCAGTTTTGCTTAGGCCGACTTTCAGAAAAAGTGTATGGCTCTACTGGATCCAATCGAGGAGGGTGGTCTTACCCATGAAGAAAAACTGGACGAGTTGCGCCGCCTTTTTCCCAAGACAAAGCGTTGGCTCGACTGGTGGACGATGTCAGACATCCAATCAATGCTTTTTCCTTCTCGTCGACCAATGTTGGATGATCATCCTGATGGCGAAGACGGACTCCCCGATACAACCAACGCCATCGAAAGCATGCATCGTGTCTACTACATGATCAGGTGAGGGCGGGAACACCAGCTTTTTCTGCTTTTCGTGCTCAGAGCTAATCAAGATCTTTTTCTTTTTCGTCTGAAGTTCAGGCAAGAAATGTCTGATTGTCGGCATGGTGGAGCTTTTGGGGTTCATCAGTGTGCTGGAAGAGGAGTACAATGCAGTCATGTGCGGGGTATCGGTCGAGTATGGATCTCAGACCAAGATGCAGGTCAACATTTCACATTCAATGGGCTGGGCCAAGCCAAAGAAGCGGAAATTCATCAACGACGGCCGTCCACCTGACACCACAGCTGGTCTTCTTGATGGCCCCGAACCTTCGATCAAGAAAAAGAACGCCGGGCGTCCCAAGAACTCACTCAACGTTGACCGAAGTCCGTGGTCCACTTACCAATCATACACCGCTTCAGTTGAGCCCCATCTGAAGAATCGATGCTGGATGTCTGCCGCTTTGGAATCTCTTTTTGCGCTGTACAACCCCCTATGGCTTCGGGACAGCAAAGGGAAAGGGGCAACCCTTTTTTACCATCTTGCCATGCATTTCGGCTCCCGAACCACTTTCAACTTAACCAAAATTGGAAGGATCCGAACAGTCTTGACCAACGCCCAGACCAAGCTTTTCAACATGTGCAATGAGAGGCACCAAGCAAGGTTTCAGCCTGGTGCCTTTGCTTCGTGCGATTTTTTCATCGAGCTCCTCTTGGATCCGAAGCTTAATCCAACCAAGGCTCTCACAGGATTGTTCGAAGTTGTTGAGCATCGAGACTTCGCTTGCAGATCAGCTGAACCATGCCTGGTCCCTCAAATTCGATCGTTAACACCCATCAAGATCGAATTGAAGAATTTCCTTGAGAACGGATTGAACCCATCTGATGTCTCGGGCCTGATCCTCCTGTGGACAACCACCGGTCTTTCAAAAACTCCTGGGCTAGTCTGTCGATGCGATTCAATCAAGGCATCATCCGAGCAGAAGCCCAAGCCCAGAGGCCGACCCAAGAAGGTCAAAGACCTATCCCCCGCGATATCGGTAAAGTCCCAACGACCTGAAGATGTAAATTCAACTGCTGAGTACGTTAGGGAGACATCTCGGCTTGGATTCAAAGACGACCTTCCTCCGCAACATCTGTACTTCTTCATGGAAGTCACTCAGCCCAGCGATCCCATTGAACGAGAGCAATACATGGGCGCTATGGACTGGCCATACCAGATCACAATTTCTGGCGTGAAATTCACTCTTTTCTCTCGCGGATACTGGAACGGATGCCACTACTGGTGTAAGTTTGTACGAAGTGGACGAGGCAGTACCCGAGGTGTCTGGTTGCACGATGATCGGCAGAACGATGGCAACGCTCGACTTGTGAATACTGACATGTCATCAATTGGAGGCCGCCACCCTTTCACGAGTTGGCTTTTCTACACCCGTGTATGGACATCCGAGGAGGAGGAGCATGTCAAATCTGCAATTGCTAAGATCTCCAACGCGAACCCCAATGCCGAAGGTGACATCCCATTTGTTCACTTGGCTGGCATGATCAATCCAAATCAGCAAAACTCTCTTCACACCGCCATTCCCTCCTTGGATCCCCTTGAGGATAAGCCAATCAAGCCGTTGATCGTTCGCGAAGGGTATGTTGTTGATGAATTCGACATTTCGGACTCAAGCGATGTCGATGATGCTTCTGAAGAGGCTCAGGATCGAAAGGATAGCGCAGGCGAATCGGATTCCAGCGATGGCGAAGAAGATTTGTCGGACTCAAGTGCAGGCTCATCTCCTGAGTCTGATTCTGAGGAAGCGAAGGCAGTCAGAACTGCTTCAATCCCAAACATTAAGGTCCCAGTTTCCACGGCGGACATCTCAGCTCGCCCAAATCCAATCGAACCCCCAGCCAAACAACCAATCACATTGAAACTTAAGCTCTCGCAGGTCGTTCCCGAGGTTTCGTCAGAGGACCGAGTCGATGATCCAGCTCGAGTTGCAAAGGCAACTAAGCCAGTCCCATCAAACACTGAAGGCCTTTCAGGCCGCAGAAGGAGCCAGAGGGTCGCAAAGAATTAAACTTCATGTTGATCTGTTTTGTTTCCGTTTATACGGTTTTTTCCTTTTGGTTCCCTAAGTGTAAATAGGAAATGCACCTTGCAAAATTATGTTTCTCATTCTTTTGGATATAATTTTACAACGTGCATGTGACAAAGTGTGGTATGGAGCTTGTGAATTTGGGGCTGCAGAGGCACAAATTGAAATTTACAAGCCAGTCCTCTTACAAAGTGCAACCCCGTATAATGATGGCCCTGCAAATTTACATTTTGAGAACTGGGGGCTTAATTTTACCCAGTGTTTTTCACAAGGGGTGAGTTTGCAATGGGCTAGATTTGGCCCACAATTTGTAAATTTACACATAACCCCCGGCAAAGCACATTTTTACGCAGTACTGACTTTACAGGGCCTTGTACCCTGTAAAAGGCACTTTGTAAAATTCTATATCCCCATTAAAAATAAACCACGAGTCCTTCTCAAATGCCTTGAGGGGCAGTTGTAGCTGCCCATCTTGGGCATCTCCTGCTTTTTATTTGGGAAAATTTGGCCATAAATAAGCTGCTCAGCAGCTTTTTTGGCAAGGGCACTTACAGGTTTGGTAAAGCAAAGTTTGATGACCCTTTGGATTCTGTTTTTCTTGGATCACGGAAAGTCTCACGGTTTTTAAAGTATCAATTTACAATTTTAATAGAAAAGTTGAAATTACTCTCCAGCTTGTATACCTTATGCCGTGTATGCAATAAGGACCAGATCTATCCGAGAACTTATCTGGGCCTGCATTGGGCGGATTGCTCCAATTTCCAATACTTATCCATTCCCCTAGCTTCCTAATGCTATGGAAACCTTGAGCTTTGAGGGCCGTACATATACCAAAAATTCACAAGCTTTTCAATGGTCTGAGAGGCGTGACCAGAATCAGAGTGCTTGTGGGTGATTTGGGGGTTGTAATGTGTTCCTCAGCCAAATGGCTGGTTGCCCTCACGCAAAATTTGGGACATAATATTCAAGCCCCTCCTTCGGAGGCGCTTCGCGCCTCCTCGGAGGGGACTTGTGTTAAGCTAGGCCCCCTTCCCGCCACCACATCGCCCAAGCACCAAAGAGATGGTCCGAGGACAGCGCTGGAACCCGCGGGGTATGGGGCCATTTTTACCCCGCCCATAGGCATCCCTGTGGGAATATCCGCTGCTCGAGAAATATCCGCGGGTATCGGGTATGCCCCACGGGATCATGCGGGACAAGGGTATACCCTGCTGTCCCGCGGGTATACCCGTAACACCTCACCACCACTGCCCAACCAGAAGAAGATAGAAGATTCAAGAAATGGATGTCGAAATGGAAGACGCCTCAACCCAACCTGACCCCCCCCGATTCAAATAAGACCCAGAAGAGCTGGGTCTGGACGCATTTCAAAGTTCTGAACCAGCATCAAGTCCAGTGTCAAGTGGCAAGCAAGAAGAAAAACGGAGCTACCTGCGAAAAAACAATCAAACAAGACCCCACCGGTAGCACTAAATCAATGATTGAACACCTCAGGAGGCTCCATGGACTTGTCCAGCCAAGTCAAATTGAGACAAACCTGTCTCCCAATCTATTGAAACAACAGCGCGTTGAACAGCGGGTATGAGTTTTTAATTCCCAACAGACAGCGTTCCTTTTTGCTTACAGCTCTTCCCTTGATTCAGCCTTTTCTTACTGCAGACCTCCTCAAACAGGCCATTGCATACCTAGTTGCGGACGCGGACTTACCCTACTCAATTGTAGAGCGGAAATCCTTCAAATATTTACTTGAGCTTCTGAATCCGGCAATGCTGAACATGGAGTTTGGAAGGCGGACTATTGCAAAAGAGGTCGAACTTCTATTTCTTGCTTACAGGAACGATCTCCAGAATACACTCAAGGGCATGAAGCATCTTTCTTACACTGTTGATGCGTGGACCTCCCCAAATGCAAAGGCTTTCATGGCCATCACTGTGCATGGGATCACCTCTGATTGGAGAATGTTGGACACTGTTGTTGGGATGCCAACGGTTAATGGTTAGTAGCACCTATTGACAAACATTCAACACCACTTGATTTTTAATGATCTAATATGTATATTGCCTTGACATCTATCTAGGCACTGCCAGCATATTTGGCTAGGATGAAGTCATCCTAGTTTAACTGGGATGCACTCAACCAATCTTAAATGGGTTGATCTTAACCAATGAAATATAAAAACAAGGGGGGTCCCTTGGATTTGTATTTCATCAGTTGAGATCAACCAAATTTAAATTGGTTGAGTGCATCCAAGTTTAACTGGGATAACCTCAGCCCAGCTAATTATGCAAGCAGTGAGGACGTCATACGGGTGCCAATTTTGGCGAACTCTTTGTGGACAGTCTAGAAAATCTTCAGATTACGAATGCTCTTTGCTGTATCACTGCGGACAACGCCTCAAACAACTCAACCCTTGCAACAAAAGTTGAACAGAAGTTGGGTGGAATTTTCGATGCGGACACTCAACTGTTGGGCTGTATGGCCCACATCATCAACCTCGCCGCGCACGATGGCCTCAAGGTATTTGGAGACTGCCACAACGATGATACAGAGAAGGAGGTCACTCTGAACCAGGTGGATATTAACAGTATTATCAATCGACCTGATGGAGCAGATGTCAATCTTGAATCGGTCATCTCTTGTATTCACGCACTTGCCACTTATGCTCAATACTCGCCTCAGCGCCGCAAAGGATTTCAAGTTGCCATTAATTTTGTCAACAGTCAATTTCCCAACCGTCGTCCCATCAAAGATATTACCTTGAAAAGGGATGTTTGCACTTGTTGGAACTCAACATTCCTAATGCTCAAGCGAGCTCTTAAGCTTAAGGCAGTGTGTGTAACATACTGCAATACCAACGCCGAGGCTTCTAAATATTCACTCAGCGAGGTTGTGTGGCAAAAAGTCAAACAGATGGCCAAGTTCTTGGAGCCACTCAACGATGTCACCAAAATTCTATGTTGGTCCAAGTATCCAACATTAACTCTCTCAATCCCAATATACATATCCCTTATCAAGAGTATACACGATGTCCGAGCAATGTACGACTCGTCTTGACTAATTCCAGCTGCCGACGAGATGGTCAAAAAATTGTCAAAATATCTCACTCTTGCCTTGAACAAGCCTGCTGCAATCTGTGCCATGATCCTCGATCCTCGCATCAAGCTGAGCTACTTCGAAAAGAATCGGTTGTTCTTTGCCAAGCATTCCATCTCTATGATAACACCCAAGTCTGTGTTGAAAATTTTCAAACTTAAGGCAAAAGTGTATGATCAAAGTGCTTCTAGTATTAATGCCTCATTGATTTTGACTCCATCCCAAACCCAATCAAGAACTGCGCAAGACAATCCAAAGCCTCCGGGTACGGGTTCCAGCGCTAGAGGACACGCCAAGGTATGTCCCTCCCACCCAGACAAAACTGAGCCTCCTCTCCCGCCCAACCAGGCACAAGCACAGTTGAGTAGCCCGCCCGGCAGGATGGAGACCCGGCGCTGATGATGTCGCTGTGTAGGGCGGAGAAAGCAGCCAAGCAGGATTTGCATTGGCTTTGTCACTGCCAGCAAACAGGTGACGTAATCCGGAATTCGTCGCGCTGACGTAATCCAGATTCCAATTCAAACCCACGCCCCAGGTGTGTCGTCACCTGTTGTGGATTTTGTCACCTGCCATTCTCAGTGGCAGGTGCAAGAGGAAATCACGATTCCCTTGATGGCCGGTGCTAACCGGTCATCGAGGGGACCCACACACCTCCCTTGATGGCCCGTCTGGAACGGCCATCAAGAGGAACACACAACATTATATTTTTGGCCGGTCAGTACTGGCCAGCGAGAGTAAGGCACTGTTTGCACTCTCGATGGCCGCTACTGACCGGCCATTGAAAGGTGACACATATACCCCTCGGTGGCCTGTCAGTACACCGGCCATCGAGACAAAAACACTAAACTCTTGATGGCCCGTACTGGCCGGCCATTGAGAGCAAAACTCTTTTCTCGATGTGTATACACATCACCCTCAATGGCCCGTCAGTACCGGCCATTGAGAGGAACATAATACACTCTTGATGGCCTGGAATGATTGGCCATTGAGAGGACATGCGCATCTTGCACAGTGACCCAACTGGTCATTGAGAGCAAAGCGCTTCACTCTTGATGGCCAGTCAGCGCAGGCCATCAAGAGTGTAGTATATTCCTCTTGATGGCCGGTACTGACGGGCCATCAAGTGGGGTGTGTATGTCCTCTCAATGGCCAATCACTCCAGGCCATCAAGAGTGTATTATGTTCCTCTTGATGGCTGGTACTGACTGGTCATCAAGGGTGATGTGTATACACATCACCCAGAGAGTTTTGCTCTTGATGACCGGCCAGTACAGGCCATCAAGGGTTTAGTGTTTTTGTCTTGGTGGCCGGTGTACTGACAGGCCATCAAGGGGTATGTGTATCACCTCTTGATGGCCGGTCAGTAGCGGCCATCAAGAGTATAAATGGTGCTTTACTCTTGCTGGCCGGTACTGACCGGCCATCGAGAGGGTGTAGGGTGTTCCTCTTGATGGCCGGTACAGACGGGCCATCAAGGGAGCTAGGTGTGTATGTCCCCTCAATGACCGGTTAGCACCAGCCATCGAGGGATTTGTGCTCTCTTGCACCTGCCACTGAGAGTGGCAGGTGACAAAATCCACAACAGGTGACGACACACCCGGGGCGCGAAATTAAAATTGAGTTTGGATTTCGTCAGCGCGACAAAATCCAGTTTACTTCACCCGTTTGCTGGCGGTGTGTTGGTAATGTCTACCTCATTTTGCTAGTCATGCTGAGGTTGTGGGTTTGATTCCAGGGGGATTTTGGTCCACAGAATTCCACTTTATTAATCCCAAACAGATCCCTCTCATACAGTATCTGCAATGTATCAGTATTCAGATACTTGAGATTGGATTGCCAATAAAATACATTGGTATTGTATTGGAAAACCAAACCAATACATGTATCTCTGATACTTTGTATTGAAGAGCCAATACTATACCTGGTATTGGCCAATACATGTATAGTATAGTATTGGTTGCAGCGTTGGTACACAACCCTCTCAATGCCAGCACACACCGGCCATTGAGAGGGTACACAACCCACTCAATAATTGTGCCGGTCATTGAGGGGTTGTGGACCCAATGACTGGCACACCAGTCATTGGGTCTCAGTCCACTTGATGACCGGCACATGCCGGTTGTTGAGTGGGTACACAACCCTCTCAATGCCGGCACACACCGGCCATTGAGAGGGTACACAACCCACTCAATGATTGTGCCGGTCATTGAGGGGTTCCCACTCAACAACCAGCATGTGCCAGTCATCGAGTGGGTTGTGCATGTGCCGGTGATTGAGTGGGTTGTTTACCCTCTCAATGACCGGTGTGTGCAGGCATCAAGAGGGTTGTGTACCCACTGGATGACAGGACTGTGTGTTCCGGGCATCAAGAGGGTTGTGTACGTAACCACTCGATGGCTGGATGGTGATGTCGACCGGTAGGGATTCCTCCTGGTTGACAGGTGGATGTTGTTGGCCCAGAGGTACTGCCCCGGGCCATCTGTTGTATGTTGTTGTGTAAATGGTTTCCCGTTGGTGATGTGAGGCATTCCACCCGGTCAACAAGGGTGCGGTCTTGTTTGCCAGGCAGGAGGGGCTGATGCTGGCTGACAAGCCCAGGTTGGCAAACCATGGATCTCCTGAGCATTTGCCTCAGAGACCATGGATCCCAGCTGAGCAATTGCCTCAGAGCTCAGTCCTGTCTAGTGCACTGCACTAGAATGATGTTCAGCAAATTCCAAATATTCCAGGCTGTTCCAGCCTGGGATTCATTTGTATGAACCTGGTTCTAATTGAGTATTGACTCAAGTATGCCGCATGTCAACTGGCAGCGGTTTCTTGAGTTTTTTTCATAGTGCAACTTGTCCAACATCCTTCTTCTGTTTTTTTAATTCATATGTATTCCACCTCATCATCCACATCCATCACATTCCTTTCTAATCTTTGACCAGTTCAATGTTTTTCACACTACCTCAGCCTCCTCAAAATTCAACATTCCCCAAGATGCAACAAAGAAGCTCACACTCCCAGTTACCTTGCAGATATCAACAAGCAATCCCGAAATTATTAAACCCTTCTGCATGAGCCCCATGTTGAATTCCATCTCCACCACCTAAATAAAAAAATCCTGTATAATCAAACTTCCTGCAAGCAAAATGATCAGATCCAGAACCCCAATAATTTATAAGCTCAACACTCATTCCCTCATTTTGGATGAACATGCTTTTAATTGTTTGCTTAATAATTCTATTGCAGATTTTGGGGAGCCTGACCAGTGATGAAAGCCAATGAGTCTAACTGCATTCTTTGACTTTGAGTTTTAGGTATCATAGGTAAAACCTTTTTTGGACAGTAAGGCCTTGTTTGGCAATGTGATTATTAAGAAATAAATAATCACCGCATGCCTCTCTACATTATGTAAAACACAATTTTTGGCCGGATAATTTGGGAGTGAACTTTCAAGCTTTATTTGTGGTGTTCAAAATTGATTTTCAAACCGCTTTCTGCATAAAATCATAAGATCTACATGTCCAAACTTTTGATGGGGTGGAAGTTGAGGGTTCTCTTCATTTCAAGCACCTCTCAAAACTTTGATTAATCTTAGTAAAATTATATTCAAAAATCAATTTTGAACACCCTAATTAGAAAAGATTATCCTAAAACATGTGTTTTAAGATATTTAAGTGTAGTATGTTGTAAACCCCCCTCCTCCCTTGGGGTTCACAAGGAGTCACAGATGACTCCCACATTTCACATAGTCAGATATAGCCCGGTGTGGTGTGCTGTGCCTGTTGCAATGCCAAAAGGAAATATGAAAAGGTATTATGATAGTACAGTTACATACAGGTGGAACCCATTACAAGAGGAGGAGATAATATTACACAACAGTTACAACATTTACACACATACACCCTTTGGTAGCCACGGCGGATTGGACAGAAGAATACACAACGTAGATACAAGGACAAGGGAGGAGGAAGGAAGGAGGACCAGAGAGAGGCTTTGACCCCCAAATCCTGGAAAGGAGGAGTATTCTAGTTGGGTTCAGAGTGCATGGAAGGTGGCTTGGTTACATAGCAACACATTCTGAAGGATATGGAAGGTGGCTTGGGTACATAGCAACGCATGACATCAGGCAGTGCAATATATGCAGGCAGATAAGGTGTAAAAATAGTGTCACTGCAGCATAATTCCCTCATTGTTTGTGTGGCTGTGCAGTACAGGTGTACATATGCTGTGCAACTGAGATCCACTGCAGCTAAATTCCCTCAAACACATCCCCCTGGAGCTAAAATCCCTCACTCTTCAATATAAAAGAAGCTCTTCTCCCCCCCATAATTTCTCTTTTTCACCATCAACCTATAGAGGTCTGGTCACATATGGTAGTTTAGCAGTAGTAGTCTTGAGTAGTGTAGAGTCAGTCAGTCAGTAGAGTGTTAGTGCAGTAGTAGAACCCACAATCAACAAACAACCAACCAACCAACAACAAACCAACAAACAACAAACCAACAACAAACCAACAACCAACCAACAACCAACCACCCATTCTCCTTATTAGCATATTAGTAGTAGTAGTAGAAGTAGAAGTAGTAGCACAAATTATAACATCAACAACATTAGAGGAACTTCACCATAACAAACCACGTTATCCATAGTTATAACCGGTCTAAAAAAGACATTGAATTAGAAATTTAGTTCTGATAGAGATTACTATATAAAAGTAAGAGCTATCTTGGAATCTGCCACATTTTCTTAAATATTGATTACAAGACTCTTGGTTATTTGCATAGTACTATTAGAGGGGCAGGTCTTTCAAATCACCCGTAGATTGTAATAGCCTTTCAACCTATCATACAATTTATTTCCCCCTCAAAGGAACTTCGATTACCCATCCATCCCTGGAGTCCTACACCGGTTCACTTCCTTCCCAGGTTCAGCAGAGAACTGACTAGCAGTCTCTCTGAACCAGGTAAGCCTCTTTCTTTCTTCTCTTGTGTTTTCTATCTTCTCATCCTTCTAGGAGAAAACTGACTAGCAGTCTCTCTGAACCAGCAATCCAAGCCCCCCCCTTTTGGTTGGTCCTAGAAACATCCCCTCGTGCCCCTTCAAGCCCGTTTCCCGGTTCATCTTGTCCCGTCCAGTGAAGGGGATTCTCACCCCTTACACATGGTTTAAACAATACACTGCATAATATGATTCTGCCAAACACAGCCTAAGAATTTCTTCAATGGTCCTTTTTTCAGGCCTCACAGTGTCAGGATTCAAGGAACCCTCACTGGTGTCAACATGGAAAGCGGTTTGGGGACAAGGTGTAAAGGTGGAGGAGGAGGAGAGAGGTCAGAGGGACCCTCCTCTTCGGAGCAGCACAACAAGGCGTGTTTTGGCAAGGGTTTCAGACCCATTTCTGTCAGCCTTAGAGTCAACACAGCTGACCTAAAGTCTGCCTCTTCTCTACTTATTATATATGAAATTACTTCATATCTTTTTCATCTTAAGAGATATCATTGTTTTGACTTCATATTCTGTTTCCTCGTGCAATTTTAACCCTATTTACAACTTACCAATTCTTTATAACTATACTCCTTCCCTGAGTTCTTGAGTTGTGGCGCGCATGCGCAGTTGTGACGTGTCAGTGCTACCAGGCGCGCCAAACCACATGCACATATGTAATTACATAAGCAAACTGTGAAAATTTTCGTAGTCAGGATCCCCCTTGCCTGAGGAGGATCTACAGACTTCAGCACACCAGAACCACACCCCAGATAACCCAGGATCACCACCAAAGAGATTACCACGCTCCCAGTATACCAACCGTCACAGGCGCCTAGGATATTGACAGTAAGTAAACTCTTTCACTGAACCTTGTTTATCCAGAGTGAAACTATGTTGCTCTTGATTGTTTCTTCATTTCCTCAACTCTTTCAATCAAAAAAGATCAAAAGGTTATCTCTGCTTAAGACCTATAAAACCAGAGCAGAGTAGTAACCCTACTTCTGAATCCCACCAACATTTCCTTGTTGTGAGTGGAGGCTGTTGCACTCTTTTTGGCCTGGCACAGCTGGCATCCAACTTTTCCAGGTTGAGAATAGCCCAGATCAATTAATAAAGACTTCAAGTCTAGGCCTGATCTTCTCTTTTCTCTCTCTTTCTCCTCCTCTCTCTCAGTTTGTATTTCTTTATCCCAAGAAATCCAAACTATTTCCCCCCTCTTTTCTTGTTTCCTGCTGTCACATAAGAGAAACAGGCTCACAATTTCCCTATCCCTATCAGGCCTAGTGCCAAACCCGCGGATGTTACCGGTTCAATTAGTAAATTTTGTGACAAAGATAGTTGAGGATGTGGGGGTGGGAGGGGGGGAAGGGGGGGTGGCGCGGTAACACAAGTGTGGGTAAAAATTGGATTGGAGCATTGCAAGAGGGGCCTGTCTGCCATGAAGGGGTTGCTGCAATAGTTAGGAAGATGGCGGCAGTAGTTGAGGGCGGGTGATGGGAGGGGTGACAATGGTGAAGCCTGTGTGTCTGAGACATGGCTATTCAATCCATCGCTTCTAAACCAAAGATAAATTGGCTATTATCTTTGGTTTGGAACCAATGGGAGGGCGGAGCTGGATGGAGCTGGGAGGAGCTGTGTCAGAACCGTGGAAAAAAAGGTTACCACACGCTTCTGACCAGTATTGCTCAAGTTTTTTTTTCATATCCCCCCTAATCCCTAACCCCTAACCCATAACCCCGAACCCCTAACCCCTAAAACCTGCCCCCTACCTGCTGCCTACCTGCCCCCTATCCCCCAAATGGGGGATGGGGACAGGGGGGATCGAACCAGCAAACTGCCTATTACCTGGTTTGCAGCAGAGCTGCAAACCTCTAGGCTATGAAAAAGTTCTGCATAGGGCTGTTTGGGAGAATATATTACCCAGGCCAGCTCTATCCAGCTCCGCCCTCCCATCAGTTCCAAACCAAAGATAATAGCGAATTTATCTTTGGTTTAAAGCCGAAGAATTGGATCAACACAGGTGGTGTGTCTTTGTTATGTTAGGGGAGTGTTTTTTGTGGTGTGAAGGGTTAAGTTGTAGTGTTATTAAGTGATCCCTGAACAGAGGGTTGAGATTTTGAGGTCTGTTTGTTAGGTTCAGCCGTTTTTTAGCCATGGGGGTGTTGGTCAAAAAAACTTGTTTTTGTGGGTATTTGAGAGTTTGACTTTGTGCTGAGCGTTCCAAGTTCCTAGCAGCCACAAAGTTTTGAACTGTTTTAAAATTTATAGTGATCAAGAAAATTCACTGTGAATTGTAGGTCATTAAAAGCTGTTCTAGGAAGATAATGGTTTCAATTACTGTTGCACATTGGTTAAATAATCCTTCTGTTGTTTTTGGGGAATTTTAAGGCAAGAAGATGAATAGACAGAATTGTAAGTTCTGTCCTTGGGAAGGATTTGAGCCACTCAGCTTTCTTTTAGGCAGAAAACTGTTTCCTGGAGTCCCCTAACCAGCGGACCCTCATTTTCAAAACTTGCACATTCTTCAACTTTCCAAAAGATCATTCAAGTCTAACGGATAGTTATTGAGAAAGTCTGAGAATGCCAAATTGGAGGCACAGTAATTTAGTATAATGTACAAACAGCGCAAACCTATGGAGATGCAGCTGGGGGAGGAGCTATAAAAAATTTCAAAACCTCCCAGCCAAATGGACTTTCTGCTCCTGCGTAAAATTTGCAATAATATGCAAGTCCCTCCCTGGGGGAGGGGAGGCTTTGCCGCCAGCCACAGCGCCCACCAGGGGAATTATTTGCGCTGTGCTACGCTACGCTAACAGCTATGGTTAGCGTAGCTGAGCCACTTTTGGTTCCTTGTCAATTTGACCTCTGTGATATGTCTATATACCGTCAACTCTGACTGTTTTTTTTTCTTCAACCTGGCCAGATGATGAACAAAGAAAACAATGTAAAAATAGTGCTATGAATTAATGATGCTGAATTTGTAAGAAATACAAATCTTATTGTCTCCAAGTGAATCCAAAGGATTCAAGAACAGCACAAAAACGGTGGGCCGCTACGCTAAACTACGCTACAGGGCCACTTAGCGTTAGCGTAGCGGCAAAAAGCGCCTGCCCATTTTGAGTAGCGTTAGCGCGCTGTTAGCGCCGCTACGCTGAGCTACATTTCAGCGGCGCTAACAGCGCGCCAATTTTTTGTTAGTGTTAGCGCGCCGCTACAGTCACTACGCTACGCTGCGCTACAGCGCTTTTAGCGGAAAAAAAGGCCTTTTTTCAGCTAAAAGCACTGTGGCGCACCGTAGCGCGCGCTCTTTTGCGCCCTGCGTGTGTAGCGTTAGCGCAATTGCGCGCATCTGCGCTAACGCTACGCTAACAACTAAATAAGC
Source organism: Puccinia triticina (assembly GCF_026914185.1). NCBI lineage: Eukaryota > Fungi > Basidiomycota > Pucciniomycetes > Pucciniales > Pucciniaceae > Puccinia > Puccinia triticina. The sequence continues at coordinate 7,185,691 of NC_070561.1, read as the reverse complement.
TGCGCACCCTTTGCGCGTAGCGTTAGCGCAGAGAAGGCGCAATTCCGCTAACGCTACGCTAAAATTTAGCAGAATTCCGCTACGCTACGGTTAGCGTAGCTGGCCCACCGTTGAGCACAATTTACTTTTGATAGGGCTGGAATAGATTATGATACATCTCTGCTATGCAAGTCTTTCCAAAACCAATGCCCGCAAGAGCAAATGTGTGCTGGTCATGGACTAAGGTGGCTACGGCTTTGACTTATTCATCCTTGGGCTCATCTCTGTAGAGTTTTCTGGACTCCACTTAAATATTCTCTTTGAGGTCTTCATGGTTGAGCTTCAGGATACTTTGGGGCAAAGTGATTCTTGTCTTTGGGGCTGCTTGTAATTGAAAAGCAGCCACTTCAATTCTTTTTTTTTTTTTATCCAAGTTTATTAAATTCTCTGAATCACAAAAAAAAACTTCAAGCATTTCCCCTAAAAATCTCCAAAAATCACAAAAAAATCAAGGGTTTCCCCTCTACAACTTCCAGAAAAAAATTAAGGGTTTTCCCTCTACAAATGCCAAAATTAACAAAAAAGCACAATTTGAAAACAACCTGCAACCAGCCACCTAACATGAGCAAGCTGATGCACCATGGCCCACTGTCCATCCCTGTCTAGCAGGGTTAAAAAACAGTGAGAGGATGACCCCCAGCGCGCCGAATTGAAGGCATTATGCAAAGGGGGGCCAACCAGTTTAGCCCCTCAAACTGCGCAAGTGCAACAGCGGAGGGGGTGAGGACGAACCGCACGCTGGAAGTACAGCAGTAGAGGACGCCCTGGGGGATTAGCCAAACAGAAGATTAAGGCTGTAACCCGAACCCATGCCCCGGGGTCCAGGGTTCGGGATGGACTCTGGCCATGCCCCAAACCCCGGGGCATGATGAATATGCTGGAGGGGGGGGGGGGGGGGAGCATGTGGAAATGACACATGATTGTGGTTTTTAAGTTTTTATTGGGCTGCTTGTAGTCGTGTATGCAGAGTATTGGCCATCGGGTGTCTATATACAATGTAGTTTGTGTTTATATAAGTGAAAAGGAGACAAGATGAGCGATAAAAGTGGCTATAAAGGCCCACCAAAGGCCTGATACCAGTCCTTGATGCACAAAAGCTGCTTGATGCTGCTTGGTGCCAAGGCAGATTGCTGCCAAGAAACAACGTGTCGGCCTTTTGAAAACACGCGCTCGGAGGAGCAGCTTGTCGCAGGAATAGCGAGGAAGTGTTGCGCCATCAACGCCAACTGGGGGTAAGTTTTTTGTCGTGTACGCCAGTAGTCGAGTATCTTGATTCTTGATTCCTTTGGGTTCAGGATCTTCATTCAAATAGCGAGATATCTCGGCTTGAATTCCATTTAACGGGCTGGTTCTGTCGCATAGTGATGCACCAAAAAAGCTTTTCTTCTTTGTTGAGGTCAACGGCATAGGTTCGGGACCCGGGGGAGTTGAAGATGGAAGGTTCTTCTCGAAATCGGCGGCGGTTCTGCAGAAAGTGGCCCGGACTGGTATGCCTCGGGGCTCGGGGCATACTTTGGGAAATTCGGGGTTCAGGGTGCGGGCTGAGCCTCATGCCCCGACCCGAACCCCGGGTTACAGCCTTACACAAGATCCTCCCCCCTTTTATACGCCATGGACCAGCAAGCTCTCCTCAAACCTTGCCCTGGACTAGCCTGGACTCCACTTGCATGTTCACGGCAACGCCACTGCCACGGGGCATGCCACCTATGTATGTATTTTTCACCCACAAGGCATTAGCTACGGCTTGGATCTTATGGCCATTCTGGTTGAAATCCAATGTGCGCTACTGGAAGCTGAAATTGACCTTAGAATTTGCCCTGTCGGGAGCATTGCGGCGCCACCGCCATGTCCCTTTGACGCCAATGTTGCTATGTATGGATATATTTCAGTAATATCTTATGGTGGCCTGCAAAATACACCTCAACTCGCAACAGCCGCCAAGCAAAAAATCAAACACAGACTCAGCAACACCATCCTCAACTCTCACTTGCGGTCAACTCACTTAAACTCAGCACCACGTCTTGGCTGACTGGAATAACGCCACTCATAAACTTGCCCCAGACGGGTCGGTTCCTGAGTAAGAGGATTGTGTCCCCGGCCAAGCGCTCATGCTGGCCAAGATATGCCAAGGTCTTTCACACTCTCATCCATCCACATAATACCCAGAGCTGACCTTGCTGCGCCTCAGACTTCACAGGTGGCTGTTTTTTGAGGTGGCGACAACAGGCAATGTGGCCCCTAGACACGCTCGGCTTATGTATCCCACGACAGCCACCACATGTGCTGATTGGACCGGGAAATGGGATGATGGAGCTGGCATATGTTCCCTCAGCAGCTCGCTTGTCCATCCCCACTTCAACAGCGCTGCATATTGGGCAAACTCTGTTGCCAGACACACCATTGAGCCCGGCCACCCCCTCCACCCCCGGCAAATTGGGGTCATGACAGCCATACAGGTTGCATGGTCCTGCATGTTACATAAAAAATTCCCGCACCCTTTTTCACACACCATTTACATGACTGGCTTTCATTTATGTAAGGTGAGGTGGACAGGTCTGTGAAACCCTCTGCACAGTCACTGTGCATGTGACATGTTGAAAGTGTAAACTGCACGTCAGGATCCGGACAGCTTGTCATGTACACCTGACAGGACTTCCATGACTTGACAGGACTTCCATGACCTGACAGGCGTACAGGACCACGTAACCTGTATGCTTCTCATGACCCCAATTTGCCCGGGGTGCTCACCTCTGACCAGCCCCTGGTGGTGCTTCCTCCACCTCCCCCAGTTACACCAACGAGACGCAAAACTCACGTCCCAACGTCTGCCCGCTCCTCTCCAACAATTCTCAGCTCACGGCTACCCCGGCTGATTGGGTGTCGCCCCACGAGCCCCGCATCTCTCCAAGCTCGGCCTACAAAACCGCCAATACTATGTATCCATGCACACCACCGCCCTATAGACTGTAAGCCCCCTCTCAGGGTCCTTACAAAACCTGTCACGAAAGACATGTCACAGATAGATATGTAGTATGCACTTCCTTCCACGTCCTAGCCGGCAGAGATCCGCCTTCCTCCATCTCTCCCGGCTAGGTAAGCCTCTCCCTTTTCCTCCTTCCTTTTCCTTCTTCTCTTGTAAAAAACCCTAGTTGTACATACTGAGAGATCCGCCTTCCTCCATCTCTCCCGGCTAGATTGTCCCCCATCTGCAATTCACAGCCCCGTGAACTAGATCTTGTCTTGAGGTCTCCCCCCTCTGTGCCCTACTCGACGGACAGTGAAGGACTCCCAACTGGAGTCCTTACATAGACGGCCATCCCTCCCGAGCCCGCTGTGGCGGACTCTCTCTTGCGATGCCGCTGCAGGAGCCCACCCCGCTGAGGCGTTCTCCAGCATCCAAACCCGCAAGTTGTTGGGGGAGGAACTCGGTCTGAGCGTGGCAGAAGCCGAGGCCATCAACAAGCTCACCGGCACCTTTGGCAACAACAATGAGGAGGCCGTCCTGCACAAAGTTTCCCACCCATTCAATGCCTCCGCGCCCCCCATGCTCGCCCCCGCATCCGTGTTGCTCAACAATCCACCGGCCTCAGCCTGGGCTATTGTCATCCCTCAAAACCTTGCCAAAGGTCCCACTGTCATTCCCATCCCCCCCCCCCTCTCTTCCATCTATCCCACATTGCCCCCAGGTAAAAAAAGCCCCGTCCCGCAACGCTAACGGCAAAACATGACAGTCAACAACTTCAGCAGCATGCGCGTGCTTGGAAGGCAATGCACCGGGGAGGTGATCATAGTCTGCTACCACAGGGCTATGGGCAACAGCCATGCCAACCAGGTATATGGCATGAAAATCATCAAATGAGGTGTATCATAGTATGGTTTGGCTGAATGAGGTGTATCATAGTATGGTTTGGCTGAATGAGCTGTATCATAGTATGGTTTGGGTTTGGGTGTGTTGAGTGAACTAAATGCATGAAATTCATGCATTTGTGCATGATGCATATCAATTTTGATATTAGTCTCAGGATTAGTGGAGGCAAGATTTAGAGCCCACGAGCTCCAAATGGAGCTCTGGGTGAAGTGAATCCCCACAAAACATGATCTGATGTGGTTGTAGGGTTGAAACAAGTGCCCTAATCCAGGTAACTTAGTGACTGATGCGGATATAGCTTATTGATGATGCTAATTGCTTAACATCTGATGAGGTCCACCAAAAATATCAGATTTCACAAGAATCTAGAGTAAATTTCTGCCAAATGTGTCCTCAAATATTTTTGGAAAATTAGTAACTGTTAGTGTAGTGATGGCATCTGCTGACATTTCACAGTTTAGTGGGTTCCCTTCTAATTTTATCTTACACTTACACTTGGTGCCACACTGATGGAAAATTGTCCCTTGGGCTGATTGTGAGGATATAATGAATTGCAATTTTCCTCTGGACAAAACCATCAAGTTTCAACTGGATAGACCAGGGCAGCTGTGTTTAAGTGGTATGAGGTATATGTATGCCCATGAAAATGCAGCGGCGTAGCCGCCTTGATCTCTAGTTATCCCCCAATTTCATAGGGGAGCAGAAAGTACCAAATGGCTGTAAGGTATTTTAGCTTTTTAATAGCTGCACCCCCAGCACCTCCAAAGGTCTGAGCCACAGCTTTCTGACCCTTTGACATCTTTTCTACAATTCTGTGTCCTCAGAATTTTTGTATCACCATCAATGTATTTTTCATAAATTTTCAAAAGTGACTTCTCGAGAAATGGATCTGCACAAGGATTCATGAGGCTGTATTGCTTTTAGATCCTGTGGACAAACAAATCTGCATGCTTTCTAGGTTGTATGTAAATTCTTGACACATTGTATATACATAAGCTAAGATCACCACCGTGCTTCCCTCTGGCCAAATGTGGATCCACACATGGATCTTCCAAACTCAAGAGATGGTTTGGAATTTTGTTTTGCAACCCCAACCTAGGTTCCTGGACGCTTTTTCCACTAGGGATTTCAGTCTTTGGATTGAGAGGCTGGAACTGGTGTCACCATTTGCGCATTTATCAAGGCTACAAGACTGTCTATTCATTTTTCTGTTGTTATTTTTATTACACTCTATAGGGCTGTTTTTGTATTTTTTGCACTGAATATCACTTCTGCTCCCGCCAAACATGTGGGATAGTGAGTAAGCCTCTCCTATGGAGAGCGCTCCGCGCGGGTCCCCCAGACCTCTGTTTGGGTGACTTTGTTAAGCTACGGGTTTACAGAGACAAGGGTGGATGCTCTATACCAAGCTTGATTCCTCAGGCTCTGGGGCCATTTCTATAGTTCAAAGGGAAGGATATGATTCAAGAGGACTCTCCAATGACCTCATTTAGGTTTTCAAAGGCAAGCCATCATGTTATACGCTATAATACCCTATATATGATTTTTTTATTGGCTTATTAATCAAAAATCAAAGAGGTACAATAGCCCGGTTCACATTGGATTTTTCAGGCCATTTTTATCCATTTTATCATTATAATTTATCATTTTTTTCAAGTTGGTCAGATTCTTCTGAAACCACTTTTCCTGATGATTGAAAAATTTGTTGAAATTTTATGATAAAATCAGATAAAAATAGATTCAAAGTCACCAACGTGAACCGGGCTAATGCGGGGCCAGCTAATGTAGAAACGGTAACTCGAGATGAAAACAGACAGTTTTCAAAAATAATTATAAAATCAGTGAGGACCAGTACAACAGGATACATAACACCAAAAGAAAGACAAGAAGCAGGCCTTCATTTTCTGAGAATGAAATTGGGTGGGAGTGAAAAGGGAAGTGGCTACAGGAGGATAAAGCAAAAAAAGAGGGTTTTCAGGCCAAATCGGAAAACTCATCACGCGGGAGTTGCCTGCTCCACTGGCGTGGACAGCTCCTCGCTCCCGCTCCCGCTGAGGCCTAGTTAAGCTCGGTAAGTCCCTCTCTGCGGGAGGGGCGTCTTCGCCACCAGCCACAGCGCCCACCAGAGGACTTGGGTTAACTGAGTACCTCGCGGGGCCCAGCCTCTGCCTCGGGTACTCGAAGCACTGAACCGGGGAGTAGTGTAATTTGGGCGATGCACAAAAAAACCTCTGCTGGCAGGGAGGAGGTGGAAAAATTGAGGGGATGGACCCTTGTATGTATGCACTTATGAATAAGTCAGGGTATGTCCCAACGCAAGTACCTTGGGATTCTTCAGCCAAGATCTTCCTGCGTGCTGCATTCCCCAGCTCAAAAGGTCCTGAACTGATCATCCTGTGTTTCTTCGCCATTTTGTAGTACCGATACCCCCGTTCGACCCCCACCGGCCAGCGGAGTCATGTGGTACACGGAGCACGGTGTCCTGAGATTTGGTACGCTCCTGCAGATTTGTCAAAACTCACAGTTGAAATCCAATCGAGGAAAAATACACGGCTAAGGGTGTGGTTGACGACCCTGTGCCCACCTTTTATGATTGCCCAGTTCAGCCAGCTTGATAGCGCATATGCCAAGTTATGCCACCCTGTAGAGTTTTTCTTATGGATTCTGACATACTTTGCTTTTCCTGTTGTCTATCAGGTTCACCAATCGGCCGCTCATCGGATAAGCGCCCATGGTCTCTCTGCCGCTAAATCTATGACTAGTCTGCCGGGCTGGCGCGTCCTTCGAGGCGAGTGAAATGTCGCTTGACCTCCGTGGAGTTGTTTTCTTCCTTCAAGCGGTTGACGGGAAAAATGTTGGTACAACCCCGCAAAGTCGAACTGCCTCAGTTGATCATATAGGGACCTCAAAAAGTGCATTAGGAAACTGGTCACTAACCTGGTTTTTTTTTGTTTGTTTTCTAGATAAAAGTCTGCCCACACGTCCACGTCAATTCACTCAGACGGCCAAAAAGTGATTGTTGATTCTGTAAACACGCTCTCGAGCTTGCGTATCTTGCATGGATGTTGATTATACTACGGGTCACGAATGCCAGAAATTGGGGAAATTTATAGGCCCTGGGTTATTATCGCATGCCACACTCGTCCCTGGAGTGCTATGCAGGAGTGTCAGCAAAGGATCAATGGAGTCGCGAAAAAGAGGATAAATAATTTCAGCTCTCATCATGTAGGGTGTGAAAAAATCTCAAATGAAATCATGGCAATGAAAAAACATTATAAGAATTAACTGCCTCAATGTTTTGCGTCCAAGGACCTGTCGGGAGTGGACCCAATCTCCCCATAGAGTGTTATTGAAGATTGGTATGTTTTCATTCAATTCGGCCACTTAGTAAGAGATTTTAATGTTTCGCGTCTAAGGATCTTTCGCAAGTTGATTTGATTTCCCTTCGGAGTGTACTTCGTTGAAGTTCAGTATGCTTTCTTTCAATTTGGATCTGTTGTGAGAAAGTCTGCCTGACGTGAAGGTCCGGAGCATAGAGACACGAGCCTTGTCTTCCTCTTGTCGGTGGGTCTCAAATCACTCAAATCAAGCCTGCCTGTTCTACAAACTCAGTAGATAATCAAAATCGCGTTGGGAAACATGAAGGTGCGTGGTCTTCCCGAAGCCAATCATTTCACCTCAGCATTACGATGTGCCGACAAGAACGAGGCAGTGATACATCACCCCAATGTCGATATGATCCGGGAGTTGAAGGAAACGCTGGATAATTGGCGTTCTCGAATGACCGGATGTTATGAAGATGCCTACAACGTCACTCTACCGCCCGAAAACAGATTCTGAGATGTCAAACCTAGCGCGGAGAAACCAAAACAGTAAGCTCAGTGTTCTTGCTTTTGATTTGATTTCCGAATCGCAGTAAGGGATCCCTGCCGTGCTCGAGGTAAGACACGAAGAGGTTTGAAGCCTCCGACTCCAAGCTTGGTCTCCTTGGGTTGAAAGAAAGGCTTGAAGGTACGATAATCACTGCCACCAGTCCGGCCAATCAAGAATCGAACCTGCGATATGACAATCAAGCCCAGAACATCTAGAACAAGTGGGTTGTAAATCAGGACCTCAATGTTAAACTAATCCGGCCATTCGATATAGAAATCGATACTTTGCGTTTTCGGATCACGGAAGGTCACAGCCAAAGGACATGTGATTTCAGACTAGCGCCCGAGGAACAGTGCGTCAAACATCAAGCCAGCAGCTGAGAAATCTTGATTTTCAGCAAAGCCGCGTTGAAGAAGATAGGAACAGTCGAGTAATCTTGTTCGTTCTTGACTTCCAGTGTCGATGAATGACCGGCCGCTGAGCCAGTCACACATCAGTAAGTGTCTTTCTGTACCTTCGTGAGAGCTTGGCTAGCGAAGGAATCACCAGCATCAATGAAACCGTTGGCTGGATGGATGCGCAGGCGCAGGAAGATTCCTACCGGGCAAAGGGGAATGAAAATGACTGTGGTTGTGGAAGTTGGTCGTGGTGGAACCTCGGTTCGCGCACGTATGTGATCTTATAAGAATGTATGTTAACCGCGCCATGGACTGACTTCCTACAACCCGCTAGATCACTTCAAGCCCTCAGCTTTTACATGAAAGGGTTAGGACGTTCGTATCGCAGGTGCGAAAACACCAGCATCAGGCCAATGAACAATCAATGTCTGAATGAAAATGCAAGACTTGTGCATTGCGGCACACTCGGATGGTTCATGTCTGTGATCGTGCGTCAATGTGGCTTCACCACGTCCCAAGCCACATTTCGGACTAACTGCTGGCTTTCTACACCTCAACAGATTCTTGACCCCCAGACCGCAAATTTAGGTGAATGGGAAGTGACTGCTTCACCGGGCCTACTTAACGCGCGCATCATGACCAGCGCTGCTCCACAACACACTGTATCAAATGCGCAAGGACACAACACCACATGTAAACTGTTATCATTAAAATCATGATCCACAATCGGACAGCATATTGCATGGACTTGTGCAGGGAGTTAACTTTTCATCAAGCCCTTTGTACTTTCAATCAATTTTTTTGCATCACTGACTCTTTGTAAATACTTCACCTAGAAAGTTTGTAAACATGCCCAATACGATATCCAACAAAATTTCTTCTTTCGTACCGGCTGCAGCCGCTGAACTCACCTCGTAAAGAATACAAACAAACACAAAAAAAGCATGCAGTGCAGTGCTTCCCGCGACCAAAAATAAACATCCATAGTAACATGATCCGAGTACCCTGCCTCCTTGGTTCTCTGTATTGGTGGTGGTTAGATGTTGGCTAGCCAGCGGCTGAGTTGGTATGTATTTCTGATGTTAAATAAAGTTTAGGCCTGTACTGTTTTGATGGAAATTCAACAAACAGTGGCCAGAAAGTATCGCTTCCCAAAACATACTGCTTACATGGCACGGCCAAAACCTTCCTCCTCAGCTCCCTCCGCCAGGTTTATTGAAGCCTATTGCAGCCCTCATTTGACGCTGAGCTCTACACCAGCTAAGGGGAGTCAAAGCACATAACCCATGACTGGATAGCTAGCTTCCCAAATGGCTGGAAATTTTCTCTCCTCAGCAGCAGCAACATCAGGACTAGGCGCAACCAGGGGACAATCTTTGCACGCCTTTCCCGAGTAATGATGGACCATTCAGCGAACATACAAGACGCCCTCCAAGTATTGTATTGCAGATCCCCTCAGGCCGGACCCACAAAAAGTAGAGCGAGTCACCGAATAAGATTGCACTGCCCTCTTTTTTTCCCTACGGCGGTCGGTAGATGTTCAACAGCCAGTATCTATCTCTTTGTGTATTTCACTGAACAAAAATGAGCATTTTGTTTGGAGTTAGAGCCGGCGACTTCTGTTCTCCTAAAAAAAACAATTTGACGATTCTCTCCGGCACAAAGGCGCTGATGGTCACCGCCCGAGGGTTCTTCTCTAGGCTCAGGTCCTAACATCTATCTCCCCGCGGCCAAAGAAAGAGGCAACTCTACTGCGAAACTGGGAGAAGCAAAGGCTCAGGGGAGATGGATATCTGGTCTTCGTCTATAAAAAAAGGCACAGATCCGCTGGCAATCTGATTCTCCCCACCCACCTCTTCCACAGTCGCTGAAAGCCACATCCTCCTTACCCTCAGATATAACCCCCATAAATCCAATCAATCCTACACTTAATCACTGAGACTAAATGAACCACTCTGGCTATGTTGAACACTACCACTGTAATCCCTCAGACGGGTCCACATCTATATCCGCAGAGGACGGTCAGTTTGAGGGCCCTTCTCAGCCAATAAACCAGCGACTCCCTGCGTATTTCACCGTACCAGCACCGGCAAACCCAGCTGAACTGATCCCGCCGATGGCACCGGGGACAAATGCTCGTTTGTATAATTCTGACATTCCGCCTGAAAATGGTAAGTCCTTAGTGCTATCATGACTTCCATATCTTTGCTGATTTGCTGACTCGAATCTTTACTTCAGCCCCCTCTTTCACATCTCATGGGGTCAATGGAATCCACCCCTCCTTGATAGCGCCACATCGTGAGCGTTTACATTCGTCCAGCTTTACACATTATTACTGACACGATTCATACCCTCGGCACCAGCAAACGTGCCTAGAGCAATGGCGCCGATGGGGCCCCAGACATGTTCAATTACAGAGACAGACAACTGCGCGATTCCACTTTCATCTGAGCAGTTTTCAAAGCTTCTGGAAACGCTTTCACCCGAGCAGATTAACATCCTTGCACAAGCTTTGTTAAATGGTGAGGCGCCAATGTTCCTACTATTTCCACATTTTTGTTGACGAATTGATGTGGCTATAATCTTTACTACAGACCCCTTTCCGGGTGATGAAGTCGCGCCCTTGTCGCTGGCCCCATACCGTGAGCATTTATATCAATCTAGATGTATGCATTATGACTGACAATACTCGAGTCTCTGTGGAAACACTTCTTGTTAGCATCGGTGCCAGCAAGCGAGGTTGGATACATGGCGGCGATGGGACCGCAGGACTTCACGAACTTCGACGCATTGCAAAGATCAGGCGGTGAGTCGAACATGTTTTCATGATGACCACATCGTTATTGTTAGATTTCAGTGACTGACCTAATCTTTACTCCAGCCAATTATTTCACACCCAGCCTAGGACACGACTCCTATGGACTCTCCCCATCACTACCTTCAGACCGTGAGCTTTCACATTTATTAAGACTTACGTATTATGGCTGATACAACTCTGTGACAACAGCATCAACACCAGCGAACCAACCTGGATCACTGGCACCGATGGCGTGGGGGCAAAATGCCCGTGACGATTTTTTGTTTCCCGCCCAGCCGCCAATTGGTGGGCGCACATTCTTCTCATGACCACCTATTGGATTGCTGTTGATACTGTCTCTCTACTTTCCTCCTCAGATCATAGCCCCAGGGCCAGTGCCTATTATCTCGTGGAAAGACCCATCGCATCGCTGCCCTCACGTGGTAATTCTTGACTTCATTCTATAGAAATATGTACATCGTTGCTCAAAGAATTCTGTCGAAACTTTCAACTCTAGTGTCTCAACCGCCGAGCCGCGCGAATGGCAGCACCAGGATCGTTCAATCCGGTCCCTCCTACCTGCCGAGCCATCAGGACACCCTTCCTTCCCGAAATACTGCCGAAGTTGGCCACCCAGCGAGGACGGCGGGGGCGAAAGGCAAGAAACGAGGTGAATTATTCATTTCATGCCATGCTCTCAGAATCTTGATTGTAAAACCAGATAAAAGTAACTACAACTAACCCTGATTTCTCCTTCAGCCGGTGAAGCTCTAGAATCTAATGATCAGACACCCCAACAATCAACCAGAAAGAAACCCCTCAGACTAGGTGAGTCACCCATTTTGCTCCAAGTTCTCAGAAACGCGATCACAAACTTAGATAGGAGAAACTTGAACTAACTCTTGTTTTGCATTCAGGCGAAGATATTGTTGACAAATATGTGAACAGGTTACCTAATGACATATTGCAATGTGGGGAAGAAGGCTGTGGGAAACTGTATGAGAGGAAAGATTTGTGGAACCTGAGGAATCACCTTAGGACAAAGCACGGACACGATCCGAAGCCCTTGTGTTAGTTTTATCTTGCATTCATTTCTGCAGGCAAAAAAAACAGCACTCATAATTTTTGTTTTGTTTTTGACTTGTACCAGTTTGTAAAGTTTGCAATGCTGACTACAAGAATCCCAATGAGCTGGCGAAGCACATGTGGAAAAAACACAACGGGCCAGCACCAAAGCAACGGAAGACAAAGCAGAAGGCTTCAACGAAGAGGGGTATGTTCCTCTTACTCCAAACCCCTCTGGATTCCTTACTTTTTTTACTGATCATTGTTAAATTACTTCATTCGATGATTTTCAAGAAAAATGCAAATACTTCGAGCAGTGTAAGACGGACTTCGCATGCCTGGAGAGCCAGCCATATATCGACCACTTGAAGAAAAAACACAACGTGATTCAAGTGCTAGAGGCACCCTGCAAGCGCGAAATGGTGCCTGCTTCCCACGGGCAGCATGATCCGGTCCCTGGCCCCTCCAGCCAGTCATACAACTGAATCTCTTGATCTTGTTCTTTTTTCCCCCATTTTTCCGGCCTGCTTGTGTTTTAATGCCACTTTAGTTGTAATTGGTCGTTATCTCCTCTTGTAATATGTACATAAGTGTAATATACCAGCAGGACAATTGGATCTTGATTCACATAACACATTAATACTACGCTCCAATATGGCAGAAGTGGCCCCGTCACCACGCGCTTGTTCTCAACGCGTCAAAAAGTTAGTCACTAATTTCTTGCGGGGTGCTGCGGGGTGCTGCGCCTTCATCGGTGGCGATTATGTAATCCCAGGGACAGTCGTCAGTCGACTTCGATGGTCAACAGGAGCCACAGCCAGCCTCCAACCATCCTGCAAACCCAGAACGACGGCACGGACGAGCACAGACATACACGACAATGACGAGGACGAATCCGCTGGTCAGGTTCCTGCAAGCTTTGGCACTGCTGCTCTGTCTCGTATACCTGCTGAGAAGGTCGACTGGCGATAGCAAATCTCCATCTGAGTTGAGTGAACACCAGTTTCTATGGGTATATCGTACGAGGAACTGAACTCTCTTCTCTTCGGATCTACAGCTGGCATGTGTCGAGCTGGTTGGCACAGAACCCGACCAATCGATTCAAAGTGCCGCCCGATTGTGACCCATACGCTGAACTCGGACATCTCTTCACGGCAGACAACCTACACGATTCGAGATATATCATCTACAACGACCACAAGCAGCCCGCGCTGGATGCTCCAGATCAGGACTGGGTTGTTCCATCTTTAACCGCGACGATCCACGAGCACAAGTTCCTTGAATTAGACTTCTTGAGGAACCGATCGGTGATCATGATCGGAGACTCGATTGACCGGAACCTTGTCACGCATTTCGGTAGGCGGGGCTTGGCCGGCACGAAAGGCCACCACAAGTTCTTCGAAGCCCCTGACCAGGCTCACATTGCTATCCCTAAACTCGAGTCCCACAGGATCGGAATGGCCTATCTGCCCGAGCTCAACTTCACCCTCTACAACTGGTTCCTCATGGGTCTCGGCGTAAAGAAGGAGGTCCCGTTCTTCCATGCTCGCGAAGACTTGCCTCAAGAGTTTGAGAGCAAAATGGAGACCTTCTTCCTACCACTCCTGCGAGCTAATCTGATCGCCAAGCCCGATCTCATCGTCTTCAACACTGGCTTTTGGGATCTAGAATATCTAGCTAGAACTCGGACGGCCCAATACAATTTGCCGGATGTCCAACCAAGGGCCAAAGAGGGCCCTACAGGCTTGAAAATCATCAATTTGGGCGATGGCAATCCGTTATCATTGACCGAGTTGGCCTACCATAGAGTCAGACTTCGAAGCTTCTTGAAGATGTTGATTGACTCCTTAAAAGCAATCTATGGTCCTTCCCAAAACTCAAACTATCTCGACCGACCAATCGAAATTATGTATCGCTCAATGCAGTTGGGTAATGCTAGTCTCACCAACGCGTTTGCTGCCGAAAGAATCCATCAACTCGAAGAATCTAACCGACTCGTCCTTAAAGAATTCAACATCAAAGTCATCGAATGGGGTAAAATGACCATCGGTTTGGATAGCCAACTGGATGACCCTTCCATCGTCAGTCCTTTGTACTCACTCTTACTTCACACTTTGTACTCACTCTTACTTCACAATCAAAATAACTCGTTTTTTTTTCTTACTTATTTGGGGGAAATAACCATTATTCAGCATTACGGGATTGGCTCTGCCCAGTACAGTTGAGTATTTCTTTCCAACCACAGTTATTCAGGCTAACGTAGTGCTGACCTCTACTTAACATCATTCATCCACGTGTATTTTGGCTGTATCAATGTAGTTTTCGGAGACATGCTATTATTTTACCTGTATGTTTTTTTCTCTTTTTTCAAGTAGAAAACCAACGTAAGTACTAAACTGACATTTCATGGCCTCTAATGATCAGTAAACGACTTGTTTCTGGGTCCAAAGACGAATGGGTCGGCTGTGATTGGATCCGCAATCGCAACTTGTATTACAAGACTTGAGAAACTACGACCATCCCACAAAATCCTCAGTCGCAACTTCCGTGTTTCCTGATCAACATTTAATCATCATTCTCATTAGGTTTCCCTCAAAACACTTTTGAAGACATTCACATCTCTCCTCTATCATCACAATAGATATATTTGGATTTGTCTTTCCTCTTAAATATAACTCTTTTCTTTCATAAAATCTTCATTATTTTTCTGCTTTGAAGGATTGTATAATGTTCAAGGTCGTATAAACATTTTTTTTCTTAATAGATGTATCAGCATATATGTGTGTTGTTGTTATTGTTGTATATACACACTCGCAGTGTTTTTTATCTCTCTCAGCACTTTTCTGCGTTGTCACGGTTGTGTAATTATGTACTCTTCTTAGTTTCCATTTGCTTTTTGTAATTTTGTGCATGTGGACAAGGGCGTTGGAAAAGGAGAACCAGGGAGAACCTCAAAATGTATGAAAGTTTGGTAGTATTGCTTTATTTGCTGGTCGAGTCTCTTGTCAATGTATCTTGGACAAAATCCACAAGAGAGAAGAAAGTTTGACAGCTTGACTCTTCGGCTTGAGAGAGCCTCAAATGGGACTTATGCTGAGTCCGCTTTGTTTAACTCTTGTGCTGCTCCGGGCAATACGCTGAGCCTGAACCTGCCTGAACGCTTTCTTTGCCTCCCGTTCAATGCACGCCATGCTTTCGAAGCGCCAACGACTAGCCTCTATTATTTTGTGCTGCTCTCAAGTAGCACACTACATAGCCAAGCCTTCAAGGCGAAATAGGTATTTTCCTCCGTTTCCTCTTCTTTTCCATGATACATTTGATATACGCAAAACATGTGATTCACTGATGGTGTCGAAATACGGAACCCACTTCTTTCCTAGCTTCTCTTCTAGGTGATATCGAAAGGCAATGCCGCTCGAGGTTTGTGTGGATGTGGTCCAAAGTACCGAAAGTTATAGATCCCCCACCAGCCGCGCTTCCAGGCGCCCACAAACTTCAGTACATAACATGTCTCACCGCGCAGTAACCTGTGCTTAAAAGCAAGAGAGTGATTGCTTGTGATGAAAATCTGTCAGAGATGGGAGTTGCAATCTCTCCGGCATGGAATCAAAATATTCAATTTCATGGCATCACTCTTTATTCAACATTTCCACGTTTTTGGAAAAAAGTTCTCAAAAGGACTGCTCCTGAGCCAGGAAAACTTACAGGGATGTTCTGGATGTGGTCATGGATAAGGTTACATGGGGATGGCTCAAAAGGTTAACTGATCTGTGGCATGAAATCATGCCGATTGAAGAGGTGTACAACGAGTACCAGTATTAGGGGGGTTCACGTAAGGCTGATTTTGAAAATCAGCAACCAAAACCAGCAGATGCAACTTTTGAAAATTGTGAGAAAGCAAAAAGGTTTGGCTGGGCAGCTCCCCTTTGGAAGCAATCTGCAAGGCATAAACCTTACTCACAGGTGCATGAGCAGACAAAATCAGCATTGCTTTTTTTGCAACGTGAACCCCCCTATTATGGAGCGCATGATAGAAAAACTGTGGAAGCCTTTTCTCCAGCAATTGGTGTTCGGAATTGTCAAGTTCCTTTACCAGTACGAATTGATCTCTCTAGAGCATCTCAAGAATTTCTTTGCATTCAAGGATACAGAAGATCTTGCTCAAAAGATTTTCTCGGGAAGTGTTTGCCCCTGTCACTACCCACAACATATCTTTTGGCATTTGGCTCTTCAATCCTTTCCCAGCGTGTGGCTCCTCCATGCATTTGGAATGATGGAATGTTGCTTTTGCTGCAAAATAATTTCCCTGATTATTGCACTGAAATTTATGGTGTGGAGCATTGCACAAGATTTTTCTTGGCGGAGACGAGTGGGAGGTTGACGGCATACTGGACAGTTGGCAGAGAGGGCGGACAACTCAATACCTCTTCAGCTGGCGCAGATTTGGACCAGTGTGGTAACCCTGTTCCTGTTCATACCACCACTTCCATATCTCATAAACCCTTCCAAAATACCTCATCATCATTTCATATTCAGATTCTACACCCCATTTTACCCCTAGTCACCCACTCATTTCACCTAGGATTTCCAAATGGATCAGAAGTTATTGGCATTCATAGTTTTGGCAGGTATTTTCTTCATAAATACAACAATGGGAAGTTATGTTATCCAGTTCGCCTCGGTGTGATTTAGTTATCCAGTCCTCTGGGGTGTGAAATCCAACATAAATTGTGTGGGTGTCAAAAGAAAGGCTGAATGTTGATTAACAGTATGGTCCCACTTTTTTTTGAATATACCCCTATTTTGGATGTTGAAATATCACTTTTGTGACCAAAAATCAGTTATCTGGGTAACTTAGACCAGATAACTGATATTTGGTCACAAAAGCATTATTTTAACATCAAAAAGAGGATTTCCTTGGAATAAATTGGGGCCCATATTGTTAAACAACATTATACCTTTCTCTTGACACCCACAGATTCAATTTATGTTGTATTTTACACCACGTAGGACTGGATAACTGAATGACATCTAGGCAAACTGGATAACGTAACTTCCCATTGTTGATAAATATCCTTAGCTTTATTACATACATCATTCATTGATATCATAGCTACATAGGACTGCAGATCTTACATAACTTCATTACACATTTTCCCTTCATATGATATCAGCAGTACATTCCTTCATAGTTGTTGTAGCTATTACGAAATGCTCATCTTCATTATGTAAACTCTTACTTCTGCTCATCATTACTTCATCTTTTACATGTTACATTTAATACAAACTCCTTGGTCATTGCACCTTCATCATTACTGCTCATCTTCAGATATTGTTACTATGTGCTCATCATGTATTACCCCTAGAGATTGCCAAGTGGACCCGGGTCCCGTGGCGAGTGTGGGTACCTGCAGTCATTTTGGGCATATTTAGATACCCGGACTTGGACCCGGCACCAGCGGTACCCGTGGCGGGTATCACTCACGGGTACCACCTACAATTCAACCCTCTAGCCAGTCTATGCCGGCTTCAAGGGTGGTGTAACCTCTTGATGACCAACACAGACCTGTAAACCCCCCGCGCCGCGGACGCTATGGAGTTCACAAACATGTCACCAGCACAACAACAGCCTCTTATAGTCTTGCTGTCACCACCCCTCCTAGCTCAGCAGAGACCCAACCCCCGACTGACTGTCTCTCTGAGATAGGTAAGTTTCTCTTGTTTCCATTCTCCTCTTCCTTTCCCTTGAGATCAATTGTACATAGCAGAGACCCGACCCCCGACTGTTTGTCTCTCTGAGCTAGTCCCTATTTGCAATCAAGCCCGACGTTGGTATCAGAAACTTAGGAGAACGATGTCTCCCCTGTGCCAACGCCATAGCTCAGTGAAGAGCTTCGGCTCTTACAAGACCAGTCATCAAGGGTGTATATACCCTCTCAATGCCTGACCTGGGCCGGGTATTGAGAGGGTGTATGTATACCCTCTTGATGTCCGGCCTGTGCTGGACACCGAGAGGGCATATTGGTGTCCAGCACATGCTGGACGCCGAGAGGGCATATTGGTGTCCAGCACATGCTGGACGCCAAGCGGGCATACACTCTTGATTTCAGGCACAGAGCGGACATTGGGAGGGTGTATGTATGCCCTCTTGATGTCCGGTATGTGCTGGACACCGAGGGGGCATACACTCTTGATTTCCGGCAGAGCGGACATTGGGAGGGTGTATATATGCCCTCTTGATGTCTGGTATGTGCTGGACACCAAGAGGGCATACAGTCTTGATGACCGGCACAGACCCGACATTGAGAGGGTGTGTGTATACCCTCCCAATTTTGGGTCTGTGCCGGTCATCAAGAGTTTACACCACCCTTGAAGCTGGCATAGACCGTCATTGAGGGTGTATTCACCCTCTTGGTGCCCGGTCTGGGCCGGATATCAAGAGGGTACGTCTGCGTGTGAATTCTTGATGTCCGGTCTGGGCCGGACATTGAGAGTGTATGCCCTCTTGGTGTCCAGCACATACCGGACATCAAGAGGGCATACATACACCCTCCCAATGTCCGCTCTGTGCCGGAAATCAAGGGTGTATGCCCTCTTGGTGTCCAGCATGTGCTGGAAACCAAGAGGGTTAGGTTAGCGGGGGCCATGATCACGCTGCAAAAGGTCGTCCGCAACTGCTTGTCTCCAGACCTTTTGCAGCGGGTACCTGGACGGGTACCCGCCATCCAAAATTTACATACCCGGACCCGCACCCGGCACCCGCAGGCGGGTACCCGCCCACGGATACCGGGTACCCATGGCTGATCTCTAATTACCCCCCCTTTAGTACTTCTCACATATATAAATACCCCTCTGGATGTTGTATCCCCATCATGCACTTTCTACTACATCCCCTCTGTAGCACCTTTTCACATCACACTTAGATAAACTTCCATCACTCTAGAAATATATTTCCCTGCATATATCTCTTTACCTTTTACCTCAGTGCCTTGACCCATCTCCCAGTGTCTCAAAGAGCTTCTTCCTTTTCCCCCATCTCACTTCTCCTCTCTCACTCAGTAGGATTGATACACCTCAAACTCATAAATTGTTAAAGTCATCTAAGTCAAAGAGAATCATCAGCCACACCCTTTTAATCCTTTTCTTAGTGTAACCCTCTCTCCATCAGCATTAGTCAAGAGGGCAGCCTCACCAGCACCTGTAGCCTCTTCTACATTATTAGTAGTGTAGTTGACTATTTCCCCTCACAGCTCTTTCATGATTTTTTAGGAGTTCCACACCGGCGGCAAATTCATGGGAACCGGAGGCAAACCTGAAGAGCAGCAGAGACCTATTGGCAGAGTTCAACTTGAAGTTTCCGGAGGTCGCAGCCAGGCATCAGAGGACGCGGAGAAGAAAGTGAGAGGGCAAGCTTTTTCCCACTGGGTTTTTCAATGCTGCCCAGGGCCAAAAGAGGAAGAATTTTTTATTACCCAATGATCCATGGAGGACGTGCCGTAGCTGTACATTGTTCAGAGGCTGAGTTCTAGAAGGGCTTAGCCTCTAATCAGCCTCCTAGGGGAGCCCAAACATCCTGTCAATACAGCTAGTTCCAGGCCCAGTGCCGCTGAATCCATCAAAAGTGGCTAGTTGCACAAAAAATTAGACTTTCTGCCTTCCAAGGGAAAAACTGTTTAGGCCCAAAGTGGCTAGCTTCACAAAAAATCTTTCTGCCTTCCAAGGGAAAAAATGTTAGGCATAAAAAATGTATGAAAAATTTGGAAATTCTCTGAGCATAGGCATGGAACGTGTATGAATGGACTGCAAAAATGTATGAATTTAGCCAAGATTCTGGATTTTATTACCCACATTTATAAGGGGTTTCCAGTAGGGATGAAAGTGGGTTGGGTCAACCCGGCGGGTACCCGGCCTGTGTCGGGTATGGGGCCGGGTTTGGGTTGACCTTTGTCACAAAAACCCATTTTTGACCCGACCCGCCTCAGACCTGCCAGATTTTTGGGTCGGGTTCAGGCAGCCATTTTGGCTGTTGGGTGGACCCGCCGACCCGTTTTGACAGCTCTGTTTATGAAGCTTAGGGCAAAAACCCGTCAAAATTAAGGGTTTTGGGCCCTAGCACTATAACTGTGCTGATTTAAACACTAGTAATGTAAATTAATAAACTTGTTACGTGGTAAATAAGGCCACTACAAGGGTTTTAAACACACCTTTTAAAAAGAGGAGGATTTATTATGTAATTAATAATATATAATTATTAATTATTAATTAAAGGGAATAAAATTGGCGTAAAAAGTAGGTGGTAAGCGCTTAAACTGATTGGCTACTTGTCAGAGGCAGGGGTCTTACGGCAACTACTTATAAGGATAAAGCTTGTAAATATACTAATAAGGGATTTTTGATATTTAAAGGTTTAATCCAGTGGATTTTACGTGCAGGGGATGGTTTTAAAGGGAAAAGGGGCTACAATAGTAGCAGGGGAGAATATTCACGGCAAACTTACAGTTTATGGGCGGTGAATGGTCTGGGGGATCTTTTCCTGAGGGCCAAATAGGCCTCTATTTATAGAGGAGACTTCAGTGGGCGTAATCACTGAGTCCTTTTCTCCCTATGTGAGTATCCAGAGGTGTAGCCGTGAAAAGGGCTTGGCTGTGGGCAATTTAATTGTATTGTAATAGACTAATTTCCCTGACTCTGTCACATGACATGTTTATAACCAATTGTCATGTGAAAGAGCTTCAGTAGAAGTCTACATAATACTTTCACAGGGTATTTTTACACAAGTAATATTACTCATTAATGTACAACAGTTTAATTTTAGGTACATTGTTTGTTTTACTAAATTTATGTATGTAATACTATTTTTGGGCGCTTTCTGGGGCCAATTCTTATTTATACAATTATTACATGAAGGAATAGGAATAAGGGGGTACTTTAAGTGGGTGGCCCCCCTTAATTTCTGATGAGGAATCTGATTCTGCAATAATAATTTAATAATTATTATTATTTACTAAGTTATTGCAGTCTTTTGGATACTTAATGTATCTCTAAGGCTGACACGTTTACAGACCCGCGCCGCAGGCAGGTACCCATGTAAAACACGTGGCCCCGCGCTCCCAGGCTACATCAATTGCGCGGCCGGCGCTCCCACTGGGCCACCAATCATAGTTTGCGGGGCCGTGGCCCATCAGCACTGAATATATGTACATATACTCAGGCTGCCGCTCTCAGCTACCGGCCCGTTACCACACGACTTCACCATGGCCAGGACCCGCTCTCAACAAGTACGCCCCCTCAAGCGCAAGAAGCACATCCCCTCCTCAACCAAAGACGATACCGGGGCAACTAACGACGCCAAGGGCTCTATTGATCAAGACCACCAGCCACCTGCAACTACTGAAAGTGAGGCCAAAGACAACATCCAGGTCCTGGACCCCAGTCAGCCCCGTGAATCCCAAGAAAAAGCTCCCCGCTTGACAGACAAAGCTTCCCAAACCGGAGAAAAAAGTTTGTCTCAAGGCCAAAAACCGCGTAAAACCACGAGCGAGATATGGAACCACTTCAAACCCAGTGGGGCAGGTTGGTTGTTACTTTCTATCTTGTCTGAATCAAAAGAAGTCTAATGTTTGTTCTTTTTATTTTGTTTGAATGTTGAAACAGGTGAAGAGAAAAGAGGACAATGTTGGTACTGCCAACAAAAGTTATCTGCCAAAAGCTCGTGCAGAACGAAACACCTTTGGCGACACCTCGAACAATGCACCTCTTATTGATCACAAAGCAGGCAGACTATGCTGCAAATCTCAAAGAATTCGACACCAGCCAATTGGGTGTTTTCTCAGCAGAAGTCCCGCAATCTTCCTGCAAAGATGGTTGTTACTGACAAATGTTTGTTCAAGTCGGTTGAGAGTAAGCTGTTCAGGGAATTTGTGGCAAGCTTACAACCTCAGTTCAAACTCTATAGTCGAATAACCGTCAAGAAAGACATCTTGGAGATGTATCACTCAACCAAAGCAGATATTGCCCTTGAGATTGTCGAAGCAAATCAAATTGCCTTAACAACTGACCTCTGGACGGCTTCAAATCAAACCCCCTACATGGTGATCTCAGCGCATTTCCTCTCGTCCGACTGGACTCTTAAAAAGCAACTCATCTTGTTCAAAGAACTTCCGCCACCTCACACTGGATTGCTAATTGCTGAGCAGCTCTTCTCAGCGATTTTTGAATGGAAAGCTATCGATAAAGTCTCTTTCATTACTGTCGATAACGCCGCTGCAAACAATGTCGCCGTGGCTTGAGTCAAACAGTTACTTCAAGACAAAAGTCAATCCCCACCAATAATGGAAGGGAATTTCTTCCATGTGCGATGCGCTGCACACATCATCAACTTGATTGTCAAAGATGGTTTGCATCAACTCTCTCCCGCCATCAGCAAGATTTGAGAATCTGTCCAATATATCAGAAGTACCCCCTCCTGAAAGCGACAATTCAAAGAGGTGGAAATCTAGCCCAGCCAGTACTTGATGTGCCAACGCGCTGGAACTCAACATTTCATATGCTCAATTTGTCTATACCCTACCAAGAGGCCTTTGAGAATCTAGCCCTGCAAGATGCAAACTATAACAACTGTCCTGCTGCCAAAGAGTGGGAGGAGATCTCAGCAATGAAAGATTTTCTTTCTATATTCAACACTGGTTAGTAGATACATTCATTTTATTTACTCTATCCATTTGAATCATGTACTCATTTTCAATTGTTTATTCTCAAACCCGCAGCAACAATGAAGCTGTGCATGACTCATTGTCCAACAGCCCACATGCTTTACGTGAACATAGTTAGAATCAAAAAGAAGCTGAACGATGTTCTTCAATCCGGACCAACTGAAATTTGTGATCTAGTGGAACCAATGCAAGAAAAGTACAACAAATATTGGAAAAACCCTGAAGAGTCAGCCGCAATCTTCCTTGTCTTTGACCCGCGATACAAGCTTTCGCTCATTGAGTTTCTGCTCCTCAAAAACTGTGATTCGGACACAGACAAATGTGAAGTTCCAAAAAAAATTGATGGCATAACAAAAAGACTCTACAACTTGTTCAACGAGCTCGCCTCCAACGCAAAACCCTAAACAAACACTTTGAATGCCTCTCAAGGCTTTCAATCAATCAACAATAGTACAACTACGGCTTTAGATTCTAAAAATACGTTTGAAGACATCAAGGAAAGTTGCTTCAAGGAGTACCTTGCAAGCAAGATGACAAAGACTGTACCAATGGTCACGACTACAGCAGAACTTGATCTCTATTTGCAAGAAGGCACAGTTGCCGTCAATACTCCGTCGTTCGATATCCTCAATTGGTGGAAAACCAACGCAGTCCGATTCCCAACCCTTTCAAAACTGGCAAGGTACTTCTTAATAGCACCAATGACATCAATAGCATCCGAGTCAGCCTTCTCAACTGGGGGCGGAGTGCTCAGCCCGTCTAGAAATCGGCTGAATCCCGAAACACTCGAAGCCCTTGTCTGCGGGCAAGATTGGATTAGAACCAAGGAGGGCCTCTCTGACCAACAGCCTGAAGAATCTGAGCTTGACTCCGACTGATATAGTATAAGTCCTTATGTTTTTTTATTCAAACTCTTTTACATTCATTGAAAAAATATGGATATCATGTTATATATACAGAATTAGATTGAATAAATAAGAATGAGATTGATTAAATGATTTCCATGAGCTGTTGGCATGTCTTTCAGCCATAAATATGGCTTGACCCGATTCCTGACCCGCGACCCGACCTGCCCCAACCCGGACCCGACTTCATCAAAAGCAGGGTCGGGTTTGGGCAGTGCTAACCTGAATCCAACCCGACCCGCCCCGACCCGCAATTATATCCGGGTCGGGTTTGGGCACTGTTTTCCGACCCGAACCCGACCCGGTTTCATCCCTAGTTTCCAGGGTCCTCTTTTTTTTTTTTTTTTTTTTTTTTTAAGTGCTATTGATTTCACATGCCGCACTATTTATCTGCTATGGGTTATGTATATACAAATAGTATCTTCTAAAGTATTCATATGAACGCCAGGAAACTAAATGATGAGGCGGCCAATAATGTGTGAAGCTATTGTGTATAGAAAAAGGATGAAAAGAAGAGAATGTGAAGGTAACGGAAGTAAAGGAAGAGGAAATAAAACTAAAGACTCTGCAAATTTAATAAAATAAACTGAGTGGGAAGAGAGCGGGAAACAACAAAAAAACATAGTAAGAGAAAGGGAAGGGGATTTAGATGCTTTGGAGTTCGGAAAGCCCAGCCCATCGTCCCATCCCACCAGAAGATTGAGTGTTCAGAGTGCGTCGAGGCCCCCACAACCTGTCGCTGCTACTGAAAAGCGGATCCTCGGATTATCCCCCAATAACCCGAGGTCCATCGGTCTTCAGGGAGTCAGGGATAGGCTCCCTAGTCCATCGCTAGCACATACAACCTTGTTGAAAAATGGAATTTAAGATGGTCGCTAAAGAAAAAGAAAAAAGAATCAGGGATATTTTAAATAGAAATATGGAGTGTAACAGAGCACATGAGAAAGAGGAGAAAGGTCCTATGGTTTACGCCGCCAAGATGTATTTCCGGATGTTTGGGAACCGATTAGTTGCCAAGATATACTCGGACACTGCAACCATTGCTTTGGGATTGTCCATGATTGACCGGAAAGAGTCCAGGTTTGCTCCACACTTTGATCGCCGTAGGGATTGTTTGAGAACCGCTCGGGCTTTCTTATACCTGTTGCAAAACATAAGGAAGTGTGCTGCATTCTCTTGGACAAAGCAGTTAGTACATCGTGGATCTAAAATGTTTTTTATTTTAAACAGAAAATTATTCAGGGGAGCATGATCCGCCCTGAGCTGAAAGATTGTTGCTGCCAATCCCTTTTCCTGTTGGTCTAAGGCTTGTACTAGTTTTGTGCAGTCTTTAGAGTAGGGAAAGCGTTGGGATTTGTCCAACAACCCGTCTTCGGAAAGCTGTATTTGAGTCCGGGTGTATTGTCGTAACTTGGCTAGGCTCTTTGGTACCAACACCAAAAAATTAGCATCGTCCTGCAAGGTGGATACTCTTGTAGCTGCCTCTTTTGCAAGGGTATCTGCTTTTTTGTTAGCCACAATGCCCTCGTGACCGGGGCACCAGTAGAGCCTGACCGGGAGTCCTAAAAGCTTCATACGAAAGAAGTTGTCAGTGTAAAGGTGTTGTCCTGGTGATTGGGACCGCGGGTCTGCAGAGAGCATTAGGGCTCCCTGGTTATCGCAGAAGATGGCTACCGCCGTTATGTCCTGCGAATGGTCAGCCTCAAGGGTTTCTTGTGCTAGATTTACGGCAAGTCTGATTCCTATGAGCTCAGCCTCGAAATTAGAAATGAAGTCCGCTGGGACGATAGAGGCCGCCTTGCTTTTCTCGGAAGGGTGGGCCACTGCTGCCACCCCCGCTCCCTTGTCGTGTATCCAAGAGCCGTCCGTAAAGATGACTAGGGCCCCGTCTTGCATCTCTTGGCGTATCTGCTGTGGAATGCGCTGTATCACATCGGCTCGTTTATCCCTCAAGTTATGGATCACTGCAATTGGTTCAATCCAAGCTGGGACCGGAACCGGGCAAATGGTTTCCATCTGGTTTACTGGGAAACTGTAAAGACTGTTTGGTGTCAGGATTAGATGGACGGGGCTCGGGAAAGAAGGTGGCTCTTCTGTCAGTTCCTTTTGTAAGATGTGGAGTACAGGATGAGGGGGGGGATATGTCAACGCGCGGAGCATATAGAAGTGAGAGTTGCGAAGATGGACTTCGAGTGGAGACTTCAGCCCGCTGCTTTTCCTGACAAAAGGCAGGGGAGTTTGTCTGAACAGGCCTGTGATTAGTCGGCAAGCCTGGTGATACAGGCCTTCAAGAGTTTGAGCCACCGACTTGGCGTTCTTTTTGTTGTACCATATGATACTGCCAAAAAGTATCCTTGAGTACAACACTGACACAACCAATCTCCTCGCCAGTCCTGTGTTCAAACCGTAAGTTGATTTTATGACTCGGCTGAGCTGCATGATGGTGAGGTCGCCTGTTGATTTGACCTTCTTCAGGTGTTCAGAGAAAGTGAGCCTTTGGTCAAGAATGATGCCTAACCATCTGGTCGTTTTCTGGAAAGTGTGGGTGTGGCCATCAAAGTCAAAGGATGGGGGCGAAAGCGGCTTACAAGAGAATAACATCAGTACAGCTTTTTTGGGATCAAAGATGGCTCCGAACTTCCTGCCCCATTCCAGGGAGCGAGAGGCGTCTTCCTGGAGCATTGTCACCGCTTTTTCCATGGAGTCAGCGGCTGCTAGATGGACAATGTCATCTACATAGCCTATGGAGATCCTGGATTCTTCCAGAGAGCATTTGCTGTGGAGTAGTAATCCACTATTGTACAAGATGTACAGGGTGACAGATAGAGGGGAGCCTTGTGGGAGGCCTTCCCTTACTGAGAAAGGGGATGATACATAGTCCCCCATCCGAATGGAGGTAGATCTTTCAGTAAGGAAGGAGGAGATCACCGGTATCAAGTATTCAGGGCAAGGGAGTTGGTGGAGGCGGTCTATTAGACGGGTCACATATACCGACGGGTAGGCGGACTTTACATCTAAGAATAAACCGGCAACTATTTTACCTCTTCGCCATTGGTGTTTCACCCACGAGGTGAAAACCACCAGAGCATCTATTAGGTTACGGCCCCGCCTTCCGCCCATATGACCTTGGGGGAGGACCTCTTTGGTTTCAATCCAGTGGATTAGGCGTTCGTTAAGAATCTTTTCAAAGAGTTTACCCAAGGTGCACAAGAGCGCGATGGGGCGATAGGCATTGGGGTCGCTGTAATCGGACTTCCCGGCTTTTTGAATGATAGCCGTCACAGCAGACCTCCATCCCTTGGGGAAGTGGCCTTGCCTTAAGCAAGCGTTAAACAGGGGCGTGAGAAAAGGGGAAAGCTGGTCTTTTCCCATCTGAAGGAGCTCGTTAGGGATGGTGTCCGGGCCCACCGCTTTCTTTGTAGGGAGAGAGTCTATGGAGCGGTTCACCTCTGCAAGAGTAATTGGTGGGAAGCTCCTGAGAGGAGTTTCCAATTCCCTTGGAGGAATGTCTGCAAGATCGCAGATTGAATCAATGACCGATGTGCCTTTGAACAGTAATTCAGCCTGTTCGGCTACATCAGTGCTTAGCGTTTTGTCGGCTCGGTAGAGTGGTTCAACCGTACTGGACTGTTTTGCTTTTGTGAATTTATATGCCTGAAACGCCGAGGCATCTCCTGTTCTAGCTAGGAATCTTCGCCAGTGGAGTAGCTTCAACTCTTCCACCTTCTGTTTGAAGGCGAGTTGCCAGGCATAATAGCATTCCCGTGCTTCGGCTGAGTTGGATAAGATCATCCACCTGCGAGCTTTGTTTCGATTGGCGACTAGCGGCCCCAGAATGTGGGGCACCCACCACGATTTTGCCCTGACTTGGCCTCTCCAAGGGGATGCACCCTGTTTCAAGTGGCAGTCCTGGATACCGGATGTCAAACGGGACACCGCTTTGTCTATGGATGAGACAGGATCGGAGGAATGTGGGAGGGGGATGGATTGGATAGCTTCTTTCAGATCTGCTCTGAATTGTGCTTTGTCGAGCTTCTCAGGCTCGATGCCTCTTTTAGCCTGGGGCTGATGTATTTTCCCGTCTAGCAAGACAGAGAGGAGGATCGGTTGGTGATCAGATGCGTGATTGTCTAGCGCAACTCTACAATGTTGCACACGCTGCCGGCATCGGGTGTTAATCCAACATAAATCTATAGTGGTTTGAGCCCCTTTTGGGCTCAGGAAAGTGGGTATGCCAGCTGGCGAGGCCAGAAAGAAACCCTTTTGTCCGCAAAGCTTGATTAGATCTTTGGAGGTCGAGTGTGTGTGACGGTAGTTGGGGGGATTCCAACAAGGGTTATGGAGATTTGAGTCCATCATAAGAATGGAGGGGGTATGGCGGCAATTGTTTGTGTTCAGCCAATCTCTTAGCGTGGGAATAGCACAGAAAGTAGATGGGGGATTATAGAGTGAGAGTATGTGGAAATCTTCAGAGTGGAGGGGGTTATTGGTGTGGACAGTGATGGATACCGCCGTGAGAAATTTAGAATTGTCTGGCAGTCTATGGAAATGATGGCTGGGTAAAGATTTATTGATGTATATGCAGCATCTAGGTCTGTCTTCTCTGGAGCTGGGCTGATCAATGGGTGAAACGCGGTACCAATTAGGATGAGTAGGTGGAGGATGGTCGATGGGGTTAGTCCAGGGTTCTTGAAGTAGGAGAGCAAGGGAGGAAGATTCACATTGTAGGACACTAAGCGTGGTGTCTTTTCTATTATGGCAATTGAGTTGGAGGAGGGAGAAGGAAAAAGGGGATTGCTCGGTAGAGTGTGGATTAAAGGTTCTGGTGAAATTGGAAGGTAAAGAGTGTATGGTGTTGAGGTTTTCGGAAGGAAGTTCATGGGTGGGGGTTGCAGGAGTTGTACCTATCATTGACAAGGGTTAAAATTTTTATCTTTTGATAATTTCTCAACTTCTTTAGCTCTGATTGGGCAAGCATTGCTGAAGGGGGAGTGATCGTATTTAGGGTCAGATAAGTCAATGGTGGAGGAGGATTTACGGTCAACTCGGAGACAGCGTTGACAGCTTCTGCAGGAGTCTTCCATTTCCTCGCAGGATGCTGAGTTGTGTCCCGCCCCGCATCTCGAGCAGAGCGGCTTCTCCTTACAGGAGTGGGCTAGATGGCCCACAGCCAGGCAATTATAGCATTGCTTAGGGCCCTGAAGATAGTGTTGCCCTTTGAGGTGCAAACTATTGTAGCATAGCCCTGCTCTTTCGATTTCAAGAGCTAATCGTCTGTCTAAGAAGTAAATCAGGAGTGTGCTGGAGGCCTTACCCGTTCCTTTGGGGCTGAGGAGCCAGCGAATTTTTTGAATTTCCTTCGGATCAATGTCATTTTGTTTGCATAGTAGCTCGACGTGCGCTTTGTTGTCAACTTCAAAGCTGGTGGGGCAGGAGTGGAGGAGGACCGGGTGAGCTACTTGGGATGTGATAAAAACCGGATCAGCCTTCTCGGTCCATAGGTGCTTATTATCTAGTAGCCATTTGGCCGCTCGACGGTCTTTAGTAAAGATTTTGACATCCCCATTGGGGAACTGTGCCACAGCTTTTACCTTGATAGCTTCATTATCGACGGTCGCTTTAGCAAAAGCCAACGCTTCATTAATTTTTTGGCATATGACTGCCGCTGTCAGGCCTTCGAAGGGTTTGGGTTGATCAAATTTCTTCCTGATCACAACCTGCCCTAACTTAAACCTGTTTATGTACGATGAGGGGGGAACCGGCGGTAATGTCTTAGCCACCCCGGGCCCGGAGGTCCCGGCCGCCTTCTCCGAGTAGAGAGGGGCTGGTCTAGGAGGCAAGTTGCTCGGCTTAGCAGCTGCATGAGCCATCACGCTAGGAGAGTGAGGTAGAGACAAAGTCTCTACCTTCTTCTCTAATCTGGTCAAATTTGCCGCTATCTCTTCGATCCTCACTAGGAGGGTGTTGAAGGTGTCCGCTCGGGCTGCTCCGGCTGGTTTGGTAACCTGACCAGAAACAGCCTTCTCGAGACTTTCCAGTCTAGGGATCAACGTGTCAACCAGTTTTGTTAACTTTTCCTCTAGATGGCTTTCGACGACAGGCAGGGAGCCCTCAGCAACGTACATGTCCATAACGGACATGTCGTTGCTAGTCGTGGGGCCTCCGCCCTGCGGGAGCAGGGGGGTTGGCATGGGTTGGAGAGACTGATGAACGCTGTGGGTTGATGGAAGGGGAAGGGAGGAGAGCGGGGCTAGTGCTCTATTGAATTGCAGACGGAGTGGTGGGAAGTGGTTTGGAGGTGGAGGAGTGCTGAGTGTTGTGGGTAATTTTTAGGATAATGTGTTTGGACGAGTGAGAATAGGGTGGTGACATATAATAAGAAGGAAGAAGCCCCTCTCCAGGGTCCTCTCTGCTCCCCACTCAGCCCAGCCGGATGTCAGCCGATCTCCCGGTGACCCCCGGGGGATGGCAGGCGTGATCGGAGTCTATGCGGGCCAGCCGGAGCATCAACGACATAATCACAAACCACGGTCATCATACCATCAACAACTTCGAAGCGCAGGATATCAAGACATAACATCCCCAGACAACTATCTCCGGCTCGTTCATGTGCAGGTCAGCAGCATCCAACCGCATACCACACTCATTGACTCACTCATTCCATGCTGACATTTGTTGTGTCTATCAGGCTTCTTATCTTCAAGGGCGAGCCTATCGTTCTTGCCCATCTGATCACGAAGCCATCCCAGTTGAGCAGACCCTCCTGCTTCAGATTTATCAAAATCCTATCCAGTGACTAACTCTTCCGCCAAATTTAACTCTAGCTCTATCATCAACCAGGCCTTTGACAGCAGATTACGATTAGGTCAATATCCACCATCCTTATGGATCTTCATCACAGAAACCATAGGCTCTCAAGCATCTTGTCGCTGAATTTTTCTTGCCGAAACCTAGATGCCAGACCAGTTAATGCCGATGGATTCGGAGTAGGTAAGCAAAGCTCTGGGATGATCTTGTAACACGGATATCTATTGGCACTCAAACTGTTGGCAAAATTCAATTATCTACTAGGCTGGTACGATCCTGATGTCGAAAACTCAACCCCTTGCGTCTTTCAAGCTATTACTCCCGCCTGGTGTCAGTCATTTCTCTCTCTCTCCCCCTTGACTCTCAATTCATTATTGTATAATGCTCATCACACATTCATCGATCTTCTTCTTCACTATATAGCGAATCGAAATCTGCATCGTTTGGCTGAAAAGATCTGTTCTCCCCTGGTCTTGTAAGCTCATTTATTCCTAATCTTTCGATTCTCTGATTTCTTCTGATAGGCACATTCATTTAAATACTTCTGTTTCATCGGGCTGTTTTTATCATGGGGACGATGTTTCATCAAGTGCTCATGTCAGAGCTAGTACTTCAGGAGCGCTGAGTGAAGAGAACTGTCATCCATGGGTAAGCAATCAAGAAATTTAATCCAATCAACCTTATCGCTAACTGTTGGTATTTATTGTTTATACAGATATATGGCTCATTACTATGGATGCACAATGGTGAGTACCAAGCTAACCCAAATTGACTCCGCTGAGTTCTATTGAAAGTGATTGTTATGTTCCAGGTCATATCGCTAGCTTCAAGAACTTCAAGCGGGAACTGCAGAGCGGATTGTCCGATGAATTCTTCCACTTTCCTCAGGGTCAGCAACCCCCCAAGAACAGATCTCGGTTCATTGAAAGAAACAACACCAATTTGATTCTAATAATGCTTGGGAATTGTTTGTCTAGGCAACACCGATTCGGAATGGGCATTTGCTTTATTCTTGAATGAATTGAGCAAGGTCAGTAATATTTCCGCTGACCTACTGAGCTAAAAGTCACAGAAAATGATGGAATTGTGGACTGGATGGATGGGCAGGTAGCCGATCCGAAATCGGTTTCGTTTCCGTACACATTACTAAAAGAGACGATGCTCCAGACGATCAAGCGGATCCGGGAGCTTTGTATCCAAGCGGGGATCACTGAGCCGTCGCTCTTGAACTTTGCGGTCACCGATGGCCATAGCGTGGTCGCGACACGATACGTCAACAGCTCGACCGACGAAGCCGCAAGCCTCTATTTCTCCACCGGCACTTCCTTCGAGGCCGCTACTGCTCTCGACGGCAGTCCTCGCGTCAACTCCGATGAATGCCAGGGCCCTCTCGAAGCCGCTCAATACCGAATGGTCCGTCTCCCTCTCTCTCGCTCATCTCATTGCATTCCTCTCACTCTTCTTACTCTGCTCTGGTCGTTTTCCTTATAGAAAAAGTGCGACAAGAGAGAGAGGATCGTGCTGATTGCGTCCGAACCTTTGACGTTTGAAAAAACCGATTGGCTCGAGATTCCGTGCCAAACGGTCATCATCATCACCCCGAAAGTCCGTCCATTGTTTCCGATCGACCTGATATCATTTGTTTCAGAGAAAAGCTGATCTTGTGCGGGCCGGGTTTGGATCGGTAGATGAACGTGCTGCAATTCCCGATCATTGACGAGTTCTTTCAACATACCTTGACTCCTAATAGGTCCTCGGATTACGTGATCGGCAAAGGCCTCCATTACTTGCCCGTCTGCTCGTCCCCGTCTAAGATTAGCGCCGGCAAACAACAGTGGCGCAAATAATCCTATTTCCTCTTTCTTCGTTTTCTGCTCTTTTTTTTTCTCCTCTCCTCTTTCTTTATTGTAGCAACACCCCCTCCCCATCCCTTTCTCTTTTTTATGGGCTCGAGAATTACTTCATTCTTGTTTTCCCTGTATTATTCGATACATTACTTTTCCTTTTCCTTTCTTTCTTTCTTTCCTTTCTTCATCTTTTATTGGGGAAGAACTCCAAAAGAAACTCAAAAAATGAAACTCGCCATTGAGAAAGGAGCTGTCTTTTTTTATTATCTATCATGCATACATGAAATGTACATGTATCTATACAGTTGTCTCTGCCAAACATCTGGAGAGGGATTGCAAGGATTTATATCTTGATATACTCAAAATACATATTAGGGGTGTTCAAAGTTGAAATCATATCTAAGTATATTAAATCCACACTTTTGTGGAAATTGGGATCAAGGGTTTCCCCTGCATTTTTCTGAAAAGGGGCTACAAATTAGCCCCCCACCCACAAATAGAAAATTGGAACTCCTGTCCAACCTCCAATTTTCTCAGGTATCAACATATCACACTTAATTATGGTGTTCAAAGTTGAAATCATAAAATTTTCAAAACATAAAATCATACAATCATAAAACTTTCAAGTAATGATTCCATATGTACCATTCTAGAAATATTGCTCTACTCTGAGT
The DNA here is from genome assembly GCF_026914185.1 of Puccinia triticina. NCBI lineage: Eukaryota > Fungi > Basidiomycota > Pucciniomycetes > Pucciniales > Pucciniaceae > Puccinia > Puccinia triticina. The sequence goes on along the minus strand of NC_070561.1, from coordinate 7,152,706 downwards.
GCTTGGGTGGAACATATTTTTTTCAGCTTAGAATTTTATGATTTTATGCCTAAATACCGCAAGAAAATTAATTTCAAGTCCCCAAACATAAATGCCTTGGACTTGCCCCCCAATGCCTGAAGCAGGCATGAAAAGGGGCAGGGTTCAACCCTCTTGTGCCTGTTGCAATTGCAAGGGCAGGAGGGGGGCAAAAAAATGCTGAACGCGCAATTGAGGAATTTTCCTTGGGCCACTTGCAATTGCAAAGTAACAGAGGGGTGTTAACGTCTGGCCGCCCAACCTGCGCAAATGCAACAGGGGAGTAAAAGTGTTTGCCCCCTTGGGCTTATTGCAAATGCAATGGCGGAGGGGGATTGGACAAGGTCTGCTCAAACTGTGCAAATGCAACAGGGGAGCTTGAGCCGTTGATGGGAAAGGATTGGCAAAGGCACCCAAAATATGTTTGTCAGGGTCGCTGCCGCTTGTCCTTACCCACTGGCTCAAGAAAATTGTTTTGGGAAGTAAACTCTTTTGGGATGAGTACATTTGCTTTGGACTCTGTATTATCCCCTCAAGTTACAGGTTTCATGCCAAAATATCAGTTCATTTGTACACGCCTTGAATGCCAAAAAAAGCTCCTAGCACCAAACCAAACTCCAAGGATGAATATGATAGCCCATGGGGCCTATCACAAATGCAATGGCAAGGGAGATTGAACAAGGTCTGCTCACATTGTGCAATTTCAACAGGGAAGCTTGAGCCGTCAACGGAGAAAGATTGGCCAAGGCACTCAATATATCTTTGTGAAGGTTGCCGCCGCTTGTCCCTACCCATTCACCTGAGAAAATTGTTTTGGGAAGTAAACTATTTTGGCATCAGTACGTTCCTTTTGGCCTCTGTATTGCCCCTCAAGTTTCAGGTTCCCTTCTGAGATATCTACAGGTAGGGTTTTCCAAATTGAGATATGTACATAGTAGTGCACCAATCGTTTGCTGAAACTCACAACTGACTGACTTAACTTCTAGTTGCTTCATCTGTTGTGAAGGGCCCTCCCCTGTTGAGCAATGCCGCCCAGGCCACTGCCCACCCTTTTCTTCCTCTCCTTGCTCACTTACGGCCCCCAACGGGGGGCAACCTTGTTGTCAGTTGGTCTTCCTGGGCTCATTTTTTGCCCTTGCCGGGCTGGTATTTTACCATTTGCAGCTTTGAGGTTGACAGCAGGGCACTTGTAATTGACTCAATACTGATCATCAAAGCAACAGGTGAGCCTTTGCATCAAATCTCCTGTCCTTTTTTGTTTTTTGTCTCAATTAATAAAGGCGGGGCTTTTTCTGCAGTTCTTTGCCCACTGTCAGCATTCCTCCCACCCTTCAATCAAAGATTTGAGCCCTTGGTGTTTTTGCTGAAATACCTCCATTTGGTAGATGAATATTTGCCAAGTAATCTCACTTCCTTGGCAACTGGCACTGCTACTGAATTTCTATTGCCTGCTAAGAATTCTGCTGCGCACGCCAGCTCTGCTCATAATAAGCCCTCTAAAGAGGATCATGCTGTGGTTTCCAAATTCTACAATTATGGTTTTCAAAGTTCATTTATGCATGCATAAATCATAAATTCATAAATTGTGCTTTGCAGGGGATCACGCGGGTTTGATTATGTAATCCCCCTGAAAATGATTTATGAATTTATGATTTATGCATGCATAAATCAACTTTGAACACCATAAATGTTGGGTCTTCAATGTATGATAATGTTAAAGATTGTGTCTTTATCCCACTTTTGCAGTGTAGATGACATTCTATTATGTGTCATTGCCTCCTTTCCCCTTTTTTTTGTATGGTGGAGACCAGCCTGTTAACCAAATTGATTTGAATCAAAAGAGATTGTTGAAAAACTCACCCAATCAAAAAATTAAGTTTATGAATCTGTTTTTCATCTTATCCATTAATCAGATCATCCATTTCACAAGCAATTTTGTTAATTCATATTCTCCTGCATTTCAGCTATGTGTATCATCATTATCAATCATTGGCCTCACAACATTTATAAATGGAAATGAATTTTAATTATAAGCAGTGAAGCATGTCTCAACAAATTATGATTGCCTGTAGTAGTATTAAAGCAGGGTTTTAATTCACCCTCATCATGATCAGTTTTCTTCTTTCAAATTTTTTTCTGATGCTCGGTGATATTCCTGGGATCTTGGAGGTGTCTCCTGATGTGTTTTCTCAATGTAATCTATGTTGGCCATGTCCAGCAATGAGTCATCAAAAACCCTCAAGATTGCAGATTTTCCGTTGTAAAGCTCAAAAGTGTTCCTGAGAACCTTTTGCTGAAAACAGAAAGGGATGAATGAGGTTACCTCTGCCTTTCCTGGGTCACTAGACAATAAAACAAGCCCCCCAATCTACAATTGGAAGGTTTATGTAGTGATAGTGGAGGTGTATCAAAAGATATCCTACTTTGAGCAGGTGGCTTAAGGGTTATGGTGATGTAGCTGATGTGTAAGTGTTGTAATAAGGTTGGAATTTTAAGGGTTTAAAACCACAATATAGAGTGGGGCTAATACTGTAGAGTGAGCAAGTATTGTACTGTTATGGGGTAAGCTGAGTGCAAGTAGTTTGTTGAGAGAAATTACAACTGGGGGGAGGAGAGCCTCCTTAAATAGAAAAGAGTGTGACATTTTAGCTCCAGGGGAACAAGAGAATGAGGGGTTTTAGCTGCCCTGAAGACTACAATGAGGTATTTTGGCTGGTGGTTGACAGGTCACATGAGGTCATGATGTCATATGAGGGAATTTAGCTAGTGAGAAATAGGAGGTGAGATGTTTTAGCTGGCCTGGCCTGTCAACTGATGTCATCTGCAAGCTGCATAAGGGGTTTTTGCTATCTTGACACCTGCATGATGTCATCTGTCAACTGTCAGACTTCAGCCCCTATTACACTAGTCTGCATGGACCTGCATAAGACTGCATAAGCCTGCATCAAGTGTGCATAACACTGCATAACACTGCATGACATGTGCATAACACAATGTAATGAGTGCGGCTGATGAGGTAAAGTATATGCAAAGGGTAGACAAGCAGTCAGGGTGGTCCATGTAACGGATTACATGTCCTGGGTAAGTGTGGTTCATGTAACAGATTACATGACCTGAGTATGTTGTTTTGTGTGTATGTAACTGAATGATGGTGTCTTGAAGGGGTTGTAACTTGTGATCCAGAGGTGTTTAGGGTGTGTTGTCCATGGTGTCCTGTGTAGTTTTGGCCGTAGAATCCAGTGATGTCACCATATTGAGTGATTTGTGAGTGTACATATGTGAAAAAAGGAAATTTTGAAATGGGCTTGATGTGACCCCATTATTAGTAAAGTAACAGGGAACCCCAGTTAATAACGGTAAAATGTTACCCAAATTGCCTGGATAAAGCAGCATAACATAACTACCTTTTGCTTCCGCTACCGCCTTTCCCACACCCGGATCAAGACCATCTACCACTTGGCATTAGTACACTGCGGCTAGAGATGGTAGAGATCACCTGTGAAGCCCCGGGCGGCCCACAGGGTTCACAAGGCCACACGGGCCATGTGATGTGAGGGGGACTCTAGTCAAAAGCCGTTCCCCACCCACCTAGTCCGGCAGAGATCCAACCCCCAACCTCCATCTCTGACCAGGCTAGGTAAGCCAATTCTTCCTCTCTTTTGCTCAAGACTCCGTCTCCTTCCATCCCCTCTTGGGAGACTCTGTGTACATAGACTAATGAGAGATCTGACCCCCAACCTCCATCTCTGACTGGGCTAGCAACAAAACCCCAACCATGGTACTAGAACCGCCCAAGCTTTGAGCTCCATTCCCCCCAAGAGTCTCCGCCCAACAGCCCAGTGAAGAGCTCCCAGCAAGCTCTTACATCAACAAGGACCGGCGTAGGATCCTAGTGCTCCTCAAGTGGCATGCCTTGCCCCACTCAATGCACTAATTGTCACTGGACCCAAACAACCCCCAGTTTGACCTCCACAAATACGGTGTCAGCCTTAGAGTCAACTCAGCTGACCTAAAGTCTGCCTTTTTCTACTTTCTACATATGAATTACTTCATATCCTTTTCATCTTTAGAGATAAAATTGTTTTGACTTCATATTCTGTTTCCTCATGCAATTTTAACCCTAGTTACAACTTGCCAATTCTTTGTAACTCTACTCCTTGTGCGCACAGCAGGCTCAACGTTGGGGGACGGTTGATTCTGTGCGCAAAGAGTTTTCCGCTGCTGCGCAAAGTAGGTCCGTTATTTTTTTCATGTTGACTTTTATTTATTTTTTGGGCAAAATAATAAATGTTTGTAGTGTTCTGTAATACAAAATTTCCTCACCACAATATTTTTATGATTTTATGATTTATGCTTGCATAGAATTATGCAAACCAACTTTGAACACCATAGATGAATGTTTTCGGAAAAGAGAAGAAAGTGTGGCGGCCCAAGGAAGGCTGAAATCATATCAGAAGGAGGGGCAGGTGCGGGTGTGCCATCCTGGTGTAGCCCATGGGCAGAGTTGCGAAGTTCTGGCGGTCCAAGGGAAGACACCAGTCTTGAGTCCCTCTTGAAACGCCTCAGGCAAGCCTATTGCTGTCAGCCTTAGAGTCAACTCAGCTGACCTAAAGTCTGCCTTTTTCTACTTTTTACATATGAATTACTTCATATCTTTTTCATCTTTAGAGATAACATTGTTTTGAATTCATATTCTGTTTCCTCATGCAATTTCAACCCTAGTTACAACTTATCAATTTCTTGTAACTACACTCCTTCCCTGAGTTATTGAGTTGTGGCGCGCATGCGCAGTTGTGACGTGTCAGCGCTACCAGGCGCACCAAACCACATGTACATATGTAAATTACATAAGCAAACTGTGAAAATTTTTGTAGTCAGGATCCCCCTTGCCTGAGGTGGATCTACAGACTTCAGCACACCAGAACCACACCCCAGATAACCCCAGGATCACCACCAAAGAGTTTACAACACTCCCAGTATACCTACCGTCACAGGCGCCTAGGATATTGACAGTAAGTAACCTCTTTCACTGAACATTGCTTATCTCAGAGGTACAACTCTGTGTCTTGCTTGATCTGCTCTTCTTTGCTGGCCCTTGCCTCATTCTTGATCACAGGGCTGTCCCTGCTTAACATCATTCTTTTTCTGTGGTTTTTGCAAGAAAAAAACCACATAGGTTTCCCTCTAAAGAACCTTGACTATCCAGAAGGAAGCCAAAAAATTGTGGCTGGATTAAACTTGTCTAATCCAGAAGCCCTCCACGTTTCTTTGGTGAGAGGAGGCTGTAGCAATCTCTAGCACAGCTTGGCAGCACTCTTCTGAAGAGGTAGCATTGCCAGTGGACGTGCATTCCCACCAGAATAAACCTTGAATATCTGCTTATCTTGATCCTTCTCAGTTTCTCTCTCTCTTTCTCTCTCTCTCTTATATTTGTATTGTCTTTATCCAAAGAAATCCAAATATTCCCCTCTTTTTTCTTGGGTCCTGCTGTCACTATAGAGACTCAGGCTCACATACAGCTTGCTGCCCAGCCTCTTGCCACTCTGCAAGCCCACGACCAACAAGGAGCACCTCTTCAGGTGCCCAGCTCATCTGTTTACTCTGTGGCAGTAGTTCATGTGTCCATGTTTTTGAATTATGACTTTACAGAGGGTTTTGAGATATTTTTCATCCAGTTTGATCTGTCTTTGGTGCCAAAAACTATGCCTTAACCATGAATAAAGTCAAACACTTGAAACCCCAAACCCCTTTGTAGACAGAATTTGCTATGTGGTTAGGCAGTTTATGTGGTTTCAAGAGTTAGCTACACACCAAAATTAAATTTTGGTGGACCCAAATGAGTGTGGGGTTTGGAAAGTTACACCCTTATACAAGAATGGGGTTTCATAGGTTTGACTATTACTTGCATTATCCACAATTGACAAGCATCATTTGTCTTTCCAGGGTTTGACAATTGGAATTTGAAAAACTTTAGTACCCATGTTCTTGAGGATGTAGCTCAAATTAAAGATGATTTTATCACTTTGTATAAAATCATGTACCTAGCTCAGAAACTCCTATGACATTTATCTCATTGAAGAACTAAATACCTGTCACAAAAATTTTAAGCTGTTTATGATTTTCTTTTAAATTGATAAGCTGTATAGTTCAATCAGCAATAATCAATCATGAATAAGACAAGGTCTTCATTTGAATGGGTAGTAACAATTTGGAATGAGAGATATATGAAATTATAGCTGTAAAAATTGATCAGCAAAGTTGGAGGAGTGGATTGGGCGGCTGGATCATGAAGGACAATTGCAATCCTGAGCTAAGGAATCAAACAGAGTCATTGAGTGGTTTGCCGTTGAGTTTTTTGTCGATGCCAACGTGCTGGTTGCTGGTTGTGTGCTCAAAGCGCCAGAAAGTCCTCCGGCGTGCCCATGATAGGGACCCCATTGAGAGCGCCGCCGGCCTCATGTCATGCTCCTCAGCGTCGCAGATGACAAGCATTTTTGATCCAAGCCACCTGTTCCTTGGATTTTTTGTCCCATGTACATAGCGGTCGCCGGCCTTAAACGGCGGGCATGCGAGGTCAATGGCCAGCGTCATCAGGTAGCCGACCGGCCGGCTTGCCCGCGCTGTGGGGCCAGACGCCTCACTGTGTCGCCACTCCAGCAACCGGGGCAGGTTGGCGGCCTGGGGGCAACCCCCTGATGTGGACCAACCATATTGGCAGCGCCACCGCAGCGCAAGGGATTGGCGCCTGCCCGACCATCATGACAGGTTAGCCTGCGGGACAGGCGACCGGAAGGCGCCCAGCGTGGCTTACAACAACCTGATGTGTTTCCTGATGCCACCTGGCCTTGGGTGCCCCGCCCCCTATCACCATGACGCCAAGCTGGACTCTGGGTCAAGCTGGCGTCATGCAACGCCCAGCTGGCGCCTGTACAGCCCCGGCGCCCTCATTGCGTCGCAGCTTTGCATGATTTGTCCGGGTGTGTAGGTTACATCCATATGAAGTCAGTGCCGCGCAGGTCAAAGATGCATCAGTGGTGTGCCGGTGGCATTGTTGCCAAGGATATGTACATAGCATGCAGGGCCAAGTCAAGGAAGCCAATGCAAGCTTGCTGGGGGAACTGGAACATGTATAAAAAGAGGTGCCCTTGGGTTTGGATAATCCCCAGGGCGTCCTCTGCCACTGTACTTCCAGCGTGTCAGGGCGCCGTAAGCTGCATAGTTGTTCTTGTTTGTTGTTAAAGGCGTCAAGAGCTTCAGCCATGGCCATGCGGTATTTGTCATCAACAAAGGAGGAGTCTGCTGGGTTTGTGATGGATGTCACGGCCGGGGAGCAAGGGAAGGGTGGGCTGGACTGAGGGGAGAGGGTACTGGGGGCGGAGGGTGTGGGCATGGCGTGTTTGGGGGTTGTCTGGCGGCCTCCTGAGTTGATAGGAGGTCGTAGGAGGAGAGGGGATCCAAAGGGGGTCGTTGGTGGAGTCTTGGCGTCTGTGGCCTGCAAGATGTCATCAGTGGGGCCGCTGTGGAACTCCTAAAAGATCAGGAAAGAGCTGTGAGGGGAAATAGTCAACTACACTACTAATAATGTAGAAGAGGCTACAGGTGCTGGTGAGGCTGCCCTCTTGACTAATGCTGATGGAGAGAGGTTTACACTAAGAAAAAGAAAAGGGTGTGGCTGATGATTCTCTTTGACTTAGATGACTTTAATTTAACACTTTATGAGTTTGAGGTGTATCAATCCTACTGAGTGAGTGAGGAGAAGTGAGATGGGGAGAAAAGCAGAAGCTCTTGGGGAGTCACTCTGAGATGTGTAATGAGATATATACTGGGGGATATATATCTGAGGGGTGAAATGTTATCTAAGTGTGGTGTGTAAAGGTGCTACAAAGAGTATGGGGGGGAGAGGTGCATACAAATTGTAGTGGGTGAAAGTGCATGATGAGGATACAACATCTAGAGGGGTGTTTATATATGTGAGAAGTACTACAGGGGGGTGATACATGATGAGCACATAGTAACAATATCTGAAGATGAGCAGTAATGATGAAGGTGCAATGTCCAAGGAGTGTACATGAAAGGTAGCTATGTAGAATATGAAGTAATGATGAGAAGAACTAAGAATGTACATAATGAAGATGAGAATTTGATAATAGCTACAAGAGCTATGAAGGAATGTACTGATGATTCACATGAAGGGAAAAATGAGTAATGAAGTTATGTATAATCTGCAGTCCTATGTAGCTATGATACTAATGAATGATGTATGTAATAATGCTAAGGATATGTATGAAGAAAATACCTGCCAAAACTATACATGTCAATAACTGCTGATCCATTTGGAAATCCTAGGTGAAATGAGTGGGTGACTAGGGGCAAAATGGGGTGTAGAATATGAATATGAAGTAATAATGAAGGGTAAGGGTTTAAGTGATATGAGGGTGATAGTATGAACAGGAACAGGGTTACCACACCGCTCATGGCAATTGTTTGCCGTTGATTGGTCATAAGGGACGGTAGGGAGATTTGGGGATAATGGAGGGTGCAGGGTGGAAAGTGGTCCTCTGGAGAGGTGGATTTGGCGGCGGAGCGGAGGATGTCACCGGGTTGGGTGGTGAGTAGGTTGTAGGGCAGGGATCCAATGAGAATGGTCCAGAAGAAGGACAGGAGGGGGTGTTTGAGGACGCCGGATGCAAGGTTGAGTGCGGCGTAGGGGAAGATGGGCAGGGGGCCGGCAATGAGGAGGTAGGAGGCGAGTTTGGGGGAGCCTTTGAGTCTGAAGGGGTCAATGGCGCGCTGGATGAGGATGAGGGGGCGGGGAATGAGCCTGACAAAGAGGGGGCGAGCGGTGTGGACAAGGAGGTAGGTGGCGGTGGAGCCAAGGGCGGTGAGCAGAAAGCTGAGCGGGGCGGCGATCCAGATGGGGAAGATGGCGCCAATGAGGATGTTGAGGAGGGCAGTGCCGGGGACGGAGAAGTGGGAGTATGTGCGCAGATGGCTAATCTGGCGTGTGATGAGCTCAAGTGAGGTGGGCAGGCGGAGGAGGGGCACAGAGTGGATGGCGGCGGCAAGGATGAGGAGCGACGCGAGGGTACTGGGAGAGGAGGATCTGGCTGAACTGCTTGTCGAAGCCCTTGGGGGTCTGCGTGTTTTACTCGATGACCTTGGCGAGATAGAGAATACCGCTGGCGAGGCAGAGGGTGATGTAGATAGACACGCCAACAAGTAGTACACTGAGAGCTGCAGAGAATGTGCTGTTGCATCAGATACCAGAGGTTCGAGGCCCCGCTTGATTGAATATTGAAAGGAGCCAGTCGGGGGAGCACAGAAGACAAGCTGAGGTACAGACGCGGAGAGATAGAGGGGCTGAGCTGGCTTGGTTCTAGCCAGTAGGATTTGTACAAGATGTTCCAGATGTTGGATGCGCTCTGGATATCCACTATTTGGCCAATAAAAGGGGTGTTTGGAGCCCATCTTCAGAGTATCACGATGTTGATGGTGGAGATGCAGCAATGGTGATGGTGCGGGACCAGTTTGATTTGGATAATTCATAGAACCGAATTGAGAAAACCAATTGGATTTGGGTTGGACGTAATGGAACGGATTGGGAGGATATTCGGGCAGGAAAATTGGATTGGATCGGACGGAACGGATTCGGAGCAGAACAGAACAGAACAGAGTTGTTTTGGTGGTTGGGTGTAAGAAACAAAAAGTGTAAGGGGTGGGAATCCCCTTCACTGGACAGGACAAGATGAACTGGGAAACAGGCTCAAAGGGGCACGAGGGGAGGTTTCTAGGACCAACCAAAGGGGGGGGCTTGGATTGCTGGTTCAGAGAGACTGCTAGTCAGTTCTCTCCTAGAAGGATGAGAAGAAGGAAAAAACAAGAGAGGAAAGAGAAAAGGGCTTACCTGGCTCAGAGAGACTGCTAGTCAGTTCTCTATTGAACCAGGGAGGAAGGTGGGTTGAGCTATAACTGAGTATGTGACATGTGGGAGTCACTTGTGACTCCTTGTAAACCCCAAGGGAGGAGGGGGGTTTACAATCAGCTTGCTGATGTTAGGTGGCTGCTTGCAGGTTATGGTTGTATTTTTTTTGGCTGTAAGATGATGTTTTTTTGTTGATTTTGGCATTTGTAGAGAGAAAAACCTTCATGTTTTTTTTCTGGAAGTTGTAGAGGGGAACCCCCTGATTTTCTTTTGTAATTTTTGGATATTTGTAGGGAAAACCCTTGAATTTTTGTTTTGTGATTCAGAGGCTTTGTTAAACTTGGATTAGTTGTGCCTGCAGGAGTGGTGGGAGGGGCAGGTACTGGCCCTGGGGGTGGGGATGAAGCGTTTGGAGCAGTTGCATTGGGAATGCATAGATGGTAGGCTAAAGTGGCTGTGTCCGTGGTGAAGATGACGGCTGTCAAGATGGCTCTAGAGTTACTCTTCAGCTTGATCCAGTGATCTTTTGAATATTCAATTTTTTTTACTCCTAGTATTATTCAGGATTAAATTTACTCCCGATTACTCCAAATTGTACTCCCGGGAGGAGTCTAGTCCAACTTAATTGGACCCTATGTGGTTGCCAAGGGGGATTTGTTATGCTAATCAGTCCTTAATCTGCAACCAATGCAGATGCTCTGACATGTCATCTTTATTGATACTGTGTTTTGCAGATTTTCTCAAATTTTCTGGTTTTACTATGCACTTAACTTTAATTAACCTTCACACCAAACCTTAGGCACCAGGAAAAATCAGTAGTCACTAGATGACAACTGACATGACACCTGCTCCAGCTGGCTATCCAGCCTCTAGTGCAATTTTCACGAGCTGATCCTCAGCTTTGTCCCAGGCACAGCTGCCTCCAGTCTTGGCACAGGACAAGCCACTGCTCAGCCTTTGCCTGAGCAAGAACGGGCATTGATAAATGCACACCTGTCCTCCGGGGGCACGCCCACGACCACGCCCTTCGAACAGGGCGTGTGGGACCGCGCACCCTTTATCAAGGGCGTGCACGCCCCCACATAGGCGTGCACAAGCGTGCACCGTGCCTGCTCGCCGAGAGCCCCTCGGTGGGCAGGCGCAAGTACATATACCTGCTCGCCGAGAGCCCCTCGGCGGGTATGGTGTATGTATCCCTGCTCGCCGACAAGGATAACTCTCGGCGAGCAGGTATACAAACACCTGCCCGCCGAGCCTGCTCACGGAGAGCCCCTCGGCGGGCAGGTGCATCTATACCTGCTCGCCGAGAGAAATCCTCGGCGAGCAGGCATACAGATCCCACCTCGCCGAGAGCCTCTCGGCGAGCAGGTATACATATACCTGCCCACCAAGCCTGCTCACCAAGAGCCCCTCGGCGGGCAGGTGCATTTATACCTGCTCGCCGAGAGAAATCCTCGGCGAGCAGGCATACATATCCCACCTCGCCAAGAGCCTCTCGGCGAGCAGGTATAGTTGAACCTGCCCGCCGAGGGGCTCTTGGCGAGAAGGTATACTTGAACCTGCCCGCCGAGGGGCTCTTGGCGAGCAGGCTCGGCGGGCAGGTGTTTGTATACCTGCTCGCCGAGAGTTATCCTTCTCGGCGAGCAGGCAAGGCTCTCGGCGAGCGGGGATATGTATGCCTGCTCGCCGAGAGGTGTATGCCTGCTCGCCGAGGATTTCTCTCGGCGAGCAGGTATACATGCACCTGCCCGCCGAGCCTACTCACCAAGAGCCTCTCCGCGGGCAGGTGCAAGTATACCTGCTCGCCGAGAGGCTCTTGGCGAGGTGGGATATGTATGCCTGCTCGCCGAGGATTTCTCTCGGCGAGCAGGTATAAATGCACCTGCCCGCCGAGGGGCTCTCGGTGAGCAGGCTCGGTGGGCAGGTGTATGTATACCTGCTCGCCGAGAGGCTCTCGGCGAGGTGGGATCTGTATGCCTGCTCGCCGAGGATTTCTCTGCGCGAGCAGGTATACATGCACCTGCCCGCCGAGGGGCTCTCGGTGAGCAGGCTCGGCGGGTAGGTGTTTGTATACCTGCTCGCCGAGAGTTATCCTTCTCGGCGAGCAGGCAAGGCTCTCGGCGAGCAGGTGCATGTATACCTGCTCTCCGAGAGGCTCTCGGCGAGGTGGTATCTGTAACTGCCCGCCGAGGGGCTCTCGGCGAGCAGGTATACTTGCATCTGCCCGCCGAGGAGCTCCCGACGAGCCATGGTGCACGCCCGTGAACGCCCATGTGGGGGCGTGCACGCCCTCGCACGCCCATACAGGGGTGTGCATGCCCTTTCGCCCTTTATCAAGGGTGTGCGGTCCCACACGCCCTTTTCAAAGGGCGTGGGCGAGGGCTTGCCTCCGGGGGACGGGTGTGTGTCTATCAACACCCGTTCTTGCTCAGGCAAAGGCTGAGCAGTGGCTTGTCCTGTGCCAAGACTGAGGGGCAGCTGGGCCTGGGCCAAGGCTGAGCAGCAGCTTTGCCTGGGACAAAGCTGAGGAGCAGCTTGTGAAAATTGCAAGCTAGAGGCTTCAGCTGTGCCAAAATGGGCACTGAGCTGTGTGCCAGCCAGCCCTGAACTAGCAGATGGAGTAGCTTTGGAGCTGAAACCAGAGCTGTGTTATGTCAGTTGTCATCAACTGACTACTTTTTTTTCCTGGTGAGGCCAACCTTGGATTCAAGGTTTTTTAAGAACATGCAGACAAAATTCCACACCTAACTTTAAACCCAATCTTCAGCTTGACTCCCACCTAGGATATCCTTCTGTAACAACCCAGTGCTTGGTCAGCCCCTCCCTGCCTCTGTACGGGCAGAGGGAAGCGGCCAATGACCATGGGCAGTGAAGGGTGGGGTAAAGAAGGCACTCCGGTTCTGAATATGAACTTGGTTTATCTCTAACCCAACTCCATGACAATATACCAGAGGGCGTTGGCTCCAGGGGTGGATTTGGCCTTGGGCCTCATCTGACATCTGTCAGGTGCACCATGCGGAAAAGATATAGAAAGTATGTGATTGCCCCCAGTCAACGAAACCAGAAATTTTGGAGAATGATCCAATTCCAAGCATTCTGAAAAACACAGTATGTATACCCAGCAGAATTAATCCGTTCAGTAGAAGGCTGCCCAAGCCGCAGCACCCCAAGGGTGGATGTGATGGATCACCTAATCCTGGTGGAATCCAGGAGCCACGGGGATTCCACAGATTGGGTGGTTTTTGTGAGCTGTGCCCTTGTGATGGGGCTGGTGATGCCCAGAGGGCGTGTGGACTGAGCTTAACTAAGCCTCTCCAAGGAGGCGCAAAGCGTCTCCAAAGGAGAGGCTTAGGACTAATGTCCCATACTTGGCCTGAGGCTGACAGGGGTTTTCAATGAAAATCTGTAATTTTGTGTTTACAACTCTCCTACAACTTGGTATCACCTCATAATCCAAATCCCAGCTAACAATGTCTAGCCCTTGATCTCACCTGTCTTGTACATGTTTTTTCAAGTAAATTCATCAAGAACTGGCGGCTCAGCAGCCATGTCAGCTGGCTACTATGGCAGAGCCACTGTGACATAAAAATAATACAAATAAAAACATAAAAAGTAGTGTTACATATGAAAGAGACATTATCACTCTTACATATGTAAAACTACGCAAAAATTTTAAATACATATATAAATAATTAATTAATTAGCTTTGTGTGATTAATAAGTAAAATATTATAGAAGATTCTGATTCTACGGGTAAAATAACCCAGGGTACCTCACTTACACATACCCTTAATTATTATCCCTTCCTTGTGTAAACTAACTTCAAAGTTTAAGCAAGTGCATCACGCCCCACGTGAATGCACTTGTATGCATATATATCTAAGTACATATGTATACACCCAGTTTCAGTGATGTAACTGAGGTGTTGTGTATAGTTTAAAAGATGGCTTTATTTGTTGCGTGGCGCACCCAAGCCCGCGTGCTCTGTTGCCTAGAGCTCAAGCCCGCGCGCATGGTGTACATATATGCATAATGCATAAACTAGCCCGCAACCAAAGCACTCAGGCTACCAGTAAGTGAGAATGGGCCAGAGTACACCCCAATAGCAATATTACATGTGTTATATGTCTTGTACACATGTAATTAATCACCAAACAAGATGTAATTACCACGTAATTCAATATAAAAACATTCTAGACTAAAGAGGACTCTTGCAGCATGCACAGGAGAGACTAGAAAGCGCCCCAGCTTCTCCCAAGCCTCACTACACGTAAATTACAACTGCAGTAAATATGTAGAAGGGGTCAAATGAACTGGAGCATTTAATGAGCGCCTCCAGAACATGTATAAAGCACTGCTTGCACGTGTACAAGTGCACAGAAGCTAGTTCTAGTACCTTCTGTGGCACATTTCCACGGAAATGAGCGTCACAGAACCCCCAAACCAGCCCCTATGACGTGTAAGGCATGTGTAAAAACACGCAGAACCTCTGTAAATGGTCCTTGGCAACCCTTTTATTCAAGCCCCAAGGTTCCACGACCAACAGCGCCTTCTAGCGCAACCAAATTGCCTCAGAATGCGCCCACAAGTGTCCCCATGTCCCCTGGGCGCCCCTGGAGGCCTGCCTAGGCTATAAAAAGGGCTCTTTCTCCGCCCAAAAGGGGATTCTACATGCTTATTTACACTATTATATTTTACCTGCCTTCAACATGTGCTCAATAGCCTGTTTCCAGCCTGGTAAGACCCTTAGTAGTTATTTTTAGCCTCATTTTTTCGCCAGAAACTGCCCAGTTTCCATCCAGCCTTCAGAATCACCTTCTTCAAGCGCTTCCAACTGCCCAGTTTCTATCCTGTAGAACCTCAAGACCCTTTTACTAGTAAGTTTAAGCCCCTTCTCTTGAGATTCTACGCCATTCTTTGCTGGGATTTAAACCACCCCTGTTCACAGGCCCCAGTGTGTTTCAGGTACCTAAATCCTCTGCTTTTGCATGATGCCTTTGAGGGATTAAACACCCCTGATTTATCAGGCCCCTCTTAAATTTAATTATATTAATTTTATTTATATAATTACTCTATTTTTGCCCATATTCTTACGCCATAATTACCAATACATCATTGGAATTATCCCTTGAATTTTGTCCCAGAGTTTTATACTCTTTTATACTAGTTTTGCACCACGTGTAGCTAGAAGGAGTAGTCCTTGGCATCACGGAGGCTGACAAGCCATTCTTGTAAGGGCATTTTATGAGAAATATGACAGACCCGCTGGGCCATTTGCAGGTCAAGTTCAGACACTTTCTTATGGTTTCAGCCTTGCAAGGCCTTGCAAGCCACACTTTTACAACAACTTTTTTTTCAAGGGATGGGGGTACATAGGTGTTGTGTTAAACACATCAGAATATGTAGAAAGAAAAGCTGATTCTAATGGTGCCAGAGGCTGTGAAGAAATCCAATGGGTATACGGTGATATGGGGGTTAGATGCAATTTTTAGATGTTTGGCTGGGCAGAGTTAGAGCTGGTATACACTTATGCAAGCTTTAGTCTCTATCTATGCACATAGCTATTAACCTCTGTCAGTGACAGGTCTAAACCCTAACCCTGTCACTGCCGGGCACGTACAGTCAAGCTCTTGCACGCCCGGGATCCTCTCTCTTTCCTCACCAAGATTGGACACCCGGGATCGACACGTGGAGAGCTGACCGCCGCCGGACTGTACCGTGCAGTTTCCGAGCCTTTATAGGCAGCCTCAGGCCAAATATCGGACATTAGGCACAAGTCCCTCCCTCAAGCGACAGGGAGCGAGGGAGGGACTTCTTGAGTTAAGTTCGGTGTGGACCAAATGCCGCTGGTTCGACCTCGCGCACCCGTTCACCGTGGGATCTGTTATGGCCTGGTGTATACCTCTCCGGGGGAGAGTTGATGCCCGCTACAATCGTGTAGTCGGGTGGTACCTTTTCTTCCTTCCCCGGGGTTTTTACAGGATCCACGTGGTTTGGGGTGGGCCCACGCGTTCAGGGACTCCCCGGGTGTGCATGTCTCGCGTCGGCCGAACGGTATCAAGGCTACATAGATGCTTCAGCTTATGGATACCTGCTGACAAAACCTTCCTGATCCCAATCCAGACGGCGATGCAATACGTACAACGATGGCTCATTGATTCCGGAAGGCACGGGTGCCTGTTCAATCCGGATTGAGAAGTCACCCTGAACAACGCTGGACCTGTACATTACGGTTACCGGGTAACGTACAGGTACCGTAGATTTTTTTGGTACTTTACGGTACTTTTTTTTGTAATTCTCATACCGTTTGTTTTGTTACAGTACGCTTTTTTCTTACATGTTTTTTTGAGGGTGCGTTACGGTATGCCCGAATGAGGAATATCAAAATTAAAAAAGCGGTAACAGCAGATTCGGCTTGTTACCGGTGATACCGGAACTAGTAAAGCTTTTGCCATTGGCAGATGGGAGGAAGGAGAAAAGACATTCATTTTTTGCTTTTGGGAAGCAGAACATTCAAAGCCTTCCCAGCCTCGCTGAACTCCCCTGTCAGGGGGACATCTTTGCGAAGCCACATCAGGCTGCTCACAGATCGCGACATTGTTGATGGCAACAAAGCACCGCGATTGGAGCTGCATACATCAGAGGCCGCAGAGAAAAGCCTCTCAACTGCGCAAGAGCTAGCCGGGGTCCCAAGATACGCACGAGCCATTACCGCAAGGGTTGGGTAGGTTTGGTGGTGATCCTATTGACGAGTCACAAACCACATGTGTGTCAGCCAAGATCATGTTGGAAAAGAGTATAGGACTAAACTTACCTTCCACCAAGTCAGCGGATAATTTTTGTCTCCTATCGCACCTTCTTTGAATGATAGTTCGGCAGACAAGTAAGATTCAATCTCATTTGCCTGAGCTGTTGGTTGGACGGCCATACGTGAGGCGAGACGTGACATCAAGGAGTTTCCAGCCGGCGGTTTCTTCACTGGTTTTTCAATGATAGATATCTCGGGATCAATAGGTGCCTTTTCTTTGGCAAGTTGGTCCTGCTGAGCTTTTGTTTTCTTGAATTCCCGCTGTATTAGACTGAGGCTATCTGTAACTTCTTGGCTATCGGAGCCAAAGGCAAGCTCGAAGAGGTGCATCCTGAAGCAAGGATGCATCATTGTAGCAATGATAAGCGTCTTGCATTGCATGGCTTTGTCTAGATACTTTTCCACTCGCTTGTACATAGCTTGGTACATCGGGTACAGAGCGTCGCTCTCCGCGGCAAGTTCAATCTTTTCTGTGAGACTCTCCTTGAGCTCCAGATATTTCGGGATAACATGAGCACTGGTCGCCGAATCTCCCTCCATCTCGGATGTTAACTTGACAAAAACCTGTAAATGAAGCAATGGTGGTGTATCAGTACCCTTCAGAAGCAAAGACCGCAGTGAAAGTAGCAAACCTCAAGCTCCGAATTCAGATTGTCAATCTGCTTCCAGTCGCGAGGCAAGAAATAGATATCTGAAAATATTCCACCATCTTTTTGCGCCTGATCCTGCTTGAGTATGTGGTCTATGACATCGCGGGCATCAATCGCTTTCTGGTAACTTTGGTATTTGATATTCCATCAAATACCATAACCAGCTATCAAAGGAGTAACTTTTATCTTGAGATCTTCGGCGGTTTGCAGAAAATTTGCCCGCTGTGCAGCTGAGCGGGTGATCTGCTTGATCACAATATCAAGCTACGAAAAAATTGGAGGGGTCAGATGTGAGCCCAATCCTCAACACCGAAAAATGATAACTGACCTTCTCGGTTAGTTCGAGCAGTTTTGTAGACTTTGCATGGGTTTCCGACCCCGCGGGGTTTGTCTTCTCCGCCTCGCACAACAATTCCTCATCAGCATTACCATAGTCACTTTCAGAGCCCGCATTGTAGTCTTCAATCGCTGGTGCGGCCGCTGTCTTCTCAAGTGCTGCTGTTTCTTCAGAGGGAGATTCAGGTTCCAATTCCTCGACAACTCTTCCCAAGACTGGGAAAAATCCGAGAACGGATTCCTTTGTCTTTGATGGCGGGAGGGTCTTCAAGGACAGCGCCTGGAGTCCGGCGTTTACAATCAGGGCAAGCTTGTGGCAGAAACAACGGACATGCATTGTTTCTGGATCCCAATTGGGCTGGGAAAGATCCTCGCCATATTCAGTCGTAACTTGGGTTCTGGGGTCATTGTAAAAGAGCTCGTACATGGCATTTGCCATGGTGTTATTGTTGGATCCGGAGTCGGTGGTCTGAGCCAGCATGTAAGACAGACCGGAAGGATTAGCACAGGCTTGGGAACAACTAAAAAAAGTGACCCGGAGACTTATCTTACGATACAGCTTGCCTTTTCTAAGAACGCAAGCAATCGGACGAGCTAGAAGGTGTCCCAAGTGCCTCCAGGGAATCATCTTCAATGTTAAATGACGGACTACATATTTCCAATCAGAATCCACATAAGCCACGGCCGCGCCAATGAACGCAAGTCGGTTCCCCTTGGTTGTCCAGACGTCGTGGATAAGGGAGAACTTGGTGTCCAGATTCTTTGAGTGTGGAAATGAAATTAACTTTCACACAAAAAAAGCATGTACAAATAAAATTACGAACATTCAAATCCTTGAAAACCTGCGACTTGAGCATTGAGTGCAGATACCTTGCCTCATTTGCCGACCATTTCCTCCCATAAAGGACTGCTTTGCTGTTTGCGTACTGAAAAGCAGCGCGAAGGATTGGATCCTCGATGCGCGACCAGGGCAGGGCTTGGCGAATCTGCCAGATCATGATGATCTGATTCAAGACTTGATTGACAAACTGGGGTTGGGCTTTCAGGAATTGAGCTATTCCAGTCTGCTTCACGTTGCCACTGCCATCCAGTTTCCTCCGTTTGGCGACAGAAAGAGGAAGTTTTGCACCTGCCTTGATGGCATTAGCGCGGTTGACACAGCCACGGTCGTTTCTTCCCATCTGTGTAAAGCCGTCTCGATGGCTGACAAGGTTTCCATTGCTATCAGGGCAGCGACAATAGATCATGCTGCACCACTTGCATTTGAAGTTCAGAAGAACTCCTTCCGGGTCGCCTTGCTTATAGGTTGGCGGGTGGTAGAATTCCTCGATCTTGTCAAACTCATCATTCTTCTGTTTCTTCATCCCCCGGGGCTTGATGACTATCGATCCTTCGTCGGAATCCTGATCATAATTCAAGGCAGGGTCTTTACCCGTTGCCTTGGAGGATAGAAAAAAAAACCAAGCCCAAATAGTCAGCTGAATAAACCAATCAAAACTCTACAGATCAAGGGTAGGCACTTGATTGACATACCAGCGACGCGCCAACACTGGAATTCCCTTTCTTTTTTTTTTGACGGCGTTGTTTCTTCTTTTTGGGCTTAGATTTCCCTTGAGGCGCTGTTGATCCTTCCGCAGACTCTGAATCATCCTCATCGGGGCGGCCATGATCTGAGCCTGAGGACTCTGCGACTGCGGCCCGTTTCTGAGCAGCTGGGCGGGTTAATTTAACGCGTGAGTCGTTTGATGTGGGCACCATGTTTGGTGTGTTAACAATCGAAGATGCTCGTGAAGAGCGTCGTCGTGGAGGCTGACCAAGAGACTGGTCAGTTTCATACCCGGGGTTATTATCGGCGCCGGATGGGTTGTTTGGATTTGCCTGTGGCCCTTGCGAGACCATTTTTGGTTGTGGTGGATTGAAGAGGCTCTGATGGGGTTGCGAGTGCGTGGGAAGGCTAGCTTAACACAAGCCCCTCGTTTCAGAGGGAGGCGGGTGAAACACCGCCGGGCGCCTCTCGCGGAGCGAGCCTCTCCTCTTCCAGAGGCTCGCTTCGCGAGGCGCCCCCGGCGCGCCGGTCCCCCGGCCCCTGGAACGAGGGGATTGTGTTAGGCTAGGTGGGAAGGGGGATAGGAATGATCTGATACTCCTAGAAAAAATTTCTCATCCGATTGGGGTTTTTCACCCCTGGTACCGCGGCAACCAGAGGTGAAACGCGTTACAATAACAGTAATCAGGGCAATAAAAAAAAAGCAACCATTACGGTACGGCCCCGACCCAGAATAGCGCGGTACTAGTACCGCTACCGTAAAGCAGACGGGCAGGAACTCCTGTACAGTACGCAAAATGGCCGGTTACCGTACAGTACCGTACCGGCCCAGCGTTGCCCTGAATCATCGGGCCTACGGTACAGGCTTATAGATCTTTCAGCTTAACAGCAGGTTATAAGCTAGATGTTTCAGGTTGGTAATTACAATGTTTCAGATCCCGAAATTCAAGAAGACCTGCTGACGAAACCTTCCCGCTCCCGGCCCAGACGGCGATGTAACACGTATTGCAAAGATCGATTGGTTCTCAAACACACGGCAGTCTGTCCAGTGCGGATTAGTTTCTTACGCTAAGTCATCCGTGTGAAGTCTGGCCTATTACTTAGTTCGCTATGTAGCTATGAAACTTATCCGAGAGGATAGTTCGCTGTGTGCTTAAGTAATAAGTTAAGATTTCAAGTCGAAGTTTGTATCTATAAGCTTTTTGGTTGTATGCTTTCCGAGATATAAGATTTTGCTCGGATAGATAATGATGAGTAAAGTTACAACTATAATGACAAATAATATCTCAATGAGAAAAGGAAAGAAAGAGAGGAGGAAAGAGGTACAAGGAAAGAGAGTAGATAACCATCATCGGAAAAACCTCGCTGACGTCACAATGAAAATACGTCATCACCATTACATGCACCAAAGGTGAAGAGCGACACCGCTCCGGAACCCCGATCGTCGATCGAACTAAAGAAAGACTTAAAGAATATTCATAAATATCTGTAAACCTTCAGTAGAAACCCAGAGGAGTCGTTACAAAATGAGACTCGGCTACTACCCAGGAACCATATTGTTGCCTTTAACAATAGCCACTTTTTTAACCTTTTTCTTGCGGGCCTCCGCATGTCGACGGAAATCTTCTAAATATTTGCTTGCACCTACCGGAATGTGGTTTTGCGATACCCAAGTCTCCTCACCCGGAGTGGAGTTCTACCACGAAATTAAGTAATCAAACAAACCTTTCTTCACGGTCCTCACATCCAGAACGGCCTTAATTCTTGTCCAATCCACTACCTGTTCATTCGTGTAATATTTTTCTTTCAATCCCAATTCAGTTCCGCGCTCTTCAATTGAATCAGGGCGTACATAACGCGTCAGTAAAGAGACGTTAAAAACCGGATGTAGCTTAGGATAATCCGAAACCAAATCCAACATCACCGCATTTGGTCCCACCATTTTGATCACTTTGAATGGACCTATGTACCGGTAATCCAGCTTGGAGTTCAACCTTCGAAACTGAATAAACTTTCTTAGCAAGAGTACTTCGTCGCCTTCATGATAAACCGGGCTAGACCTTTTTCCTTTATTGTAATAAAATGCTTGCTTTATCCGAGCCTGTCGCAGACACTCCATCGCGGTCTCCTGAGACACCTGTAAATCAACCAGAAATTCGTCCAAACTCTTGCGCCCCGTATTCTCCGTTAAAACGTTAAACCGCGGGTGGAAGCTGTAAGTAAAGAAAAACGGAGAAATCTTCAAACTAGACGAATCGGAATTGTTAATAGAAAACTCAGCCATCTCCAAACATTTGTCCCAATTGTCCTGGTAATAGGAGCAAAAGTGACGCAAATAATCTTCCACGAATTGGTTCATTCGCTCCGTCTGGCCGTCGGTCTGCGGATGGTAAGCCGTCGAGAGGGCCGACCTGATACTCAAAGATTTCATAAGGGCTTTCCAAAACTCGCTAACAAAAGTACTCCCCCTGTCCGAGACTATTTTATCAGGCAAGCCATGTAACCGGAAAATGTGTTTGCAGAACAAACCCGCCAAGACAGCCGACGAGGAAGCTTCCTTACAAGGAATAAAGTGAGTTAGCTTACTCAACAAGTCAATAATCACCAGAATAGAGTCAAATCCCCCCGCGGGCGGGAGCTTAACTATCATGTCCATCCCTATCACACTCCAGGGCTTGGGATCCGCGACAATAGGCACAAGTTTCCCATCAGGACAACGGCGCCTAGCCTTTACCCGCTGGCATGAATCGCAACTAGTCACATACTTGATCACCGAAGCCTTAATCCCCGGCCACGAAAAGGTCCGGGACAGGCTAGACAACGTCCGAGCTATACCCGGATGCCCCGCCGCAGGAGCGTCGTGATACATCATGATTATCCTCGCGCGCAAAGCAGCCGGAACCAGGACTCTGTGATGATGCCAATAAACGCCATCAGTGAAAACCACCCCTTTCGACGACCTTTCTCCTTCCGTATAATGATTCATAAAATAAGTCAATAGTTCACTCGTTGGTCGTTGAAAAAAAAGATCATGAGTAGAAAAAGGCAAAGTATCTTCATTACCATTGATCTCCCCCGCCTCGCAGTTTACCATTCGCTTGGTGATCAGATCTACATCGGTATTCCGCTTTCTTCCATCAAAATAATCATCTCTGCGACTGGGCCCATCCGCCGGATTCTTCAAACCTACAATGTGATAAATCATCATGTTGAAATCATCTAAAAACAACGCCCATCGCGCCTGCTTTGGTGAAAGATACTTAGCTGTTTTAAAGTATAATAAGTTGGAATGATCAGAGTACATAACTACCGGGTTGGCAGTCCCCATCAACCACGCCCTCCACTCTTCGCAAGCCGAGACAATCGCCAGCAATTCTAAATCGAAAATCTTCCAAGATCGCTCGCGGTCCGATAGCTTTCGAGAAAAATAACTAACCGGCAAATAGTCTCCGTTAGAATTTGGCTGGCTCAGAACTGCCGCTATTGCATACCCAGAACTATCGACATGGACAATCCTATCCTTTTCGAAATCAAAATGCAATAATAAAGGTTCATTAATAAACAACCTTTTCAAGGCGTCAAAAGCTTCTCTTGTTGCAGCAGAATCTAAAAGAGCCGCATCGCTGTACTTCTCCTGAGTTTGAGTTGTCAACGGGCCCGCTACCAAAGAGAAACGCGGAATAAACCTTTGATAAAAATTTGTAAAACCCAAGAATTTTCGAAGGCCGCGAACCGTAACCGGGAAAGGCCAATCTCCAATAGTCTTCAGCTTGTCCCTATTCATCTGCAAACCCTCGTCTGTAATGTCAAAGCCGAGGAAGGTTACCTTTGAGCAAAAAAATTGACACTTTTTCAAAGAAGCTTTTAAAGAATACTCTCGGAGCTTCTGCAAAATAGAATTAAGATCAGCCAAATGTTGATCGTGAGTTTTAGAATATATTAAAATATCATCAATGTAAACAAAGCAGCAAACGTCCAAAAACTCCCGTAAAACGTGCTGAATAAACCGCTGAAAGGTAGCCGGTGCATTCGCCAATCCGAAAGGCATAACCTGGTATTTGTACAAGCCCCATGGCGTACAAAAAGCTGTTTTCCACTCGTGGCCTTCTGCAACCCGCAGAAGATTGAAAGCCGCCTTGAGATCGATCTTGGAAAGAAACTTGCACCCCTGTAAATTATTTAGTAAGTGAGCAATAACCGGCAAAGGGTACGAGTCCCTTATTGTCATATTATTCAGAATGCGATAATTGACACAAGGCCGATTTGCTTTACCTGCCACTTTCACATAAAAAATCGGAGCCGCCGCTGAAGAGGAGGACAACCTGATAAAACCCTTAGAAAGATTCTCGTCAACATAGGCCTTCAATTCGTCTCGCTCTGGTTTACTTAAATTATACATTTTACCAAAAGGAGGCTCGGCCCCTGACTTTAAATTAACCTCACAATCAAACTGTCCTCGATGAGGAGGAAGAACAGCTAAAGAATCTGTGACAAAAACGTCGCAAAACTTTTCTGTAAGCGACTTAGTTTCAATACTATCAAATTGACATATTTCTTGGATACATTCATACATTAGTACATCACTATTCTTCCCTCCTACAAAAGAACCAGACTCCTTTAACCACGAACTACCTAAAATAATGTCCGCAGACGCTAACTTGGTTAAATGCAAATTCATGTGGGAACGAAGATAAGAACTACAGCTTGTGGGAATTAATACATCCCCTTTTGTGTAAGAAACAATTTGACCCGAAGTCGCGCAAGAGCCGTCAAACGATTTCACCTGCAAGCCGACCGCCATCGGAAGAATCTGAAGTTCATTTTTCTTAGCAAAGTCAATATCAATAAATGAGGCGGATGCACCAGAATCAACCAAAACATAGACGTTAGTCTTACGATTGTTTCCCGCGAGCAAACTACCCCGAAAGAAAGGTCGACCGTCTGACCGAGGAGAAAGCTTAACGAAATGAGATTGCTTACAGTCGGCAGAATTCATCTTTTCCGCCATACACGTGTTAAAGAACACCTCCCCAGCCGACATATCCTCCATATTTATCGCATCGGCTGATAATCCCGCATCATCGGACCGGCCTTGAAACTCCGCCGCCTGCTTCTTGAATGGCAATCCGTCGACTTCGGCGAGAGACTGACGCTTCTTCCCCTTGTCTGGACGAGGAGCAGGAGAAACCGATTCACTATTGTCGCGTCGAGATTGAGGGACCGAAGATTTTGGGACCGATCGATTAGAAGAAAACCCCGTTCCTTGTTAGGACAAGTTTTCAGGAGCCCATTTTGAATCACTACGCCTCACGCCCGCCTTTTTATGCCAAACAGAACCGCCCCATTCCTTCCACAATTCCAACATTTCAGACATGTCCATCTTCATATCCCTCCCCAGCGTACAACCTCGCTTCTGGTAGTGGGCATCATCGAAAGAACCGCCGCATCAAATGCAGATGTTGCGGTCCACACACTGCTGTCAAAAATCCGCATACAAAAAGCCGGCATCCTTCATGGCCGCCGAAACCTCGTCCAAATCCATAGCATCATCATCTGGACCTTTTCCCCGCTGGTGTTGAGGTGGTGGTTGTGGAAGTCGAACCGGAGGATGATTAATGACACGAGATTGAGGCTTTGGATCCAATATCCTGCTGACTCCCGCCAAATTCCTGGAAACCGAAACTGTGATTTCTTGCTTCATCGACAAATCTTCCACATCCGTCCAAGGTCCTCTGATAAGAGCCAACCTGACGAGGTTCGCATCGATCACCTTGTCGTAAGCCTTGCACTGAGAGCGATCGTCGAGCTTCAAAGGGTGAAGCAAAGAGTTAAATAGAATGTTAAACTCTTCGATCGTCTTATTTCCTTGCCGAGCAGAATAAAAGGCCGCTTCTGCTTCTTCTAATTCGTGATGATTAACAAAGGTACGCTCTATAGCTTTGATGAAAGAGTCAATGTCTTGCAGCTCAGCTATAACATAATCCATCTTCGCAGACGCCCTAAGAGTCGGCAAGTGAAGAACCTCGGCGTTTTTAGAAAGCAGTCCGCGCCACCAAGTATACGAAGGCACTTCCCCATCCGGTCGTCCCGGGCCACCACAAAAGTATCCAGAAGTCCATAAAATCTTCTGCTTCTCGGAATTAAACTGCTCCCCGATCCTTTCAAAAGTATTTCTCATTGAAAAGACGAAGTTGTTAGTTTTGCGTGGTGCTCCCGTAAAGAATATATGAGATTGATGGGGGGGTTCAATGAAAACTCGAGGCTTCTCGGAAATTGACTGAGTATTCATAACCTCTAACCGACCCAATCGACCACCCAAAGCATCGTTTGAACCCTCCAACACTCCTTGTAAGTGCGCAATTGATTGTTGATTATTCGCTTGATGTTTCAACAACTCCGCATGAAAAATATCCTTGATATTCTTCGATTCCGCTTTCAAAGATGAGATCGCCAGCTTATCTTGACGAGCTTGAGCCTTCAAAAGAGCGATTGACACCGATTGTTCTTGCAACAGGGTGGACTGGGTCGAATTATCAACTCGTAAATTGGAAAGTAATGCCAAAATGTCCTCCTCTTGTTGGCCAGCATCATTTAGAGTAGCCGGATGATCCCGCGAAGAACCTTGCTGAGGGCCAGGCTGAGGTTGAGGGGAAGTTGTAGGAATTGGTCGAGGAGAAAAGGTCATGAAAAACGAAGAATCGTGATCAATCGGCGAAGGAGCTCCAGCTGGAAAGAAGGGGGTTTGTTGAGAATTAGGAACCGAGGCGTTTGGCGGATTGATGGGTGGAGACGGAGAAAACCTAGGAGAAATTCAAACCGGAGTTATTGGAGAGATTACAGAATTGTCGGACATGGTTCTGAGGGAGTATAGTAGTCGAAAAAAAAAGAGATCGAGATATAAATGTGAAGTCTGGCCTATTACTTAGTTCGCTATGTAGCTATGAAACTTATCCAAGAGGATAGTTCGCTGTGTGCTTAAGTAATAAGTTAAGATTTCAAGTCGAAGTTTGTATCTATAAGCTTTTTGGTTGTATGCTTTCCGAGATATAAGATTTTGCTCGGATAGATAATCATGAGTAAAGTTACAACTATAATGACAAATAATATCTCAATGAGAAAAGGAAAGAAAGAGAGGAGGAAAGAGGTAAAAGGAAAGAGAGTAGATAACCATCATCGGAAAAACCTCGCTGACGTCACAATGAAAATACGTCATCATCATTACATGCACCAAAGGTGAAGAGCAACACCGCTCCAGAACCCCGATCGTCGATCGAACTAAAGAAAGACTTAAAGAATATTCATAAATATCTGTAAACCTTCAGTAGAAACCCAGAGGAGTCGTTACAATCCGGCCCGTTCCCGCCTCAGTAGGGTACCTGTCCAAGACGGATTAGTCTCATACACCACGGGAGTGCGCCAACGTTGGTTTGCTGATTGTTTTTGCCGGCAACCTGACCCTCCCCGACCCAGCCAAACCTTCCTGCTGGCCGCCGTCGTGGTGTCGCGGTTTGCAGCCACAGTGTTGGGCCGACCACAAGCGCTGCCGCATATCTGACGGCAGCAGGGGCGGGTCGTCGACAGGCTGCCCTTGTTCAAACAAATCTCTCAGCGACTCTCCAGGTCGTGAGATTATGTTTTTGGGCAGCCCCATCGACAATCAGCCGTCGAGCTACCCGCCATGTGATGGGTGCGTGGGATCATGTACTCGCACCTCTGCCGTGAGAGGCCGTGAGAGTCCAGGCAAGAGACACTCGGCGCGCCGCAAAAAAACATCGTAGCGAGGCTTGAACCCATGTTCCATCAGAAGCCCATCCCCACATGCACCGCATCTTCCAACTCGGCCAAAGGCCAATGGCGATTGGTTGCTCGGTGAAATTTGAGAATACAGCCTAGCATCCTCAAGATGGGCTGATCCAAAATTTTGCAGAGTCATTTTTTGTCAAAAAAAAAAAAAACACTCTTCAATTTTTTTTTCTCGAGCTCTTGCATGAAAGAACAACCTCTGAGATGAGCAGGAAATGCTACGCTGAGGGAGGCCTCGACGGCAAGCCGGCGGCAACACGCGGTCATCCTGACCCGGGTGAGCCTCGGCGAGACAGCTTCCGGGTTGGTTTGACAGCCCTGTGAGCTCAAGTCTGCAGTATCAGATGTGTCAGAAAAAAGACTGACCTTCGCGAGACGCCGACGACGTGCTGCTCTGCATTCGCACGGCAGCCCGACAGTGTGTCCTATGTCGTCGGGTTGTCGCTCCGAGGGAGCCCAGGACAAGGACGGCTGCCGGGCGGCTGACAGGCAGCGCGAGTTGGGTCGAGCCACCGGGTCGCCGCCAGGCAACTGACCGGCAGGCTTGCGGCGGAATGACCGAGGTGGTCGCCTGTCGTCAAGAGGGACGGCAGCCTGACCGTTGCAGACGCCGACGACGTGCTGCCCTGCATTCACACGGCAGCCTGACAGGAGGGACACCCCGACGCCGTGCTGCCGTGCATTCACACGGTAGCCCGACGTGTGTCCCTTTGTCGTTGGGTTGTCGGTCCGAGGGAGCCGAAATCGCTCTCGTGGTGTACACGATTCGCCGGCCCGTTCCGACTTCGGTATGAAACTCCATGCCCCTTGATCCATTGTCAGGCGTTCTCTTATTGGCCATCGAATACGGATCATGATGTCAACAGTGGCGCCGTCTGTATTCATCGCCCCATCCCTCACATTCACATGTATCACAAACAAGTCCCATGGCCCCGCGAAGCCGGGTCTATCGGTCACTCTTGGGCGATGTATTCCGATTCATGTCCAATTCGCCGAGGAGAGGACGGACTGTCCACCCAGGCATAAAAGGCTGAGGCCTCTGGCCTTTCTATGCCCCATCCACTTCCACACACAACATCGCTTTCGTTTCCTCGGCGCGACCATCCTTTGGGAAAAAGTCAACCGGCCAATCACAGTCACAGTCCAACCTGACAACCCCGAAAGTGAGCAGCATTATGTGCATTCCTTCATTAACCGCACTCCGGTCTCTCTGACAAGGTGTGCTTTTATTTCAGATGAAAGCCTGCCAAGGGTTCATCTACCTCGTCTCACTTTTTGTATTAGTCACCGGCGTCTGGTCTGCCCTTCCCCTTCCCAAAGACAAAATTGTCCCGTTGTACTCGCACACCTGGGAACCGAAAACTGCAGAAATGGGGCTACAAAAACAATATCTCAAGGGGAATAACACCCCTTTTTCGAGTAGAGTTCTTGTGAAAGAGATCGAAGTCGAAGGAAAAAAAAGGTTTGCTGTTATGGCCGACAATCCGTTCTCGCATGAGTTGCATGTCAATCTCAAAGTCGATGGCAGGGAAATAGGCAAACCGGAAAAAATACGTTTCTCGGTGCCTTCTTCCGGCACCGACGGAAAATTAACGCGCATCGCTGTATTGCAACACAAGCCGAAAACTCTAGTTGCTGAATTCGGACAAACTCAACCTCTTGTAAACTTAATCAAAGCAGAACATGCAGATCGACAGTGACTCGTACCCCTCCGAGCAACCGACCCGCTGCACAGGTTTCCCTCTTTTTTGTTCTGGCCGTCGGTTACACATCGGATCTCGGTCGCCCGCATCAAACCTTCCTTTTCCCCGGTAACATATGTCTTCAAATAGTTTTCCACTGGACATAAGCACTCCCAATTTCGCTCCTTCCCAAATGTCACTCAGCCTCAAATTCCACTCATTCCCCAATTCCACTCGTTCACTTTATACCCCCAGTTTTAAATACAGATAACCACAGCTCCCTACTGAAAAATTGCCAGAGCAGACCACTCGTACCACGCGGGATCTTCATTAAACCCTGAGCTACACCTGAATCAAGAGGATGGATAGGGACCCGATTGTTCATTTCTTGCGTCTCGCTCCATCAACGGTGGAAACACCGCGCTGCATATAGCGCAGTGCAGCGGGCAGCGCAGCGCCTTCTTGTCCCATCGCGCAGCGTTACTCTGTAGCGCCAGTCCCGCTTGCGGTCCCGCTTTTTGGCTATGAGCAAGAAAAATACGCCTCAGTAGCACGCTAAGGGAGGGGGAATGTGGTGCTAGCGCGAGAAGCGCGCTTCGCGCTGATTTAGCCGCAGGATGAGTGCAAGGCAACACCACTTTTCTTAGGGGCATGCTAAATCCACCCCAAACTTTTACTTCATGTACACCAAAATGGGGTGCAGCTCATTCATACCGCAAAGTAATTGGGGTGTACATCCACACACCCCTGTGAAAATGGGGTACTGCCGCCTGTACCCCATGCAAGTTGGGTCGAGCCCCATGGTACCCCAAACACAGTGAAATTGATGTGGTGAACAGCCTTGGCACCCCAATATCATAGCTGGGGTGCAAATACCCCGCACCCAATTCTTGATACAGCGACCCCCCCCCCCCCCACAAAAAAGGTGAGCTGCTTGGCACCCCAGATATATTTGGGGTGTCACACCCACCCATCAATCTGGTGCATCACCCTGATACCAGACTTGATTCTCATCCATATTTGATCTCTTTGATTGACCACTTACCTATTTGGCATGCCCCTTTTTTTAACGCATGATCCAAGAATTAAAATGGAAGGGCCGTGAAAACAGGAGGGAGGGTGAATTAAGTGTCTTGTATACATTGGAGCACACCCTGGAGTGGGAGGCCTCAGTTTTCCTGAACCCCTCAACCCAAAGCCCATGTTGATTGAGGCTGACTTACATTTCTGGTCCGGTGTGGTGGTTTATACATCATCCAGTCTGAAATGACCAGCCCAGGCAGTGCAGGTGAAGTGTGCTGCATGCTGAGCCTATTCAGTCTACATATAAGACAAAACGTCTTTGAGGATGGTGGGCACTTTAGATCACAAGCTTCTATGAGCGGTGAGCAAAGGACACAACAGACATACCTTTGAGGATGGTGGGCATGTTAGATCACAAGCTTCTACAAGTGGTGAGCTAAGGAAACAACAGACAAACCTAAGGAAAAAAGCCAAAACAATCACGGTGAGTATTCTTGAGAAAAAAGTTGATGAGTTGAATTACTTGCACACCTTTGAGGATGGTAGGCATGTTAGATCACAACACTGCAAGAAAAACTCTAGAAACTGCTTGCAGTTGAGATGCAAGAGCTCAAGGCAAGCTGTGCCTCATGCAAGAATCAAGCACTGGTTGATTCCAGGCACATTGCCTAATTTATGCAAGAGTGAGTGTAAGGTACAAAAAACTGATTACAGGAGTTGATACCTGTGCAAATACCCCTTTTATGTGAAAATTCCCCTTTCATGTGCACATACCCCTTTCATGTGCACATATCCCTTTTGTATGCATTCACCCCTTTCAAAATGTGTACATAGCCCTTTATGGGCACATACCCCTTTCATGTGTGTATATCCCTTTCATGTGCATGTATCCCTTTCACAATGTGTACACACCCCTTTCATCATGTGTCCATGACCCTTTCATGTTTAAATGTCCCCTTTGAGTGTTTACATCCCTTTCATCATTCAGGTTTACATACCCCTTTGATGTTTACATATCCCTTTCATGTGCAAATACCCCTTAATTCACATACCCCTTTCATGCATACATACCTCTTTCATCATGTGTACATATCCCTTTGATGTGTTAATACACATTCTCACATTTGCCTTTCATGCATACATATTTCTTTCATCTATACATATTCCTTTCATGTGTACATACCCTTTTTATGTTATTCTGGCTGGATTCAATGGTGCATGGAGTGTTTAAGAAAAGAAAATAAAAGGGTGCTCAGGGGGATGCTCATTTGCCTCAGCCTACTGCATGAGAACTGCAGCATTTTCAACATTGAGATGCTGAACAAGGTACACACTCAAGTGCACCAGCACAGAATTCAGGTGCTTGACTCCAGCTTGAGCTGAGGCTTGATTGTAGCTTGCTTCATCTCAACTGCAAGCAGTTTCTAGAGTTTTTCTTGCA
Source organism: Puccinia triticina (assembly GCF_026914185.1). NCBI lineage: Eukaryota > Fungi > Basidiomycota > Pucciniomycetes > Pucciniales > Pucciniaceae > Puccinia > Puccinia triticina. Next base: position 7,121,477 of record NC_070561.1, on the reverse strand, counting down.
GTGCAAGCTTTTATAAGCGGTGTTCTAAGGACACAACAGACAAACCTGAGAGGGTGGGCAGAGATGAGAATGTGAGAAACAATGGTTGACAAGATAAGAGACAGACCTAAGGCAAAAATCCAAAAAAATCACAGTGAGTATTCTTGAGAACAAAGTTGATGAGTTAAAGAAACTGAAAGGAAAGACAAGTTTGGTATTTAACTAGACAACTAGGTTTACTACTCTACATGTGCTCCAGAACGGAGTTGTGACTATCACTAAAATACTACATGTTCAATACTACATGTACTTACAAATGTACCAGCTTTTGAAGATTGCTGATGCATTCAAAAAAATACTTGAATGTTGGATTACATCCATAAACAGAATGCTTGGGGCATTTGGCACCAGGGTAGAAAGTGTGGCACTCTCTAGAGAGTGCCAGACCGTAACGTTATCTTTGATTTGGTCAGAAGTCAGTTCAATCTGGGTGGGTAACTTGTGTTCAACTTTGTTGGTGAAATTATTAGCAACTATTGTATAAGAGTATGATGAGTTCAGTGCAACTCATCTGTAACTCCTGATAGTATCAGTTTGGATTTTATTCTATCCTTCAGGCATCTGGATTTGAAGATAAGTCATGATGACTGCCAGATACTTACCTAAACTTGTCTGATTCTGTCCTCATTACAGGCCATTTGCGTGATTTGTGAAGATTTTTTTTTTGGCTTCCTCATGGACCATATTCAGCCACCTTATTCACATGAGCTATTTGGATGCAGATGCGAATTATCTGGTTTCTCCCTATGACCCATATTGTTTGTCTCCTAGTGGTTTCCTGCAGATGTTGCTTGACCATGATGACCTGGAGAGTGGGTGATGGTGCCCATTCAGGGGATTGGGGAATCCTCTTGGTGGCATGGTTGTACTGGCCATTGAGGAGACACACCCACACACCAAGCTTAACTAAGCCAACACTCGTGGTGAGCGGGTCTGGGCGGCAGCCCAGTCTCACCAGAGAGGCTGATGGATTAGCGCACCAAGTTCGCGTGAGCCAGACGTTATATTGAAGCCATTCATCAGACTTGCTCCTCTGGCTTCTACACCACTCATTGTCATTATTTCTTGTTTTGTTTTTCTGATCACAGTCCACCATCCTCTTGATTTTTCCATATTTTTTTTTGTTGTATTTCCACCCCATCATTTTTGAAACTTGAGAACAAAAAAATTTGAATTTCCATCCCATTTAATTAAGCACAAAATGAAATAATGAAGAACATCACATTATATTGTAATTAAGGATACTTAATGAAAAAGTAATGAGTTACCAAACAACTAAGCAATAAATAACAACAGTACATAGATTGGCAAGTCCAAGTCGGTAAAACATCAATTGGAAGAATTACGTCAATAAGTCAAACACTTGTAACTAGCCGCAAGATCACAATGGCAGACATACAAATGAATGATACATCCCTGCCACCTTCTGGAGAGAATGATCACCCAGAGACGCTCCAATCGTTGCAGCCAAATGTCATCACGGAAGACCCCATGCCCTTTGAGGAGTGAGTTCATGACCTCACAAATGTAGGTTATCTTTGATGCCTTGGATTTTAGGTTGGCAGGTCGGTCGGGAGGCGGCAGCATTCTGCTTTTCCGGAACCGGAAGGGTGGTCAACTTGTCCGGTGGCCTAGAGGGAGTAACATGATTGATTATTTTGATCAAGCGATCAGATGGAGGGAGGCAAAGGGGGCAAGTTGTAAGTGGATTTGCTGAAGTTACCGAGTGATGTGAGCTACTCCGTAGCTTCATGACCAATGTCCCCCTTAAGCATAAATATCCTTCTAGTGCAAGTGCGCACGGTCCTTGTGATGTGAGCCTCGAGAAGCAAAGTTCAAAATCACAAACTTCAATAATTCTTTTCCCCTTAATGCAATGCAAATGTTGTAGTAAAAAAATACTAAAAAATCAAGGATATATAGATGTATTATGTACTCCAACGCAGAAAGAAACTAGAGAGTAGTGAAGGTGTGGTGACGCAAACAAGACCGCTCCCAGTCAAACCTGGGATCTGACTCACACCAGAAAGGTGTTTTAGTATGCAAGTCCCTCCCTCCGGTCGGGGTTGCTTTGCAACCAGCCAAATGCTGCACATCCCGCAACAGAGCCTGGGACTTGTGTTAAGTTTGCCCACACACACCCTTTGATTGCCAGTACAGCCCAGCCATCAAAGAGAGTCGCCCCCTAGTTGCATACTACATGTCCACCTGTGACATAGGACAGCAATGTCACATGAAGGGCGCTAACAGCGCGCTAACGCTATTCAAAAAAGGCCAGCACTTGTTGCCGCTACGCTAAATGTTAGGGCTAAAATAGCGTAGTTTAGCGTAGCGGCCCACTGTTGTCTGTACCATCCATGAGGAGAAATTCACACTTCCTTCATTGGCTGGGTTGTAGCAGCTATTGAAGGGAGTACACACTCCCTTAAAATGCTGTTATAACTCTGCCATTGAAAAGAGTGCACACTCCTCTTGATGGCAGGTTTGTGTTGGCCATTGAGGAGACACTCCCTCAAATGGCCAGTACAACCCTGGCATCAAAACTCTGTCAAATGAGGTTGGTAACAATAGTGATTCCAAGACCACACTTGTTCACGCACTTTATAACTTAAGGTACAATCCTGGATAAGGTAGCCACTACTCAGGTCTAGTGATGATTAACTGTTAAACTGTGGAGCCCAGGGGATCATTTGTTTCCAGTGGTCAGGCAATCTGAAAAATTGATGCTAATTACATCACATTTGAACAATGTTTGGCCTGAACACAATTTTTGCAACACGCCAGGCAGGTAAGAGATGATTATGGTGTCTTCCACCTCCTCCCACCTTAGGTCTATCTGACAGAGAAGTTGGATTGTGAAACCCTGAAATGATAACCAGGAGACGCATACATCTTGAGGTCCCCTTGTGGCTTGATTGGTTGAGCCTGCCTGGTCACAGTGAAGTTGACCAAGATTGGCCTGTTCTGATGGACACATGAACTTCAGGATCCTCAGCTGGAACAACCATGGAATGTTTTCCAGGTTGAGTCAAGCTGGAGTTGAGAATTGGGTGAGGTGAAGTTATGGAATTTGACATGAGGTTAGGATGGATATGATATCAGCATGAGTTGAACATAAAATCACTATTGAAACAAGCTTAAGTTGTGTATGTTGCACACATGTTGCATGCTTGATACCCTCCAGGGTTGCTGAATGAAGTTACGGTCTGGCACTCTCTATAGAGTGCCACACTTTCTCCCCTGGTGTGGGCAAAAAGCACAGATCAGGGATTCAACATGGCGGTTGGGGAAACTGGATGCTGGTGCAGAGGACCAAAAGAACTAGCTGAGTTGAATGTTGGAACAGTACTGCAGCGGGCCGTAGGGTGTAGGACTGTCTGGTAGCGGCACATCACCAGGTGAGATGGTGTAGCCAAAGCAGGTTCTGTCAGTAGGCTGAGCTGGAGTGGAGGTGCTGGTGAGAGACTGTGTGTCAATAGGCTAAATGGATGACATAGGAGACCAAGTGTTGTAGATGTGTTAGGTGTGGGAGTGGCACTTCAAACTGTCAGATGGAGCAATCTGTTGAGCTGTATATAGGCTAATATCTTGTACATTTTATGCTTTGACCAAACACAGCCAAACTTGTATTTAGTCTGCACTATACTGGCGCCTGGAGTTTCATCCTTAGTAAATCAGAACCAACCTCATTCTCACTGAGTAAGTGTCACAGGATTTTCAACCATGAAATTTGAGTTCTTCATTGTGTCCCCCACAACAAAATCAAGGGATAAAAGTGTGTGAGCAGAGCGTGTGAGATGTGGAGTTAGGTGGTAACAGTCACTGCAAAAATAACTTTGTCAACTGCTTGCAGTTGACATGCAGGATACTCAAGCCAAGCTGCCATTTTAACTCCACATGAATGCAGAAGTGCCTTTGTTGGCACAGTAACTGTGCAAGGTGCACAGTGACTGTGCATTGAAGCTTGGGTTGAGTCAAACCTTGAGTAAGGCTGGTGTAACACCACAAGCTTCCTCAGAGTTGCCACATGTCAACTGCTCACAGTTGACACAGTTTTTTTTGCAGTGAGTGTGTAGTGCATGGACAACAGAGGGGGTTTTTGGGTTTTGCTCTCTTCCACTATTGTAGTTACTTTCTCATTTATCTTACTAGCTATACTTTGCGCAAGAGACTTACTTATGTGATTAGTTTTGCAATAAATTTTGATTGTGATCATGGACTTGAGGAGCACGGAGTTGAAAATTGTCTTAGACTAGGCACCTCAGATCAGACTCACTGCGGAGGGCTGAAGATTGGTGTACATTACAGAAGCACATTACAGAAGCCAAGAAATCAATTTCCATTCAATACACAGGAGTAACATTGAAGAGATGTGGGGCACCCTCTTTTACTGGGTTTTCACACTTTTATTTATACAAGTGGGGGTCTGGCTGGGAACCCATCTTTGCTTTGTTATCAGCGACTTGGGATTTTAACTCTTGATTTTTTTGAATGAGCTTATTGTTAGAATTGATGGAATATGTGCTTTGCGTTCCCAATTGTGTGGCTGAGTCTTATCACTGTATCATCCAGCAGTTACCTGTAAGACAAATGTCACACAGCCCGCAAGCGGGTGACAAAGTTTGCATTTTGTTGTGTTGATGTAATGAAAACTCAAATTCAAATTTGCCCCCGGCCCAGTTGTCACCTGGCTGATTTTTTGTCACCTGCCATTCTCAGCACGTGGCTGCTGCAAGAAAGCACCACACCCTTGATTTCCGGATAGCATGGGCCATTGAAAGCACATACACACCACACCTCCCCTGATGGCCCATCTGTTACGGCCTTCAAGAGGAACACACTACACACTCTTGATGGATGGTGATCAGTACTGGAAAACAAGAGTGAATCACTACATGAAATCTCAGTGGCTGGTACTGACAATCCATTGAGAGGTGATACCCACACCCCTTGATGGCCCGTAAGTACTCTGGCCATTGAGAGGGAAGCACTAAGCTCTTGATGGCGGGCACTAGTTGGCAATCAGGAGCAAAATTTTATTTTTGATGTCTATTCATGCCTTGCTCAATGGCCCATCAGTACTGGCCATCAAGAGGAACATAAAACACTTTCAAACTGATTGGTGTTGAGATAAAAGCGTGTCTGTAAGCCCCCTCATTTGGGGTCTCACAATTCCTTTCACAAGTCCTTTCACAACCCATCAGTACTTGGTCTGTGTTCCCCCTTGCCCCTTCCTAGCCAGTAGATATCCCGGACCCCTTTCATCTCTCTACTGTGCTAGGTAAGTCTTATCCTTCTCATCTCTCTTCCTCTTCATGATTCCCTTCTAGTTGTACTTACTCAAGAGATGCCGGACCCCTTTCATCTCTCTACTGTGCTAGCTACCTGAAATACAGTACCCGTTGGAACTAGAACCGCCCAAGCCTTGATCAGCTCTGTCCCCTTTAAAGCCTGCGCTCAACGGCCCAGTGAAGAGCTCCAAGCAAGCTATTACAGTTTTGCCTGATGAGAAGTGACACTGCACCTCCTTTTGTAGATAAATCCGGGTTTGAATGGTTATTGGCACTGGGTTTCCGCAACATACAGACCTTTTCTGCACTCCGCAATGAGCCTGATATGATCTGCCTACTCCTAGTCTACGTAAGTCACAGCTGTTCCGCTCACACGCAACAAACTCCGCAAGTCAGTAAGAACGTTTTGGGTGGTAAAAACTCTCCGTGATGTAGTAATACGCAAAATCTCCACAAGCAAGTCTCTAACTACAATAATACCATAAGATGAGTAATATTCTAGAATGATAGACAAAGAAGTGCGAGAAAAGCCCCCCAAGAGGTCCCTGCTCCTCCACTCCCTCCACCGGCATAACTCCACTCCCAGCCAATGTTGCCCGTGTCCTTCCTTTCCCGCACTTGCCAAAATCTGCATGCATCACTTCCCAGCCTAGCACATCTCCAACACCTGTTCTCCAGAACCCTCTGATTAGCCTCCAACCCCAGTCTCTACCTGGCAGGTCCGCCCCAACGTCATCCGCTTGATGCTGTCCGCTTCTGCTGCCCAAGTTCACCTGGTGCCAGTCTGAACTATTCAGTCCGTCTGTGAGTCCCGCCAAAGTCCTACTACCCCCACCAGCGGTGGGCAGATACGTTACTTTACGTTACGGCAGTGAAATTGGATAACGTAACATCTTTTTAGTTATCCAAATTTGCCACTTTGGTAACGTACAAAATTTTTGCAGTAAAGTATAGTAAAGTAACTTTTTTTTCAACCTGATTTTTTATGTTTTTGGTAACATAACTTTTTTGATATGGGGCTTTTTGTAAAGGGGGTTGAGATTATTGAAAAAAAGAGCAAGTTGGTATCATGTCTCACTACAGGCAAACAGGTGACGTTCCTGCACGCAGCGTCACCTGCGCAGTTACTGCGGCCACCAAAATTAGGTGACGCTGCGCGCGGGAGCAACAGCTGTCTGCCTGTAGTGTCTTTAGCTTACACTACAGGCAAATAGCTGTTGTTGCGGCCCGCAGCATCACCTGACGTTGCATTTGGGGTCGCGGTCGCAGTAACTGCGCCTACTTGCACAGTCACACGGGCTTGCAACAACAGGGTGACGCTGCATCCTACAGTGACAGCTACATGCCTGAAGTGTTATTGGTTAAGGCTTGCCTATCTGAGGTTAGTGATGTTCAAAGTTGTGGGTTCAACCCTTGTTCTGAACAACTTTGAATCTGGCTTCCTGGCAGCATACTGAGTTTATGTGGTTTTTTAGTGTCAACTTGAGCAAACATCTCACTCATATTGATAAAAACAACCACAAATCAGGACCTTTACCAGAAAGTTACACCAAAGTTACCCAAATCTGGGGAAAAATGTAACGTGACTGGTTTTGTTCAAAATAACCAGGGAACCTAACTAGATAAAATGGAGCCCATTTTCTGCAGGAGATATCGTAACTCCAAATTAGATATCTGTCACTAGCAGATAACGTAACTGTAAAGGTTATGTTACCCTCAGAGTTATCCATTTGGAGAACGTATCTGCCCACCACTGCCCCCACCGTTCCGCTAAGTCCGCGCATCGAGAGCATGGCTCAAACCCCGGTTCCCTTGTCCCTGGTCCCACAGGTTTGCCCTTTTTCAGACTTTCCATGTGCTTTCTAAGCAGTGCATTCAATGTTCTGCTCAGGGTACATATGTGAAGCATAAGCACGCATGCTTATCCTCTGTTCGGATATGTAGACTGAGCATTTGCTCAGCCGCCCCGCTGCATTTCCGCTTGTGCTGCAGTGAGCGGACCTTCTAGTACGCCGCTAGCCTATATAAATTGCCACATTGGCCATGGAGGAGACATACACGCCTTGCTTGTTGGCCTGTCAGTATCCGCTATCAAGACTGACAGGAGTGTAGTGCTTTGCTCTTGATGACCAGTTGGGTCAATGTGCAAGGCGTGTATGTCCTCTCAATGGCCAATCATTATTGGCCAGCAAGAGTGTATTATGTCCCTCTCAATGGCTGGTACTGACGGGCCATTGAGGAAGATGTGTGTACGTTTCAACAAGAGCGCTTTGCTCTTGATGGCTGGCCAGTACAGGCCATCAAGCGTTTAGTTTTTTCCTCTCAATGGCCGGTGTACTGACGGGCCATCAAGGGGTATGTGTATCACCTCTCAATGGCCGGTCAGCAGCGGCCATCAAGAGTATAACTACTGCTTGACTCTTGTTGGCCAGTACTGAGCCATCAAGAGAGTGTAGTGTGTTCCTCTTGATGGCAGGTGCAGACAGGCCATCAAGGGAGGTGTATATGTCCCCTTGATGACCGGTTGGCACGGGCCATTGAGGGGTTCGTGCTTTCCTCTTGCACCTGCCATTGAGAATGGCAGGCCAGGACTGACCCGGGGCTCAAGCTCGGGGCAGAATATGGATTTTGTCAGCACAACAAAATCCAGTTTTTGTCCCCCGCTTGCGGGATGTGTTAATCTAAATGCATCCTCCAAAACAAGATTTTTTGGAACCTTATTCACCAAAAACGGTCGCCCCAAAAAACTTGTGTTATCCAAATCCTCCAAACCCCAAAATAAAAAAAAGTTACTTTATGTTACGTTACCCGACATGCAAATGGTTAATTTGGATAACTGAAAAACCTCCCCTCTGTAGGGTAACTGCCCACCCTTGAAGTAAGGAGGTGTGCGATGCCGAGGAAGTCAGTGTTGTGGATGAGTCATGAGGGATGCTCCAAACAGCGGGCCGAAGCATCTGGGCCTTTCTTGCCCGACATCCTGCTAAGAAGTCTCTGGCAGCGCCCTCATGGTGTAGCATCCTTCCAACCCAAAGGCCCTCTACACAGACAGACTACAAGCGCAGAGAGCGGACAGAGGCTGCACAGACGGCCGCACATGTACTCCATGAAGATGTTTGTCTGGGCTTCATGAGCCCTTCTCTCCTGGTTCTTCGCTGCTGGAAATGCACACTCTCCAGTGCCGTCAACACGCATACGTATGTCTGTATGAATTACTAATCAACATTTTTTATGGACTATAAAAGTATACCAACACTAATAACAATATATGTCGTGGGGATTATGGGAATGGGGACCGTATTTCGATTATTTTGTGCGAAGTAGGCTGGTCTTTTGGGGTAAGAGGATGCGGCGGAAGCGAGCCAAGCATTTTTTTGGGGATGGGGGATGGGAGAAACACACGTGTCTATGGATGGGGACGGAACGAGAGAGAGAAGCGGGCCGCGAGGCGGGCCGAACACATACATAAAACAACCGGCCAAAAAAAACGAAGAGGGGGAGGAGATGGGCGGGGGGTCAGGCGTGGAAGTGGGCGAGGTGGAGCATGTTTGCGGGCCCCGGATGGAGGTGTGGAAGGGGGGATGGAAGCAGGGACAGCCGGGGGTCGGGGGGCGGGGAGGCGGGGCGGGGCGAAAGCGGCGGGGGAGGGTCCTCGGCGCAGGCGCCGCCAGGCCGGGGCGGACGGGCGTGGATCTGGGGGCCCGGGAGGCCTGGGGCGCGGGCGGGGAGGGACAGGGCGGGCGGGGGGGCGAGACGGGCGTCGAAGAGCGGGTTGGCGTGGCGGAGGGGCCCCTGGGAGGGGAGGGTGGCCAGGCCGGGGTGGAGGGTGGCGGGGAGGAGCAGGTCGGGGAACGAGTGGTGAGCGGGGCGGAGGCCTGTGTCGAGCGAAGCCGGCGAGGCGCGGTGGGGGAGCGGGAAGGGCGGGCGGGGTGCGGGCGGGCCATGGAGGAACGGGTACGCCAGGGGCCCCGACGTGCCCTCAGCGGCGGGCGGGATGTCGGAGCCGCCGGTGGTGGGCGGGGAGGCGGAAGCCGTGGGCGGCCGGACGGAGGCCTCGCGCGAGCAGGGATGGCCGTCCGCCGGTCCGCGCTCCGTCCCCCCGACGTGCATCGGGTGAGGGGATGCGGCGGGCGAGGTGAGCAGGGAGGGGATCAGGTGGCGGGTCGAGGGCGGGTAGCGGGGCTGGTGTTGTTGATTCTGTTGCTGGATTGGCCGGTGTTGTTGGTGGTGTTGATGCTCATGCTGCTGGTGATACTGAGGCTGTTGATGCTGATGTTGTTGATGTTGCTGTTGATGTTGTTGATGTTGATGTTGTTGATGCTGAGGTTGTTGATGTTGATGTTGATGTTGCTGAGGTTGTTGCTGCTGGGGTTGTTGTTGCTGTTGATACTGAGATTGTTGCTGCTGTTGATACTGAGCTTGTTGCTGCTGTTGATGTTGAGAATGTTGATGTTGCTGCTGTTGATGTTGCTGCTGTTGATGTTGCTGCTGTTGATGTTGAGAATGTTGATGTTGCTGCTGTTGATGTTGAGAATGTTGATGTTGATGTTGAGACTGTTGTTGCTGCTGCTGATGTTGATGATGAGGATTTGGGTGTTGTGGAAGAGCCTGGTGGTGGTGGTGGTGGTGGTGGTGATGCAGCAGATGCGAATGGCTGGGATGGACCAAGAGAGCGGGGGGCGGATGGTGGGCGAGGAAGTGTGTGGGGGGAAGACTGTTGGCAGCGGGGAGAGCGGCGGGATCGGCGTCGGTCGTCGGCGGGCGGGGCTGGTGGGCCGGCTCGGGCTTGGCCTTGGGCGGCGCCCGGGCCGCCGTCTTCCTGGCGGCCGAGGCGGGCGGATTGGTGTGGGCGCCGGCGCGCTTGAAGCCTTTGAGGCCGTTGCGTTCCTTGAAGCTGCTGAGCCAGCCCTCGGAGAGCTTGAGCCAGCTGGCGGGGGGGATCTGGTAGAAGCGGGCAAACTCGCGCCACTTCTCGCGGATCACGTCGCCGTTGAGGTCGAGGCGGTCGCGGACGGCCTGGTGGCACCATTTCTCGAGCGCCTCGGTCACCTGGACGTGTTTCGTCTTCTGCTGTCTCCTCCGATTCACCGTCGTCGTCGTCGTGGTGGTGGTGGTGGTGGAAGGGGTGGGGATGGAGTGGGTGGAGGGCGTGGTGGTCGTGGGCGAGGGCCCGGGCTGGTCGGCCGGGGACGATCCCTTGAGCCATCCGGAGATCAGCGGCTGGGAGAGCTTGAGGCTGGGGTAGCGTTGGTCGAAGTGCCTGGCGGTCTGGGTCTGGTTGGAGCCGTGGGCATGGTGCCAGGCGAGGATCTCCTGCTTCTGTGCGGGCGTGGCGAGCTCGCGTCTGCTCCTGGTCGTCGGTGCGCCAGGGGTGGTGGCGGGGGTGGACAGGGCGGAGCAGCCGTGCTGCTGCTGCTCCTGCTGGGCCTGGTCCGCCGGCCCCCGGAAGCCGTGCAGGTCGCCCAAGCTCAGGCTCCGGTTCGGCGCCGTCGGAGGATGGGCGCGGCCTTCAGGCTCCTGGGGGATGCGGGGCTTCTTGGGCGAGCCATGGTCCAGACCGCCCTCGAGGATGCCTGTGGGGGAGAGGTGGGTGTGAGTGCTGGCTGCTGCTGCTGGAGGGTAAATGCTCTTACGCTTGTTGTTCTGGCTGGCGGCTGATGTGCCGGTGGATGTGGATGTGGATGAGGCGGCGTCGGCCTGGTCGGCGAGCTGGCTGAGGATCCCCCTGAGGCTGTGGACGATGGTGGCTGCGAAGTGCTCGAAGAAGTGCTCGTCCTCCCCGGAGATGGGCTGTCTGGTAATGAGCTGGTTTTTGATCTGGTTGAGTCTGTGCTGGTTGCTGGCGATGCTCTCCTCGAATCTGCGGAGGAGTTCTTCGTTCATCGTTTGTTTGGTTCTTCGCCAACTTCTTGACCACTTCTTCCTTTTCTTCGTTTTATAATATCCATATAACCAAACTTACCACAAACTTAACAAACCACTGCTCAACCGGACTACCTTTCTCTGGAAAAACCACAGGGGTTCTGCAGGAGTACAATATGTTGCTGGGTGTCCAGAAATAGGAAAAAAAATGCAATAACATGGGATGCAGCACTTTCTGCAGTAGCTCGAATAATTAAAAAATACACCTAATAGCACTGTTCACATAAGCTAAACATCAGCAAGATTGAAATAAAGTTTATCCCATTGTGCCAGCCAATTTGGCTGGGAAAGTATGCTGATGTATATCTCTCACATGGTCATAGATTTCTTACGTGAACAGTGCTAATGACGTATTAGGGGGGTTCACAATAGGATAAAAATAAAACTTCAGAGTCAATTTTAAGGCCTTTATCAACAAATTTTTAAAAATCTGGCAAGATGTACAGGACTGGGTGTCCCCTGAGAAACAGAGCAAGTTCTTCATTTTTTAAAAAATTGTTCATAAAGGCCTTAAAATTAGCTCTAAAGTTTTATTTTTATCCTATTGTGAACCCCCTATTACTCACCACAAGAAAAATTCATCAGCCCCACAGTCTGATCAAGGCAATTAGTGGTTTAACATTAAGCGGACCAACAAGCCCACCAGAAAAAAAAACCGCCAGCATTTCCCCAGGCTGCCAGCTGTACAATTATTTCACAGGTACAAAAAGCCCTGGACCACTTGGCTCTTTAAGCAATTGGCGCCGAGCAAGAGCCAAGTGGTGACCTCCCATACTCCACACACCCTCCCTTTTTATACCTTTCCCCCCATGCTCAACTGACCACAAATTATCCTTATCCTTTTGCTTTTTCCGATCCTACCACTTCCCCCTCCATTGTTTGTGTGCGCACAATCATCAAACTTCCATTTCCATTTTGTAGCTGAGGTCAATCTCCTAATCTGGGAAACTGAAAACTGAGACTATTTAACGGCAAATGACCGTATCCCAGGATATCATGTCTCTGAGCCCCATGCCACCATCCCGGAAGAGGACGTTCACCATTTCCAGGAAGCTGCAACCGGGTCCCGGAATTGGAACCTCAAATATTTAAAGAGAGTTTGTTTGCCATTTTTGGGACACTGGACCGTGTCAAGGGATACAGTGTTTGCCTGGGCCTCGCCAATTCCTTGGAAGAGGACGTTCACCAATTATCCAGGATGTAGTCTTTCTGCGGCCTATGCCACTACCCCGGAGAAGACGTCTGCCAATTCCGGGAAGCTGAGACTGGGTCCCAGAAACGGAGACCCAAATATTTAGAAAGAGTCTGTTTGTCATTTCCGGGACACTGGACGGTGTCCAGGGAAACAATGATTGCCTGGGCCTCTCCAATTCCTTTGAAGAGGATGTTCACCAATTCCAGCAATCTCAGACCGCATACCAGGATAGGCCTATAAATGCCCCCCTCCTCAATAAACTTCTTGCGGACAACTGACAAACCAACCCCACCATTCTCATCAGTCAACCACCCGGTCCTATTCAATGGCTTCCCCAACAGTCAGCTCATCAATTCTTCTATCAAATCTATGCCATGTCCCGACTCAAGACAACTTCATCACCTATCTCTATTCCCCAACCAAAGCTCCATGCCCAACACCTTCCTCCCATCTTTCCGATCCCCTCTATAAAATTCGCCTCCAGCGGTCTAATGAGGATCCTATTTTTGGGAGGTTGTGGCTCTCATTCAACGGCACTCTGAATCTTGAGTCTGTTTCTAACTCCTCCATTTGTGTTGAAATAATTGTAGGGGTAGCTTGTTGGGCCATTACTTCCGACCCCCTCTATTCATCCTTTATTCGGCCAAACATTGTTGGCCGCTTATGCATACCCAGTCTAGCAAACAAGATACGAGCATTTTCACCGGTCACTGGCCCGGTGCGTTTGTTAGACGAGGTCATTCACAGTATCTCAGTGTGATGCCAATCTCCTTTGCCGTCGTGCCATAAAATAGAGGGAAAAATAAAGGAAAAAGTGACAGTTTTTGGTTAATTGTATAACTACATGATATGCAATAGTGGTCACGGGGCGGCGGAGCCGCCCTTAAACCCTAGTTTGGCAAGTGGAGGACTTCCCCTCAATCTGGGAACCCCTTCCAGACCTAGATCTGAGCCAAATTCTGCAGGGAAATCTAGGCTTTGGGACGCTGAGAGCCTCCCAGACTGCAACAGGAAGGCCTCCAGTTTGCATCAACCTTGACTTTGAGGTGGCCTCCCTCAGCCTGGAAAGGTTAAGTCCCCACAAAAACAACATCCAGGTTACTTCAGAGCTGGATTCACAAGCTGGGGGTTCAAAGCTGGCCAGGTACCCAACCTGCATGCACTTTTGCAAGCATTCAAGTCTGATCTTGAACACCAAATTTGCAAAAGTGCATGGAAGCCACATTGTATTTCATCAAGTGTATGCAATTTGCAACTGGCAAACTTTGATGCCCTACCAACAGGCTGCAGACTTTGAAAGCCTTAGTGAATCACAAACCACTCAAGAGGGCAGTTTACCCACATTTTATTTCTTTTCCCTAAGGCCCCAAGGTGGCCTACTAACACTACAAAAAAAACTCAAGAAACTGATGTCAGTTGACATGCAGTTACCATGCTAGTACTTTGATCAGTGTCTGGGTTCTTCCAGGGCACTTCCAGCTTGCTTCCAGGGTAGCTCAGCTTGGCCAGGTGCCAAGCCACAAGGCACAGCTTCTCAGTGCTCAATTTTAAGCACTGTGCCTCCAGGTGTCCTCAGACACTCAGCCTTGACAATGGACTGCACAAGTCCATGGTGCAACCTCATGGATGCCTCCCAGCCACTTGGGTACAAGCGCGTTGACCGGGAGCAACCCCTCCCAACTCAATGACCAGACTCGAACCCCTTGATGACCAGCGCACGCCAGTCATGGAGTGGGTACACAACCCACTTGATGACTGGCACACACTAGTCATTAAGAGGGTACACAACCCTTGCAATGCCGGCACACACAGGCCATCAAGAGGGTACACAACCCCTCAATGACCAGTGTGTGCCGGTCATTGAGTGGGTTGTGTACCCACTCAATGACTGGCGTGCGCCGGTCATTGAGGGCACTGCCGGCATAATTAGCTGTGCTGAGGTTATCCCAGTTAAACTGGAATGCACTCAACCAATTTAAATTTGGTTGATCTCAACTGATGAAATACAAATCCAAGGGGCCCCCCTTGGTTTTATATTTCATTGGTTGAGATCAACCCATTTAAGATTGGTTGAGTGCATCCCAGTTAAACTGGGATGACTTCATCCTAGCCAAATATGCTGGCAGTGGGGGTTGTATACCCTCTCAATGGCCGGTGTGTGCTGGCATCACAAGGGTTGTGTACCCTCTCAATGACCAGTGTGTGCCGGTCATCCAGTGGGTTGTGTACCCACTCAATGACTGGATGGTGATGTCGACCGGGAGGGATTCCTCCTGATCGACAGGTGGATTTGGTTGGCCGGGAGGTACTGCCCCCGGCCACCTGTTGTATGTTGTTGTCTGCTCCTGGTTGACATGGTTTCCCATTGTTGACCAGAAGCTTCTTGAGGGGGAGGCATTCCACCCGGTCAACAAGAGGCAGGAGGGGCTGATGCTGGCTGACAAGCCCAGGTTGGCAAACCATGGATCTCCTGAGCATTTGCCTCAGAGACCATGGATCCCAGCTGAGCAATTGCCTCAGAGCTCAGTCTTGTCTAGTGCACTGTGCACTAGAATGATGTTGTGCAAATTCCAAATATTCCAGGCTGTTCCAGCCTGGGATTCATTTGTATGAACCTGGTTATAATTGAGTATTGACTCAAGTATGCCGCATGTCAACTGCCAGCGGTTTCTTGAGTTTTTTTCATAGTGTAAATAGGGGGTTTTACAGTTGCCCAGGTGTGACTTGCATGCACTTATTCAAGTTCAAGTACATTGTTGATCACTGAGCTGCAAAAGTGCATGCAAGCCACATTGTACTACACCCCCTAATTGATTGTTTTTTTGAAATTTGGTGTTCAGGAAAAGCCTTGGCCACCAACTTACAAAAGTAAATGCAAGTTGTGCCTGGCAAAATTTGAATCCTGATAAAGGGGCTGCCGGCAGACACAATTTTGAGGCAACATGCCCAGCCTACCGTGGTCCAAACCCACCCAACTTTCATGTCTCATACCACCTTGCAGTGGTGTAAGTACAAGTCAAATAAATCTTTGCTCAGGATATCAATCCTGCTCCCACAACAATACAATGTATCAGGTGGGACAAAACAAATTACTTTACTGTTTCCCTGACACAAAAATGCTGGTTTTTGGTACACCATTTTTTGATGTATTTTAAATTGTATCAGGGGTCCCCTCCTCTTAATCAATTAAGTTTTCTGTTCTTGTATCATCTTCCCAAGTATGCAACTGTTACACAAGGTCAAGTGTGTTATTTCCTCTCATACAGTAAAAATTGGCAAAAAAAACAAGTATATTATTGTGCAATACCAATACATTCCACTATGATACAAACTGATACCAACACAGAAGATGGAATTAGTTTCAGCACTAAGGATACTGAACTGATTTGATAATTCATTCATTGCCGAGACAGGTCAAAAATTCATGTCCATTGTCTGGAAGACAGTACAGATTGTTATGCTTCAAACTCAGTAAATCCCTTTGTCTGTATTTAGATATTGATGAGGTGTACATTTTTTTAAACGTTCCTGGGCTCTTGAGTCCCTGGTGCCCAGGGGGAAAAACAGATTATAAAAAGCCATCCAATCCTGCAATTTTAATATCCCAACCAAACCAAATTCCTTACTCATCATTTCCATTGCCTGCAGGGATTTTTACCAAAACATCAATAATAGCTATGCTTCTAACTACCATTCTAGTTTCCTTAAATCTCTTACATTACTCTTATGTTGCAGCACACCCGCTCTCAACTACTCATCCTCTGGTCAAGAGAGCTGAAGAAAGATTAGCTTCAGAATTCATCCGGATACCAAGTGAAGAAAAGGGAGCAGCCACAAATTCAGAATGTGAGTCCATCTTGACATCTTTTTTTTTCCAGATTGGCTGGAATCAAAAAATTACCATATTGAATATTGTCATTTTTTTTTTGTTTCAAGATGCTGGTGAATTTGGAAAATTGGACTGTATGTAAAGTTTTCCATGTGGTATTTGTCTCTCATAGGAATGCTTAAATTGAACTATTCCCTTTTTATTTTTCCAATGAATAAATATATTCAACAAGTGGAAAATTCAGTATCCCCACTGGCATTTAAAACTGACAATGGGGGCCAATTGGGTGTCAGGAAATCAAAATTTGGTAAGTCATAGTGGACAATTTCAATCATTCTCCTTGGGTCATATTAATAACACTTGTAACATATACTAAAATGTTATCAACCCTTCAGAAGAGGTTCTTGAAAGAATACAAAAAGCTTCAGAGGTTGAAAACTTGAATGAACCACAAGTAGAAAATCTACTGGGAATTATTGGAGAACACTTTGACCACAATGAACCAGAAATCAATGGCAAAAAACTAACAACTTTGCTGGAAAATTTAAGGAAAACCAATGTCCCACTTCAGGAAATTTTAGAGAAGGAAGTCATATTTCCAGAAAAATCAGATGTCAGCAATAATCTTAGATTGGAAGAAGAGTTATACACTACCAAATGTAATGCCATGATGGAAAGCTTAACTGAAATGCAAAAAGACATGTTGAAAACAACTGTGGGGATTTTCCAAAAATATGACATTGACAACATTGGAGGATCTGATGTTAAAACTATTCTGGAAGAAATTTTGCATAACCCTAAAGTGCGGAAAGAAGAAAATTATCCTATGAAGTTTTACAATTCAATAATAAAATTCTTATTAGAAAACAAAAAGGATGAACCATTTTTGAATGTCTTGGCGATGAACACACATGTTTACAATAAGGAATATCAATCCATATTTAAAAGAAAGGCAGCTGATGTGATGGACAGTCTACCAAGTCCTATGCTACAAAATATGTTGCTAGAGTTGGTGGAATTTCGTGATCTTGTTCTTTTCAAGACCCATGGATTTAAATACATCCCTACAAATTTAGGCCCAACACCATTGAAGAAGGAGCACCACAAATTACTTCAAGCTTTTGCAGAAGTTTTGATGGGATTTTGAAGAAACTTAAAATTTTTCTTCAGTAGATTTTTTCATTCCTCCTTGTTGAATTCCTGTCTTCTTTCCTCATCCCAAATTCCACTTTTTGATTATATTTCTCAAATACATTTTAACCTGCTTGGATTTCAAATTGATTGGTGTCTATAAGTATGTTATGAATTCCTGTTATTCATGTGTTCCTGTTTCATTCTTTTCAGTATTAGAGCCTTAGTCCTTAGAGCTTATAAGCTTGACTCTTGTTTCTTATTTTTAGTTTGGGTGCATCTTATTTTCACAATTTCTTTACGCTCATCAGTCTTCTTTGATCATAACCCTAAGCATTCTATCAGAATGTGAGTGGGAAATGATATTTGGCTTTTGAGGTACCAATGCACAGCTGCAATGGCCAGAACTGGTTGTTTCTCAAAGAATGAGGACATACTACCTGTCATTTTTGTCCTGCTTCATTCATTAAAGCAGACATAAAATGCAACAACATAACCAGAAATAGGAATCAAACTGCTCATGATTGTTTTTGCTGGCATATGCCAA
Source organism: Puccinia triticina (assembly GCF_026914185.1). Classification (NCBI taxonomy): domain Eukaryota; kingdom Fungi; phylum Basidiomycota; class Pucciniomycetes; order Pucciniales; family Pucciniaceae; genus Puccinia; species Puccinia triticina. Next base: position 7,103,523 of record NC_070561.1, on the reverse strand, counting down.
GATTGGATTCATTTGCAAAAGCAAACTTCCAGCCGGGAAGAAAGCAAAGAAATTTCTGCCTGTTGAATAGAATAACAGATGTACTTTGTGCACTGCAAAAAACTTGTTGTGTTTCAGAATTCTGGCCATCTTGTCCGCTCACATCCTTCCTTTCTGACCAAGTGATCAATATCCTGTTCCTGTCCTGTTCCCTGTCCTGTCCTGTTCCCTGTCCTGTCCTGTTCCCTGTCCTGTCCTGTTCCCTGTCCTGTCCTGTTCCCTGTCCTGTCCTGTTCCCTGTCCTGTCCTGTTCCCTGTCCTGTCCTGTTCCCTGTCCTGTCCTGTTCCCTGTCCTGTCCTGTTCCCTGTCCTGTCCTGTTCCCTGTCCTGTCCTGTTCCCTGTCCTGTCCTGTTCCCTGTCCTGTCCTGTTCCTTGTCCTGTCCTGTTGTCACCTGTTCAGTTACCTGTTCAGTACCCTGTTCCTGTCCCCTGTTCCTGTCCCCTGTTCCTGTCCCCTGTTCCTGTTCCCTGTTCCTGTTCCCTGTCCCCTGTCCTGATTTGTATGGCCAAGTGGCCATGACTTATCTTCTGTTCCCTGTCACCTTTCCTGTCCCCTGTTATTGCTTTTAGGCCCCCCTTTGGATCTTGCTGGGGGGCTCTCTAGTTGTTTGGTTAAAGTCCGCTCCTTGGACATGAAATAAAAATCATTGAGTCTGAGCACAAAGCAACCTCCTTCCATGCTCCTCGGTCCTATCAGTTACCCCAGATAGTGCCTCCCCCTTTGTTGCCTCATCTTCTTGAGCTGAAATCTTAACATTGTGCAGTGCAGGAGGCGTCCACTCAACGTCTCAGCCACAGTGCGCGGTAGCTCAAAAAGCTTTGCACATTGCAAATGAAAACCTGAAAATTCCTATTTTTTTCTGCCAGCCGGTTATATAGAGCTCCAACGGTTTCAGATTGTAGGCAGCCCGGTGAGGGGAAAGTCCTACAGCTGCTCTTGTGGCAGTCCATAAAACATCAAGCAGAAAAGGATCAAAAACAGTGATAGCAGGGTGGGGTGGATTTGTTGAGGGACTGAGGGAGTGGATACCCTTTTCAGAGGTTTAGGAATGATAATCAGAGGAATCAGGGTCCAAAAAACAGTAGGGGGATTCAAACCACCTCCAGGAAGCGGTACAGGTCTGCATTTCCAGGAAAAAATTCCCCTGCCAAAAGAACACTCCTGGGACCTGGAGTTTGAGTCCCCCTGAATGTTCAAGTACAGGAAAGAAGACCCAGAAATCACTTCCAGGAAAGGGAGGAGGTTTTTTCCAAGTATATTCCATTGCGCCAGTTTCCATTGTGATGATGAGTTTGTACCTCCTAAACTCATCAACACCCACCACACCACTGGTTTGTGCTCTAGATGGATGGTAAAAACTGGCCATTAAAAAGTTTTGAGTCATCTCAACAACCTGTTTTTACTGGTCATCAAGCAGCTTGAGTTCTCTCAATGACCGGTAGAAGCTGGTCATTGATAGGGTTTGGGTCCTCCCACTGACCATCAAGGGTGAAAGCGCTGCGCTTCAAAAAGCGCAGCGCAGCGTGAAGCGCAGCGGTTTTGGTGGCCGCTGCGCTGCGCTGAAAGTAGCGGCCCCGCCCGCTGCGCTACCGCTTTTTGTGTCGGGGAAAAAGCGGGCCCCCGCTATTTTCAGCGGTAGCGCAGCGGGACTGGCGCTGCGCTACCGCTTTTTGGGCTGACCGCGCAGCGGTTCCCCGCTGCGCTGCGCTAAAAGACCGCTTTTTTGTAGCGCAGCGCAGCGTTTCAGCCTTGTGACCATCCAGACTGGTTTGAGGAGCTTGAGTTCTCTCAATGACCGGTCAGACCGTTCATTGAGAAGTTGATTCATCTTAATGACCAGTTTCTACTGATCATTGCGCAGCTTGAGCCCTCTTGATGACCGGGCAGACCGGTCATCAAGAGGGTTTGATTCCTCCCATTGACTGTCCAGACTGGTCATTGAGAAGCTTGAGTCATCTCAATGACCAGTTTGTAATGTTCATTGAGCAGCTTGAGCCCTCTTGATTACTGGTCTGCTTGGTCATTGAGAAGCTTGAGTCATCTCAATGACCAGTCACCAGGGGAGACTTTGATGCACTCTCCAGAGAGTGCCAGAGTCTAATTTTATGTTGTTCTGGGTCTGATGTGAGTCAGATGTGGATTAGGAAATGATTGATAAATTCTTCAGAAGTCAATGGGAAGTGTGTCAGAAGTGATGTGGAATTGTCACAGGACCTTGTGCAATTTTGTATAGAACCATTTAATTTTCAAAGGATAACCTAATTACAACCTGTAATGAAATCATAGTTAATCAATGCCCAATTATTACTCATTTATGAAAAATTTCTGTTGATCAATTTCTCTATGTCAAAGGGGTTCCACACAACGTAAATGCAACTTGTGGGTGCTTTCATGGCTTTCTGACCAGTTTTTACTTGTAATAGAGATTTGAAAGGCCCCTCCAGTTATCTTTCACCCTAATGTACGCGTGTCAGCCTTAGAGTCAACACAGCTGACCTAAAGTCTGCCTCTTTTCTACTTATTACATATGAAATTACTTCATATCTTTTTCATCTTAAGAGATATAATTGTTTTGACTTCATTTTCTGTTTCCTCATGCAATTTTAACCCTAGTTACAACTTAACAATTCTTTGTAACTATACTCCTTCCCTGAGTTCTTGAGTTGTGGCGCGCATGCGCAGTTGTGACGTGTCAGCGCTACCAGGCGCGCCAAACACATGTACATATGTAATTACATAAGCAAACTGTGAAAATTTTCGAAGTCAGGATCCCCCTTGCCTGAGGAGGATCTACAGACTTCAGCACCCCAGATAACCCAGGATCACCACCACAGAGATTACCACGCTCCCAGTATACCTACCGTCACAGGCGCCTAGGATATTGACAGTAAGTAAACTCTTTCACTGAACCTTGCTTATCCAGAGTGAAACTCTGTTGCTCTTGACTGTTTCTTCATTTCTTATACTCTTCCAATCTTAAAAGATCAAAAGGTTATCTCTGGTTAAGACCTATAAAACCAGAGCAGAGTAGTAACCCTACTTCTGAATCCCACCAACGTTTCCTTGTTGTGAGTGGAGGCTGTTGCACTCTTTTTGGCCTGGCACAGCTGGCATCCAACTTTTCCAGGTTGAGAATAGCCCAGATCAATTCATAAAGACTTAAAGTCTAGGCCTGATCTTCTCTCTTTTTCTCTTTCTTTCTTCTCTCACTGTTTGTATTTCTTTATCCCAATAAATCCAACCAGATTCCCCCCTTTTTTCTTGTGTCCTGTTGTCACACAAGAGACACAGGCTCACAACGCGCGTACACAAAGGGGAAATTTGTGAAGTGGAAAAAAACTCACATGCATGTGCATGGAGACATTGGAAAACAAACAAACACAAAAACAACTCACAAGCTTATATATGTTAAGAAGCCAGGATTTCTAGCTGAAATCTGGGACCACACACCTCAAAGCTTGACTTGACTCACATTTTCACCCTACATTCATCCTTTTTTTGGCTCAATTCTAGATGATACCGGCCTTCTTTAGGGAAATATGCCAATTCAGGTAGGCCTTTCACATCATTCTAACAGGGGTGTACATGTTGTAGATCTGTGTGAGGCCCAAACTGTGATTTTTAACCAACTTACACACGCACACATGGCAGTTAAATTAGCAAAGTGAAAACAATGACCACCTTCATACACATGGAAATGATATGAATTGAACCCCAAGAATTCATCTCAATTACCAAAAAGTTCAGATTGAATTATGATTTGCTTCTGGCCATTGTGTCTTAGTGGTTTCAACCACATTCCAGTTACAGTCGTTACATTATTTAATGGGAATGGGAATTCAAGCTCCCAAATTTTCCCACTAAAATAGTGCAGAGTATATTTTGAGTTATGCAGATCGGCAGCCAGATCCCTCTGTCGGCCCTACAGGGCCCATGCTTCCCCAATCATCAAATTGTGTGATTTCCACTCCACAATGCCAAATCGCAAAGGATGCCATGTTGATTCATCAACCCCTACGCCAAATTACTCGCTGTGGAGTTCTGGAAGGAGAAGATGCCTGTCAACAATGTTAAGAGAGTTCTTCACATTAATTTTTCAATCAGCTTGATATACCGATGGGTTGAACTTTTTGACAATACAGGCTGTGTCATAAGAGACCCCAATGAGCTGCTATTTTGTGTTGGACTTCGTCTAGGCTGGCAAACAGGGTGTGCATTTTGATTGAACATCCTCTTGGTTGTTTGTAGCAAAAAGGTGCAACCAGGATCATGTTACCGCCGCTTCCTTGTCTGGGTGGCTTGGGGACAAAGACAGTGTAGGAGAAAGAGATTGAGACATCTTTTCCCTTGATTTTGTCTTCCTGGTCTTCATTTTCATCTTGATGAGGGCTTGAAGGCGGGCTTCCGAGGTCAGGCATTATCCCGTCGAGAGGCATGATTCAAGAGTGAAGCAATCAGCAGCAGTCAATAGCTCCCCCCCCCATCCCCCCCAATCCATTGCCTGCTGGAGATCTCAAGAGTTTGTTTGAGTATCTGCATAAATCAAAATATACTCTGCACTATTTTAGTGGAAAATTTTGGGAGCTCAAATTCCCATTCCCATTAAATAATGTAATGACTGTATGTTCCAGTTGACTTCTGCATGACTTCTGAATGGTTTATGCATGAATCCAGGATCAGTTTCATATCATTTGTGGATTAGTTCCATAATTTTCCATTAATTCTTACCCTACTTTCATCAAAGGCATCCAGCACAGTTACGGAAAAAGGGTACAGTATGGCACTCTCTGGAGAGTGCTTCAAAATCTCCCCTGGTGAGTATTTACTGGTCATCAAGCAGCTTGAGCCCTCTTGATGACCAGGCAGAACAACCATGAAGAGGGTTTGAGTTCTCTCAATGAATGGTCAAACCAGCCATGAAGAAGCTCCTGTCACCTTGATGAACAGTTTTTACTGGTCATCAAGCAGCAGCGGGAAGATGGCAAAAAAAAAACCTCCCGGGGGTTCAGTTCAGTTTGGGGCTGAGGTTTGAAAGTGTTTGGTTGCTCTGTTTTGCACCAGCTTTTTCTGATTTGCTGGAGCTCCTGGAGTTTCTTCCCGGTCAGGGATCCAGGTCCGCAGGAGGCTTTTTAGGTTGTGCTTTTTTCCCTGGAAAGTCTGACCTGGACAGCTTTCTGGAGGTGGTTTGAAACCCCCTAGTGTTGGAGAGGCAGAGAAGGGATGCAGAAGGTTAAGAACTATGAAGATTGTGGAATTGAATGTTGGAGATGCGGAAGATAATCAGGGAATAGGCTCCAAATCTTGGCGGAACTCAGGAAGAAACAGGATCAGAAAGTGATGGTATCCTCCTTGAATCAGGATTGAAATTGCATGGGGTATCTTGTGCAAGCTCAATCTTAGACTATAATTTCAAGTTGAACTTATAGTCTAAGCTGAGCATCATGCACCTGAAGCTTGTTTCCAATGCACCTCTGCCGCTATGAAACCAAAAAGGGTTGGAAAACAACCAGAACAACCAACACAACAACTGTGCAACACTCCGCAACCGGAATAACAGCAAGAACAAAAATTTTGATGCAGAGATAATCTGTGGACACAAACATAGATGGAAAAGGGGCAGAATCAAGAAAACAATGTTGGGGAAAGAAACCTAGCAGGAAGAATGTAATGGGATGGGAAAGCTGCGCCAGCGGAGTCTAAAACTTAAAATGGAGGAGGCGGAACCTTACATATCCTGGTCCGCTGCCTTGGGGGTGTGGCTGTGAGATCTTGAACAGAAAGTGTCTTGAAGATTGGTCTGCTAGCTCTGCTCCATAAAACAAATTTAACAGCATTTTCTGGCAAGGGCAGGCAGTTACATTATCAAGTTATCCATTAATTTTATCTGTAAGTTGAATTTTGATGGCCTATATGTTTGTTTATTGGCAATTCAAATAAAACAGAGCTTTGTGTGGTTATAAGGAATCATTTTTTCAACCTTGGAGACATAGGCTTTACATCTGTAAGAAATTATCCCTGAAAAGAAACCTGAAATCAGTTATCCAAGCAAATAGTTCCAGAGAACTGAATTTTTTACCTAGATTTAATGATTAAAAAGCAGCCAGTGAGCCAATATGTAAATACAATGAACATATTTTAAGAGGACTATCAAGCAACAGAAACATACAATAACAACTCCATTGCACATCTCTACAGCTTTTTACAGTCAGTTGCAGACAGATTTTCATTGGGATAACTGCCCCCCCTTGGTACTGGTCTGAACACCACACCAGCCAAGGATATTTTTCTTGCCCCTCCGCCAATTTCTTGGAGGTTTTGGATCCCTCAATTTGACAAAAAAAAGAATGAAAAAAATACAAAAAAGGGAATTTTCAAGGTTTTCATTGCAGTAGGGAATGCCCAAGGCAAATTAAGTGGACACGGGTACTGCACCCGTCTTTTCACCCAAACCCGACACCCGGCACCGCCTGGCGGGTACCAAGGGTACTTTTGGCGGGTACCCTCCTTAAAGCAAAATGATTGGAAGGAGGGAGGAACCCCTCCTTTTGGTTGCTTTGGGTTGGGCCTGTGCCGCTCAGCCAATGATGTCTCCGGTACTGGCCATTGGGGGAGTCAAGAATCTCTTGATTGCCTGTACGGGCAGCCTGAGGGCCCAATCCCCGAGCAAACTCAGGGGCCTTTGGCGGGTTCTGCGGGTACCCGGGTACCGGGCCGTTTTTTCACCCAAAGCTGACACCCGACACCGCATCCGGGACCGCCTGGCGGGTGCGCGGCGGGTGTGTGGCGCCCGCGGGTTCCGGGTACCCGAAGGCATTTCCTAATTTGTAGTGCATGAAGCGTTTTGAGCTACCGCGCACTGTGGCCGGGACGTTGAGTAGACACTCCCTGCAGTGCGCAACGAGTTTTTTGCAGTGCACAAAGTAAATCTGTAAAAAAATATTAATTAGATGTGATAAAGTTATTTTTAATATTAGTTGATTAAAACTTCAAATTAGTCTTCCTTTGGACAAGCAGTTGGTACTGGTAAGGGTTTAGAACTGTGCAAATCAAGAATGAGGATTTGGGAAGAATGGTATACTGCTATGTAAATGTGAGTATTTTTTTCAGTGGCTTTTCCTCATTGTGGGAAGATCTAGAGTGATAGGGTGGTGTATTGATGATTTTACTTGAGGATTGCAATGGCAATGAGTGCTTGGCCTCTAGTACTATAAGTAACCCACACCACAACCGCCTGGAACTCCGCCCTGGATGCTAGATGCAGGCAGGACATTGGCTTTAGTCACTACTGGATATGCCTAAGTTTCAAAAATCAATTGATTAGCATCTGGCCTTTTTTCCTGAAAAACAAAATCTTGATGAAGTACATATTTGGAAACAGAACTCACTTTGCAGACAGCAAGAGCTTTAGTATCAAGAGAAAACTTGTATGGTGAAGACTTTATCATCAGGTTGGTGACACAAGGCCTCCCAAGAATTGAGATACATTTCTTAGCCACTTGGGGATTGAAAGGGACAAAAGATTGTCCCCCGTCATGTGTTATATAATCATGATGGCCTTGGAATTTATTATTCTGAAAGACATTTCCTTCTGCTAGAACAGTGCTTCCTGATCCTACTTCAAATGTTGCACCTCTTTAACCCATAATTTTAATACTTGATCAGTCCTAGCTAAAATCCAAAAAACCCTCTGCCCCCCCTTTACGTGATAACAATAGAAAGAGACCAAATTCTCACATAGCATTTGTGTGGAGGTTATTATAGCTGAAAACAACAAAGATATTGTAAGAAAGGGTAATAATATATATTGCAATCAGACCAGGTTGAATTGATGGAATTCTTACTTACTAATGTAAAAGCACCTTGGAATTCCCAAAACCACCTGTTTTTGGACTCCTTCCTGAGGTAGAATCAATGCAGCTGGTGAAATAATTAATTTTATCCATGGTAATCTTTTATTTAGTGGGTACTTTGGCACATATGTTTGAGAGAAATAAACAAACTTGTTAGCCATAGTTATTTCATCATTGGCGCCTGCAAAGAATATGGCCCAGTAATGATGGCTTAAAATAAAAAATATTTTGTGATTCCATAAGTTCAATGAGCAAATTGTTATGATTCATGATTGAGGGAATGTGAAATCACTTGTGGCACCGCGCCGACCATTCAGTTTTTCCTGAAATTAGGTTGTTGGATATTGTGATACCAGTGTTTGCTTGGCCTGGAAGTTGACCATCAGAAACAATCATTTCTCGACCTATGTTGCTGAAAGTACAATGATCAATCCATATCTGAAAATTAAAAGATTGGAAGTCAAAATCCTGCGCCTGTTTGTCTAGGAATTGGAGAAAAATTACATTCTTTGCAGCCTTGATGGTGAGTCCATCCCCTCCCCAGACCTGTTGATTAGTTTAAATCCAGAAACTATGATTGAGTCAGAGTGTTTGATTTTAGGAATTGGGCAAGAAATCAGGTAACCTGATAGTCACACTGACAAGATGTGGATTCAGCCATGTAATGTGGATATTCTAGCAATGGTAATGCACAATTGAATGAGTTTGAAGGGGTTTAGAAACATTCTGCAAAGTGAAAAAATGAAGACAGACCTGAATGATGATGTTCTCAACATTGTATAGAGTAATTCTATGAAAAATAAGAATAAATCAGTTTCATTGAAGTTCAGAAGAAAAAACAAAGATTTGAAAGCTTGCCCTTTGCCCTTGATGATTGCTGATTTACCAACACCCAACAAAGTCTTTCTACTTGCAATCATGAGGGGGGTCAATGGCGAGGGGTCTAGTGAAACCTATAAAAGCAAAATTTTCATCAAGAAGTGTTTGACTGGAAACTGTGAATCACACTAATATAGCTCGTTTTTTCAGGCATGCATACAAGTATATTTGCCGGAGAGTTTTGGTCTATGGTGCACCAATTATCTGAATTCAATCACAGCAGTCAGTTACGAATGTTGGAAAACTCAGTACATACTAGATGAAAACATACTATCATTTTTTGCTAGCTGTACTTTCATTCCGTTTGAGCAAGGCTTCCAAGGCTGGCTAAAATCCATCAACAAGGACCACAATACAACATCAGCTCGGGTGCAAAAGAGGGACAGAAGTCCGACCCAGTTGAGCCCTATTTACCATCCCTGGGCGGTGATCTTAGCAGGCGAAGTAAAGTCGTAAGTCTTGTCGATCAGGATGACTCTCGGCACGCTGTCGGCCAGCCAGGCCTGCAGTTCGGCGGGATCCTTTGGGGTTTGAGGGGCGGCACTCCCGCCGCCGGTGGCTTTGGAGCCAAAGCCAAAGGGCACAGGTCGTGTCGGCCCTGCGGGCTTGGCGGGCTTGCGAGTTGCACCCTGGATGGGGCCGGGCCCCAGAACAGAGACCATCACCAGGAGGCGCAGGATGAAGGATGGTGGACCAGCCATTGAATGTTCGAGAGAGTGCCGGATTCCCTGCGCATCAATGTCGAAACAACGGCAGTTTAGCTGAGTCTTCGGGGCGGGAAGTGGATGCTGAACCTGTAGCCCCCCAAGCTGATAGGAAAGACGTGTGCCAGGCATGTCAACGAGTCCCTCTGATTACTTATGGAGCGCGGAAAGGCCATATGGTAACTAGCATTAATGCATAGACGACAGTTTCTAGCCGTCCAACGGGCTGTTCAGCTCTTCGACACGCACATCGCAGATAACAAAATGGTTTTTCATTTTCACCCCGGTTGCCATTAACCAAACCACTGCGACTGCGACTTGTGGTAATTATGAAATGCTTCGTTCATGTTGTCGTCGCAATTCTGTTGGTTATGTCTACCTGGTTGTTGACCTTTCACCCTCCTTTTTCATTTTGTCTAGCTGAACTCTTGATCAATTTATTGATCACAGCGACCCGCGAATCCGGAGGAATGCGTACATTGGCGGACCTCGCACTGAGGACGAACGTCGCATGCGACCGACGTTCTGTTCGGCTACTGTCGGGATGGGATCGTGAGCCTGCATATTCATAGTGCGGGAGGCGAAACCGGGAACCGAGATCAGCGGCATGGCAGGCCCATCGGGTCGATGGATAGGCATCCAATATTGATCCTGTATACTTGGGCTGTCTGTGGTCTAGCCATGAGGACTTCGGCCCAGTCCGGGCGCGCAAGTTCGGCCAGCATCTCAAGCCGAGTATCGGTTATCGGTGTCACCGTGAGCAAGCCAGCTATCCAGTGCGCGGAATCCATGGCGGCCGAACCAGGGCAGCACCCCAAAGAATGCTGCAATGTGTGTACTGAAGGAGTGGGCACACTGCAGGCATCATCAAAGGCAGCTCGATCGCGGATCAGAGGGTAAAAGCCAGCCCCGGCGGCCCTGATCATCCGGCCCGGGAGGCCCTTTGTGGAGGGCAAGGCGGCCCCGACCAGCCCGCAGTGAGATCGATTGGAGGTGTCTGGGCGACTCGGCCGGCCGACCAGCCGCTCGCCGACACCTATGGCAGTGGAGAGCTGCCATCTGAAAGACGAGTTCCCAGATGCTTGGGAAGGCGCCTTTTAGATGCTCTTTTCCGACTTGGCGGGCGGCTTAGAGCCGCTCGAGCTGCACGGAGTGCGCCTGCCAAATCCCTCGACTCCATTTCTGTGTCCGTAGTCCTGGCTCCACCGGACCTGGCACTCCAAACCTGTGCTAGCTTGTATGCAAATACGTACTTTTATGGAAATACTACATACAATCCGTTGTAACACAAAACAATTCTGATTAAATTTTTACATTTGACTTTCACTTCCTTCAACCTCGCCTTGGCCATGGTATCCGACAGACACAAATTCCACCGTTCTTCCCGACTTCCCGCGCGAGAAACTCGGCTACAGAGGCAATACCGACTCGCAAAGAAAAAAGAAGCTGAAGATGAGATGGCAGCGTACCATGCGGACAATGCTCGACGGGCTGCCGAGCGAGCCGTACGAGTTTTAGATGTGAATCCGCCCGATTTTGCCAAGGACTATTCCGCTGGCCCGGCCACGTATGACGGACCATCGTACTGGGAGGATGAAGAAAATGTTGATCAACATGAGGAGACACGCGCCGAGATAGGTTCATATTATCAGGGTTTGATTCAGCAACAGAGATGGCGCAACTGGACCGACGTTTTTGATGCCCTTTTTCCCGCATACACCCTGTTAAAGCAAGTCACGAACGACTGGACCTTGCCTGGCTCTTTTGATGATAACTCAAAAAAGCTCTGTAACTGTGAATCTCACCAGAAAAAAACTCGACCAGTCGACTTGGTTGACTTATTAGGTGTGTATTTACCTGATGATTTTGATTTTTATCTCTAATTTAACTGACATTTAAATATGATTGTTCTATGTCCAGGCCAGCAACGCAAAATGATATCGTTTTGTCTTTGCACCCCCGACCCGGTACAGATCATGGCACACAGTTACCTGGCCAGCACTCCAATATTTCCCCAAACCGCCTTTTCACTGCGACTCCTAAACTTTTACGATCTACTCTGGAACTTGTGTAATGCAGCCGCCACGCCATTTGCTGAAGTTCTTCGTCGTTGGAACGAGTCAATTTCAATGCGGCTTTACAATAAAAAGGAGACTAAGGTAGAGGGTATTTACTGTTCAATGGGGTTTGCGTATCTTACTCCTTCCTGTCAACACCTCCTGTAGCCCCGCGACCTCCGCCGCACTTTGATAGCCGCAATTGATGTATATCGCTTGCTTTTAGCAAAGCATCAGACTGTGGTTGAAACGTTCTCGTCAGATTGTCCTCAAGATATACTAGCTCAACGATCATGCCCAGCGTGTTTTGGAGCAGCCCTCCCAGTCGCCAATCCCACTCAACCTGCCGATACTCAAGAGATTTTTGTTTGCCTTGATGGCAACTTTCAGCACAGACATCACGAACGAGCCTCAAAGAACCACCTCCCTCTACAAACTCCAGACATGTTTCTGAAACCCGAGGAAATTGATGCGGCCAAAAGGAACATTATTTCTCACGAACAAGCTCAAAAGAAGACTCAAATTGCGGTGAGGGTTATATCTGGTACCTGTTGCTTGAACGTTGGCTTATGGTTATCACTTAATTGAACGCAGAAAGATCGATGTTCCGATCAGCATAAAGCTGCAGACGACAAGCGGAACGCAAGCACTTGGAAGGGCTGCGATGACACAGGCCTCATGGTTTGCTGTTGCTGTCACGACTCTCTAGTCTATTTCTGTAATATTAACCGGGCGGGCGAGGGAAGATGCTTGCCAATGGCTATTCTCGAGCGGCTGTTCAAAGAGATACAGCCTCAGATGAAACTAAGAGTACTTTACGATATTGGCTGCTCCCTCGATAAGTTCATCAAAATAGTAAGCTTCTGAGTTGCATGCTAGAGCTTCATTCAGCGTAAAAAAAGTAGTCTCATTTTTTTGTTGGAAACACAGCGTAAACTTCTTCCATCCGAAACACCCAGGATGAAGTTTGCGACATCAATATTTCATTCATATGTACATGAATGGGAATGCCAAATGAAGTACAATCCCAGGTACAACGTTGGGTGGGGTCTTTCCGATGGAGAAGGCTTGGAGCGGCTCTGGTCTTACCTCTCTCCCCTTGTCAGCTTCCTCCGAAATGCAGCAAGAAACCATTGGCTCAATTCGCTCAACCATCGCAGCCTGTTCCACAACCAACTGGTAGTAGAAAAACTTGGTTGGTCTGTCTCATTTGATGATTCCGGCAATGCTTTCCTAATGATCTTGTTTGATTAGTCAACACTCTGCAGCAAAAGTTTATGCTAGCATTTGCCCATCGAAAACACTCACAAGATCTACTTTTCAAGCTGCAAGCTGAGCCAAACAAGCACGCGCCAGATCAGTCAAGATTCACTGTAGAATTCTTTAGAGCAGAGTGGGAAAAGCAGTTATCCTTTCAAGGAAATAGCCGTAGCGATACCGAGGTGATGGAAAAACTGGCGGTATTCTTTGAACGAGAGGAGTTCTTGAAGTTATCGGCGTAAGCATCTATGAACTGCTTTTGTTTCAAGCAAATCTTCTTTTGAGTTTTCATTCCTTTCCAAACATCAGCGATCTATTTCTTTCTACCCTGGAATCATCAAATTTGAACTCTAATCGTGCTCATGCAATGAACATTCTGCAAGACATCCAAACGCTTCAACGTGCTCAAGAGAACGAAGTCTCCTCTATTGGCGGTGATTTTTCCGATTTAAGTCCACAAGACAGTAAGTTGATTGTTTCAGTGCAACAAACGAGCATCATCCAGCTTATACCAATCTCCCCCTCCATATCCAGAAGAACAGCAGCGACAGAAGATATTGCTCTGGAGCGCAAAGTCTGCTTTATTTAAGGTAGCAATTGAATTGCAGGCGGAAACGCAGCCTTTGCAAGCGTCGAAGGACCGCGGCGAACGACTTGGCACTCGACTGAAAGAAAAAATCTACGCTGCTCTTAAAAGACGAAAAAACGGGGTCGTCAAAGTTATCCAGACGTTCTGTGATCGCCGGGAGTCTTACCTCACAAATTATGCGCCTGAAGACTTACAGTTACCCGAGAACAAGGTCTTTGGCTACAAAGAGTTCATGAAGATGAGTCTCAACCACCCATTCTGGAACGATGGTTACATGTGCCTCTCAAAGGATCCCTGGGCAGTTGATCCAGTTGTACGCACAGGGATTCATGCCATGCTTGGTCTGGATCGCGCTTATGAGGAGATCATCCAGCTCAAAGTCGAGCTGAGACGTTCCCTGTCTTGGGGTATATCTCATTGGAATCGACTCAAGAAAAGTATAGATCAATCAGTTGAGGGTATGCAGAACTCGATCATCAGTGTGCTTTGTTGTCTTTTAGCTAAACAATGGTTACAACAGGTGACAATCAACTCGATAGCCGCTTGAAAAAGACATTTGGTGAAGTTCAACTTGCTGGAGTAAGCAATCGTCCAGGTGGGATCTACCAGCTGCTAGGTGGTGATCTCTGCTTCGCTAAAGTCGACCATGAAAGCCTCATGATCCACTGGAACAATGCGATTTCAAACATGCTGGACGCCAAACTGATATTGCGTGAAATCTTACCCGACAAATGGTTCTGCATGATTGAATCATTGATTTCCCCTGTTGACACCGAATCAAGCAGTTTGGATGTTCAATTGGAGCAGGAAGTTCTTAAACAACAAGACTCTGATGGTGAAGATAATGAGGGGCCAAACGAAGATGATAACTTATTTGAAGATGAGGACTAAGACCTTGTATAGAGGATTGTAATAAATTTTGAACATCCATATTCTCATTCACCAAAATTAATATCCTGTGGTGATATGTGTATCATATTGGACCTTAAGAGAGAGCACTCCAGAAAAACACACACATGCCGTCTTTGCCTGTTGGATCACTCAGCCCAACTGGCTCCTCAGCCACAGACGGGTCATTTTCCTGCTTCATCGCTGGAACTGCGTCCATATGGGAGGTTTTCGCCTTGTTTTGACCGCAATGTTTAGATCTGTTTCTGGTAAACGGCGGGGATGAGAGATTTTATTTTTCCTGCGCATCATGTTCAAGTGCAAAGAAAAAGTGTGGTATGTTGCACACAATGTTTTTTTTTTCAAGTTAGATAGGAAACCCTACTAGGAAAACCTACAAGTGTGGTAATCATGTGTGTTCAATTAGAAAAATTCTTTTATGTGGTCATGGAATAATTCTAAAAGAATGTTTTGACATCATATTGACTTTGATATACTATTGATTTGATGAAATATTGATGCATTCTTTGTAAGCACAGTCATAGACTCTCTTCAAACATATGTAGAGACATGAAATATGTTCAGATAGTTCAGACATGGCCCTACATTGAAAGGGACTGACTAAAAATATTTGAGCGCTTCCAAAGTATGTATTAATACTTCACTAGGTTAATTAAAAAATCTTAAATGCTTTGGAAGCACTCCAACATATGTAGTCACTGTTCCAACATATAAAGAGTCTTGAATCATCCTAAATGTGTACCTATTTCAAACCTGGCCCCTATTTTCAAATGGAATTTCTCTACTTTGACAAGATGTCAACTCTCATGTCTTTTGAGCCTCTTGATTTTAGTGCATGCAAAGTTAACAGTTGTAACTGAAGTCAACTTGATTTTGCTTTCTTGTCACTCCCAATGCTTTTTGCAAACCATCAAACCCATAAAATAAATATCTAGCACCACGATTAAACTGCTGCCTGTGATGGGGAAACACTATTAAAAACATGTTTGGTTTTTCCATCAAATCTTATCAAAAAGGTAAGAAATTATTGACATTATTTCTCCTAAATTTTATTCATTCAAAGTTGACTAGCATTGAATCTGTTATAATTTTCAGGGGTTAGATTTCTCTTTCAATTTGCATACAAATGGCAGGTGCTGCCACTATCAAGCAGTTTTAGATGGAGATCCTTGTTGGACAATTGATTCCCATCTTGCAATCTACTTCATCAAGATAAAGAGTCAGATCTTGTGCATAACTTTCCTAATATAATACTTGATGAAGATCAACTTAATCAGCCCTATCCAACTGTTAGCTGGCATGACTGCAGCAAGAAAAAATCACCTCTTCCCTGGAAAACTGGGCTTGTTGTATATTGTGCAGTTGTACCCTCTCCCTGCACATCTTGTGTCTCAAAGCGCCCCATTCTGCTAGACCTAAAATAAAAGGGCAGGTGTACCGCCAGAACATCAGCTCCTTGGCCTGATACTCTACTAGAAAAAAAAGGAATAGAGATATTGTGCTGCCATAAAGGAGCCAAAAATTCTATAGTAGTTGTGCATATGAGTCAGCTCATCATCCAGAGTTTCACTTGACTGAACCACATTTATCACAATCTAAAGGGGTAAACTAACAATCAGGGACTCAATCTTTAAATGAGGAAACCATCAAATTGATCATGTTACAATTATCCCATGAATAAATCTTGTTAAACAATCATCTGTGTAGTAGATTGGCAGCCAAATCCAAATGCCCAGTAATTTGCACTCAATATCCCAAATATAATCATTACATCCAATTAAACTATTTCCTTCCATCAACAAAATCTTGGCCTGGAATTCCCATATGTCTGCAAATAAACTTTGAACTGATGTAAAAATGTCCCTCTTTGAGCAACACTGTAACAGATACAATACAGGTATTGGTATTGTATCTGTATTGTATTGTTTTTTGCTGCCAATACATGTATCTGTATTTTATTGCCAAACCAATATGATACACAGAAATTCCTTTCTGTGTATCCAATACACACAGATACATGATGTATCAGAGTTATTTTGATTGGATTTGCACACAATCAAATACAAATAGCTTTGAGGTACCCATGTCCAAGACAGTTTTTTCAGCCACCATTGTGCGCGCGGGCCGATACAAGTGCTACAAGCACTGAGGCTGCTCACCACCAACCGCCGTGTGCGCGCAGGCCAAGCGCGCCTCAGCGCTTGTACTGTTGGATTACACGCAATCCAACATTACGAGCGCTGTAGGCGCTGACGCTGCTCACCAGTCACCAACCACCAGGCTACGCACAAACTAAAACAACACAATTCACTTTTTATGACTAATTCTGTTCATAATTTTTTTTCCTGTTCATTTTATATGGGAAACAGTAACAATTGAAACAAAAGAAAGCAAGCTGAAACACAGAAAAGAAAACTGCAATGCCACAAGTCTAAGTGCTGTCGCAGCTTGTTTTTTGGTTTGCATTTAAACTACAGAGCTATTTGCACCAGATGTTTCAATTTGTTCGATAGGTAGCAGTTTTATCCATCCCATTTGTAGCCCACGCAGGATCTTCCAGGTCGGCTCTATCTTCATGCTTTTGATTGGCTTGTTCCGCAGGCATTCTTCAACATTCAGTGTGTTTGGTGAAACGACAAGTTTGAGCTTGAAGGTTGCAAGTCCTGCATCGGTGTTGGTACCAGGCCATCCCCGAGAGTCACCCCCACTTGCAGCTAAAGGCTCAATTAGTTATGCATTTCGCCGGGGTTAACAGGTATGAATTGTTTGCATATGCTCACAGAACATGTTCCCTAGCACTTCGGTGAGGTATTTCTTATTTTTGACAAGGCTTCCTGCCGAAGTGATTGAGGAGTAAGTAAATTGGCCAACAAGAATGCAACCCAAGATGAGCCAAGAGCCATACCTCTGCATACATCGGCATATTCATTGAAACCAGAAGGTTTCCTTTTGTTACGGGGAGTTCGGGCCATGTTCGGAACGTTCATGCTCGGAGGAACTTCAGTATTCAAAGTGACCTCGCTGCTAGGACCGACCTCCGTGCTAGGACCGACCTCCGTGCTAGGACCGACCTCCATGCTAGGACCGACCTCTGCGCTAGGGCGGACCTGGGTTATAGGACCAATCTCAGCGCTAGAAACAACCATTGTACTTGGGCCATCCCCCGTACTCGTACCAAACATTGTACTCGTACCGACCATCGTACGCGTACCGAGCACGGGACTCGTACCAGCCATTGTACCCATACCTACCATTGTACTCGTCCCAACCTCGCAGCTAGAGATGACTTGGGTGGTTGCACCAATTCGGTGAGGTGGAGGTCCCCTCCCTTGTGTTCCTGCTGCGTACGAGTGGAACCCGCCAACTGGATCACCCTTGTCCATGAGAGTCCGCAGGAACTGATTCGCAATGAAGCTACCTCCTTGAGAAAAGAAATTTTTTGTGTGATCTTGTGATGCGAGTACGAGAAAACCTTCGATATGAGCCTCATCACTCAGTTCTTTTAACTTCAGCGAGTCAATAAATCAGCAAATAAACTCATAACGTGTTTGATCAAACATGTGAAAGACTCACTTGACCCTCTATGTTGTCACGCCATTTACTGACATTGGCGATGACGGTCCGAATTGATTTCACTTTCTTGTTTGCATCGAAACACTCTTCCAATTCTTCAGTACAAGCAACAGGCTTAGGGAGAGTTTCTTTGTAAGTCACTGAGACATCCTTGTTTCGCTTTGATAGATGAACACCGGCTGCAGGTTTGTGAATTTTTAATTAGCCAAGATTTAATTTATGATTGAGTCAAAATATCAAAAGATGGCTTACAATCCTTAAAAGTTTCTTTTGCTTTAAGATTCTCTGCCTTGAATTTATTCCAACAATTCTTTTTTTGCGATCGATTTTGCCCCAGGTACCTGGCTATGGAACTCGCAGGTCTGGAAAACTTTAAGCTCAGGAGTTGTATTTTTCTCTGATATTCAAAATAAAGCGCCTCGGCCTCGGACTTGACTCGATGGTTGAGGCGATGGAGCTTGATGTGGGTGGATTGAAGCTTACGGAGCTCATAAAAAGGAAGCTTTTCGAACTTAGCCATTGTCTCCGGAGGGGTGCAAAAAATTTCTGAAAGCTTGCCGATGTTGTCAGGCGGCGGGAGTGGTATATCGTAAGAGACAAGCGGTGTTTCACCATCATCAGCGTTGGAAATTCCACGATCCCCAGATATGTCGCCATTTGCAACCTCCGTGGGTTTTGCTTGAGGAGGAATCTGATTACTAGCGGTTGCGGCCGATCCGTGAAGCTGGGGATCCAGAGCAGGGTTGGTTTGTTTGCGCTTATTTTTTCCTTTTGATTGGGTGGCTTCAGGAGCTTGATTAGTTCTTGGATTGGTTGGAGGTGCTGAGTTTGAAACAAAAACCTGCTGGGCTGGAGCTGAAACCGGAAGGGGGGCTCGAAGAAAATCTTGGTTCTGATGAGGATTCCCGGAGGCCAATGGGTTTCCCCGACCTAATAAGTTGTAGTTACTTGAGCAGCGGTTTCTATCGGAGTAGGGAAGATGAGAGATATTTTGTGTATTTTCAAAGCCACTGAGGGGGGGGTGCAATGGTTGAGAAGAAGAGACGGGCAGATTGTAAAACTGCCGAGACTGATAGCCTTGATCGTATTGGTACTGGTCCCGTTGAACTCGAGTGTATTGACGGTATCCACTTTCAGGACCAGCTGGACAAGATTGGCCATCATAATAATCGTAACCAAACGCGCCAGACTCCGTTGGATTGTTCAGCGTAATATCCGGTGTTTGCGGGATTCCCAATTCATGGTCACTGAGAAGTGTTGACATTGTGTTACTAGAGGTGCTGATACAAGATGAGCTGAAGGAAAGAGATCTGAGGGTGCAAAAGACACGTCGTTTGATGATAGTATGTGATAATTCTGTTTTCCAAGTGAGTTAAATCAGAGTTATGCATCGGTACATATTTGTATGTTAGTGCAAGAAAGGGTTTGGTTATCTGCAGAGCTAGCACAGGTTTGGAGTGCCACGGACACAGAAATGGAGTCGAGGGATTTGGCAGGCGCACTCCGTGCAGCTCGAGCGGCTCTAAGCCGCCCGCCATATCGGAAAAGAGCATCTAAAAGGCGCCTTCCCAAGCATCTGGGAACTCGTCTTTCAGATGGCAGCTCTCCACTGCCATAGGTGCTCGCCGACTCCGATCAGGATGGTCCCAGAAGAGTGCAGTATGGGTTTGAGTATCTGCATAGCGTTGTTTGCTGACCTTCCCACCCAGGCAACTCCCTCGACGCTCCCGTTCTCTTACATAGCCCACCCCCTGCCCTCCCTGTCCCCCCACCCCCCACTCAGCCCACTCCGACCACCTCTATTCAATCCCACCCCACCATATCCGCATTACAAGTCCTCACCAGTCTCGCCAAACACATTCAACCATGACCATCAACACCGCCCAAATCTCGGCCCAGCCCGAAGGATCCAGCCAGATGAGCATCAGCAATGCCGCCCCCGGCCTCCGTAAGCACCTCACACACATCCTCCGCATCGTGCCCTCCTCACACGACGCTGTTGCAGAGTCGCAGCAGGTCGATAGTCACCCGGCGACGCAGACCGCGGCCCGCGGCCCGCTCTCCCGAGCCGTCCTGCGCATCCGCGGAGGAGAGGGCCACCATTGCATCGCCGAATGCTGCTGGTCTGTCCCCCCGTCTCCCTCTCCTCACCAGCCCCACTGCTGACCGCCGATCCTTGTCCATCCACCCTCGCCCCCGGGATCGGTCTCTCCTTCCAGCTGTCTCTGCATCTGCTGCGGTAAGCCCCGCCCATCCTGTGCCCACATCGTCGATCGCTTTTCCCCTTGTCCGAGCAGGCCTTTGCTTACTTGTCTTTCCTCTCTCCGCCAATACCCCCTCAACACACCCCGGACCAAACCCAACAGGTATCGAAGAGCTACTGTGTATCGAAGCGATAGACGACTGCTTCGGGATGTGCTGCTAGTCGCCCGACACGGAAAAATGCTCGGTCGGAGCGGCGCGCGTGTCTCCTCCAGCGCCGCCCTGATGCTGAGCCCCCATATCCGACCTGGCCCTGTCTGCCTGTCTTCTTCTTGAATACCGTTTCCATGTATCACCCCAATGAGATCACCCTTCCTGCCCTCGGCCTCAACACAAGCATCTCTGTACAATGTCTGCACCCAGAATAGCGATGTATCTGCTCTATGGACTCGTCCAATCCACCCGCAACTGAAGCGGACAGACGAGCCGCGAAAGCGGAAGGATGGTGTCATCAGTCACTAGAGTCGCTCGCAGTCAGCGGCCATGCAAACAGCGTGGTCATCTGCAGAAATACCAATTGTTTGGCCTAACGGGTTGCATGATGCCAGGTGCACTCCTTGCTGGCCGGTTGTGTCAAGCATCTCCAAAGATCTATGGGGAGACAGGGCCATTGGCACTGGGGTCGACATCCACAGGCCGAGTCCGGCATTCTGTCCGACCCAAGACACAGACGCGAGCCCCACAGTCTCTTATTTCCAGTGAGATCCTCCGTGGTAGGAGGGGCGTTCTTCAGGGGAAGATGGCGTCCAGGGCCGCATTGAACAAGTCAACAGCCAACGATGTGCAGCCTCATCATCGAGCGCGCCGGAACGGACGACAGCCGCGGCTATGGTTGTCGGCCCCAGCTCTCAAGAAGATAGTGCTTTGGGCTACCAATATACTCAGAAACAACGTTGCAAAGTGCTATCAACAGAGCAGACGCTATAAGCGTGCATTGTGCGTTGCCGCTGCGTCGGCGCGGATCCAGGCGCGCTGAAACGCCTCTTTCTTGATTCGGGTCTCGGCTCGTACAGGCGGCGGTTTCTGGCCACTATGGGCGCTCAAGCGCAGTGCAGCGGGTCAAAAAAGATGCGCTTTCTGCAGCACCGTGGGTGCAACAATGTTGGAAACAAGGTTATAGTTTTGGAAAAAAAAGATGATGAGATGGAAAACTTTGCAGGATGCACATATTCTGGTGGCCAACAAATACAGACATTATGAGATAAAGATTGTACAAGAGGAGCCAGGGATAGCCAGTAGATCTATCAAAGCACTCAACGGCGGGGATTTGGACTATAAGTATGTTGAGTGATGTCGTCTTGAGTATTTACTGTTACATCCTGTCCAGGGTCAAAGACGTACAGATCAGACAATAATTGGGTTAACAAACCAGGCTGCTTGCAGAACACATTTATCAAATTTCTCACGCACCCCTGGATCCACAAAGAAGTCTGCACAAAGCCTCGCCTCTGCTTTGAAACCCTTCAACCCGTTACAAGTGAAGCTGCGTCCAGCTGGTATGGCACCACGCGCTAGATCGCCGCGAAAAAAAAAACGTAAGCTGCTTCGCTCATGGCAAAAGAGAATCCAAAAGAAGAGTTACCCAGGATGGCGGCTCCCGGTCTATTTTGAATCAGGATCTTTAAGACCATGTCTTGTTTATCTTCATCTGTGATCTTCCTGGTGCATATACCATACGTTTTCTTGGCATTTGTCTTGGATTTATCGCTGCAGAGAAAGGAGGTGTCGGCCGCAGCTAGACTCTGGATGAAGAGAATCGCTGCAAGGATCAAAAAACTAGAGAATTGCATTTTTGGTTCAGGGGATTTCAAACTCTATGGATGCAGGGTTTAATGCTAGGGATGTTGTGCGTTTCGGAGAATTGTTAATGGAGGCGCAAGAGCCAATGGGCTGTTAAGTGGGAATACTGGCTGCCTTACATAGATCTCAAATCCTTAGCTGACATGCTCGGTTGGGAAACAACTGTTGTTGCCAGCAACAAGCAGCTCGGTCGCCGAGCCTGCATCGCTTACATTCTTCCAGGCAAGTGCATTGCCCCGGAAAAATTCTGGCCTCTGCATCTATGCCAATCAAAATAAGAAACCCGTTTGGACGAGAGAGGGCTTCCTACCAACCGACGAAGGAGCTCGTCGGGGGGTTTGATGAGGTCGGTTATAAGCTGTTCGACACATGGGAGCCGGGGGTCTAGCTTTCGATGTCCCATCTACTCCTGCCTAATTCTGTGCACCGGGGTTTCAAGGGCTTCTGTGGTACACATGTACATAGGAAACAGGACCCGCCATTATATACTAGTGCCCCTAAGACTGTGCCGATGGACATAGAGGACACCGGAGCTGGCCAGTGCAGCTGTTGACCGTCCACCTGGGAGGGTGCAAGGCCCAGCAACTGGGTCTCGAATTCAATGTCCTTCCAAGACGCAGAGAATTGGGCATGCGAGGGGATGACGTCATGGTCCCTATATGCCTTCTTCCCCTGCCAAAGCCCGCCCTCATCATGAACAGGTGAGCCGTACCCGACAGACCAGTCGGTGAACCAGCTACCACCTCAGCTTGGTGGACCCAAAGGGCATCGTCAAAGGACCTCTAGTGTTGAAGTGAGCTGGTGGTGTAGACCAGTTTTTCCTGTTTAAGGTGTTCAAAGTTGAAATCATAAAATTTTCATTGCATAAAATCATACAATCATAAAACTTTCAAATGATGATTTTATATGTACCATTTTAGAAATGTTGCTCTAATTTGAGTGTTTGGGTGTACATATTTTTTTCACCTCAGAATTTTACAATTTTATGGTGTTATGATTTTATGCAAGTCAACTTTGAACACCCTAGTTGTATGCGGCTCTCCGCTTTGTCTGCTTTCTTCTGTTTGTCATGCTCTTTCTCATGGGTATATAAACCTGTTCCTTTTCCCATTTTTTCTTTCTCTCCAGGCATCTATCCTTCTTCCATTGATCACGGAATTATAGTGCTTTCTTTCCATTTCATTTGCATTTCATATCTCTTTCATGTGTTCTGCAGCTGGGGCCTAGCCTTCAGGCCAGTAGCCCCGGCTTCACCTCAAAGTTGGGAGCATTCAATTTTTTTTTGCTCAAGTTTCAGGTCAAGTTGACCTGAGGTTTTGAATCAGGCTAAGGCTGGCTAAGTCTAGCTGACCTTAGCCTGAAATCAAGCCTGAGACCATCCGCACCGGGCAATAAGTTAGCCCGGATTAGGGCACTTAGTTTGACCCCGCAACCGCATCGGGTTGGATCAACCGGGGATCAACTTAACCTGGAGCTTGGTTTGGAGCTAGTGGGGTATAAATCTAGCCCCCACCAACGTTGTAAACGCTGCGCTGCGCTAAAAAAAGCGGTCATTTAGCGCAGCGCAGCGGTCACATGGCTACGTCCCAGAGGCACGTAGCGGAAGCTGTTGAAAAAACCGCTGCGCTACTCGCTACGCGCAGCGGTTGACCGCTACCCACTCAGGGCAATTAGCGATAGCACAGCGGAAGTGAAAATCCGCTGCGCTATCCGCTAATTTAGCGGATAGCGGAATTTAACTGCATGTTAAACCTCTTTTAACATGATTTAGACCATTTCCTTTCTTCTTTTCAAACCGCTGCGCTACTGCTGAAGCGCAGCGGTTCAGCGCTATGTGACCGCTTTTTTTAGCGCGCTAAAATTATCTTTTTTTTCCCAGGAAAACAAGAAGCGGTTAGCGCAGCGGTCTGGCCGCTGCGCGCAGCGTTTAGCGCAGCGGCACAAAAAACCGCTGCGCTAACCGCTTCGCTGCGCTAAAAGCAGCGCAGCTGTTACAACGTTGCCCCCACTAGTCCTCGGACTAACCTCAAAATAAATATGCATCATGCTCAATGGCATGAAATCTATGTGTTTAGGTGCCAAACACATACCATACAGGCACCTAATCACATAATCTCCGACAGCCTCGGACCTCCCAATCTACACCGATGCGGTCGGCCACTTGGATTAGCTTACTCCAACCGTTATCCAAGCTAGTTAGTCCAGACTAATTTAGCAACGGATGCAGATGCTCTGAGGTTTGCTGACCCGCAGTTAGCCCAGACCAAGGCAATTGCCAGCAGGGCTAAGTTGACAGAAATCAGCAAGTTAACCCAACAAATGTGAATGGTCTCAACCTGTGGACGGAGGCAAGTTGGAGTTGAACCCCGCAACATTGCCTTGTGGACCCACCCAAAAGTATCAGTGTGTACTATTTTGATGTGCCACCCCAATGAAATCACTGTTTCTTTATTTGTGAGCTTACACTGCAAGCAACGGTGGGCCAATACACTAACGTTATTTGTTAGTGTAGTGTATTTTAGCCAAAACCAGCTAACAATAACAACATTTTCTGTTATCTTGTTTTTTGTGTTGCTAACAATACAGGAACTTGCCCAGGAAATAGTGATGGATAACAGCAATAACTGTTATTGTATGGGGATGTCGAATTTTACATCCTATCTTTTACATCGCCAGTGCAATGTAAAACCTCATCCATGTAAAATTTGAAAAATCAAGCCAATTAATTAAATTTACATTGATTTTGCTAAATGTGGTACCATGTTAATTCTGGTATGCAAAGCATACCATGTAAAAGTGTACGCTTGGGAACACAACCGTAAAAATTACAAGCTAATGCTTTACGTTGTAAAGCCATGTAAAATTAAGCAATGTAAAAGTTGAAAATCGAGACCAATCAATTAAAATTACAAGCTTCGGCCTTACAAGGCACCCCCACCGTAAAGAAGATACCGTGCAAAATTAACAAAAATGGTCTCCACATGCAATTTCACATGATAACCGCTTGACATTGTGGGAAGGGAAAGATAGCAATTGTCAAGAAATAGAGACAAAAATACCAACAGTTAACCACGCCTCGACTCTTGACACGACTCGAGAGACAACAAAAAAGCAGGCAGGCAGGAAAGGAGCGCAGGCAAGGAAAACGAATGGCTATGGCTAGATTAAGAATCAAGCCTTCCCACGATTCTTCCTACCCGCCCGCTTTGCTTTGACATTGGCAGCAGGAGCCTGACTGTTCTTCCAATAGGCAACGACCTTGCTTGCTGCTGTGGAGCCCAAGAGCAGCTTGCTTGCTGCTGTGGAGCCCAAGAGCAGCTCCTCGTGGGCTGCCGATTCCTGGTTTGCAGAGTCCTGGTTTGCAGTCGATGGCTCGGTTGGCCGTCTCTTGATCGGCCGGAAACACTTGTCTTGAAGAGTAGGTGCAGGTGGAGGAGGAGCGGCCGGCCGAGTCGGATTTGGCGTCAAACCAGGCCCACCGCCTTTGTCTTGCAAGTGAAACAAAGAGAAAAAGACAGAAAAATCAGTAAAGCAAGCCCCGCCGATTGCTTCTCAACAAAATTCCCTTTACCTGTACAATGGTCTTTCCAGTAGGCCTGAGACCGTGCTTGGGTACGCTCCCAATCAGCACTGTTCAAAGGTTCCGGACGAAAAGTGTATGAGGTGTTCACTTGTGCGGCCTTCTTGGGACGGCCAACCTTTCGTTTCGCTGGGAGAATACCAACAAGCGAAGCCTGGGCAACAGGTTGGGATGCGGCCTCAACCTTATTGGGACGGATGCGCTTGGCTGGGGGATTATCAAATGTCGCAGCAGGGGCATCCGATGAGGATATAGCCTCACTGGGACGGGCACGCTTCGCTGGGGCGAACTGCACCGCCGGAGCCAGGGACGAAGCGGATATGTCCAATGACGCAGCGGGGACCTTGCGAGGGGGACGGCCACGCTTTTCTGGGGCGAACCGCACCGCCGGAGCCGGGTTGGAAGCAGAAAACTCATCTGGGGCTGGAGCCAATGTTAATTGAACTCCCTTCATCGGTGAAATCTCAGCCGCTGGAGCCGTGGTAGCAGGCCGTCGAATCCTAATCTTCAATGATTGGACAGGGCCCTGCGCATCGGGACCACCCGGATCGTTCCTAGCCAACTCATCTAATGTTCCGGGGAGTAAGCAAGCGGTGCAAGAGTTCAGCCTGGGGCAATTGGGGGGAGGGGGGGGAATTTGAGCAACTTGAACACTTACCTCGAGGGGCGGCCCCAGCTGATGGGTTATGAGCCAGCTCGCCATTATAGGCAACCGTCAAAATCGAGTGCATCCTTGTAAAAGGGATGTTGTTAGGGAACTGTGGGTTGTCCTTCAAGATTTGACCGGTACCCTTGTTGACAAAGGCAGCCTCCTCCGGGGTCCAGCAACGCGAGTAGATGAGCCAGCTGGTGTCGTCTTGAGCTCCACTGATACTCCCAGGAATGGGGTCAAGCATATATGCCCTTCCCGCGTTCAGTTGGTCATCATGCCTCCAAACCCCCATTAGACCGTTAGCGTAACGTAGAACCTTGCCCCAATAATGTGAATAGCCGAAAAATCCGCGAGAGATTAAGGTATATTCCTCGCCAAAGACTGTGATCTTGAAAGGCCAGTTCATCTCGCTCATGAACTTCTTCTGGTCTTCTTCTTCAAGCAATGTAGCTGTCTCGATGTGGAAATGTAGATGCGCGGGTGGTTTAGCGTCCTCCGGAGTTCGAATGACTGACAATTGTTCCAAAGTCTGAGGTTCTACTAAGGATTCGGGTTCAATCTTCTTTGTTTTCCGAGTTCTTTTCTTCTTTGGTTCAGCAAGGCAATCTCGACAGTGTAGGCCACTCTGCCCGGTGAGACCATTGGTTGACCAAAGTGTAATGAGTTCCGCGGGGTTGGTACGACTGATTGAATTCAAGTCAAACATCAAACTTGTTATTCTCAGAACAGTCAACAATTGGTTACCTCTGGAGTGATCGACTTGGCTATGGTGGAGAGCACAGGTAAATACACGATGCTCATTGACCGAGAAGAGGGTTCGCAGGACTCTGCATTTATTCTTGCTCGGATCCAGCACACTTTCAATGAATAGATCGCAAGAGGCGAACCTTCCGGGTTTGAACGAATTTGGACGAAGCTCCTCGATGGCGTCAAATAAACTCTTCGATCCAGCAGTAAGTACCTTACCCAATGATGTGCTTTCTTTCATCTCGTGAGTGGACCGCGTCGAAAAGTGATTGACAACCAAGTTGAATATATCGGTTGGTTTTCCCCCCGATTCTGCCAGCCACAGCGGACTGAAGACGGCGTACAGAGACTCAAGGGCGGCTGACAGCCAACACCGGTTGGATAGCTGTTTTACCTTGGAGGCAGCATAGGATGCGTATGTGGTGTGACGGTTTCGATCGATGTTGACGGAGTTTGGTGGTCGCCCGGTATTGGATTTTTTGGCCCTGCCCTGAGATTCGCCGAGGAGCAAATCGGTGGTGTCTGGCGGCCGACCATCGTTCTTAGCTTGGTTTTCTTTGGTAGCGGCTTGTTGTCGCTTGGTAGGTTTGGTCCAGCCGAGAGATTGGGAGACATCGACCTGTTTCTTGAGCTGCGAACCATACCGGATGGGAATCCCCCGCATCGTCAATGCATAGTCACGTTCCAAGGCCTTGACGAAAGCATACAGCTGTACCATGCCCTTCAGCATGGTTTTCTTCCCCGGGCTGTAGAAATAAGATGTTCATTTATGTCAGACTAATCAAAACAGAAGAGAAATTTTAAAAAATAGGCCTCACCTGAACATGTAGTATACGCGATGTAAGCTTTCTTGGGCATTTGTCGAGCTGGGAAGGCCGTCGTCTCCATCCGGATGATCTTCCAACATTGCTCGGCGGCTCGGGAAAAGCAGGGCCTCGACATCGGCCATTGTCCACCAGTCCAACCATCGTCTAGTCTTGGGAAACCGGCGTCGCAGTTCATCAATTTTGTCCTCGTGGGTTGGGCCGGGGGGGATTGTTGGCTCCAGGAGACCAATGCAGAGAGATTGAAATGCTCCCTTTCACGAGAAAAATACGCCAAATATTAATCAAAATGAAAATTTGAAAAAAAGGAAACGGTGACACACCTCTTCATCAACCCTTATTATTGCACGATTGCGCTTAACCCGTGTGACCGATTGTCGGAAGTGTTCTCGGCAACCCTTGAGCTTCTTCATCGCCTCATTTGCATCAGTTTTTCCAAAGACGTTCATGTAAGCTGCAACAAACCCTTTCTGCTGGGCCTTGGAGAAATCTACAATACTTGTGGCCAGCTTTTCGCGTTCTTCGGGCAAGATGGAATGGAGGAGAAACTGTTGGAAAAGAACAGTGAAATGGATTGTGTAATAATCTTCTGATAATCCTCGAATCCAGCTTAATTGTACGGGAATCCATCGCTGGATAGCATCGCAGTACATTGAGGTGGTCAGCAGGTAGCCGGATTCGAAGAATCGATAAGTGACGTCAGATATTAGACCACCCGAGTAGAGTTTGTTGCCGTCCTCGGACCGGTCCAACAGCCGCTCTGACATCCATGGCGATTGGAAGGTAAAATGTTCCCGCCCTCGCCGAAAACTACACGAGATGACCTCTAGGCCCTTCCTGTATATTGTAGAAAGACAGCTCATGTCAGTAGATGAGTCGAAATCTCACCGGGGAAAGAATTTGTCTTGACTTAACTGATCCCATTGGAACATGTCATTCAGAAACTTATCCCCACCACCACCTTTCTTGTCCTCAACCTCGTCAATTTCTTTGAGGATTTCTCGCCTGTAGTAACGTGCTCGATCGGAGTTGCCCAGTGATTCGTGAATGTCTGTGATTGTATCTAATTGCTTATCTGGCCCCGTTGCTTGACCAATCTGCAAAGTGAAACGATGTAAGACGTGCATTAATTGCTATTGACTAACTGGGGGTGTTTAATCATAAGGTGTTGACCTTACCTTGAGCTGGAGGGCAGTGGCCTGGGGATTCTTCTTGATTGCATCGGCCAAATCCGCTAGGGGCAAGGGATCCGGCTTTTTTGGATGAGGCCAGGGATGATTGTGGAACCCTTCGTGTCGGAGAAGGCCCCAGCCGGTCTTGTGAATATCCAAGCGGCACCTAGTACCCTCGCATTCCTGCCAGTAAACCTTCCCCGGACATTGATTGGCGAAGCCTGGGCATACTGGGTTCCTGTGGTTGGGTAGGGCAAGAGGTACGGCAAGAGCTGATCAATTTCCATATGATCCAACGGTGCGCAAGGCCCCAACGATGAAGATCATAACATGACTACTTACGTGCTGAGGAGTTCTGCAATTTTGCCGGGTCCAGTGGGAGGTGGGCCAGCATATTCGCAATCGTCCCGGTCGCAAAGTAAGACACCGAGGCATTTGACGGTGATTACTTTCCATAGATCGTGGGAACGTTTGTCAACGTTGACGGTCTGGGAGTACCCAATTTTGGGGAAGTTGATAAAGCTGGAGTCGGCCGGTATTACGAATTTAGTCGCTCTGTTAGGGTAGAGGGGATAACCCTGTCGGTCGAGTTTACAGCGGTGATCAATGAACGTTGTGAACCCGCGATCCATGGCGACTGGCAAATGCCACTTCTTGGGTTTTGTAGAGCCTGAGGGTGGTGGTGTTGCGGCTTGATATGGCGTCCGGTTGGTTGGAGCTGGAGGTTTACGGGTACGGGGCATTGTGGATTTCGGGCAAGGTGGTTGTAGTGTGTAGTGGGTGTGAGTACCGGGTGGTGGAATGGGAGTTAAAGGAATGGAATGATTAGGTTCAAGGAAGGTGGTGAGTGTTGAGTTGCGGATTGAAGGAATGGGATTGGAAAGGAAGGAAGGGAGTGGGTGAAATGGAGGATGGATCATGCGGAGGTCTTGAGGAACGTACATACCTTCGTTTGGGTGGAGGGAAGGTGGAGACCATCGACGGAGGCGGTTATCCACGGGCGGTAGGATGAACGCTGCGGCGGTTTTAGGTGTTCTTGAGAGATATCCATTGGGTGGATGTTCCGAAATGGGGTATGTGTATGCGACCTGATCTCTGAAAATCTACAAGAACGTAAGAAATACTATGTAAATTTAGTTTCTGCCGCAGTGATCAGCGAATTTGCATGCCCTGTAAAGGGCGATGCAAACTCTCAGGGTGTGAAAGTGGCCCTGCGGCGCCGCCGAATACGCTTTTACGGTGTGTGCGTTACATGGCACCAGTTTACATTGGGTGGTTTTGCACGCACCCAAGGTAAATTTAGTTTAGCACGCAGCCCGCTGCAATTTTACATCTTTGCGTTTTACATTGCCAAACGCATGTAAAATGCAAGATGTAAAATTACTCCACCCCTTATTGTATCCTGTTAGTAGTCAGGATGCAAGTGGGTCGGGTCAACCCAACACCGACCCGCGACCCGTCGGGTCTCGGGGCGGGTTCGGGTAGCCTATTTGTGATTTTGACCCGACCCGCCCCGACCCAAGGACTAATCGGGTTTGGGTTCGGGCACGTGTTTATCATTTCGGGTCGGCCCGAAGACCCGGCTATGACCCGATTAGGAGCTGTGACTTGTGACATTTCTTGACATGTCTCTTATTGTTGTGCAAGCACAGGCCGTGCTTGGGGAATCCCCGGGGGGGCCGCAGGAAGGCGGCCTGCCGCCGATCCACATCCAGCCTGCCACCACCAACCCACCACCCACCACCGCCGAATCCATTGATCCACTGCTGCCGAGTCCATCAACTCCACCACCACCACCCGCCAACACAACAAGGGGCGGATTCCTTTGAGACGCCCGCAGTGACTCAGAGCAAATCCGTCGCAATCACCCTCAACTGCCGGCCGCAATCCATCGATCCACCGCTGCCAAGTCCATCAACGCCGCCATAACCACCCGCCAACACAACAAGGGGCAGATTCCTTTGAGACGCCCGCGGTGACTCAGAGCAAATCCGTCGCAATCAACCTCAACTGCCGGCCGCCTGCAGCCAACCCAAGCCCTGCCTGCCGCCACCACCAACCCACCGCCGACTGTCGTTGAATCACCACTGCCGCCAATTGTCCCATCACCACCTGTATCAACAATCATCCCATCTTATTCTGCCCCAACATCGACGTTCAAGACGGATGGCGGTCCAACAATGCCACGCTCCAAACGCAAATGACCTGCCGCTGTGATTTCCCCTTCGTCTGATGAAGATTCCCCCATCGAGGTAATTTGTACCACCGAGGATACGGCTCCTGCTCAAGCAAGCACTCAGCAGAGTGAAAAACAACCGTTTGGCACACAAGAATCAAGCAAAACCCAAGTATCAAAGAAGCAAAAGACCACCAGCAACATTTGGGAGCAATTCACAAAGAAAGGAACTGGCAAGTATCAATTTCCCTTGAAATATCTAGAACCTAGATCATATTAATATGTTCTCATTTACTGACAATTGACCCGTTTTTGACTCTTCTTTTTAAAGGTGAGGCTACCAAAGCTCAATGTCGACACTGCCAACAACAACTGGATGGCAAGAGCAGCAACGGGACAAAGCACTTATGGCGCCACCTTGAGCGATGCAACTCTTACATCAGCGCAAGCAAGCAGACATTACTGAAGCTCTCAACCTCGTCAGCAAAATCGCCAATGAATTGGGTCTTTTCTCAGACAATCTCTCGCGAAATCTTAGCCAAACTCATCATTGCGCACGAGCAGCCGTTCGTCTTTGTTGAACAACCACTTTTCCGAGCATTTGTTGCGTCTTTGCAACCCCAGTTCAAAATTTTTTCTCGTACAACACTCAAGACCGACATCATGGCGCTGTACAACTCCATGAAGGAAAAGCTAGCAGTCAATCTTTCTGAAATCAATCGGATTGGCTTAACGACTGATCTCTGGACCTCTTCAAACCAGACACCATTTATGGTAGTCTCAGCGCACTTTGTCTCTTCTAACTGGACCCTGAACACTCAGATCATTTCTTTCAAAGAGCTTCTGCCTCCTCACACCGGTGTAGCAATTGCCGATCAACTTGTAACTACCATGGTCAAGTGGAAGATATTCGAAAAGGTGGCGTCTATCACTGTGGATAATGCAACATCTAACGACTCTGCAATCAGTCAATTAATATCAGTTATTTCAGCTCGGAGCAATGTGCCTCTCGAAATGAAGGGCAATTATTTCCATGTCCGATGCCTTGCACATGTCATCAACCTTGTTGTGAAGGATGGCCTGAAGATCTTCTCTGAAGCCATCAACAAGATTCAGGAAAGTGTCCGTTATATCAAGAGCACCCCTTCGCGTAAACAGTCCTTCAAGGAGGCGATCGATCTCATTGGAATGCATCAGCAAGCACTCCCATCGGTGGATGTTCCCACTCGCTGGAACTCAACATTTCTCATGCTTAAATCGGCCCTGCCGTATAAGGAAGCGTTCAATCAGCTAGCCATTCAAGATGCAAACTATTCCAGTTGTCCTGACTCAACCGAGTGGGAGGAGATTGATACTATAAAGGAATTCTTGTCTGTCTTTCACTCGGGTAAGCCTTTTCTTCTTTTCTTGTCTGCATTCAATGTACATTCAATTGACTGACATTTCACTTACTATTATTTATTGAAGCTACTTTAACACTAGGAATGACTCAATACCCAACTGCGCACCTCGCCTACAAAACCATGAAGAAGATTGATAAGCAGCTCAAATCCTCGCTACGCAGCGGCTCGCCTCACATATACGAGATGATCAAGCCGATGCAGGATAAGTTTGACAAATATTGGATACCGATGGAAGACTTTGCGGCAATCAGCCAAGTCTTTGATCCGCGATGCAAGTTCCAGCGTGTGGAATTTATTCTGTCTGAAGAACTTGGTGACGAGCAAGCAACAATCAGCATCAATAGATTCAAGAAGACCATTTCCACCTGGTTTGCCGAAGTGATTTGTAACAAAAACAAATCACTCTCAAATGATCGCCCGAGCCCAGATCCCAAACAAAACAACCCAACCGTTGCGAAGAAAGTGGTTAATTTTGATGAAGATGACCAGCGATTCAAGCAATATCTCAAGCAGAAGAATGTTTCCCAATCAGTCTTGACCACCGCCAAACTTGATCTGTATCTCCAGGAACCCCCAATCATCACTGAATCAACGAACTTTTCAGTCCTCTCCTGGTGGAGCACCCACAGCAAACGATTCCCAACCCTGGAAATACTGGCGCAATCAATCCTGATGACTCCAATGACTTCTATTGCATTGGAGTTGGCATTCTCCACAGGTGGACGAGTGCTCAGCAGTTATTGAACCCAAATGAAACCGAGCACTCTCGAGGCGCTTGTATGCGCACAAAACTGGATCCGCACAGACGAGGGGATAATTATGGATGATGTCGATGACGAGTTGGATAACACATCCAATATTTAGTTTAATTTGGTTGTTGAATTTTTTCCTTCTCTATCATACATGAAAATCAGCGACAAATTTTGTTTTTTGTCTATTTCTTTTCAAATTGTTCCTCTCTCATGTTCTATCACTCAAAATTACCGGGTCAAGCTTGACCCGACCCGGACCCAACCCGACCCATCTGCTCCTTAGTCGGGTTCGGGTTCGGGCAGTCTTTTGGAAATTCTGCCCCGACCCGACCCGACCCAACACTTAATTGGGTTTGGGTTCGGGCACTGTTTTCCAACCCGAACCCAACCCGTTTGCATCCTGAGTTAGTAGCAACAAAAGGCCTGTTATTGTTGTTATTGCTGTTATTTCCTGTTATTGTTAGTATGGATACTTGTATCTCAGATAACAAATAACATGAATTTGGGAGTCAATAAAATGGCTACACCAACGGTTATTTTCCAATAACGTTAGTGTAGTCCAAGGTTCCAAGCAAGAGGGTCTCTTGAAAGCTGTTTGGCGTGTGCGGATATAGACCAGTTTGGGGAATTGGTGCTGCTGGCAGTGATACCATTGCCAGAGGGCAAGGATCTGTATTTGTTTGGGGTTGAGCGGAGAAGGGATCATGGCGGGTATATTGAACGTGGGGGTTGGACTGGTAAACTTGGATTATCCCAGCGGCGGGTGGTCTCAACAGGCGATACTGCAGTTGAGCTAGCCATTTTTTTTGTTGGTAGATATCTTCAGGAAGGTGTTAGGTCATTTTGGGTGAGGCAGAAGGTGTGGTCCATGCAGGGTTTTCAATGAGCACATCGCCAAACGCGGGTGGCAGGGGCTAAAGTTCAACAATGCCATGCAGCTGGGGGGGGCAAATGTTGCACTTGCTTCAAAATTGACCTTGCAACATCCTCACGGTTATGACACAACCCGGGAGGGAGTCAGCCAAATTGGCAATTGCGCCTAGGCTAACAATGGTTGCGTTTCTTCCCGGTTACAAGCAGGCCTTGCTCAATGTCTGAAGTTACCCTGATCACAATGTTGGATGGATTGAAATAGTGGGGCTGTGCACTTGAAAAACTTGACATTGATAAACCAGCTCAGGAAGTTTGATATATTGACACTTTCTTCTCTTGAGACATCTTAGTTTACCCTGTGTGTGAAGTGATCCTTTCAAATCTAAAAATGGTCCATACTACCAAAGTTGTTGTCATGGACAGTGGACCGTTATTTGAGGCCAAAGATTGAATTAAGTTTTTTGGGAAGTTCATCCTGGTTGGTTAGGTTAGTAAGTATTTTCCCCCGTTGCAGAAATATATTAATGGAGGTTGTTAGGCGCCACAGTTCCTTAGGCTCCCGGACGGTTGAACTCCTCTTTCAAGCAAAATTGACGTGGCATTGTCAGGCATGTGGACATGCAGGAGGAAAATATTCCCAGTAAGCTTGAGGACAAACAACACCTCAGACACACCACTCAAGGTAGGTAAAGTGTTGGGTTTTCATTTTCCCTCTGCCTCATTTTCCATGACTGTCACTCTATTGCTTCCTATGCTCGCTTCCCACTTGTAGTTTCTCTGGTCATAATATCTTGTCTTCTCAGCCAAGTGATATCAATCCCTGCCTGTATTTGCCTGCTAGTTTTCCATATGTCTCTCTTGTGTGCGTGCTCTGTTTGTGATAGCTTGTATGTCACCTTTCTCTCCTCCTGAGATTCCATCAGGTTCCATTCATTTTCTTCTCATATTCATTGTTGCCTCAACCACATGTCAGCCCTGTGTATCTAGTCTATTTTAGTCTAGCCTAGCACAGAGCAATAACATCATTGGTTCTTCTCTCTCTGCTCCGCCCTCGAGCCGCATCCGGTGAGCGTCCCCATTTCACTGCCCCTCCTCTCGAGCCTCTTGGCTCCTCTCGTCGTGTCTAGTTGAGCGCCGTGTCCTGAGTCCTTATCCAAACATAAAGTGTACACACTGGAAGGAGAAATATGTGTTTTGAATTTCATGTGTGTGCCAAAGTTCATCTAGAATGCCGGTGAAAAATGGGAATTGAACCTCATCAAGCACCACACAGAATGGGAGTGGATTTGAGTATCTGGTGTTGACTGAATTGTTAAGATAAGGAATAAACAAGTCTGGCCAGAAGATTTTTGGTTGACATGAAAGTGTAAAAAATAGGTGGGGTCTGTTACTGCTTTCTTGCGCTCTCTTCCTCAAACTTAAGCTGATTGTTTGACCAGGCCTTCAACAGTGAGGCTTTCCGCGTTAGGTGTGTGTTGGGTCTCTCTTCAATGGATTTTCCTCAAGGAATGGCGTTGTTTCCTGGAACAAAGATTTTACACAAGGGGATACTGGACGGATTTGGCAGAGCATCTAATTGTCAAATGGTAATAGAAGTGAGTGGGCTTTGAAATTGATTGTAAATGAACAGCAACAGGATTTAATTCTTGAAACCCAATGTTATTAGGGGGGTTCAAAATTTAATTTTATAAAACGTTGGAGGTCAATTTAAGGCCTTTATGAACATAATTTTAAAATTTGGTAAGATGTCCAGAAAAAGGTGTGACTGATCAATCAGTGCAATTTATATATCAACTTTTTGAAAGGATCTTGGAAAAACGACTCCCAAATTTTGGGAAAACAACTCCCATACGTCGGCGCAACTATTTTTCAACCAGCGCTCGACGTCGACCTAGACTCTTTTTTTGGGTACGGGTTTTTTGGGAGTCGTCGACCCAAAATAATTTTATTTTGGGAGTTGTCCTGCTAATTTTTCATATTATTTTTTATTATTTTTACAGACTTACTTTGCGCACTGCGGAAAACTCTTTGCGCACTGTGGGGGTCGTTGTCTCGACGTCCAGCCCCCAGTGCGCGCTTCTGCCACGGCTCTTTGCGCACTGCATTTTCCCCCAAAAAATTGGCTTGCATTTCTTGGGATATTTTTTGATGAATCAATACAATGGCTTTTTATGATCCCCCAAGAAAATAATCAGGTCATTTAGGGGTCTCCTTGAGCCTAGAGAAAATTGACATGAAAAAATCATATTTTAACGCAACAACCATTTAAAAAGCCACTTCCTGCGACCCAGTAGCCACAAAAACTTCACAGTACAATAGTGCATGTGCAATTTCACAGCCTGATAATTTTCAGAATTTTCACCAGCTTTCCTGTAGCTCAAATAGGTATTGCGTTTATTATTTTGTGTATATGTATAACTTTTTTGTTACACACACCAAAGGCACAGAATTTGGAGAGAACAGAGAAATATGCTTCAAATTAATTCCCTGAAATTCCTAGCAATGGTGTGTCATTATAAAATGAGATATAAGGGGTGCGCGGCAGGCTTAGTGGGAAAATTACTGCTAACTGTATAGCTTTTTTGTTACACACCCAAAAAGTCCCAAAATTTCAGAAATGTTTTCATCGTGGATATTTTCCGCGCCATAAATTCCTTGGCAATAGTGTGTCATGATAACATGAGATATAAGGGGTGCGCGGCGGACTTAGTAGGAAAATGGCTGCTACATGTATAGATTTTTTGTTACATGCTGAAAAAGTCTGAAATTTTCAGGAATGTTTTAATTTTGCATATTCTCCGCGCCATAAAGCTCTTAGCAATAGTGTGTCATCAAAACATGAGATAAGTTAGCAGTCATTTTCCAACTAAGCCCGCCGCACTACATCTCATGTTATCATGACACACTATTGCCAAGAAATTTATGGCGCGGAGAATATCCACGATTAAAACATTTCTGAAATTTTGGGACTGTTTGGGTGTGTAACAAAAATGCTATACAGTTAGCAGTAATTTTCCTACTAAGCCTACCGCGCACCCCTTATATCTCTGGGAAAAATTCTGAAAATTATCAGGTCATGAATTTGCACATGTGCCATGATACTGTGAAATTTTTGGGGCTACTGGGGCACAGGAAGCGATATTACAGGTCCCTGCCGTGTTAAAATATGATTTTTTCATGTCAATTTTCTCTAGGCTCAAGGAGACCCCTAAATGACCTGATTATTTTCTTGGGGGATCATAAAAAGCCATTCTATTGATTCATCAAAAAAATCTGAAGAAATGCAAGCCAATTTTTTGGGGGAAAATGCAGTGCGCAAAGAGCCGTGGCAGAAGCGCGCACTGGGGGCTGGACGTCAAGACAACAGCCCCCACAGTGCGCAAAGAGTTTTCCGCAGTGTGCAAAGAGTT
Source organism: Puccinia triticina (assembly GCF_026914185.1). Taxonomy (NCBI): domain Eukaryota; kingdom Fungi; phylum Basidiomycota; class Pucciniomycetes; order Pucciniales; family Pucciniaceae; genus Puccinia; species Puccinia triticina. Next base: position 7,066,010 of record NC_070561.1, on the reverse strand, counting down.
TTCAGCAGTGCGCAAAGTAAGTCCGTAAAAATAATAAAAAATAATATAAAAAATTAGCAGGACAACTCCCAAAAAAAAATTATTTTGGGTCGACGACTCCCTGTTGGAATTCACATCTGTGCTCCGCGCGCCTGCGCACTCCGTAACCTGCTCTCTGTTCATCTCCCAATACCGCTCTCTCTTCTTCTGTCTTCCAGTACCACTCCTCAAGAGTTTCCGATCCCTGCCACTCAGACGCCTCGATCCTCAAGACATGAAACCATCTCAACCTCAATCCAATCGCTGAAACATTTGGACAACTTCCTCAACCACAGGCTGGCCGTCCTCAGATGCTCAACCACACTCCTCATCAGCTATTAAAGCAAACCTCTGTGCCCTCTCTGCTCCATCCTCAGCAGTCTACAACACTAGATCGCATCCTACTCCTGCTCAGCCTCATCGCCCATCATTCACTACTTCAAGCTATCCCTTCGACTCTGATTCTTCCCCCCTCTCCTTCTATATCTCCTATCACTCATATCACTCCTCATCAACTCTCAACATCGACAACATCATCTGGAATTCTCCGACAACACTCAGTCAATTGTCCTCATTGCTCCAACGCTCTCACTTCAATACATAAATTGGTTATTTCTAACTTGGTGAGAAAAGCTCACATCTCCAAAACATCTCAAACCTCCTCCGCTCTCAAGATCGTCAACGTTAACCTTCTCTCTTTTGTAGTGTATACTACATATCTTTTTTTGACCTTGTTTTCTTTAGTCTGTCTGTTCTTCTTCCCCCTAAATCCTCATCTCATCGCGGTATGCTCTTGTCTCTCTTTAAAGTTCTTTTGCTTATCCTTGTTGCCAAAAATCTTGTCTAACTCCTTTTTGTCTCAGTTCTGGTTCTATTAACAGTAATCAAGCCTGTTTTTCCTCACTCCCAAAAAACCCGTACCCAAAAAAAGAGTCTAGGTCAACATCAAGCGCTGGTCAAAAAATAGTCGCGCCAACGTATGGGAGTCGTTTTCCCAAAAGATGGGAGTCGTTTTTCCAAGACCCTTTTAAAATATGTTCATAAACAGGTTAAAATGGGTCCTAAAGTTTTACAAATTTCAATTGTGAACCCCCCTATTAGGTCACCCATGCAAAAATTTCCTTGGATAATCTCCTTGACACGGACTCTGATGGGTCCTCCAGTTCTTTGAATGCGGACTTTTGAACATATAGGTACTCCTTACGTTGACCAGATCTATAGGTGTTACATTGCAGGTTAGTTATGCGGTATCAATGTGTTGTCTTATGATCCACTTCAAATGGAACTGCTTGACTCAGTCAGCGGCAATCAAATAGCTGGAGTTGGAGTTGGATTTCTCTTTTCTTCCTTCTACCTCATTCACCATGTCCCTGATTCCCCGGTCACACACTTCCAAGCTCTCCACCCTCTCTTAATAGTCTTTTGTATCATGTCATGTTTACTTTCTTGATCTCCTTGTAAACTTGATCCCTGTGTAGTCCTGACCAATACTTTCATGTTACACTGATTATATCTTGAAGTGTGCGCAAGCCTTGAATGTGACATGTTGTGACCAATCTTGTGATATGATTTCTTTCTTTCCATCGAGTTCCCTCCTTTTTCTATTCATATTAATTGTGACTCTCAACCACAACTTGATTGTATGTAGATAGCCTATATGTAGTAGCCTCCTACTAGCAATCAAGCCCCCATTGGTTTATCCTTCTTCTCACTCGCGCCCCATCAGAGCCGCATCCAGTGAGCTTTTCTCCTCACTGCCCCCCCTCTCAAGCAAAAGCATCTTTGCCCATTCTCGTGTGTAGTCAGTTTGAGTTCAAAGCCCAACAGTTGGTTTATCTCATCCATTGACCTTCTACAATGATTTCCGATCCTCATTGTCTGGCTCCTGTTTTGGTTTCTCTTCTATTTTTTCTCAGATTCTTATGAGTCTCATTCCCTCGCCCTTTTATAAGAGTAGAGCTGCTTGAGTTGAGTTTTCTTAGTATTTTTGCTCTCCCATTTCACATCAATGTTAATTGGAAAATAAAAAAAGTTACCTGTTGCAAGGAAAAAATTGTATGATTTCTATGTAAGCGGTCACTATGGAGCGCTCCACTAGACAGGGTTAGGAGGCGGGAGCTGGGAGTGTTTCTAGAACCTCTGATTCTGTTTATTGCAAGGAGTCAGGGGGGCTAGCTCAGGAGAGATGGCATACCAATCTCTGTCAGTATCTACAAATGTGAGAGGCAGAAAAAGATGGGGAAAGGGAATGGGAAAAGACTCACCTAGCTCAGGAGAGATGGCATACCAATCTCTGCTGAGCTAGGAGGGGTGGGGGAGTGGCTGGACCAAGTACAGGTTTTTTTGGGAACCTGTGATCCTTCTTGGGACACCCCCAAGGGGGAGGGGGGGGGGGGTTACATTCTATTTAAGGCTTGTACAAGTGGAATCAGACAGCTTAAAGTGGCATGGTGCAGATGTGTTCCGCCGTTCAAAGCTTTTGTTCACCACACCGGCCACGCTCACTTCAAGGATAATTAAATTTCCCAAAAAAATTACTCAAAGTTTGAGGTTGGGAAAATCATTGGAAAAAAATCACTCCGTGCTGAAAAAAAATGCAAACTGAGCATGCTCAGCCAAAAAAATAAAAATGTGTCAGACTGAGTAAAAAACAATGGGGCACATTTTTGGGGTGATTTGTTGGACAGGCCTGCACAAGGCCTGCATGGGCCCATTGAAAAAGTAGTATTTGTTTGGAATTCCAATGCTCTGCTAAAATGTGAAATGGGTCAAACTGAATAGAAAACATGGGGGTACATTTTTGGGGAGATTTTTTGGACGGGCCTGAATGAGGCCCACATGGCCCCCACAAAGCCCACTGGGCACATTGAAAGAGTAGCCTTGGTCAAGAATGCCTATGCTCAGCTAAGAAACAAAAATGTGTCAACCTGGGTAAAAAACATGGGGCCACACTTTTGGGGAGGTCTTATTGACAGACCTGCATCAGGCCCATCAGAGCCCACCTAAAGCTAAAGCTGGTTTGGCCAACCCAGAAGTATTCTTGGTTAAGAATGCCCATATGATGTTTCAGAACAGCACCAATTGACCACTAATCAACAGAAGATATTGAAGGGCTTCTGACATCTGTATGACATTTGTGCACTCACAGAATGTATGTCCAGGCCCTTTCCTTTTCCTTGGAACCCTGTTGGCCCGTATGGGCCTGCTGCAGGCCCGTCCAAAAAGCCTCCCCAACAATGTGCCCCTAGGGTTTTTACTCAGTCTGACACATTTTATTTCTTAGCTGAGCATATGCTTTCTTAGCCAAGGCTACTTTCTCAATGGGCCCAGTGGGCTTTGTGGGGGCCATGTGGGCCTCATTCAGGCCTGTCCAAAAAATCCCCCCAAAAATGTACCCCCATCTTTTTTATTCAGTTTGACCCATTTCACATTTGAGCAGAGCATTGGAATTCCAAACAAATACTACTTTTTCAATGGGCCCAACGGGCCTGTTAGGGGCCCATGCGGGCCTTGTGCAGGCCCGTCCAACAAGTCACCCCAAAAATGTGCCCCATTGTTTTTTAGTCAGTCTGACACATTTTTATTTTTTGGCTGAGCGCGCTCAGTTCGCATTTTTTTCAGTACGGAGTGATTTTTTTTCAATGATTTTCCCAACCTCAAATTTTGAGTATTTTTTTTGGGAAATTTAATTATCCTTGAAGTGGCTCAAGCCTTGTGGGTGCAGAGGCATAGCCACGCTATACTCTAGTAATAATAAAAACACATGCACTTTGGTTGAGTGCGCACGGACATTTGTGGTGTGATCCGGTCAAATTCATAAGAAATCAAGGTGTTAGAAAAATAAATAAAAAGCATGAAGACAGTGTGTATATGGCCTTGAATTTCATCAGAAGAAAGCCAGGATGTAGGCCAATCATACTTACATTAAAATTTTGAATGCATAGCAAATCCTCTAGGCTGAGTTCTGGGCACTCAAAGTTGAGTACCACCAAAACTTGAAATATTTTCACGCAAAAATTCCTGATAGGGCATCAGTCCCTCCGGCAAAGCCACATGCAGGGACTTTGTTAAGTTCCACGGAATGTACCATTTCACACATTGGTTCCTGTCAATCAACCGAATGGCTCTATAGTCAAGTGACCTAGAGGTGAAAAAATAGTAGCACATCATTCAGCTGTTGCAATTTTCAGCAGCAGGAGGCTCAGATCGCGATATAAAGAGTTAAATGCTGATTGGAGCTGTCTACATTTTTATACGAATTAGAAGCTATCTAAACGTGTGAAAATTTATCTGCGCAATGTCTTGAGTGAGAAGCTATGTACCGGGCAGGATAAAGGAGGTTCTTTCTGAAAATGTATGCGTATAATAAAGAATGGCTCAAATCCTATCTCTGCCAGGAAGTCAAAACAAATCCATGAGCTCAAACTATTTATACAAAGTCGGTTGCTTATGTGATGTCAAACAGACTTGGAACTTACTTTAAGTTTCCGCGTCCGAAACTGGGGTAGCTGGGCCTCCAGCTGTGTTGGTCTCGGAGTGTTCCGAGTTGATAATGGTGTACAGGAACAGAACAGATCGAGGCCTACGCATCGTTCCGCCGATTGGCGTTAAATTGGAATTCGCAGGTAAGATGATGGTGTTGAAGATGTTCCGGTTCTCGTTCAGTCGCAAGGTGAGTGATACTGGGGAGCCTATCGGGTTGTTAGAGGCAATGATGTACATTCCGTCCGGGGCTTCTTCCTGCGGGTCTACGAATACGATGCGCACATTGGTTTCGACCGTTCCGGTGCTAATTTGGTGGGTGCGGAGAGATTCATTCACTGTGGCGGTCTCGGAGAGCTGGATGCGGTGCGAAAGCGTCGGCCCATGAGGGAGAGAAGCCGATAAACAGATGCCGGCAATGGCGAAGAAGAGGCGGAGGTAGGTGAATCCAGTACTGGCTCCTACTGGCTCCCATCTGATGATTGAACTGTATGTATCAGAGGTTTGAATTTTAGAAGGTGGGCAGAGAAATCTCATCACACTTTTTAAGGAAGCCCGGGGACACCAACTGGCTCACGGCAAAGCGCATGTGCAAAGCGCGTTCACTAATTGAAACAGCTGTATGTGTATACCATCTACACCGTATCCGGCCAGTGTTTCGTTTCACATTACCAACATGTCGAGTTTAGGGGGCAGAATCGCAGGTCCGGAAACGCAAGCTTTCTCGGAACTGCTGTATTAGGGGGTTTCAAACCACCTCCAGGAAGTCGTCCAGGTCGCACTTTCCAGGAAAAAACACCTCCTGGAACGTCTCCTGCGGACCTGGATTCCTGACCGGCAAGACCCTCCAGGAGGTCCAGTCCAAGCCGTCTCCAATCGTCCATCTTCTGCACACATTTCCTGGCCGACCTTTGCTGCAGCCGCAGTTACTACGGTCGTCCCGTAGGCCTCTATGGTCCCTACCAGATGGTAGGTTTTCATAGGAGCCGGTGTCTGGGTCTCGGCGGAGAGCCTAGAGCCTACTGGATCACTTCTACCCGCAAGATGCCTTCTTGTAAAGGAAGAGTATCTCGGGTGAGAACCAAAGTATCTCTGTGACTCTCCTCCTGAAGCAGAGAGGAATGTATGTGGAGTGGCTGCTACAGCCGATGGGGAGAAGGGGTTTGGGCTACACCCTCAACTCAGGGAGAAGCCTGAGCCTGCGCAAACCCCTAAACTTCGACCCACAATCCCTGCTCTGGACCCGTCCGTAAAAATGATCAATAAACTAGCGCTTAGTGCCTTCTTGCCTTGGTAACACACGTTAAGAGCGCAGACTATTGAAAAAAGGATATGTAATGAGTCAATGGCTGGGCAAACAAAGGTACGAAATCTGAGGTGAAGGGTTCAGATCACAAAGACGACTTGAGACAATAGGCCGGATAGATCTTCCGGGACCTCGACCAAAACTTGATGCTTTACGAGCTGACCTGAGCGTACCCCTCGGGATAGTGCATCCGCTTTATTATCCTTTGAGGTTACCCTCTTGGCTACCAACTCAACACCCTCTTTGATTAAGAGCTTCTGGATCATCATCCACTCAGCGTTCGCGTCGATGTCCCTGGTTTTCTTATTGTTAACCCCATTTTCCGTGGTCGTATTATCCGTCCAAACTATCAAGGACTTCCCTTGCTGCTCCCGGAGTTTCAGCGCCATCAGGAGACCAAGGCGGATCGCGACCGTCTCTAGATACAAAATTTGTGCTGCCCCGTTCCCTGGGTCGTTTGACTTGAATTGGGCCCAGAATTTTCCTATTAGCACGCCGATACCAAAGGATGTTGATGCGTCTCCCACCCACCCGATGTCAATCGGTGGGCCGTAGTTAATTATTTGTGTGTGTTCAAAATTCTCCAATGTAGGTTTCCAGATCCCTAGGTCAACGAGAACATCCGGTGGCGTCTCGCGCAGAGCTCTTCTGTACACCACGGACGCACTTTGAAGATTTCAGTTCGAAGAAACTTCGAATGGGCATTAATCCAGCTTTTTAAACAAGCATTTGAAAAAAACTCAAGTATTATTTGTGATGAGTATTCGAGTGCTCTTTATTGTAAACCGTTGTATTTCTCTCAGCCAGTAGTAGTAGAAACTATAACAGAAATGAAAGAAATAATGAAAGAAAAACAATGAGCCGAAACAATCAACGAAGAACCAAGAAAGTGAAATGAGACAACTAACAAGATATAGACGCTATCTATACTGATGAACTGAACACGACGTAGACGAATATTTGAGAACAACAAGACACTACAGCAGCAATGAAACTAAGAAACAAAACACAATTTAGTGATGTAATCACACAAGCTAAAACAACTTAGAGATCAAGAAAACAAACACTAGAACTCCTGTTTTGCGTTGATGATTAACTCCTCCTGAACTGATGTGTCCTTCTGTTTACTTGAAGCTAGCGATGTTGAAGATCAAATATGTTACGATGAGTGATTCTGTTCGATGATTTGAATAGATTTGCTTTCTTTACCTCAACTGTAGTTGTGCTTCACGATGACCTTCTTGAGTCTTGATGTAATGATGAACGACCTGATACGAGGTGACTCCGGCGATGTTGCGAACCGAGAAGGCGAGAGAAAAACTTTTCTTGAGTTCGAGCGGGCGTATTTACAGAACCTCCACGACACCGCGATGCATATGCATAATACACACATGTCATCTAATTACTCCTCAACATTATTTGGACAATATGCGAGATTTTTGATTTTGACCCAGTTGGCGACGTCCCAACTGAATTGATTTTCCTTTGAAGTTCATTCGAAGCACCTTCAAACAACCTTTGGAGTTTTGCGTCCGTGGTGTATTGCCACAACATTAGCCACCTGTACAAAGAGTTTAGGTGGCATCAAAGATGCGGCAGGATGTACAAGACATGGTTAAGCCGTCCCACTAGGACCTCTACGTCCTCATAATCAAAACGGGCCCCCTTTGCTAAATATGGAGTGATTTGACTTAACCGTTTTTTGATCTTTCCGTCCGGTAGGCGCACGGTCTTGTCAATCCCGTTCCACACGAAACCTATGAATTTCTGCTTGTTAAGGAATGGTGAATATTTTGTTTTGTTCGTGAGAACGCCTAGGTGGGAAGACTTTTCCGCTATATCCTCCATGTTGACGACGCCTCCTTGAACCTTAACAAAAAGGTTATCATCGACCCACCTAAATATTGTTACTAGGTCGAAATGTCCTTTCATTATCAGCTTCCATGCGTCTGCTGGTTGTCCAAAGGACCCGCAACCAGCGACCCCGCCAAAAGTGATCCGTGTGTCTACGAGAAAATTACTGCCAAAATCCTTCACCGCCAGGTACCTCCACTGCTTCATCTTAGTGGGAATGTGCCGATAGGCTTTTTCCCAATCAAACAAGGCTAATTTGACTGGGCGAGTCTCTTCAGCAAAAATTTAGATACACAGTTAAAGTCGTCCCATGTTGTCTCGAATTTTGACTTGTCGACGAAAGAGTTGACCGATGGCACCAATGGGTCATTCCGAGGGAAGGAGAGGTCATTTATCGGACGAATAGCTCCGTCACTATTCAAAACTGCGCTTAAAGGGTTCGTCCTAAAAAACCCGAAATGTTGCAGCATCTGGTCTCGTGAGAAAGGTCCAAACATCCGTCCCGCCTTCAGTTCTTTCAATATTGATTCCTCAATTTTTGGTCTTGCCTTCTCTGAGGACGCGTGATTTTCTGGGGTGAAACACTCTAAATCACTTAGAGTGTGATGTGGAATACCTTGATCAAAACCAAATTGAAAACCGTGTAGCACGTCATCATACTCTGGCAACAAACTGTTATCTGTTAGGACGTTTTTCCATTCCAATAAATTCATTTCACATTTAATTGAAGTTGGCCAGACAGCCCACTCATGTAGACCAGGTTTTTCTATCAATTGAGAATGGCCATTTGAGGTTGCATTGCTTGACCAGCTGCTACGCCAGCAGACATAGGAATAAGTCAAAGAAAATATTTCAAAAGGAAATACAAACACAGGAGTCAGGAATCGTTATAAATTCAATACCAATTCAAAAGATGGAAACAATGGAAACAATGCGCCTAAAAAAGACAGGACCCGCTGTAGTGACAAAATTTTTAAAATCGACGCGAGAAAGGGAAACATAGCCCACTAATTCTCTTTATCTTTAGCTGCCGATGAGTTGTCTTTCTTCTTGAGGTTTCGGGAATGGCCTTGATCTCTCCCGTACCCACCGCGTTTGCGTCCGTATCCGCCTCGGTGATTGAAACCGTAATCCAAATTTCTATCATTTCTATTGAACTCGTGTTCGGAGTAACCATGATCTCTGGGTCGTTTGTAATAGCCTTCATTGTTCTGTCGATGATCTTGATAGCCTCCGCGATAGCCACCATAGTCCGAGTTGCGCCTATATTGCGACAATCAATCCCCTGGGCCTTGAAATCCACCTCAAAAACCCCCTCGAAAACCGCATTTACTATGATTGGAGCTTGAATCGGGTTTCATATGATCATCAAAGGGCTTCTGAGCTTTGATCCGTGGCTTGCCTGTGTTGGGGTTGTAGCCGAACTTTTCCCCACCGTAAGCGTAAGGATTATCCGTCTCGTTGTTCTCATTCAAAGTTAAAGTCACCCGCCAAGCCTCGCGTTTAACATTGTCCCAATAGATTGATATGTCGACTGCCGATACCGCTCCCGTCTCCATTGTTACTTGGTAAGAAAAGGTGTTCTGCCTGACAATCATGTCATATCTAAAGGCAGTCATGAAACCTTCCTCCCCAACTATCTTGTCAAAGTTTTCTTTGTGTAACAAGATCCACTCAGCGAATTCGGGGTAATGATATAAATCTCTAAAGGTAATGTGGAAATTCCGATGGTTGGTAGTCCATTTGCTGAGGGTCTGAGTCCATTCATTTGGATACTCGTAGCCAATATAATTACCGTCCTTTTCGTCACCTCTACTCCTCTTGTTCGTATAAAACTGAATGGCGTCTTTTTGCCAATTCTTGTCAAAAATTGTTAACGGAATCGGACCTCTGAACTCGCAAATATTCCGATTGAAATAAGGTGTGAAGCCTACATCGAAATGCTTAGGAAGGGACTGTCAGCCTTAGAGTCAACACAGCTGACCTAAAGTCTGCCTCTTTTCTACTTATTACATATGAAATTACTTCATATCTTTTTCATCTTAAGAGATATCATTGTTTTGACTTCATTTTCTGTTTCCTCATGCAATTTTAACCCTAGTTACAACTTAACAATTCTTTGTAATTATACTCCTTCCCTGAGTTCTTGAGTTGTGGCGCGCATGCGCAGTTGTGACGTGTCAGCGCTACCAGGCGCGCCAAACCACATGTACATATGTAATTACATAAGCAAACTGTGAAAATTTTCGAAGTCAGGATCCCCCTTGCCTGAGGAGGATCTACAGACTTCAGCACACCAGAACCACACGCCAGATAACCCAGGATCACCACCAAAGAGATTACCACACTCCCAGTATACCTACCGTCACAGGCGCCTAGGATATTGACAGTAAGTAAACTCTTTCTCTGAACCTTGCTTATCCAGAGTGAAACTCTGTTGCTCTTGATTGTTTCTTCTTTTCTTCAAATCTTTCAATCTTAAAAGATCAAAAGGTTATCTCTGGTTAAGACCTGCAAAACCAGAGCAGAGTAGTAACCCTACTTCTGAATCCCACCAACGTTTCCTTGTTGTGAGTGGAGGCTGTTGCACTCTTTCTTGGCCTTGCACAGCTGGAATCCAACTTTTCCAGGTTGAGAATAGCCCAGATCAATTAATTAAGACTTAAAGTCTAGGCCTGATGTTGGGTTTTCATTTTCCTTCTGCCTCATTTTCCGTGATTGTCTCTCTATCACTTCTTATGTCCGCTCTTCACTTGTAGTTTCTCTGTTCATACTATCCTGTCATCTCAGCCAAGTGACATTGATCCTGCCTGTATTTGCCCGCTAGTTTTCCATATGTTTCACTCGTGTGCGCGCTCTGTTTGTGATAGCTTGTATGTCACCTTTCTCTCCTCCTGAGATTCCATCAGGTTCCATTCCTTTCTATTCATTTTCTTCTCATATTCATTGTGTCTCAACCACATGTCAGCCCTGTGTATCTAGTCTATTTTAGCCTAGCCTAGCACAGAGCAATAACAACATCGGTTCTTCCTTCTTTCTACCCGCGCCTCTTATCCGAGCCGATCCGGTGAGCCTTCTCCCCCTCATTGTCCCCTCTCAAGCCTAAAGGCTCATCTTTGTGTGTTCTTCGCGCTGCGGTCTTCTGTCGAAATCCCTTCACCTGATCTTCTCTTTCTCTCTTTAATCTTTCTTCTCTCTCTGTTTGTATTTCTTTATCCCAAGAAATCCAACCAGAATCCCCCCATTTTCCTTGTGTCCTGTGGTCACACAAGAGACACAGGCTCACAATTGGGGGCCTCATCGGGAAATATCCTCCCTTTTTCATACTTCTAGACATCTTAAAAGCCAAGGACTGATCATCCTGTTTAAATCAAACAAAAAATTCATAAAAATTCGAAAAATTCATAAAAAAAAATATTCTTTTTACATATACTACTAACGCTAAAATTCTCTCAAAACTTTCCCAAATTGGTTCTATATTGGTTAAATCCCTAACTGAACCCTTGAAAAAAATTTTTTTACGTCCCCTCTAACCGTGAAAGTGCAGAATTGCGACTCTTCCGTGGACCTATGTATCCCTTCGTCGGATTTATCCTCCCTTGACTCCTCTATACCTTCGGATCAAGAGGAGATATCAAAAATCGGAGTAGGCTCAAAAGAATCCTTGCCTTCTGAACTATAATTGCCGCAATTGACCGTAAAAAAATTCGCAACGGCGTAGGACAGTGAAGAAGAAGAAGATTACAAAAATAGGATAATTGCTACTCCGCAAAACGGAAATCTAATTAGTAGTACATCTTGGACACCCATTGCTACTACTACATATCCCAAAGTCCGCCGCAAGAAAGTCACAGCCGCTGTTGATATAGCTGACTGGACATCTGAAACTCCCGCAAAAACCAAAGCTAAACAAAAAAAGAAGAAAGTCTCTTCTACTACGCGTAAAAGCCGCAGACTTTCCGCTAAAGCTAAGGTTTCAGGTACTTCTCTTTATTTCCTTATTTCTGAAAAATAAAACATAAAAAAAAAATAGATATACTAATAATAAAACAACAAAAAACTAATTACAACTCGTAAACAAAATGCCCCCCCATCTTAGAAATGGAAGGGACCTCTCAGCAGAACAACGACTCCGCTACCAACTCAGCCCAGCCGCAGAGGAACGGTTTCGACGGGCTAGAGTCGGCATTACCGCCGTTGGACGAGGATTTTCTTGCGTTCCCTCGAGAGGAACCTTTGCCGCCGGACACGGGCATTCCCCCAGCTCTGTACAATCCGAGGGAGACGTCCCTGGCCCTAGCTTCGAACAGGTCGACGCCAGTACCGCGACCAATAGAGAGGGATCAAATGAGATCTCATCCCTCCCCCCAACCTACCAACCCAGAGGGTTTACGACCGGGAGCGCCGCCAGATCTGTCCCTGGTTCCCCCAACTCAGAACCAGGCTCCTCAAGATTCCTCCGGGCCGATGGAGCTCACGCCGGAGGATCAAGAGATCCTAGATCTAGTCAACCTCCTCAACGAGCAATACGAATTGCACGTCCGCGCTCGGGAGACGCAGAACACACAAGCTCTGAGGCGCCTCCTCTCTCAAGCCGCTACAACGCAAGAGATGATAGAAGAGATGGTTGGGAGAGACAAAGCTATCCGTCTCAGCCAGGACTGGATCCCCAGAGAGGACCTCAACGCCTTGGAGAGGACGTTATACCATCAGACTTTAGACGCCGAGCGCAGAGCACCGCCGATAATAACCGCGCAGACCAACACCGGCCTAGCCCTAGCCCCACACCCAGGCCACCAACCTCTGATAGCTACGCCGACACCAGAGCCTCAAACTTCGCGACACCAAGCGCAAGAGACCGGTTACCAGGGTCCTACCCCCCCTTACGTGCCACAAGCGCCAATGCCACCCCCCTACGACCATCAGGCTCTTCAAATGCCGCCCCCGCCCCCGCCGCAACAACAGCAAATGGCGAGACTCCCACCAGCTTCCACACAGCTAGATGGGACCCAAGCGCCGCGCCATCATCCCTACCAGCGCCCCAACGCGCATTACCATCAACCTCAACCCCATTATCAACAGTGGGGAGGTCAGCGCGGGAATTACCACCATCAATCCCATTTTCACGGCTCAAGAGGATCCGGGAGGAACTGGAACCCTCCCTTGGGGAATACCCACAGGATCATCAACGTCGGGGAGTTCTTGATGAGATTGACCAGGTCCAACGGGAGAGGCCGCGGCAGAGGGAGAGGGAGAGGCAGAGGTTTTCACCAATAAGTTCAGCCTCTCCCATGGGTTTAAGTTTAGATCTTGATAATCTTTCTAGCCAATCCAGCAGAGAAATTTTCCTTAGTCATCTTAACAATGATTTGTCTAACAATGGTCCCATTTTGTTAGAAGAAAAATTACATTCATTGTTCTCTAAATTTCTTTCTGAACTGTCTGGAACTGTGGAAACAATCCCTGTTACTCTTTTAGAATCTTGTGTCCAGAATTTCAGAGAAGTCCTCAATGTTTCCATCATTGATATCTTTAGAGAGGAATTTATGCCCCATTTGCTTGACCAATTCCTGAATCAAATGAGAGACTGCGCCAAAGAGAGACCTGCTGTGAATTCCAATGAATTTGAACAATTGAGAAAACTCCTTGAAGAGAAGCTAGGAGGTGTTCAAGAGAAATTAGAAGGAGTACAAGACCTCATTCTAGTAAATGAATCCCAACACCATTCCAATATGGACTCACTTGGTAAGAATTTGGATGAATTGGAAGATAAAATGTATCACAAACTTTCCTCTTTAGAAAATCAAATGAGTGACCTCCAATCTAATGGCCACAATAGATTTGAGCAGACCAAAAGGAGACTCTGTGACATTTCTTCTGTAGTGAATAGTACCAATACCAAGTTAGAGCAATTGATTGGACCTGCTGATAGAGATTGTCCTCCTCATCTCAACTATAATAATCCAGTGCTTAATGCTCAGAGTGAGGGCCAACACCACCAAGATAATCTGAGAAATCCTGCTCATTTTACTTCCCCCAGACCACCTCCTGCCATGGATAATACTCCTATACCTGACTCTCACCAATCAGATAAACCCAACTTCTCCAAACCAGCTAACAATCATAACAGTCCATTTTTCAATGATGAATTCCCTTACATTGATCATGGACCAATTGACCCTGATATGAGGAAAGAGCTGTGGAAAGGCATACCAAAAAACAGTGATTGGGAGAAGTTCTCAGGAGAATTACCTTACAACCATGAGCTATGGATCAAGAACACTGATATCCTTGTCAGGGCCTATTTAATGTTGGACCATATGATAATTAGTAGACTGAAAATTATCTTGACTGACACTGCTAGAAACTGGTACCTTGGAATCAGAGATAAGTGTGGGAACAAATCTTGGGCTTGGTGGAAGAATGCCATCAGAAACAAATTTGGTACTGAGAACTGGAAATGGAAAATGCAACAGGAGTTTGAAAGTGATCACTTTACTTATGATGGAAGAAGAATCCATAAATGGTTTGGTACTCAAAGAGAAAGACTGAAAGCCTATCAACCTGAGCTCAGTGAGTATCTCATTTGTGAGAAGATCCTAAAGCAATGCCCCCCAAATCTTGAGCATGCTGTTAAAAGCAGATACAAGAGAGATGCTACTGAAATGAGCTTTGAGGACATGGTTATAATTGCTGAAGAAGTCATAGACAGAGTAATGAAAAGAAACAAGCCTGTGACAAACAGTTATAATGCTCCAAACAGATCCCAATGGAGAAATAATCCTACTCCTGAAAAAGCTGATAAGCCAACTGAGTCCTCCTCAAAAAGAAATCCTGTCCCTGCCCCTGATAAGGACAAACTTATATGTCATTTCTGCAAACAAACTGGCCACTTCTCCAGAGAATGCCCTAAGAAAAAGAACAGGATAAACAATGTGGGAATGGATGATGATGATGATACCAAGAGTGACAAAGGAGAAGATCAAGGTGAGCAACCAAAGTCTGAATCTGAGCTAGATGAAGAAGAAGAAAATCATAGAACCAACCACATGATACTTGCTATGGACAATGGGAATGGTAGCAACTATGATCCTCTGGTTGACTTTGATTTTGGAACTCATGCTGTAGAATGTGAGATAAATCAAGAATTCTCCATTGCTGAAATCCAAGCTGAGACTCATCAACCCCAGACTTGGGACAAATCCTGTCAATCTTCCCACATAGAAGATGCCAGACTCATGAAATGTAAGCCTGATAGAGGAAAAGCTCATCTCACTGGAAAAGCTAATCTCACTACTGTCCTCATTGAATCCAGAGAACACTCATGCCTTCTTGATAGTGGAGCTTCTTGTTCAATCATCAGCAACAAACTGCTAGATTCTATAATACCAGAATGGGAAAACAAACTCATGCCAATCAATCATGCTAAATTCCACAGCTGTAGTGATCAATTACAGCCAATGGGCATAATAGAAATGGCTTTAATTTTTCCTCACACTAAAGGTTCCATTAGAATTCTGGCAGAATTTGTAGTCATGAAAAATGCAAGAATAAACTACCTTATCCTTGGAAATGATTACATGTCTCTTTATGGTTTTGATATCACAAACAGCAAAGAGAGATTCTTTACCATTGGAAATGAGAACAAGAGGAAGAAATTCAGTTGTAAGTCTCATCATCTGGAGAAAATGAGTCCTTCCAATGAAATTTCTGCTGTAAAGAAGTCCCATCCTCAACTCCAGCAATTTATTGCAGAGGAACTCTGTGAAGCCAAGTTCAGTGATAAGCTAACAATTGAGCAGAAAGAGAAACTGTTTGAAGTCCTCTATAATAACAAACTTGCTTTCTCTAACACTAACCAGCCCCTTGGTGCCATTAAAGGTCATGAAGTTCAACTCAAACTGACAACTGAAAGGCCTTATCCCCCTCTCCTCAGAAGACCTCCTTATCCTGCCAGCCCCAAAAGCAGAGAAGCTCTTGAGCAACATATTGAAGAGCTAGTAAAGCTGAATGTTCTAAGGAAAGTTGGCCATAATGAAGTAGTTGAGATTACCACTCCTGTTATCATTGCCTGGCACAATGGGAAGTCCAGAATGGTAGGAGATTTCAGAGCCTTAAACTCCTACACTGCTTCAGACAGATATCCCATTCCAAAAATCAGTGAAACTCTGAACAACCTGGCCAAAGCCAAATTTCTGACCAGCATGGATGTGCTTAAAGGTTTTCATCAGAATGTCATTGCAGAAGATTCCAGACACCTGCTCAGGATTATTATGCACAAAGGAATCTATGAATACCTGAGGATGCCCTTTGGAATCAAGAATGCCCCATCTCATTTCCAGAGGATGATGGACATTGAATTCAGAAAGGAAATTGATGAGAAATGGGTCATTATCTATATTGATGACATTATCATTATGTCCAATACTTGGGAGGAACACCTTACTAGGATAGACAGGATACTTAAAGTTGTCATCAATATGAACATGAAGATCTCCTTGAAGAAGTGTAACTTTGGATTTGACCA
The DNA here is from genome assembly GCF_026914185.1 of Puccinia triticina. Lineage (NCBI taxonomy): Eukaryota > Fungi > Basidiomycota > Pucciniomycetes > Pucciniales > Pucciniaceae > Puccinia > Puccinia triticina. Next base: position 7,049,823 of record NC_070561.1, on the reverse strand, counting down.
GATCAAAGCTCTAGGCCATCTTGTTTCTGGAATTGCTATAGGAATAGATCAGAACAAAGTAGCTGCTGTCCTCCAAAAGCCTGTGCCTAGTAGCAGGAAAGAAATGCAATCTTTCCTTGGTTTTGCTGGTTACTACAGACAGCACATTGAGAAATTTGCTGAGATAGCAAAGCCTCTTACTGAGCTCACAAGGATAGATATCATATATGAGATGACTCATCATAGGATAGTGGCATACAACTTGTTGAAGGAGAAACTGACCACAGCACCTTTGCTACTATTCCCAGACTGGGCCCATCCCTTCACACTATATGTAGATGCTAGTATGACTGGTCTAGGTGCTGCTTTACATCAAGTCCAAGTCATTAATGGAGTGAGAAAAGAAGGGCCCATTGTCTTCATATCCAGACAACTGAAGGACAGTGAAACAAGATATGGTGCTAGTCAACTTGAATGCTTATGCCTGGTTTGGGCCCTGGAAAAACTCCATTACTACTTGGATGGCAGTGTCTTTCATGTTGTAACAGACTGCACAGCTTTGAGATCTCTTCTGAACATGAAAACTCCCAACAGACATATGCTCAGGTGGCAGATTGCCATTCAGGAATACAGAGGCAATATGACCATCATCCACAGAGATGGGAATATTCACAAGAATGCTGATGGACTTAGCAGATGGGCTTTACCAAATGATCCAAGTAACCCTGCTTATGACCCAGAAGATAAAGATGAAGATAGATTCCCCATCATGGGCATACATGTCTCTACCTTCAAGAATGAATTCTTTGACTCAGTAAGAGAAGGTTACCAACAAGATAAGAACGCTACTATCTTGTCTGAGCTTTTGCTGAAGGATGCCAAGGATTCCCAGCTGAAAAACTCTCTACAGGAACCTTGGAGAAAGCTATATGATGAAGGAAGATTTTCTCTATTTGATGGCCTCATCTACTTCAGAGAAAAACACAATTCTGTGCTGGTTCTAGCTGACAGAAACAGCATTAACACCATCTTGCATGAATGCCATGACAGTGTCTACTCTGGTCACCTTTCTGAAGACAGGACTTTAGAGAAAGTAGCAGACACTGCCTGGTGGGCTAATTGGAGACAAGACACTGGTGAATACTGCTCTTCCTGTGATAGGTGCCAGAAAGCAAATAAAGCCACAGGCAAGAGATTTGGACTGCTCATGAAAATTGAAGAACCTTCTAAGCCATGGGATGTGATCAATATGGATTGGGTAACTTCCTTATCTCCTGGAGGAGCTGCTAGTTTCAATGCTTGTCTGGTAATAGTAGACAGATACTCCAAGACTCCAATATTTGTGCCCTGCTTCAAGGATGACTCTGCAATGGATACTGCCATACTGTTTTGGAACAGAGTGATGCCTAGAACTGGTATCCCAAGAATTATCATCTCTGACAGAGATCCAAAATTCACATCTGAATTCTGGACTGGCTTGCATAGTATGCTAGGAACAAAACTCTCCTTCTCTACTGCTTACCACCCCCAGACTGATGGTCTAGCTGAAAGAATGATCCAAACACTTGAAGATATGATCAGGAGATTTTGTGCCTATGGACTAGAATTCAAAGACAATGATGGGTACACCCATGACTGGGTCTCACTTTTACCAATTCTTGAGCTAGCCTACTGCACCAGTATATGTACACTCAACCACTGGAAAAACTCCTGCCATCCTGGAGAAAGGCTGGATGCCAAACCTTCCCAGGAATTTCTTGAAACAAGACTCTGTAGATATTCATCCTACTGCTCTTGCCTATGGAAAAATCTTTGAGAAAGCTAGAAAACATGCTGAGCAATGCATAACAGAAGCTACATCTTATAACAAAGAAAGATGGGACAAGACTCATCAAGAACCATCCTTTAAAGTTGGTGATAAAGTCCTGATATCCACAGCAAACTTCAACAACTTATCTGGCCCCAAGAAGATGAGAGACTCCTTTGCTGGACCATTCCTAGTGAAAGCTTTACATGGAAAGAATGCTGTAGAAGTGATACTGACTGAAGAATTCAGCAGGAAGCATCCTACATTCCCTGTCAGCTTAGTGAAACCTTACAGAGACCCCAACCCAGACAAGTTCCCCCTGAGACAGAAGGTTAAAGTTGTCATTCCCCCCATGGATAAGAACCCTCAGAATAAAGTGATACAGAAGATCCTCAGAGAAAAAAGATTGAGAGTGGAGAACAGAGATGTGATGATGTACTTAGCTAGATACAAAGGCTTGAGTGCTGATCATGATGAATGGCTCCTTGAGAAAGACATTCCAGACTCTGCTATCCTCCTAAGGAAGTTCAGAAGTGAGAAGAGGTCTGCCCCTATGGTTTAATTTCATACAGAAATCCAACCTTTTGGTGGTAGGGAATGTCAGCCTTAGAGTCAACACAGCTGACCTAAAGTCTGCCTCTTTTCTACTTATTACATATGAAATTACTTCATATCTTTTTCATCTTAAGAGATATCATTGTTTTGACTTCATTTTCTGTTTCCTCATGCAATTTTAACCCTAGTTACAACTTAACAATTCTTTGTAATTATACTCCTTCCCTGAGTTCTTGAGTTGTGGCGCGCATGCGCAGTTGTGACGTGTCAGCGCTACCAGGCGCGCCAAACCACATGTACATATGTAATTACATAAGCAAACTGTGAAAATTTTTGAAGTCAGGATCCCCCTTGCCTGAGGAGGATCTACAGACTTCAGCACACCAGAACCACACCCCAGATAACCCAGGATCACCACCAAAGAGATTACCACACTCCCAGTATACCTACCGTCACAGGCGCCTAGGATATTGACAGTAAGTAAACTCTTTCTCTGAACCTTGCTTATCCAGAGTGAAACTCTGTTGCTCTTGATTGTTTCTTCTTTTCTTCAAATCTTTCAATCTTAAAAGATCAAAAGGTTATCTCTGGTTAAGACCTACAAACCCAGAGCAGAGTAGTAACCCTACTTCTGAATCCCACCAACGTTTCCTTGTTGTGAGTGGAGGCTGTTGCACTCTTTCTTGGCCTTGCACAGCTGGCATCCAACTTTTCCAGGTTGAGAATAGCCCAGATCAATTAATTAAGACTTAAAGTCTAGGCCTGATCTTCTCTTTCTTTCTTCTCTCTCTGTTTGTATTTCTTTATCCCAAGAAATCCAACCAGAATCCCCCCATTTTCCTTGTGTCCTGTGGTCACACAAGAGACACAGGCTCACAGGGACCCTTTGACAAACACGATTGTTGTTTTATCTGCCGACCTCTTGACTACGTTAACGCCTGGATTAATCGCATTGCTAGACGTGGATCTGAGGATATCCGGTTTATCTGGGATCGACAAAGACGTGTTGACTTCCATCTTCCTATAGACTCGTAAATAGAAATCGGCCGATGCCTTATCCCCTGTTTCTAAAGCTAACATAGCTTTATCCCAGATGAGCTCCCTGTCAGACTTCACGGCGACGAGCGTAGAGGTTGTAACCGGAGCAATCACTTCCGATCCTTCATTGGTGGCGGAAGATCTGACGACTGCTGCCGACGATTCGACGATTTCTGCCGACCCCTCATTGGTGGTGGATGATTTAGTTACATGTAACTGATCTCCTGGTTCGACAATACGCGGTACGACTGATAAGATGGCCTTATATTTGGACGCTATGTCCTGACCTTGGGCGCTATGCTTCATCGGATTAGGTATTTCTATCCAATGGAATGAAATGATATATAATCATGAGTTAAATTTATAATCGTATCTCATCAACTTTGAGATCGATTGATCCAATAGCCACTCAGCAACTTTGAGGGCATTGATGCTAACCTTTGAAGCTGTCATCACTGTTGGATTCGTGCATCACTTCCCATTCTCTATTCGCGCGGTCTCTTTGACCTTCCCGATTTTCCTCACCAGCGGTCGCTGTTCACCAAGATAAGGTTAGCTAACCATCCACTTAGGTTGCATCATCAAAAAAAATCCAATCTCTACAGGAACTAACAACTTAAGTTCTGTACGTCTTGTGCATCTGCTCCAACGGTCTCCTTATTCATCGGTCCTTCTCGAACTGGATCTTGAGTGATCTTTGTTGCCGCAGCCTTTTTCAATCTTGTATTAGCTCGCTTCACCATCTCTTCAACCATGATCAAAAGTATCAAATTGATTAGAGTGGTTTAACTATGGCCGTGCTTGAAAATTTGTATTTGAAAAATTGTAGTCGCGGCGTGGTGAGCTGTGATGGAGAGACCGAGGCCACGAACTATGATGGAGAGACAGCGGAGAGAGAAGACGGCTGAGAAACACCGGAAGGGCAGGAGGAGTCAGGGGGATGGATTATGAGGGGACTTGTGGTGTGCGCACGAGCTCGGTCTTAATCCTAATTGCTCCTCAGCGGGTTCTGACTCGTTTGGTCCGGTCCAGGTGTCCTCATTCGCGTGCTTGGACCTGGGTGACCTCCCCCTGCGGGTCCGGTCACCGTCTAGAAATCAGGAAAAACGAGTCCGAAACAAAGAAACAATACCATCTTACCTTAGCCCCGAACAGAACTGAACCCCCGGGACTTTTTTTCTTGCCATCTTGCCACCACACGGTCATTGGGAGGACTCAAACCCTCTTGATGACCGGTCTTACCGGTCATCTCAAGGACTCAAGGTGCTCAATGACCAGTGTTTGTACTGGTCATCGAGATGAATCAAGCTTCTTGATGACCGGCCAGACCGGTCATCGAGAGAACTCAAGCTCCTCAATGACCAGTCTGGACGGTCGTTCTTGATGACCAGTACAAACTGGTCATCAAGAATGAGGACTCAAACCCTCTTGATGTGACCCGTCATCTCGAGGACTCAAGTTGCTTGATGACCAGTACAAACTGGCCATCAAGATGACACAAGCTTCTCAATGACCGCGATAACTCAAGATCCCCTCCCGATGCCCGGTACAAACCGGTCAGCAAGAGGACTTAAGATGCTCAATGACCAGTACAAACTGGTCGTCGAGATGATTCACGGAACGGCCTTGGCTAATCCAACGGAACGGCCGTGGCTGATCCGACGGAACGGCCTTGGCTGATCCAACGGAATGGCCTTGGCTGATCCAACGGAACGGCCTTGGCTGATCCAACGGAACGGCCTTGGCTGATCCGACGGAACGGCCTTGGCTGATCCAACAGAACGGCCTTGGCTGATCCGACGGAACAGCCTTGGCTGATCCAACGGAACAGCCTTGGCTGATCCAACGGAACAGCCTTGGCTGATCCAACGGAACAGCCTTGGCTGATCCAACGGAACAGCCTTGGCTGATCCAACGGAACAGCCTTGGCTGATCCAACGGAACAGCCTTGGCTGATCCAACGGAAAGGCCTTGGCCGATCTGATGGAACGGCCTTGGCTGATCTGATAGAAGGTCCCACTGCCAGCATATTTGGTTGGGTTGAAGTCATCCCAGTTTAACTGGGATGCACTCAACCAATTTAAACTTGGTTGATCTCAACCAATTTAATATAAACCCAAGGGTGGTACCTTGGATTTATATTTCATCAGTTGAGATTGCCCAAGTTTAAATTGGTTGAGTGCATCCCAGTTTAACTGGGATAACCTCAACCCGGCCAATTACGCTGGCAGTGTCCTTGACTGATAAAAAGGATTGGCCCTGGCTGATCTAATGGAATGGCCTTGGCTGATCTAGTTCTTGTGTCAGGCTTAGAGTCAGTTCCTCCAATTGGGTCCCGCGACTCAATGAATTACAATTGAGTCCTGCAACTCAATGAATTACAATTAAGTCCCGCAACTCAATGAATTACAATTGAGTCCAGCGACTCAATGAGAGTTATGGTGCGCATGCGCAGTTGTGATGTGGCAGCGCTACCAGGCGATTGAGTCCCGCGACTCAATGAATTACAATTGAGTCCTGCGACTCAATGAGAGTTATGGCGCGCATGCGCAGCTGTGACGTGGCAGCGCTACCAGGCGCGCCAACCACTTGTACATGTGTAATTATGTAAGCAAACTGTGAAAATTTTCGTAGTCAGGATCCCCCTTGCCTGAGGCGGATCCACAGACTTCAGCACACCAGAACCACACCCCAGATAACCCCAGGATCACCACCAAGGAGTTTACAACACTCCCAGTATACCTACCGTCACAGGCGCCTAGGATATTGACAGTAAGTAACCTCTTTCACTGAACATTGCTTATCTCAGAGGTACAACTCTGTGTCTTGCTTGATCTGCTCTTTTCTGCTGGCCTTTGCCTCTTCTTGATCACAGGGCTGTCCCTCCATATCTGCTGGCCTTTGCCTCTTCTTGATCACAGGGCTGTCCCTTCATATCTGCATTCCTTTTCTGTGGTTTTTGCAAGAAACAAACCACATAGGTTTCCCTTTAAAGAACCCTGACTATCCAGAAGGAGGAAGCTAAAAAATTGTGGCTGGATTAAACTTGTCTAATCCAGAAGCCCTCCACGTTTCTTTGGTGAGAGGAGGCTGTAGCACTCTCTAGCACAGCTTGGCAGCACTCTTCTGAAGAGATAGCATGGCCAGTGGACGTGCATTCCCACCATAATAACCTTGAATATCTGCTTATCTTGAATCTGCTCAGTTTCTCTCTCTCTCTTATATTTGTATTTTCTTTATCCAAAGAAATCCAAATATTGCCCCCCATTTTCTTGTGTGAGCCTGAGTCTCTATAGTAACAGCAGGACACAAGAAATGGGGGGGCAATAGTTGGATTTCTTGGGATAAAGAAATTACAACTATAATAGAAAAAGAGAAAGAGAGAGAGAAACCAAGCAGGATAAGAAGGAAGAGAAGTACTAGGTTATTCTAGTGGGAATGCACGTCCACTGGCAATGCTACTCTTCAGAAGAGTGCTGCTAATCTGTGCAAGAAGTGCTACAGCTTCCTCTCAGGAGGGTATCTGGATTAGATAAGTCTTAATCCAGCCACAGTTTTTTAGACTTCTCTCTGGACAGTCAAGGTTCTTAATGGGAAACCTGAGGGACAGCCCTGAACCTAGATTTTGAGGCAAAGGCCTGATGATAAGAAGGGACAGCCCTGTGATCAAGATGGAGGCAAAGGCCTATAGATATGGAGGGACAGCCCTGTGATCAAGGAGAAAGCAAAGCAAGAAGAAAAGGCAGATCCAGCAAGACACAGAGTTGTACCTCTGAGATAAACAAGGTTCAGTGAAAGAGGTTACTTACTGTCAATATCCTAGGCGCCTGTGACGGTAGGTATACTGGGAGTATAGTAGGCTCTTTGGTGGTGATCCTGGAGTTATCTGGGTGGTGGTTCTGGTGTGCTGAAGTCTGTGGATCCGCCTCAGGCAAGGGGGATCCTGACTACGAAAATTTTCACAGTTTGCTTATGTAATTTACATATGTACATGTGGTTTGGCGCGCCTAGTAGCGCTGACACGTCACAACTGCGCAAGGGCGCTACAACTCAGTAACTCAGGGAAGGAGTATAGTTACAATGAATTGGTAAGTTGTAACTAGGGTTAAAATTGCATGAGGAAACAGAATATGAAGTCAAAACAGGGATATCTCTTAAGATGAAAAAGATATAAAGTAATTTATATGTAACAAAGGTAGAACAGGCAGCTTTTAGGTCAGCTGTGATGACTCTAAGGCTGACATTCCCTACCACCAAAAGGGTTGGGTTTCTGTAAGAAATTAAACCACAGGGTTAGACCTCTTGTCACTTCTGAATTTCCTGAGAAGGATAGCAGAGTCTGGGATGTCTTTCTCAAGGAGCCATTCATCATGATCAGCACTCATACCTTTGTATCTAGCTAAGTACATCATAACATCTCTGTTTTCCACTCTCAATCTCTTGTCTCTGAGAATCTTTTGTATGACTTTACTCTGAGGGGTTTTATCCATAGGGGGAATGACAACTTTGACTTTTTGTCTCAAAGGGAACTTGTCTGGATTGGGGTCCTTGTATGGTTTCACCAAGCTGACAGGAAATGTGGGATGTTTCCTGCTAAACTCTTCAGTCAGTATCACTTCTACAGCATTCTTCCCATGTAAAGCTTTCACAAGGAATGGTCCAGTGAAGGAGTCTCTCATCTTCTAAGGGCCAGACAGGTTGTTGAAGTTTGCTGTGGATATTAGGACTTTATCACCAACTTTAAAAGATGGTTCTTTGTGACTCTTGTCCCATCTTTCTTTGTTGTAGGATGTAGCTTCTGTTATGCATTGCTCAGCATGTTTTCTGGCTTTCTCAAAGATCTTTCCATAAGCAAGAGCAGTAGGATGAATGTCTACAGAGTCTTGCTTCAAGAAATTTCTGGGAAGGTTTGGGATCCAGCCTTTTTCCAGGATGGCAGGAGGTTTTCCAGTGGTTGAATGTATGCTGGTGCAGTAAGCTAACTCAAGGATTGGTAGAAGTGAAACCCAATCATGAGTGTAACCATCATTGTCTTTGAATTCTAGACCATATGCACAAAACCTCCTGATCATATCTTCAAGTGTTTGAATCATCCTCTCAGCTAATCCATCAGTCTGAGGGTGGTAAGCAGTGGAGAAGGAGAGTTTTGTTCCCAGCATACTATGTAAACCAGTCCAGAATTCAGATGTGAACTTAGGGTCTCTATCAGAGATGATGATTCTGGGGATGCCAGTCCTAGGCATTACTCTGTTCCAAAACAGTATGGCAGTGTCCATAGCAGAGTCATCCTTGAAGCAGGGTACAAATATAGGGGTCTTAGAGTATCTGTCCACTATTACCAGACAAGCATTGAAACTAGCTGCTCCTCCAGGGGACAAAGAAGTTACCCAATCCATGTTAATAACATCCCATGGTTTTGAAGGTTCTTCAATTTTCATGAGCAGTCCAAATCTTTTGCCTGTGGCTTTATTTGCTTTCTGGCATCTATCACAGGAAGAGCAGTATTCACCAGTGTCTTGTTTCCAGTTAGCCCACCAAGCAGTATCAGCTACTTTTTCTAAAGTCCTGTCTTCAGAAAAATGACCTGAGTAGACACTGTCATGGCATTCATGCAAGATGGTGTTGATACTTTCTTTGTCAGCTAGGACTAGGACAGAGTTGTGTTTCTCTCTGAAGTAGATGAGGCCATCAAATATAGAGAACCTTCCTTCATCATATAGCTTTCTCCAAGGATCTTGCAAGGAATTTTTCAGCTGGGCATCTTTAGCATCTTTCAACAAAAGTTCAGATAATATGGTAGTGTTCTTGTCTTGCTTGTAGCCTTCTCTCACTGAGTCAAAGAACTCATTCTTGAAAGTGGAAACATGTATGCCCATGATGGGGAATCTATCATCATCCTTGTCTTCTGGGTCATAAGCAGGGTTACTAGGATCATTTGGCAAAGCCCATCTGCTCAGTCCATCAGCATTCTTGTGAATATTCCCATCTCTGTGGATTATGGTCATATTGCCTCTGTATTCCTGAATAGCAATCTGCCACCTGAGCATATGTCTATTGGGAGTCTTCATGTTCAGCAGTGATCTCAAAGCTGTGCAGTCTGTTACAACATGAAAGACACTGCCATCTAAGTAGTAATGGAGTTTTTCCAGGGCCCAGACCAGACATAAGCATTCAAGTTGACTAGCACCATATCTTGTTTCACTGTCCTTCAGTTGTCTGGATATGAAAACAATGGGTCCTTCTTTTCTCACTCCATTAAAGACTTGGACTTGATGTAAAGCAGCACCTAGACCAGTCATGCTAGCATCTACATATAGTGTGAAGGGATGGGCCCAGTCAGGAAACAGTAGCAATGGAGCTGTGGTCAGTTTCTCTTTTAACAAGTTGTAGGCTACTATTCTATGATGAGTCATCTCATATATGACATCAATCCTTGTCAGTTCAGTCAGAGGTTTTGCTATCTCTGCAAACTTCTCAATGTGTTGTCGGTAGTAGCCAGCAAAACCAAGAAATGATTGCATTTCTTTCCTATTACTAGGCACAGGCTTTTGGAGAACAGCAGCTACTTTATTCTGGTCTATTCCTATGGCAATACCAGACACAAGATGACCTAGAGCTTTGATCTGATCGAATCCAAAGTTACACTTCTTCAAGGAGATTTTCATGTTCATGTTAATAACAACTTTCAGGATCCTGTCTATCCTATTGAGGTGTTCCTCCCAAGTGTTGGACATAATGATGATATCATCAATGTAGATAATGGCCCACTTCTCATCAATTTCCTTTCTGAATTCAATGTCCATCATTCTCTGGAAATGAGAGGGGGCATTCTTGATCCCAAAGGGCATTCTCAGGTACTCATAGATTCCTTTGTGCATAATAATCCTGAGTAGATGTCTGGAATCTTCTGCAATGACATTCTGGTGAAAACCTTTGAGTACATCCATGCTAGTCAGGTACTTAGCTTTAGCCAGATTGTTCAGAGTCTCACTGATCTTAGGAATGGGATACCTGTCTGAAGCAGTGTAGGAATTCAAAGCTCTGAAGTCTCCTACCATTCTGGACTTTCCATTGTGCCAGGCAATGATCACAGGAGTAGTGATCTCAACTACTTCATTATGACCAACTTTCCTTAGAACATTCAGTTTTACTAGCTCTTCAATGTGTTGCTCAAGAGCTTCTCTGCTTTTGGGGCTGGCAGGATAAGGAGGTCTTCTGAGGAGAGGAGGGTAAGGTCTCTCAGTTGTCAACTTGATATGAACTTCATGACCCTTAATGGCACCAAGGGGCTGATTGGTGTTGGAGAAGGCAAGGTTGTTATTGTAGAGGACCTCAAACAGTTTCTCCTTTTGCTCAATAGTCAAATTATCACTGAATTTGGCTTCACAGAGTTCTTCTGTAATAAATTTCTGCAGTTGAGGATGGGACTTCTTTACAGCAGAAATTTCATTAGAAGGGCTCATTTTCTCCAGATGATGAGACTTAAAGCTGAATTTCTTCCTCTTGTTCTCATTTCCAATGGTAAAGAATCTCTCTTTGCTGTTTGTGATGTCAAAGCCATAAAGAGACATGTAATCATTTCCAAGGATAAGATAGTTAATTCTTGCATTTTTCATGACTACAAATTCTGTTAGAATTCTAATAGAACCTTTAGTGTGAGGAAAAATCAAAGCCATTTCTATTATGCCCATTGGCTGTAATTGGTCACTACAGCTGTGGAATTTAGCATGGTTAATTGGCATGAGCTTGTTTTCCCATTCTGGTAATATAGAATCTAGCAATTTGTTGCTGATGATTGAGCAAGAAGCTCCACTATCAAGAAGACATGATTGTTCTCTGGATTCAATGAGGACAGTAGTAAGATTTGCTTTTCCAGTAAGATGAGCTTTTCCTCTATCAGGCTTGCATTTCATTAGTCTAGCATCTTCTATGTGGGAAGACTGGCAGGATTTGTCCCAGGTCTGAGGTTGATGAGTTTCAGCTTGAATTTCAGCAATGGAGAAGTCTTGGTTTATCTCACACTCTACAGCATGTGTTCCAAAGTCAAAATCAACTAAGGGATCATAATTGGCACCATTTCCATTGTCCATGGCAAGAATCATGTGATTGGTTCTATGATTCTCTTCTTCTTCATCTAGTTCTGATTCAGACTTGTGTGGTTCACCTTGGTCTTCTCCATTGTCACTCTTGGGATCATCATCATCATCCATTCTTACATTATTGATTCTGTTCTTCTTCTTAGGGCATTCCCTGGAGAAGTGACCAGTTTGTTTACAGAAATGGCATATAAGTTTGTCTTTCTCAGGGGCAGAGACAGGATTCTTTTTGGCAGAGGAGTCAGTTGGCTTATCAGTTTTCTCAGGGGCAGGATTGCTTCTCCATTGGGATCTGTTTGGAGTGTTATAATTATTTGTCACAGGCTTGTTCTTTTTCATGACTCTGTCTATGACCTCTTCAGCAATTATAACCATATCCTCAAAACTCATTTCAGTGGCATCTCTTTTGTATCTGCTTTTAATAGCATGCTCAAGGTTTGGAGGGCACTGCTTTAAGATCTTCTCACAAATAAGGTACTGACTGAGTTCAGGTTGATAAGCTTTCAGTCTTTCTCTCTGATTACCAAACCATTTATGGATTTTCCTCCCGTCATAGGCAAAGTGAACATTCTCAAACTCTTGTTGCATTTTCCATTTCCAGTTCTCAGTGCCAAACTTATTTCTGATGGCATTCTTCCACCAAGCCCAAGATTTGTTTCCATACTCATCTCTGATGCCTAGGTACCAATTCCTTGCAGTGTCAGTTAACAAGATTGTTAATCTACTGATTATCATGTTATCCAGCATCAAGTAGTCTCTAACCAGGATATCAGTATTTTTAATCCAAAGTTCATGATTGTAAGGCAATTCTCCAGAGAATTTCTCCCAGTCTCCATTTTTGGGGATACCTTTCCACAGTTCTTTCCTCATTTCAAAGTCTATAGCTCCATGATCAATGTAGGGGAATTCCTCTTGGGTCTTAGTATCAGGAGTGTTGCTAGCAGGCTTAGGAAAGTGATCTCTTGGTGGTCTCTGTGGTTCAGGAGTAGGAACAGGAGGAGTTGGTCTGTGTTCCTGTTGTTGCTCATGGTGGAAATTCTGGAAGGGATTATTGTACAAGAGATGAGGGGGTTGGTCTCTGTCATCTGGTATTAACACGGAATCCAGCTTTGAGCTCACGGTGTTTACTACAGAAGATATGTCACTGAATCTTCTCTTAGATTGTTCAAACCTGTTGTGCTCATTGGCATGAAGGTCATTGATCTGATTATCAATGGAAGTAAGATTGTTGCTCACTTTCTCTTCAAAATCTTTCAGATTTTGGCCAATTGTATCCATGTTAGAATGACATTGTGATTCATTTACCAGAATCAAATCTTGAACTGTCTCAAACTTATCATCTATGTGTTTCTTCAGTTGTTCTAACACATTGTTATTCACTGTGGATTTCTCTCTGGCACTTTCTCCTATGTTGTTCAGGATTTGATCAAGCAAAAGGGGAATGAATTCATTTTTAAATAGATCAAGAATGGAATGATTCAGGACATCTTTAAAATTGCTGACACAAGATTCAAGAAGAGTACCAGGAATGGTTTCAACAGTACCAGATAATTCAGAGAGAAATTTGGAGAACAATACTTGTAATTTTTCTTCTAGAAACAAGGGGCCATAATTTCTAGACATTTCAGAGTTAAGATTATTGAGAAAAAATTCTCTATTTGAAGGATCAGAGAGATTATCAATATCTAAACTGAGGCCTAGTGGTGAATCACTACTTAAGGAACTTTTAGGTAAAGATTCATCTAATAAGGGCCTCTCCCTCTGGCTCTCCCTCGTCCATAGCCTCTCCTCACTCCTCGTGTGGCTCTCATCAAGTATTCTCCTATTTCTAGAACTCTCTGAGTGTTGTCCTGAGGGCGTCTCCAGTTCCTCCCTGATCCTCTCCAGTTGTTTTGAGGAGGAGGGGGGTTGTGGCCTGCGAATTCTTGCGGCATTTGCGGATAATGGGGTGGATTGTAGCCGCCAGTTTGCAGATGCGGGCTGGGGCGGAATAATTGAACCACCTCTCGCGGTATAGAAGCTGGTGGCTGCCTCGCTTGGAGCGTCTGCGGCGGTTGTGGCGGCGGCAAGGGAGTTCCTTGGTAGTTCTGATTCTCTGGGCGCATTTGAGGCTGCGTCTGTGGACGGGATTCTGGAAGATTGGGAAGGATAGGAGCCTGGAACTCCTGCGCCAAGGCTCGGTGCTGAAAACCCATAGGCTCTGGAGTCGGCGTGACTAGTAAAGGCTGTTGGCTGGCGTGCGGTATCATTGCTAGCTGCGAAGGAGCTCGGATTTGTAGCGCGGTCGAGTTCGGCGGCCCGTTGCCGTTGTTCTGGCGCGTCAGAGATATTTCTAGATTGTTGAGTTCCTCTCTGGGGATCCAATCCTGACACAGGCGTATCCCGTCGTTCCTCCCAACCAGATCTATGATCATTTCTTGGGTCATTGAGGCTTGGGAGAGGAGACGCCTCATAGTTAATATGTTCTGCGCTTCCCTGGCGCGGACAAAAAGGTCGAATTGTTCGTTGAACATACTGATGAGGCTGGATAACTCCTCCTCTTCCGGGATAAGGTCCATGGGTCCTGAGGACGCTTCCCGTCGAGGGCTCTGAGTGTACGGAAGGAGGGCTAGATTGGACGGCGCCGTGGGTCTCATGCCCTCTGGGTTGATAGGCTGGGAGGGCGGCTGACTCGTCTGAGGAGGGTTCACCGTCAAATCTATTTGTTCCCTGTCGACAGGCCGTGGAACCGGCGTGGATCTGCTCGACGCTAGAGCTATGGACGTTTCTCTCGGCTGGTATAGAGCCGGAGGGATCCCGGTATCTGGGGGGAGCGGCTCCTCTTCCGGGAGCTTGAGGAAATCCTCCTGTAGAGGTGGCAAGGCTGCTTCTAGCCCTTCGAAGCCGTTCTTCGGCGGCTGGGCTAAGGCGGTACCGGTGGCGGAGCTCTTCGGAGAGGTCTCGGCCATTTCTAAGGTGAGGAGGCATCGTGATAAGGAGTAAGAGAGGTTAATTTAAGCGGAAAGAGAAAGTTTTTAAGAATTAATTCAAGGTTAAAATACCTTGGGACTTAGGTTTAGAAGATAACCTTTTACTTTTACGCGTCGTAGTAGAGGTTTTTTTCTTAGTTTCCTTTGCGCTGGGTTTCGCGGCGGATTTTGAGGTCCAATCAGAGATATTAACAGCGGCGGTGACCTTGCGGCGACGGACTTTTGGGTATTTAGTAGTAGCAATAGGGGTCCAAGAGGAACTATTGATCCAGTTTCCTTCTTTCGGATCAGTTACGCGGTTGTCGTCGCAATTTTCGTCTTCTGCGCTAGTCTGCGCCGTTACGAATTTTTTTACGGTCAATTGCGGCAATTATAGTTAAGAAGCAGGAGAATCTTTTGAGCGTACTCCGTTTTTCTCTATCTCTTCTTGATCCGAAGATATAGAGGGTTCTGGGGAGGATAAGTCCGACGAAGGGATAAATAGCGGCGCGGAGGAGTCGCAGTTCTGCACTTTCACGAGTACACAGGACGTAAAAAAAAAATTTCAAGGGTTCAGTTAGGAAATTTATCAATGTAAAAGCAATTTTGGATGATTTTAGAAGAATTTCAGCGTTAGTAAGATATGTAGAAAAAATTTTTAAGGTGATTTTTCGAATTTTTAGAGTTTTTTTTTGTTTGATTTAGTCAGGAGGATCAGTCTTTTGGCTTTATAGCAGTCTAGAATTATGAAAAGGTGAGTATATTTCCTGATGAGGCCCCCAATTGTGAGCCTGAGTCTCTATAGTGACAGCAGGACACAAGAAATGGGGGGGCAATAGTTGGATTTCTTGGGATAAAGAAATTACAACTATAATAGAAAAAGAGAAAGAGAGAGAGAAACCAAGCAGGATAAGAAGGAAGAGAAGTACTAGGTTATTCTAGTGGGAATGCACGTCCACTGGCAATGCTACTCTTCAGAAGAGTGCTGCTAATCTGTGCAAGAAGTGCTACAGCTTCCTCTCAGGAGGGTATCTGGATTAGATAAGTCTTAATCCAGCCACAGTTTTTTAGACTTCTCTCTGGACAGTCAAGGTTCTTAATGGGAAACCTGAGGGACAGCCCTGAACCTAGATTTTGAGGCAAAGGCCTGATGATAAGAAGGGACAGCCCTGTGATCAAGATGGAGGCAAAGGCCTATAGATATGGAGGGACAGCCCTGTGATCAAGGAGAAAGCAAAGCAAGAAGAAAAGGCAGATCCAGCAAGACACAGAGTTGTACCTCTGAGATAAACAAGGTTCAGTGAAAGAGGTTACTTACTGTCAATATCCTAGGCGCCTGTGACGGTAGGTATACTGGGAGTATAGTAGGCTCTTTGGTGGTGATCCTGGAGTTATCTGGGTGGTGGTTCTGGTGTGCTGAAGTCTGTGGATCCGCCTCAGGCAAGGGGGATCCTGACTACGAAAATTTTCACAGTTTGCTTATGTAATTTACATATGTACATGTGGTTTGGCGCGCCTAGTAGCGCTGACACGTCACAACTGCGCAAGGGCGCTACAACTCAGTAACTCAGGGAAGGAGTATAGTTACAATGAATTGGTAAGTTGTAACTAGGGTTAAAATTGCATGAGGAAACAGAATATGAAGTCAAAACAGGGATATCTCTTAAGATGAAAAAGATATAAAGTAATTTATATGTAACAAAGGTAGAACAGGCAGCTTTTAGGTCAGCTGTGATGACTCTAAGGCTGACATTCCCTACCACCAAAAGGGTTGGGTTTCTGTAAGAAATTAAACCACAGGGTTAGACCTCTTGTCACTTCTGAATTTCCTGAGAAGGATAGCAGAGTCTGGGATGTCTTTCTCAAGGAGCCATTCATCATGATCAGCACTCATACCTTTGTATCTAGCTAAGTACATCATAACATCTCTGTTTTCCACTCTCAATCTCTTGTCTCTGAGAATCTTTTGTATGACTTTACTCTGAGGGGTTTTATCCATAGGGGGAATGACAACTTTGACTTTTTGTCTCAAAGGGAACTTGTCTGGATTGGGGTCCTTGTATGGTTTCACCAAGCTGACAGGAAATGTGGGATGTTTCCTGCTAAACTCTTCAGTCAGTATCACTTCTACAGCATTCTTCCCATGTAAAGCTTTCACAAGGAATGGTCCAGTGAAGGAGTCTCTCATCTTCTAAGGGCCAGACAGGTTGTTGAAGTTTGCTGTGGATATTAGGACTTTATCACCAACTTTAAAAGATGGTTCTTTGTGACTCTTGTCCCATCTTTCTTTGTTGTAGGATGTAGCTTCTGTTATGCATTGCTCAGCATGTTTTCTGGCTTTCTCAAAGATCTTTCCATAAGCAAGAGCAGTAGGATGAATGTCTACAGAGTCTTGCTTCAAGAAATTTCTGGGAAGGTTTGGGATCCAGCCTTTTTCCAGGATGGCAGGAGGTTTTCCAGTGGTTGAATGTATGCTGGTGCAGTAAGCTAACTCAAGGATTGGTAGAAGTGAAACCCAATCATGAGTGTAACCATCATTGTCTTTGAATTCTAGACCATATGCACAAAACCTCCTGATCATATCTTCAAGTGTTTGAATCATCCTCTCAGCTAATCCATCAGTCTGAGGGTGGTAAGCAGTGGAGAAGGAGAGTTTTGTTCCCAGCATACTATGTAAACCAGTCCAGAATTCAGATGTGAACTTAGGGTCTCTATCAGAGATGATGATTCTGGGGATGCCAGTCCTAGGCATTACTCTGTTCCAAAACAGTATGGCAGTGTCCATAGCAGAGTCATCCTTGAAGCAGGGTACAAATATAGGGGTCTTAGAGTATCTGTCCACTATTACCAGACAAGCATTGAAACTAGCTGCTCCTCCAGGGGACAAAGAAGTTACCCAATCCATGTTAATAACATCCCATGGTTTTGAAGGTTCTTCAATTTTCATGAGCAGTCCAAATCTTTTGCCTGTGGCTTTATTTGCTTTCTGGCATCTATCACAGGAAGAGCAGTATTCACCAGTGTCTTGTTTCCAGTTAGCCCACCAAGCAGTATCAGCTACTTTTTCTAAAGTCCTGTCTTCAGAAAAATGACCTGAGTAGACACTGTCATGGCATTCATGCAAGATGGTGTTGATACTTTCTTTGTCAGCTAGGACTAGGACAGAGTTGTGTTTCTCTCTGAAGTAGATGAGGCCATCAAATATAGAGAACCTTCCTTCATCATATAGCTTTCTCCAAGGATCTTGTAAGGAATTTTTCAGCTGGGCATCTTTAGCATCTTTCAACAAAAGTTCAGATAATATGGTAGTGTTCTTGTCTTGCTTGTAGCCTTCTCTCACTGAGTCAAAGAACTCATTCTTGAAAGTGGAAACATGTATGCCCATGATGGGGAATCTATCATCATCCTTGTCTTCTGGGTCATAAGCAGGGTTACTAGGATCATTTGGCAAAGCCCATCTGCTCAGTCCATCAGCATTCTTGTGAATATTCCCAAATTCCCCAGCATCCCCTCCTCCCGTTCCGCCTTCCCCCTCTCCCCTCCTTCAAAACCTCTCGCACCTGGTACCATCCAGTCGCCACCTCAACCCCGTCCTGAGTCGCCTCCAACTCGACGCTTTGGCCGTCAACGCCGGGCCCCTGACCGTTACGGTTCCTGGTCCAAATCAGCTTCCTCAATAAATGATGTAGACACACCAAAGACCTGGAAGCAACTTCTACGCTCTCCACACAAGTCCCGCTGGCTAAAGTCCGCTAACAAAGAATTCCTCTCTCTTCTGGGGATGGATACCTGGCGCCTGGTCCCTTGTACCCTCAAGAGAAAAATTATCAAGTCAAAATGGGTATTCAAAGTTAAGCGTTGACCCAACAATTCCATCCAAAAGCTCAAGGCTAGGCTTGTTGCTATGGAGTATACTCAAGTCAAAGGCGTCAATTACAAAGAGGTCTTCGCACCTACTCTCTGTCTCGAGACTCTTTGACTTATCCTCAGCCTTTTGGCCATAAAGAGGTGGAAGGGCCGTCAAGTTGACTTCAAGACCGCATTCCTCAACAGCCGCTTAGAAGAACCCGTTTATATGGAACAGCCCCCCGGTTTCGAGGACCCCCTCCACCCGGATTGGGTCTGTGAGGTCCATAGGTCCATCTATGGACTCAAGCAATCGCCGTGAGAGTGGAACATAGAACTACACAACGGGCTTGTACAGGCAGGTCTCACGCAATCGTGGTACGATCCCACGCTGTACTTCAAAATCAAAGACACTACTCTCGTTGGTGCAGTAACGGTTCATGTAGATGACCTCGCAATAGTAGGAGAACCATCCTTTGTTGACCCTCTGATCAAGAACCTAGGTAGTTGTTTCAAAATTAGAGCCAATGAAGATCTTCACCATTTCCTTTCCATGAAGATTGACAGAGACTTTGACAGCAGTCTAATCTATCTCTCTCAGGCTCATTACATAGCGGATTTGCAACAACAATTCCTCACCGGCTCCACTATTTCCGTGAAAACACCAACTGACTCATCCTTCAAGGATCTTGTGCCTCGAAAACCAGGAGAACAGGCTTCATCAGGCCCTTATCCGCAGCTTATTGGAGCGCTACTCTGGGCATCCCAGTGTACTCGTCCGGACGTTGCTTTCGCGTTAAACCGCCTGTCCCAATTTCTTTGTGACCCGTCTGAAGCGCATTGGCGAGTGGCTATTTGAATCCTCAATTATCTCATCTTCACTCAAAATCTCCGTCTCCAACTGGGCGGATCTGTAACATGCGCCGGCTATTCCGACTCAGACTGGGAAGAGGATCGTCATGACAGGAGGTCCACGTCTGCATACACCTACAGGCTTGGCGACGGGGCTATATCATGGAAATCCCGGAAGCAAGCTACGGTCTTGCTCTTGAGCACGGAGGCCAAATATAAATCCCTCTTGGATTCGTGCAAAGAGGGCTTATGGCTTCGCTACATCCTGACGGAGCTCAAGCCCCAACCCCAGACTGCGATTCCTCTGCACGTGGACAACGCTGGTGCTGAAGCTCTAGCAAAAAATCCGGAACATCATGCGCGCACGAAACACATTGACGCACGATATCATTTCTCTTGCGAATGTGTCAAACAAGGGGAAATCTCAGTCCTTCATGTCTCAACGAAGGACATGCTCGCCGACATGCTCACCAAACCGCTTGGCCGTACTCTCCTGGAGGATCATTGCACACGTTTTGGTGTAGTCTTGTTTTCTTTTGTTTCTTCCTTTTTATGTTCTGTTTCTCTTTCCCTCTCTCTCCTTTCTTTGTTCTTTCTTTTCTTTCTTCCAGGGTTCTCAGCAAGGGGGGGTGTTAAGGTTGTGTGGTGTTATGTTTTCTTTTCCTTTGTTTCTCTGCTTCAAACCTGTCATGTACATTTCACTTCCTGTGACATTTCCTCTTTGTAGTCACCTGGAGCAGCAGACGTGGAAGGCTCTTTCCTCATCCTTCCACAACCATCATCATCTCTCTGCTGTTCCAGGTGAGTGTTCTTTTGTTTCTCTTTTCTCTTTTCTCTTTCCTTTTTCATTGTTTTCTGTTTCCTTTTCTGATGCAATGATTATCCTTCCACGACCATCATCATCTCTCTGCTGTTCCAGGTTTATCACCGCAACAGTGCCGTGGGTGACAACAAAGCCAGTAGTCGAGCGCCTAGTGTCCTGGCAGTTGCCCCAGTTGGCATCAGAGAAAGCCTTCATACTGGCGCCTTCAGATTTCTTGAATGTTAGACCAACGTGTCGAGTTCCGGACAGGTAGCAAAAAACCTGGACGGCAGCCTGGTACTGCCTGATGCCTGGATTTTCAAGATACTGAGATAACTGGCTGACAGCGAATGATATTTCAGGTCTCGTCAGAATGCTCAAGTAGTTCAATGAGCCGACTAGACCGCGGTAGTTAATTTCAAGCTTCTTGAAGGCTACCATTTCTTGCTCCGTTGCTTTTGATAACCGTTCTCTAGGGTTAAGGGGGCAGCTTGCGGGGTGCTCGTTCTCCAGTCCGAACTCAACCAGTTTTCTTTTGATGTACTGCGTTTGGTTAATCTGGAGACCGTCGGTGAAGCGCTCACTGTTCATTCCTAGAAGAAACTCGGCCTCCCCAGGGTATTTGATATCAAATTCCCTTTCCATCTCAACTTTAAAGACCTCCGGGCGTCGACTGATTATCACTATGTCGTCTACGTGTGCGAAAAGCCGTGTGGCTGGCTTGTCCTTCTGTTCGGGTCTCCAGAAGACGCACGGATCCAACACTGAGATTTGGAAACCAAGATCTTTGAGGTAGGTCGTTAGGCGCTTGTACCATACAAGAGGCGCCTGTCGTAAGCCATAGATGGCTTTCTTCAGCTGCAATACAGAGTTCGCCGTTTGAATTCCGGCGGCGGCAAGAGAGTGACTTTGTCCTCGAGTGGACATGCACTGCAAACATTTACCAACTCCACCTGGGAGGGAAGTTGGGGGGATATTTCCTTTTCAAGTTTTTTTTTTTTTTTTTTTGGTTAAATGGATTTTTCATGGCTCAGCTGCTGCCTTTAGCTGAGCTCAGCTGCTCCCTTTAGCTGAGCTCAGTTGCTGCTTTGGCTGAGCTCAGCCATTGCTTTTTGGATGAGCTGAGCAACTGCCTGTGGCTGAGCGCAGACACTGAGCTAGGCTGAGTTCAGCCGCTGCCTTTGGCAAAGCTCAGCCCCTGGGCTCAGCTGCTTCCTTTGGCAAAGCTCAGCTGCTTCCTTTGGCAGAGCTCAGCTGCTTCCTTTGACAAAGCTCAGCTGCTGACTTTGGAAAAGTTCAGCCACTCCCTTGGGCAAAGTGCAGCCTGTTGTCTCCCTTTGACTGAGCTCAGCCTCTCCCTTTGGCTAAGCTCAGCGCTCCCTTTGGCTGAGCTCAGCGCTAGAGTTTGTTGCTTTGAAACTGGGTACCCGCAGCATTTTTTGCCCAATATGAGACACCCGCACCCGCACCCGCACCCGCGGAGCGGGTATCGGCATTACCCGTTGCGGGTATTTGCGGGTACCTGCCACTTAAAATGAACTAAGGCGGGCAGATTCTGATTGCTGAATATCTTAATCTATATGTACAACATTTTTTGAGCCTTCTGCCCTGGTCTTTACACCTTTTTTGCCCTTGTTTGTATGTTTGGTCATGTACTTGTGGAGGGCCAGGGATGCGATCTTGTTGTTCTTTGAATAGAACGACAAGGTCATCCCTCTACTTACTGACTTCGCACTGAGGCTGTGTCTCCTGGTGGACACATAATCTCGGCCGAATTTGAAGGTACGCTCTACATCTACAGTTGTTGCTGTATAGAAACCAGGAGTAATCAGCATGGATAACTCTTCCAAAACTTACATGTAAGATAATGTGAAACTCACCTGGGCAGCTTAATATATCAAGGGCCATCTGTAAAAGACCGTGGTGGGTATTTCCCAAACGTTTCTGCTCAACCCACCACTTCAGACCATTGATTGGTGCACCATCTTGCAGAACCAGCCCGCCTGAGAGCCATATGTCCACAGGGTTGGATAAACTGTCAACGGATCTTGCGACAGCGGCAGCCCTTAGCCCTGCCAGGACACCAGTTTGAGGCTGGAGAGTGATTCAGTGCAGATTCACTTTTATTAGATTAGAAGAAGAAATAATGTTACCTTTGCTGGTACCTTTTGCGGTGGTATGACATTTGGATCTGATTTCCTAGGCTTATACCATTTATCAAACATTTCGCGAGTTAGAGCAAGTGCCTCATTGATCCATGACCGAGGCCATTTTGCGAGCTTGAAGTATTCATCTTTGAAAGATGGGTGCAGAACTTCAAGTCAAAGTTTCAGCAAAGTTAGTATGAAACAGAAAAGTTACAATACATGTGGCTCAATGAAAAGACTAACCCATTGCGATCCGGTAAATGGGTGAACAGTCTGTGAGCAAATAATACTTATTTGTGAGACAAATCCCGGCACGACATGCATTTTGTAATGCTGGAGGATAAATGTCATTGTTGTTTGCAATTACGGTAGAAAGGCTGGCAGTGATTTGATCAATGAGGACAACAACTTTGGCCACTTGAGCTGAGGCACCAGTAGATATTTGAAGTGTGAACTCGTAAAAGGGTTCCAGAATCTGAACAAGATGATGTGCCAAGTCTAAGTCCTCTTGGCGTATATGGTTGCTCCGCGGGGTGCCAAACTGCTTATCCCGCTGCCATATGACACTGCCATGAAAACCAAGTTGGAATCGTTCACCTTGGTCCTCCAGAGTGAGAATGATGAAAAAAGAAACACTTACATTGCATCCTTGCACCTAACGATGCTCATGAGCTGCTTGTATGTTGAGTTCCAATGCGTTGGTACGTCCCTCTCAATGTTGGAAGGCTGCTCGCACTTGTTTTCTTTACATACTTGGATGAACTTAACTTTTGAGTTGGGGGACTTCTTCAATTTGGTTGTGATTCTACAAAACTGAACAAAAGAAATTCATTTGTTATAAGCAATCATCAAGGCGTCATTTAAAAGAATCGTGAGCTGACATTTGCAAGGGACCGACGGCACGATTCAGAAGTATACAAATCTCCGTCCAACTCTTCTTCCAGGTCTTTGATTTCAGCCAGAGTGAGCTCATCCTCAGGCTGAAGGGTGGCATCATCCCCCTCATCTGGGGCCGCATCTACCTGATCGGATTCTTCATCATCATCCGGGGATTGGAAGCTGAAGATAATGCAATGCAAAAATAATGAAAATGAGCTGATTTCACATCTAAGCAATATCTATATCTTGTACTTGAACGACCCACCTTTCAATAAGATTTTGGGGTTCTTCTTTGTCACTGGATTCTTCATCTTCAAGCTCTTCAGCCCCCACGATGCCTTTCTTTTGACGTCCAAAGGGTTGAAGGATGGCCTTGACAATCAGGTTGAGGATGTGCGCAAAGCACCGTATCCACTGCGGCTCACCCTGGAACCGCTTCCACCCGAGGAATCCCAGCTTGGAAATCATTTTTGCGTTGTTTGAAGCATTTTCAGAAACAATCCCATGGATCTGACAGAGTAAGAAACTGTTTTAGCAATACATAATTAGACGAATCTGATTTTTTTGGAAATTTGTTCTTACCCAATCTTCTAATCCAAACTTCTCAACCATGCACTGGACCATGCTAGCTAGATATTCGCCTGTGTGCCTTTCGCTCAGCTGCACAAAGTCCAGAGGTGTTGCTTCTGATTTAAAATTACCCGCGCCGTCGTCGGTATATCACTGCACTGAAGATATCAAATCCGTTTGGTGATTGCCATGCATCAACACCTAAATAGATTGCGCCTGCGTGCAGCTGGAAAGTGGGTTTTTGAGCTGTAGTCAGTACTTGATTAACTGATAAAACGACATAAAAGAAAACCAAAAATTAGGCCAACCTTTAATTCATCACTTAATTTCTCTTGAATGGACAGATATAGCATGTGAATTGCATCGGAGACTATCTTTCAACTAGGGAGATTCTTGGCAATAGATGGATGCAGAATTCGCTTGAGGCTGGCGGCTTGCAAAGCGGAAAAAGGTTTTGCTTCCTCAGCACACCAAACCGTGCATCTTTGCAAAACCTAGAAAGAAAAATGCCTTTAGACTGGAAACACGAGCCAGATTACAAAAACAAGAGTATTCACCTCTCGCGGGTCGATTTCACCGGTTCCAGAAACACCGAGAGAAGCAAGAGTCTTGTTTCCTGCAGGTTTAGTTTGCTTCCTCAAACATCAACCGGCGTGGGTGAGGAGGTTACTGCACAATGAGTCATATGCCGGTTGATTGATTGCTTTACCACATCTAGCAAGTATAAATTTAAGCTAGCTATGGTCAGTTTTTGTCACCCTACAAGACAAAAGGAAAATAAAGCTCACGTCTTACATGGCCACGCAATCATACAACGGTTATACTTATCTAATTGATTGGAAAGCTTGGGCATGTTGTACAAAGAGTAGGCTGAACTGATCTTATTCTGTGCAAGTTTCCTTGCATGTTCTAAGAGCACCAAGTTATAAAATGAGTGTTTTTTTAAACCAAAAAAATCAAAAAATCAAAAATAAGCTTTTATCAATCATCTTACCAAGACGCAGCTCATCGGTAGATTGGCTCCCCGCGGGTGTGTTACTTGGGTCAGTTGTCTTGCCATCTTTGGCTTTGTCGTTGGATGGGGATTTGTCTTCTTGTGCCGACTGCTGTCGGGCCCGCTTAAGTGATCGAGACATTGGTTGTTGGCTGAAGTCAATGAGTGCACGTATATATCGGATCCCATCTGATATGTACGAGCCCGGACTGCGTCGGAGGATGGGTGGTCCGCAGCCTGCACAGCTCAGCTATATCCATGAGCGGGTGTGGGAAAAAATACCCGGATACCCGCTTGGTTTTTGGCAGAATCTCACACATCCGCACCCGCACCCGCACCCGCTGGCGGGTATCCGCTCGCAGGCAGCTGGTACCCGCCAACGGATACAGGGTACCCGCAACGGGTTTGTTTTGACCAGCTCTAGAGATGGAGTTTGGTGAGAAGATGTCGTAGCCATAGTCATTCCTTGCATAAGTCTGACAAGGCTTTATATTTGGCTTTGGTGCTTGAAAGTGAAACCGTTGCTTGCTTTTGGGACTTCCATGAGATTGATCCATCACTGATGCAATATGTGTAGGCCGACGTTGACCGTTGATTGTTGCGGTCTTCAGCCCAGTCAGAATCAGAGTACCCAGAACATTTGAGAGATCTGCCCAGCCAAAGTTTCAGATCTTTGGTTGTTACTAGGTAGTTGAGAATGCGCACGGCGCCGTACCAATTAGACAGGGAGGGATCACGGAGATACTGAGACAGTTGGTTGACCGCAAAGGATATGTCGGGACGGGTGCATTGAGAGATCCAGAGCAGGGAACCAATGATTTGTGGATATGGGCCGGGTGACAATGGGTCAGAGGGAGATCGGTGAGTTAGGTTTTTGAAATAGGAGTCTGTGGGAGTAGAAACGGAATGGGGGTTACCCTCCAGAAAACAGTCACAAATTTCCTCGATGTAATGTGATTGGTTGAGGAAGACATGCTGGTTTGGTTTGTCGCGGGTGATTTTGATAGACAGCAAATGGTTTAGTTCCTCGTCTTCCCCAATAACAAACCGCTATCCAACTGCTGAGATAAGAGTGTTGACAAAGGAGGGATCACCAACAATGGCCAGATCATCGACATGGGTAGTAAGAGCACCAACCAGTTGGCCCGCTTGAATCTTAAAATAGAGTGTTGGATCATAGGCGGAATTGGTGAGTCCGAGATCAAGTAGTGCTTTGTGTAACTCAATGTTCCACTGACAGGGCGACTGTTTGAGACCGTAGAGTGATTGGTTGACCTCGCAAACCCAATCAGGATGCTGGGAATCCTCAAATTCCGGTGGTTGTTCCATGAACACGGGGGTTTTGAGGTGTCCCTTCAAGAAGGCGGTTTTGAAGTCGACTTGTTGGCCTTTCCAGTTGCAGCTGCCAAGTAGAGTGAGAATAAGTCGCAGTGTTTCAAGTCGGAGGGTTGGAGAGAAAACTTCGTCGTAATCAATGCCTTGCATTTGGGAGTATCCCATGGCAACTAGACAAGCTTTGAGTTTTTGAATTGTGTGGTCAGGGCGGCGTTTGATTTTAAACACCCATTTAGATTTAATGATTTTTTGTTTTGCGGGACGGGGAACCAACCTCCACGTTTGCATGCCCAGGAGCGAGGCAAATTTATCTTCAGCTGCTTTCAACCAGCGCGCCTTGCTGGGTGATTTCAGGACCTGTCACCAAGTTTTAGGAGTGTCAAGATCAGCCTCAACATTGATGGGTTTTGCCCATTGTCCAAGACAATCTGGAGGCTTACGCTGGCGAGAAGATTTACGTTGTGGAAGATTGGCAGGGGGAGAAGAAGCGGGAGGTGATTCTGGAAGGGGAGGAAGATCAGGGAGAGAGATAAAGGACAAGTCGTTGACAGATGATGAACCGGTGGTGACGGGGACGTGTCTTTATCCTCTTTGATCGGGGTGGGAGAAGGGGAGGGAGTGAGAGAAGGGGGATAGAGGGGAGTGAGAGGAGGTTGTGTCGCAATCGGCCAAGAGATTTCTATAGACAATTGTTTCGGAGAAGAAGACAGTGGCAAGCCGTACGGAAATACTTGTTTGACAAAAACAATGTCTCTTGATTTGATGACCGATTGCTTATCCAAGTCCCATAAGCGGTATCCATTCCCGTCTGTGAGGTGTGAGAGAAGAATGGAAGAACAAGCTTTAGGGTTGAGTTTGTTGCGGTCGGGTTCTGGGACTTTGTACCAGGTGAGGCATCCGAACGGGCAAATGATGGATAAGTTTGCGGGAGGGAGATTGAGGATGGAATTGGGGGATTTGAATCCTGCTGGAGTGTGGCAAGGAAAGGAATTGTATGCAAAAAGGGAATGGTGGTGGGCATCTACCCAGAAGGATTTGGGGAGGTGTGCGGTCAGTAGCGAGGATTGGACAAAGTTGTGGATGGTGCGGTTTGTCCGTTCAGCTACGCCGTTTAGTTGAGGGGAGTGTGGAGGGCCTGGATCATGCTTGATACCGGAAGCGGTGAGATAGGAGTTGAATTTGTGTGACATGTACTCGCCACCGTTGTCGGTCCGGTGAGCTTGGATCGTGTGTAGGCCGTTTTTTTCAAAGAATGCTCGATAGATTTTGAAGCAGGAAAAGGAGTTGGATTTGTTTTTCATTGGGTAGACGGTGAGGGATTTTGAGTAATCATCCACGAAAGTGATGAAGTATTTATATCCTTCACGTGAATTGACCTCGTACGAAGCAATGTCGCAGTGTATGAGTTCGCCAGGTTTAGAAGAACGGTAAAGAGAACGAGATCGGAAAGGTCGACGGTGCATCTTAGTTTGAACGCATATTGGGCATTGCTGGACGTCGATGTCGTTGGAAATAGAGGGGGTGATGTTGTTTAGTTTGAGAAGCAGCTTGAGTGCTTTAAGACCTAAGTGTGAGAATTGGATGTGATATCTGAGAAGAGAAGAGTCAGAATATGGAAGGGAAGTCGCAACAGATGAACAGCGGCTCACTGGGTTGGATGGGAGATAGTACAGGTTTCCCCGACGATATCCCCTGCCAGCCAGTGTGCCGGTGCATTCGAGATCTGTTGACCAAAAGATGTCGCACAAACATTTCTTGAAGATGACAGTTAATCCTTTGTTGCAGAGGTTCGCAATTGAGAGAAGGGGTTCGTGAAGTGATGGAACTACCAGCGCTTTAACGGACGTGGAACCGTCGATGGGAAGCTGCAACAAGCCTTTATGCGAGGATTCGACTACCGAGTCATCGGCTAGATGCACTGGCGTGTTGTCTGGAATCGGATTTTCAACTGACTTAAGATCGGGTGTCATCGACATAGAACATCCCGAATCCAGATTTGGGTCACCAGACGCTCGCGAGTTCGAAGGAATAGAGAGAGAGACTATGGCGCTCCTTGCGGTGACACCGTTCGATCCCAAGTAGTCCGATTCGTCTTCCCCAGCTTCAACTTTGGCATAAGTAGTCGGGGGAGCGGCAGTCGTTCGACCAGCGCGGGTGTGTGGTTTGGAAGGGGCCGGCGTATCCGGTTGGGAAGCCTTCCAGCGAGCCTTTTGGGCCGCTTTGTGCTTGAGTATTAGGTTTCTCGTGTTGTTACAGGAGTTGAGGTTGTGAGTGTCGCTGTTGCAAAGGAGGCACCGTTGTGGTTTGGATGTCTCGTCCTCGCGCGATTTGCCTTTGGCAAGGGGTTGGGTTGATTTGACCGGTTTGGGTTTTATCGAGGAAACCAAGATAATATTGTCCTGAGACTCTCGACGAATGGCTTCGTTTTTTAGAGCTTTGACGATTGTCTCGGTTTTTACTCCTTCTTGATTCATCAAAGCAGATACACAATGAATCCAATCAGGAGGGATGGAACTTAGGAGGGCAGCCGTGTGAACATCGTCCAGGGTGAGTGGTTTTTATGGCGTGACGAGGGAATTAAGTCGCTCGTGTGACTGAGCTAACGAGTCGATATGAGCATCGATGTTGTCGCCTTCCATCCGCGTATTGACGAGCTTTTGGATCCAGTAGACTCTACCACCGGTGGATGAGTCTTCATGCGCCGTGGAGAGTGCTCCCCACAAGCCTGCCGCATCGTCGGCGTGTTCACGAAAGTAGCGAAGATTGCTTCAATCGACAATTTGGACTAGGATGGCGCAAACGGTGTTGTTGTTGTCTTCCCAATTGGCCGGCCGAGCAGCCGGTTCCATGGCGGTAAGGACGTAGCGGACCTTAGCCGATTTGAACACTTGGTTCACCACAAGCTTCCAGTCGAGATAATTCGATTGTGGGCCTGGAGCTTCGAGTATCGGGAGTCGTGCCGTAGAGATTTTTGGGGAAGAGGTGGACATGGTCGGCTTAACGTCAAGGGTGAGATGAGCAGGAGGGTCTTTTGTTGGGTTGCTCCCGCGATCAGTTGACATGAGAACTGAGAGATTGTGAATAGGCGATCCAACCTAATTCACGTCGTGCCTGATTGACCTTGAAATTGCGTCTTATTAGCTGGAGGCTAAATGGAGCTCATAACCTGATGAGCGAGACAAGGGGTCTGAGGGACGAGTGAGTAGTGAGCAGAATGGATCATTATTGCATTAGTCAATGGAATACATGAGAGAGAACAGTCAGAGAGAATGAGAAAGGAAAAAGAGATGGGACTATGCCTGAGGGACAAGTGAGTAGTGAGCAGAATGGATGAGGAATCCATTCTGTCACCAGCAGTTCCTCAGGTATAGTCCACTATGTGTGACACCTGTGTAACAGGTATGTAGCATCTGTAGAGAGGGCTAGAGGTCTAGCTCAACAATACTAATAACTGTACTAGTATTGGCCCTTGCTGCAAGTGGCCAGTATAGTATTCTGTGGTTTTTCTCTGAAACAAAAAATACAGGTATAGTAACTTTTTTTGCCCCTGGTTACTGCAATAACGCACTTAACCAGGTGTAAACATAATGCAATGACATGTGGGCTCCTGATGATTGTACAGGCAAACCATGCTACGTACCTGGTCCTTGAGGTAATAGCAAGGGCTGATTTAGGAACACCGGGTAGGTCTTGTTCTGTTGAGAGATTGTTCTCTGTGGCTCCAGACGTGGTTGTCTGTTCCCTTCAACTACTTCAAAATCCTCCAGCAGCCTTATGTGGCTTTGTGAGGATTTTCCCCTCTCAGGGGACTTTGCTGAGGCCGGAAAGGCTTTGGGTGCTCTGATTCCAAAGCCCAAGAAATAGATAGAGTTTCATCCCTACTGATTAGTGGTACTGGCCACATCTGGCCAGTATAGTATTGAGATTTTTTTTATTTCTTCCTTCATTTGGATATAGTATTTTCAAAAAATAAAAAAACCTCATGCAATTGGATATATATAGTGTCAGCCTTAGAGTCAACACAGCTGACCTAAAAGCTGCCTTTTCTACCTTTTTACATATGAATTACTTCATATCTTTTTCATCTTAAGAGATAACTTTGTTTTGACTTCATATTCTGTTTTCCCATGCAATTTTAACCCTAGTTACAACTTATCACTTCTTTGTAACTCTACTCCTTCCCTGAGTTCTTGAGTTATGGCGCGCATGCGCAGTTGTGACGTGGCAGCGCTACCAGGCGCGCCAACCACTTGTACATATGTAATTATGTAAGCAAACTCTAAAAATTTTCGAATTCAGGATCCCCCACAGCCTGAGGAGGATCTACAGACTTCAGCACACCAGAACCATACCCCAGAGACACCCAGGATCACTAACCAGAGGCCACTTCACTCCCAGTATCACTACAGGATATTGACAGTAAGTACCCTCTTCTACTGACCTTGTTTATCTCAGAGGAAACTCTGTTGCTCTTGACTGCTCTCTCCCTGCTTCTGTTTCTCTCTTCTGCTACAAAAGATCCACAGGTTATCTCTTGTTAAGACCTTTAAAACCAGAGCAGAGTAGTCAACCTACTTCTGAATCCCACCACCGTTTCCTTGGTGTGAGTGGAGACTGTTGCATCTCTAGCACAGTTGGCAGCCTACTTTTCCAGGTAGAGCTTGGCCCATATTAAATCATAATTCAAACAGATCAAGTTTCTCTCTTCTCAGTTTCTCTCTTCTATTCCTCTTCTCTCCACTGCTTGTATTTCTTTATCCCAAGGAATTCAATCAGTGTCCCCCTTTTTCTTGTGTCCTGCTGTCACCTAAGAGACTCAGGCTCACATATAGTATTAAAAATTCATTACAAACAATGGAAATAACAGTACTGTTATTGGACCAAAAACAATACAATAACTATGCTATACCAATATCTGTATAGTAAAGGCCCATTGTTGTGGCTGGGGTTTCACTAGAATATTCTTCAGGCTAAACTATGTACTCTTCAGTTGGGGTGACTAGACTGGATGATGTAATAGTACTAATTATTCCAGATGCTGATGGGGTTATTTATCTAGAGTGATTTTAGCCTTCTTGATTATGTATTTATCTGTTGTCAGCCTTAGAGTCAACTCAGCTGACCTAAAGTCTGCCTTTTTCTACTTTTTACATATGAATTACTTCATATCCTTTTCATCTTAAGAGATAACTTTGTTTTGACTTCATATTCTGTTTCCTCATGCAATTTTGACCCTAGTTACAAATTACCAATTCTTTGTAAATCTACTCCTTCCCTGAGTTATTGAGTTGTAGCGCGTCTGCGCAGTTGTGACGTGTCAGCGCTACCAGGCGCGCCAAACCACATGTACATATGTAAATTTCATAAGCAAACTGTGAAAATTTTTTTAGTCAGGATCCCCCTTGCCTGAGTCGGATCTACAGACTTCAGCACACCAGAAACACACCCCAGATAACCCCAGGATCACCTCCAAAGAGTTTACAACACTCCCAGTATACCTACCGTCACAGGCGCCTAGGATATTGACAGTAAGTAACCTCTTTCACTGAACCTTGTTTATCTCAGAGGTACAACTCTGTTTCTTGCTTGATCTGCTCTTCTTCACTGGCCTTTGCCTCATCCTTGATCACAGGGCTGTCCCTGCTTAAAATCATTCTTTTTCTGTGGTTTTTGCAAGAAACAAACCACATAGGTTTCCCATTAAAGAACCTTGACTATCCAGAAGGAAGCTAAAAAATTGTGGCTGGATTAAACTTGTCTAATCCAGAAGCCCTCCATGTTTCTTTGGTGAGAGGAGGCTGTAGCACTCTCTAGCACAGCTTGGCAGCACTCTTCTGAAGAGGTAGCATTGCCAGTGGACGTGCATTCCCACCAGAATAACCTTGAATATCTGCTTATCTTGAATCTGCTCAGTTTCTCTCTCTCTTTCCCTCTCTCTCTCATATTTGTATTTTCTTTATCCAAAGAAATCCAAATATTCCCCTCTTCTTTCTTGTGTCCTGCTGTCACTATAGAGACTCAGGCTCACAGGAGAGGAGGATTCTCATTTACCTGGTGTTCTGCGCTTCCTGAGTGCAAAATAACATATTGAACTCTTTGATCACGTTGATCAATTCTAGAGTTTCCTGGCCCTCTGGTATCACTTCCATTGGGCCAGAAGTATCCTCCTGGCATGGGATTGGAATGAGCGGAACGAGGGCAATAGCTAGTGGAGCTGTGGGCCTTAATCCCTTGTGGTTGGTAGGCGGTGGGGGCTGTTGATTCTTTGCTGGCGTAGTGCCCGTTGGGCGCAGCTTCTCTCTGTTGGTTGGACAAGGGACAGGAGTAGACCGGTTCAAAGCTAGATCTATCAACTTCTCTATTGATTGGTAGAGAGCCAGTAGGATCCCTGTGTCCGGGGTCTAGGTCTCCCTCTCTGTTAGCTATAGGAAATTCTCTTCTTGCGGCGGCAACGCCGACTTGAGCTCTTGAAAGCCGCTCTTTGTCAGTGGGGCTAAGACAATGGAGGAGGTGTTGCTCTGCTGAGAGATTGCGTCCATTTCTGAGATGGGGAGGCATGGAGGGTAATAATGATCAGGTAGTTTCAGTTTCAAGCTTTGGATCTGTAGAGTTTAAAGTATGAGGTGCTTCAGGTCTTAGTAGGTTTTTCCCTTCTTTTTTTGGTTATATCTTCTTCTGCGCTGTCCTGCTGCACTCAATCAATTTTCTTGGTCAGTATTGGCAATTACAGATGAGAAGCAGAGGAATCTTTTGAGCAGACACCGATCTTTTCTATCTCTTCTTGATCAAAGGATATAGAGGGTTCAAGAGAGGATAAGTCCAACAATGGGATAAAGAGTTCCGTGGAAGAGTTGCAGTTCTGCACTTTCACGAGTACAAGGGACGTAAAAAAAAAATTCAGGGGTTCAGTTAGGGATTTTATCAATATAGAACCAATTTGGAGTTGTTTAGGAAGAATTTTGACGTTAGTAGGATATGTAGAAAGAATTTATTTTAAGTGATTTTTCTAATTTTGTGAATTTATTGTTTTATTTAATCAGGAGGATCAGTCCTTAGCTTTTAAGCAGTCTAGAAGTATGAAAAAGGGAGGATATTTCCCGATGAGGCCCCCAATTGTGAGCCTGTGTCTCTTATGTGACAGCAGGACACAAGAAAAAGAGGGGGGAATAGTTTGGATTTCTTGGGATAAAGAAATACAAACTGAGAGAGAGGAAGAGAAAGAGAGAGAAAGAGAAGATCAGGCCTAGACTTTAAGTCTTTATTAATTGATCTGGGCTATTCTCAACCTGGAAAAGTTGGATGCCAGCTGTGCCAGGCCAAAAAGAGTGCAACAGTCTCCACTCACAACAAGGAAACGTTGGTGGGATTCAGAAGTAGGGTTACTACTCTGCTCTGACTTTATAGGTCTTAATCAGAGACAACCTTTTGATCTTTGATGATTGAAAGAGTGAAAGAAAAGAAGAAACAATCAAGAGCAACAGAGTTTCACTCTGGATAAGCAAGTCTCAGTGAAAGAGTTTACTTACTGTCAATATCCTAGGCGCCTGTGACGGTAGGGGAGCATGGTAATCTCTTTGGTGATGATCCTGGGTTATCTGGGGTGTGGTTCTGGTCTGCTGAAGTCTGTGTATCCTCCAGCTGCAGCCTGCATGGGTGATCCTGACTTCAAAAATTTTCAAAGTTCGATGACATAATCACACATGTACATGTGGTTTGGAGCGCTCAGGTGCTCCTACATGGCGCTGCTGCGGATATGTGTGGCACAAATCACAAAATCTATGAAGGAGCAGAGATATTGAAAAGTAATCAGTGGACACTACGGTCAAAATTGCATGTGAAAGCAGAATCTGAAGTCAAAACAACCTTAAGTCTTAAGGTTGAAAAGATATAAACACATTTGGGTATAAAATGGAGATAAAAGGCAGTTTTAGGTCAACTGCATTGACTCTAAGGCTGACAGGTCCAATGAATAGCCCATGGGCCTTTGAATTCCCAGAAAACCCACCATGAGCCCCCACATAGCTAATGGGCTCTTGGTAGCCCATGAAGATATCCATGGGCCAACAGATACCCTCATGGGCTTTTGGTGGCCCATGAACACCTTAATGGGCCAACATATATCCTCATGGGCTATTGGTGGTCCAAAAAGCTCCCCATGGGCTTTTTGTGGCCCAGAAAGGAAGCAAAATTTTGCATACAATTCCTTTCCTTGCCACACTCCAGCAGGATTCAAATCCCCCAATTCCATCCTCAATCTCCCTCCCGCAAACTTATCCATCATTCTCCCGTTCGGATGCCTCACCTGGTACAAAGTCCCAGAACCCAACCGCAACAAACTCAACCCTAAAGCTTGTTCTTCCATTCTTTTCTCATACCTCATGGACGGGAACGGATACCGCTCATGGGACTTGGATAAGCAATTGGTCATCAAATCAAGAGACGTTGTGTTTGTCAAACAAGTATTTCCATACAGCTTGCCACTGTCTTCTTCTCCAAAACAATTGTCTGTAGAAATCTCTTGGCCGATTGCAACACAACCTCCTCTCACTCCCCTCTCTCCCCCTTCTCTCACTCCCTCCCCTTCTCCCACCCCAATCAAAGAGGATAAAGACACGTCCCCGTCACCAACTTCATCATCTGTCAACAACTTGTCCTTTATCTCTCTCCCTGATCTTCCTCCCCTTCCAGAATCACCTCCCGCTTCTTCTCCCCCTGCCAATCTTACACAACGTAAATCTTCTTGCCAGCGTAAGCCTCCAAATTGTCTTGGACAATGGGCAAAACCTGTCAATGTTGAGGCTGATCTCAACACTCCTAAAACTTGGCGACAGGTCCTGAAATCACCCAACAAGGCGCGCTGGTTGAAAGCAGCCAAAGATGAATTCGCCTCGCTCCTGGGCATGCAAACGTGGAGGTTGGTTCCCCGTCCCGCACACGAGATGGCCTTGTGAGTATAAATAGAGCTCTTCTCTGCATCAGCAACAGAAACCAGGCTAACCAGCTGCTCCGCTCTGCTACTTAGATCAATTTCTCACAGAATCACCTTGCTGCCGTTAGCCACTAGAATCAGTCTTAACAACATTAAGTAGGTGGTGGAGATTCATCCCTAGAACAAACTATTGGAGCACGGTCTGATGCAACTTTGTTGGATTTTCATCTCTTCCCTCTGCCTCCTTTTCCCAATTTCCTTATCCAGACCTCTCACAGAAGCTTGTCTCTCCATGTTATCTTTTAGTTTAGGTTATGCCCTTATCTTTTTCTAAGCCCAGTGACCTTGATCCTTGTCTAGAACTGTCTGTGTGCTCTCCTGTCTACTGATGACCTCGTGTGTGCGTGCTCTGTATGTGATATCTTGAATGTCACTTGTTCTCCTGTTTCTTCTTCCATCCGCTTCCACTCGCTTCCTTGCATATTTGATATGACACTTGACCACAACTTGATGCTTGTACTTAGTCTATATATACCGAGCCTTGTACAAGCAATCAAGAGATCATCGGTTCTTCTCTCTAAAAATCCGCTCCGTCCTTGAGCCGCATCCATTGAGCGTTGTGGTGATCCAGATCTGTTGCGTGCAACAAAACTGTCAAAACCTCAACTTACAGCCTACAATACTAGCATATGATAGAATATTATTAGAGAAATAGATTCTACATACAAACTTAACCCTAGTCACTCACTTCAACTACCCAGCTAGCTCTTTTAGTTTAGAAGTTAGTTACAATTATAGGTTTAGTACAGGCCATACCCAGGTGGAAAGTCATATAAATCATAAAAGGCATGCATATATAGAAGAGTATAGTTAGATTTACTAGTTAGGCAGGCCTCCACTATTAGCTACAGATCACCTCACGCAACCTGCGCGTTGGAAACTGCAGCAACTAGGCCTCCACTCAACAACTCAACAGATTTGTGCGGACCTTACATCGATGCATGCGGTCAGAAAGCCTCCACTTTGGCAGTGCAACCAACCTAGGCAGCCTTTGCCTTAAAAAGTACAAATCACACATTGTCATGCGGAACATCAGTTTAAGTTATGCACCCCTTGCAGAAGGCAGTGCAATCCACAGGGTCACCACCAGCAGAAATGCCTCGAGTGCAGCCCTCACCAGCAAAAATAACTCAGAAAAGAATATATAAGGAGGCCCTCCTCCCACCATTTTTCCATCATCACCCAGGCACCCCAGCTCAGTGGTCACCAGTCATCATTTTGCCATCATCACGGAAGACACAGTCATCATACATTAACATAGAAATCTCATACCACACTCCATCATCATTTCCCTCTGCTGACACCATTAAAAACCCAACAAAACATATTCTCACTTGATCATATTCTTTGCCCATCTTGCCATATAGAGGTTGTATACGCATCTTGTACTTGTTAAAAACTGATCTAGGTCTGATAGAGACTACTACATACAAGTTTTCTCCGTCATAAAAGTCACGCCACAACAATAAATAAATTTGTTGTCAGAATCCTGTAGTATAATAGAGGGGCAGGTCTTTCAAACCACCCGTAACAGTAGTATTACTTAGCTGGAATATCATATTGTTATTTCCCCCTCAAAGAACTGCCAACCCATCCCAAAGGAGTTCTCACAGCGTCCCCATCTCACTGCCCTCCTCTCAAGCCTCTTGGCTCTTCTCATCATGTCCTCCTGAGTGTCCGTGTCCTGAGTCATTACTTGAACAAACTTAATTGATAGGCATTGACTGAACCCATTGTCAAAAAAGGATAAATAGGTTGTACAAAAGAGTCCAGTTATTCTCGTCAACTAAGCAGGTAAGAGCAATCTCCTGCATAGATCTCCACAGAGGGCAGAGAATAGAGAGGACAGATAACAAGAAGCGACAAATGGCAGATCACCCCCAGATTGCTTGCTGTCCTCGGTCAAATTCATTAGCCTAGTCAAATCGGATCACAATTGACATTTTCTTTTTCTATTTTCTCTCTCTCATCAGACTAGTCAGGACCATTGAGGTTCTGCTCTTAGGTAAATTCCTATTTCATATTTCTCTCAGATCAATAATAATATTTCATTTTATTGTAAATAATTTTATAGATTTCTAATCATGGCAATACACTCTTAGTTGCATAAAAATTCACACTAATCACATGGGAGTGGGTGTGATAGGTGAGCTATAGAAAAAATCAAGAAAGTACCCCAAAATTACATTCTTGCTACGCGAGCTTGGGGCACTAGGGTCTAAGTCCCTCCTGCTTCGCGAGTTCAGCCCCGAAGTCTCGAGGGACTTTGTTAAGTTCGGAAGATGGCCATCATACTGGTTTCAACAGGACTGTGCAGGCGAGTTTGGTAGATACATAAATTCAAAACTGGGAATGCTGGCTATTCTACATGCCCTTAGATATATACACACATAGTCAAAGACTAGACTCTTTCCAGACAAACACACCCACTCTGTGAGGAAACACTCTGGAAGTGGCCCACTATGCTTGGGTAAGATGCTGGTATTTACAGTGTTTTTTCATGTCTTCTTTCGAATAGTGGCAATCAGCCCCAGCCTAGTGTGCAGCTTATTTATACTTCGAATCTCTGAGGCCAGCAACTGCCGTTAACCTTTGCATCCATGCCAATCGACAGACGTAACCCTGTAACTGGACGCTCAGCAACATATGCGCAATTAGTGGAGGACTTCCCGCTGATCTGGAAACCCAGATTTTCCCAGATTTCGCAGGGAAATCTGGGAAGATCTAGGATTTGGGAAGATCGAGCCCAGATTTCCCCGCAAAATCTGGAAAAATCTGGGTTCCCAGATCGACGGGAAGTCCTCCAGTGCTTCGTTGCTCGCCAACAGATAGCCCGTCTGGTTCTTTAATGTCTGTCTATTCTGGCCGTCCATAGGAACCGGGGTCCTCATGATGGGATCTGGCACTTCATTTTGCGCGTGCAGGGCTTCGGGGTCCTCAGGTGTCGCCACGATCCGACATCACTTGGACCTCGTGCACAACCCATGAAGCCTTGGCGCAGCGCCGGCCCGCATCCGTCGGCGAGACAGCCTGGGGGCGGTTCCTCTGGACCAAGCTCGCCCCAGGACAAGTGGCTGCCTCTTCCTCGGCCATGAGCCGCTCCTGCATGTTGCTGTGTGTTTTGGAGGCTGCCAGCCGGGAGTGTTGGCTGTCCGGGCGCGGGTTCCGTGCAGGCCCATCCACTCTTATCTATGAGGAGCGGTGGCCCGGTCCCAGCAGACCGAGCGCACCGCCCCTCGGCCCAGAAACTATCAACCCATCCCACACACCATCCCTTCCCTCCAAGCCGCACCCGCAAGCCTTCAGTCCTCGCCGAACACCGCCACGGAGCCCGGATAGCAGCCAGCGTCCTCTGCAGCCCTCCGCATGGTGGCCGTTTGTCGAGCACAGCCTGGCCCACCGGGCCACCCTCCCACTCCGCCCCGTCCCTCGCCCGCACTGCTCATCCCGCCTTCTGCCTCTCTCTCTGCTGCAGCTCGCTTATCACCCAGCCGCTCGACTGCCGGCTGCGCTTAAGGGCAGCCCGCCCCCCCTTCTCCTACAGACATCCACCGACCCACCCCCTGTTTGGTGCAGATGCGAGGCCGGCCAACGCCGACGGAGTCGCCGTCCGTCCGTCCCCCGCATCCGGCCCGCCGCCCAGCTCCGGCGCCCGCGTCCAGGCCGGGCCCGCCGCCGCCCCGTCGTGCGGCTTCCAAGCCCCCACGTCCGCCTGGTCTCAGTCCCCCGAAAATCGCCCGCAAACCTCTCGCTTCTGCGGCTTTTGGGGAACAGCAGACCGGGCCCTGCACCCCGAGCCGACCCACGCTCCGCGCGTGGTGCGGGTCGCGACATACACACGCTCCGAAAGAAAAAGATTTGATTGCTGATATGCTGCGATGGTGTCGCTTACAGTGCCCATGGCCGGGCCGGCTCGACGGCCGCCCCGCCGCCGCCCCCTCGTCCGTGCATCCTCATCATCCCGCCGCCCCTACGCCCGAAGCGAGCAGGAAGAGACCCGGTCCGGACTCCGCCCGATCAACGAGCTCCACAACCCTGAGAGCCCCGCCGGGCATTGCTCGTCTTCCCGCGCCTGCGGAGCCCCCGCCTCGCCCAAAGCCCCGAGTCGGCCGGCCGTCCAGCTTGGCAGTACGAAGACAACTTACCCAAAGTCGGAACCGATCTGCATCCGTGACAGAAGAAAAGGAGGGCTCTTCAGGTCCTCGAGGTCTTGGATCCTAAGGATGGGGAAGGGGGCCCGCGGGCCGGCGCGATAACCCTTCTACCCGGGTACAACTTCCGTCGTAATTGCCAGGTCGATCCTGTAAGAATTTAGACAACTAAGATTTATTTTGGTGATTAGAGACTATCTTGACTCATGTGAAACTATGTACAAAGAAGAAAAGATTTTGTAAACAATTTGATTTATGGAAACAGTAATCACCTAAGAGCAGGCGAGTTTGCCGTGCTATTTTTTTATGTCTGGGGTTATGAGAGTGGACTGTGAAGTCTAAGGAAAAGGGATTGGCTAGATGAGATAGAGAACAAAATGACAAGTGTCTGTTGCAACATGTTAGCTCGTTGCTCATGATCATGCATATGACTATGCTTAGAGGAAGTACCTCTTCTATTCTGCACGCTGGTGATAACGTCCTAAAGCTATGGAGACAACGAGTCGATGCCGTTGGATCTGGATAACATGCAACATCTGGATTTAGCTAATATTTGCAGTATATGCTATTGCCAGTTAGTTCTGACTGAATGACTTACTCGTAGTTTGGTGAAATTATGCAAGTGCTTAAGTCGTTTGGGATGTTTGATATTCTTTGAGCAAGAGAGCTATGAAGGCAAGTGGCGATTGGTTAGCTGTCTTTGCCTTCCAGCTCTTCACTGTCTCTTAAATACTCACAGATTGGAAGAACCGGAATCTGTGTCTGCTCTGATGTTTCTGGGAGTCTTGCTCTTGTATTGCGCCCTAGGAGTCTTGTCGCTTGTTTCACCTGTTGTAGAAGCAGTAAGACGACGGGGTTAGCAACTAGTGCCTGTTTCTAGGGAGATGAAACTCTGGGGCTTATGAGGCAGTGCATCAAAGCTAGAATCTTCCCTGTGCCTCTTTGCGCCTTGCGCTGCAGGTGCTGTAATCTGACAGATCCCCTGGAGTCCGCTCCAAAAGACACCACAAAGAGCTCAGACTTGTTCACAAGCTTCCGCCCAACACGTCTGAGCTCATCCAAGTGGCCGAGGAAAATGATCACATCCTCACGCCATGGCGGTGTCTTTTTTAGCTGACTCATCCGCCTTACAGCCGCTTGTGAGCCCCCTCCCAAGGTGTCACACACATATCACAAGATACAGATCTGGACCCATATAGTCCTGACTCCTCCTCACCTACCTAGCTCTGCAGAGATACTGATCTCTCATTGCTAGGTATGTACTCTCTTTCTTCCCTCTCTCTCTTTCCTCTCCTTCTCCCTTTTCCCCAGTTGTATATACTGAGAGATACTGATCTCTCATTGCTAGCTCTTCCCTTTTGAAATAAATATCACAGTTGGGCACTAGAAATCCTCAAGACGAGTTTCTCAGCGCCATCTTCAGTCTTTAGTGAAGAGTCCAAACGGGACTCTTACACCGCTCCACCAGGCAATGTCGCAAACTGATACCCTGGTAGATAGGTAATCTGCGCGGTCCACTTTTCCCCTTTCACATCCTCAAGATTCAATATTTTGAGGACCTGAACAGCCCTTCTTTTTCTGTCAAGGATGCAGATGGGCCAGCCTTGCTCAATGGGGATGAAAAATCCCTTGGTAGGTTTTCTTGCACAATACAGTGGTGGTATGGGGCGGTTTTGCGGATGTCTTGCATGTTGACTTTCCGCAAGTGATTCCATCTTCTGTCTGCCAGCCTTCCCACAGCTAATCCCGGTGGGTTCCAAGTTCTGCTGGATGTACTTGCCTGCCTCCAACACATTCTGCTTGTCCCAAAACCACCTTTTGACTGTTGGAATTTCAGGTTGCCAATATCAAGTAGTCAGCAGATGTGTCTTGCAGATCAATTCATGAAGGGTCAGCCTAAATGCACTCCAAACTTTTACTTCATGCACTCCACATTTTTGGCTTTGGGGGGCCAGCACTCCAAAAAATTTGGAGTGCCTTGATTTTGTACTCCCAAAACATGGAGTCCCCAGATGGGCACTCCATGTTTCTTGGAGTACACAACTGGGTACTCCAAAATTGACCAAAATAGGGGGAGTGCAGCTAGATGCACTCCAAAAAAAATGGAGTGCAAGCCCAAGCACTCCACCTTTTCAGTGAAGGATTTTGGCTTTGCACTCCAGCTAGCAAATACCCAATGGAGTGCATTGGGGTGCACTCCAAGTCTCCTTTTTTTTTGGAGTGCCCACAGCAATCACACCTCTTGATGACCGGTCTGGACCGGCCATTGAGGGGACTCACATGACCGGTCATCCAGAGGACTCATACCTCTCAATGACCGGCGCGGACCGGTCATCAGTCACACCTCTCAATGACCGGTGTGTACCGGTCAACGAGGGGAGGTGCTACTCTCGATGACCGGTCTTTACCGGTCATCGAGGGGACTCCCACCTCTTGATGACCGGCGCGGACCGGTCATCAGTCACACCTCCCGATGACCGGTCACCACCGGTCATCAGTCACACCTCCCGATGACCGGTCACCACCGGTCATCAGTCACACCTCCCGATGACCGGTCACCACTGGTCATCGAGAGGACTCACACCTCTCGATGATCGGTCAGACCGGTCATCGAGGGGACTCACACCTCTCAATGACCGGTCATCTCCGGTCATTGAGGTGAGTCACATGTCTTGATGACCGGTCAGACCGGTCATCCAGGGTAATACATAACACCTCTCGATGACCGGTGTACCAGTCATCGAGGGGAGGTGCTACTCTTGATGACCGGTTGGTCTGACCGGTCATCGAGAGGAGATGTTACTCCCCTCGATGACCGGCACAGACCGGTCATCGAGAGATGTAACTCACCTCAATGACCGGTCATCACCGGTCATCGAGTGTTATTACCCTTGATGACCGGTCTGACCGGTCATTGAGTGGTGTGAGCGGTGTGAGCCCTCTCGATGACCGACCGGTCATCGGGAGCATCGAGAGGTGTGAGTCCCTTTGATGACCGGTCTGTACCGGTCACCGAGGGGAGCAGCACCTCCTCTCAATGACCGGTCAGACCGACTGGTCATTGAGAGTAGCGCCTCCCCTCGGTGACTGGTACACACCGGTCATCGAGAGGAGGTGTTATTCCCCTCGATGACCGGTCTGACCGGTCATTGAGGGATGTGACTCACCTCGATGACCGGTCATCACCGGTCATTGAGAGGTGTTATTACCCTCAATGACCGGTCTGACCGGTCATCGAGAGATGTGACTCACCTTGATGACCGGTGATGACTGGTCATCGAGAGGAGGTGTTATTAGCCTCGATGACCGGTGTGACCAATTATCAAGGTGTGAGTCCCCTTGATTACCGGTCTGTGCCGGTCACCGGGAGGTGTGACCGGTCTGCGCCGGTCATCAAGAGGTGTGAGTCCCCTTGGTGACCGGCACAGACCGGTCATCAAGAGGAGATGTTACTCCCCTTGATGACCGGTCTGTACCGGTCATCAAGAGGTGTGATTTCTGTGATTTCCCTCAATGACCGGCGGTCCGGTACAAACTGGTCATTGAGAGGAGATGTTAATCCGCTCAATGCCGGTCTGTACCGGTCATGGATATCAGGAGGATCAAGTGGGGTGTGTTTGTACATAGCCCAGTTGAAGTTGTAGGCATCTGGCTGGAGTGCACAGTACTGCACTCCCCTTTTGAGGAGGAGAAATATCAGGAATGGAGTGCTGGGGGAATGCACTCCAATCTGATGGAGTGAGACTCATGGGCACTCATTACATTTCCTGGCCACTGGAGTTCTTTGTGGTGCACTCCAAAGAGTCTTGAGTCCCCGGTTCTGCACTCCAATTGACTTGGAGTACTCTAGTCTGTACTCCAACAATCATTGGAGTGCACACTCCATACACTCACTTTTGGAGTGCTTTTGGGATTTTTTTGGAGTGCATTTAGGCTGACCCTTCATGAATGTGTTTCACCCACCCTTGGGATCCATCTCAAGCACAACATCATCAGAGCTGGTATTGCCACCTAGCCTGGTGTAGAGATCATCTTTATCTTCAGTGGGTTTGTAAGCTATGACAGAATAAGAGGGGTGAGAAGGTCAGTTGTAAGGTACATATTTTGGCCAAGGTGATTTACTTGCATTTTTCTTCCCAATCTTATTCCAGCGTGGTGTTTTGATTGCACCCACTTTGTTATCTTCTGGATGATTGAGTTGAGCCAGAGAGAATCTGGATTTGAATTTCTCCTTCAAATCTTTTGTTTGTTTGATCATTGGTTCAATAAAAGTCTTAGGGTCAGCCTCAATGCACTCCAAAAAATTCCCAAAATTACTCCAAAAGTGGGTGTATATGGAGTGTGTACTCCAATTGTTATTGGAGTACAGACTGCAGTACTCCAAGTCAATTGGAGTGCAGAACCCAGGACTCACAAGTCTTTTGGAGTGCACAACCAAGAACTCCAATGGCCAGCAAATGTTATGAGTGCCCATGAGTCTCACTCACATAATATTGGAGTGCATACCCCCAGCACTCCATTCCTGATATTAGAGATGGCCCCGACAAACCCGTTGCGGGTACCTGCTATCCACTGGCGGGTACCCGCCCAGGGTTGGCGGGTACCTGCCAGCGTGTGCATGTTTGGGTGCGGATGTTGGGTTTCTGGGAGAAATCCAGCGGGTACCTGCCCTTATTTGGCCATGGGGCAGCTGCCACTGTCCACCACCCAAAGGAATTCCTTCCAATCAAAGAGGTTGTGTAGCCTCTTTGATCAGAAGGAACCCCTTTGGGCCAAGGAGTAACCTCTTTGATTGGAAGGAATGCCTTCCGGTCAAATAGGTTACACACCCTCCTTGGCCAGAAGGAGTCCTTCCAGTCAAAGAGGTTACCCAACCTCCTTGGCCAGAAGGGGTTCCTTCCGATCAAGGAGGCTACACAACCTCTTTGATCAGAAGGAATGCCTTCCGGTCAAAGAGGTTACACACCCTCCTTGGCCGCAAGGAGTCCTTCCAGTCAAAGATGTTACTCAACCTCCTCGGCTGGAAGGGGGTCCTTCCAATCAAAGAGGCTACACAACCTCTTCAATCGGAAGGAATGCCTTCCATTCGCAGAGGCTAAAACAACCTTCCTGGCCGGAACGAATGCCTTCCGGTCCATTTTGAGGGGCGGGTACCTGCAGATACCTGTGCCGGTACCTGCAGGTACCCGCTCTGACCCACTCTGC
This sequence comes from Puccinia triticina, assembly GCF_026914185.1. Classification (NCBI taxonomy): domain Eukaryota; kingdom Fungi; phylum Basidiomycota; class Pucciniomycetes; order Pucciniales; family Pucciniaceae; genus Puccinia; species Puccinia triticina. The sequence continues at coordinate 7,005,630 of NC_070561.1, read as the reverse complement.
GGGTGCGGGTGTCCAATTTTTGGCAAAAAGGCTGGTGGGTACCCGCACCCAAACAGGTACCTGGGTTCACAGGGGCCATCTCTACCATATATTGCTCCTCCCCAAAAGGGGAGTGCAGTACAACACAAGAGCAATTTTGGCTCCCTTGGACCAACAACCCAATGCCAAAGGGGCACACGTTGGGCTACCGTGTGAATACAGGGTAGCCCGTTGTCAGGCACTTGCAACGGTCAGGCCGCCATACTTCTTTTGGTCAAGATGTACGGCAGACTGACCTAGGTCAAGCCACCGCCAGTCTGCTGGCCTGTTGCCGGCAGGACACTTGGTGGCTTGACCTGGGTCAATCTGTTGCCCGTCTGCCATGAGAGATTTTCAGCTCATGAGAAAATGAGAAAGTAGAGAATGGAGAGCTGAGAGCGGAGAGGATAGCTGAGGAGGAAAAGCAAGACTGTAAATCTGAGACATTTTCAGCTCATGAGAAAATGAGAAAGTAAGGAGGGGAAAATCCAGAAGGGACTTGGATTGGACCAAGGAGGCTCGAGGTGGTTTGAGTGAAGAAAATCTCTGACTTGATGATTTATTTCAAATCATAGGGGCAGAATATATGTAGTCACAACTAGAGAGCCCCCTTCAAGATCCAAAGGGGGCCTAGGAGACTAAAATAGACAAAACATCTCACATGAGATGGAAGGAAAAACAATACACATATGCTAAAGTAAACTTAACATATGGAAGGAGACATTAACACTTGTCAATGGAATGGAGGAGACATTACAACTAGTAATGGATTATAAGATCAAACATTATTGATGGACTGGAGATACATCACACACTAGTGATGGAAAATGATGGGATGGAAGCCTCTCCAAGGAGGCGCGAAGCGTCTCCGAAGGAGAGGCTTACCTCCAATGTTGCACCATTGGCCCTACAGACTTGAGAATTTCTTGTAAAAAACAGCATATTTCTTTTGAAAATGATTTGAAAAGTGTAGTTTATGGTTTAAAGAAAAACTGAATAGACATACTTGTAGCCTACCATCTCACCTTTCATTCCACATTTTTTTACCCTATTCCCCCCCATAATTACTGCTCCAATCCACTTTTACTGAAGTGGTGTTTCAGGAATTTTTGAACTCACAAAATTTGAAATTTTCTGAGCTCTTGGATCTCCAAACGTTGGATCATGTAGCATCTCACGGGTTTTATTATACATGCATAGTATCAGATAGTATCTGTTCCCCAATAAAAAGGGGCAGGCTAAATCCACACCAAAAAATTACTTCATCCACTCCAAAAATGGAGTGAACAGTAGTCCACTCCAACTTTCATTGGAGTGAAACATAGTCTACTCCAAATTTTGTTGGAGTGAACAAAATTACACTCCAAAAAAGCCTGTTTTTTGGAGTGGAACCATGATGCACTCCAAAAATTTTGGAGTAAACCCAATTCCACTCCAAAAATATTTTTTCCAAGCAATTTTTTTTTTCATTTTTTTTTTTTTTGGAGTGCACAGATGTTCATTCCAAATTTATTGAAGTGGATTAAGGTTTCTCAAATTTAAAAAAATGCAATTTTAAATCTGTACAATTGAAACTTGCATGTAACTTTGAAAAATGTATATTCCAAGTTCTTGGGGTGGAGTACCAGGAAAACTTTAGGGCAGTAGTAGGCAGGTGACATGAATTAACCAAATTTAATCCCCTTGAATTTATTTCTGGTTCAGGTTTTAGTCATTGTAGAAACTGAAAACATCTTACATACATCATTTTTGATGTATTTCAAATACACATATGATGCTGACATAAGGTTTCATTCCTCTTTAAGAACCCTGACTTCTTTTACTGCAATACTGTTGAAAAACACTCCAATAAATTTGGAGTGAAAATCTGTGCACTCCAAAAAAAATGAATCATTTTACCTTAGAGAAAATATTTTTGGAGTGGAATTGGGTTTACTCCAAAATTTTTGGAGTGCATCATGGTTCCACTCCAAAAAACAGGCTTTTTTGGAGTGTAATTTTGTTCACTCCAACAAAATTTGGAGTAGACTATGGGTCACTCCAACACTGCCAGCATATTTGACTGGGATGAAGACATCCCAGTTTAACTGGGATGCACTCAACCAATTTAAAATGGGTTGATCTCATCCAATGAAATATGAAACCAAGGGGGGTACCTTGGATTTATATTTCATCAGTTGAGATCAACCATGTTTAAATTGGTTGAGGTCATCCCAGTTTAACTGGGATAACCTCAACCTAGCCAATTATGTTGGCAGTGCAATGAAAGCTGGAGTGGACTACTGTTCACTCCATTTTTGGAGTGGATGTAGTAATTTTTTGGTGTGGATTTAGCCTGACCCAATAAAAAAAAATGATTGGCTTGCCGTATTATTTTTGTGTGACTGGTAAATCACAACTGTTTGAATCATTTTAAGCGTGGAAGGCCAGCCATCGCGAGTGCCCCAATAACGCCAGCGAAACGCAAGGGTATCATTATCCCCAGTCAGAAACGCCACGATGAACTTCTTTGGTGTCAAATTGTACTTTGACTTGAGGTGGTTACAACATTCCAAGGTTTTGGTTGCTAGCATTTTTGATGGCTCGGGTTCAGGTGATAGGGATTTCTGGGATGGACACAGAGATGAATCAGTGGATGATGATTGCATGTCGTTGTCATCAATTGTCATATTGGTTGATGATCTGCTTGGTGATGATTGAGGGAGGGGTTCGAGAACTTGTGTGTTTGTGTCAATGAAAGGGGTATTTCTGTAGGTACTTGTAAAAATTGTGCAACAATCATGATACTGGAGGGAGAGTATGCGCAAGCAAAGTATGTGCTTATGACCGGTTTTTTGTCCCAAAATATCTGGCCTAAAACGCGGCGGATTTTTTACAGAAATCCTGCACGGAAAAAAATTTACAAGTTGTTTGTTGCCAGAGGGGAGGGATAAAATGGATTTTGAAATGGAGGAAAATTAGCCAAGATCCTGGTGATTCTAATGGTGCCAAAGGCAAGGAGGGAATCAAAAGTCTAGAGGGTGATATTGGGGAAAATGGGGGAGCGTAGGGTCCTCCCTGCCATTTGTCTCAATCCTGTAGGGCGAGACATGCGACTTTAGAGGCAAGTCCCTCCTTCGGAGGTCGCTACGCTCCCTCGAGGAGGGTACTTGTGTTAAGTTCGGTCCCCCCTCCACAACGAGAGGGACTTAGTTAAGTTAGACTCCAACTCCATCGGACATTACCAGTTGGACTGACCGTAGCTTTCCTGACAACGGCGGTAGAGACTGTGTCAAACTTGTTCCAGCCTGTTTGTTGAGAAAGCGGGCCTTCCAGCTTGGTAAACTGAAACAAGTCATACAGCTTGCACATATACATCTTAAGCGCACCCAGAGAAAGATTCCCGATTGCCGCTCAAACTTGGAGTACACAAAACACGTTTAATGGGCATTGTGGTACCTTACCATCAGTCTTCCGACCATGAGGGCTTGAAACTGGCCCACTGTATGTCCAGACTTGCTGTCATTCTGGGAGGATCGGACTTGTGCATATTTAACACGCTGCGCTGCCATTGCGCTGCCATATCCCCGCGAAAAGACACATTTGTTTGAAACCTGAAAATCCTCTCTGACTGTTCGGCGTAGAGGAACCAGCTCGAGACAACAGCCTGGCGATTGCTCGACACTTTCTTTTCGACATCTTTTCCATCTATATTCATCTGCATCACCGCAATCGCGACATCAACATCCGCATCCCTGCAACCGGGACCTAAGCAATTGGCCTCGCTGGTGAGGTCTGTTTGGACGTCAGCTTCTATCACTACTGACATGTTGTGGTCTTCTTTTCTAGTCTTTGTTTGCTTACCGAGACCTAGTACTACCGAGACCGTAGACCCACGTTTTTCACCCGGCACGTAAGCTCAATGTGACAAATCACTCTAAAAGTCCATGTATTCAGCTGGTACAATAGTTAACACCTCTGTACCCCGGCGCGGCAGAAAATGTTATCCCGATCCTGGGCTGTTGCTCTGCTTTGCACCTCCACCCATGTCTGGGGGATGGGTATTAGCGTTGTTCCGATCGATTGCATCAGCCAGATCCGCGAGACCGACCGAATCGACCAATTCCCATTCATGGTTGTCAAGCCTTGCGATGGGGAAAATCTCGCCGTGTATTTCTCGAGGAGCAAGCCACAGGCCGACAGCCCTGACGTAAGGTACAAACGTTTGGACCTGGGCGATGTGAAAGCCGCCTTAATGTTGGAATCAGGCGGGCAACAAGCTATCAAAGCACTGGAACTCTCGCCAAATCGTGAGCTGATAGTGGATCAAAATTTGCGGCGCGATAATCATTGGAAGAATTACTACAAATCCGAGGATCCGATAGGCTGCAGCCAAACTCAAAAAATAGCAAGTCTTATCAATGCGGTCTGTACTCACCGAATACTCGCCGCCCAACCACCAATCATCCTCTTTCCCGTTGAGAACAAGGTCATGATCCAATATCCAGCAATTAACTCGGATCGGGAAGCAGCAACCTTCACACGAACAGAGATGACATTCACGGAGTTGAAGGACGAAATATACACAATAAAACAGGATGAGACAGCACGCGCTTTCCTCGAAATCAGTTCGACTCACGAAAAAAACAATGGCCAGCGTCAAGCGTCAAGCTGGCCTAGAGAATCCATAAACTGTCAGGATTCGGGCTTGTTCCCGAATCAGGGGAAGCGCAAGGCTTCTAAACCTAACCCTACTGGGGATCATGGTGAGCCAGCGCGACCCTCAGGCACATGCATTATGCATGTAGCTCCTAGGCAGAAGGAATACGCGAAAGCTAATTCCTCTGCTCCTTTTCCTGTAGCCACGTCATCAACCGACGCAGAGCCCAAGCGACCCAAATACGACAAGCCACCTACCAGGTAAGCATGCCGATTGGGATCGTCACAGCTAGGAGAAGAGTGGCTGATTAGAGATCCTCTAATATTACAGCTCACCTTCATCCGACGCCGAATCAGACCGACCCGGTTTCAGCCTTCGTGATAGGATTACCAACCCCGCTAGCGGTGGTAAGTCCATCATTGTTGAGCCTTAAGAGCAAGAGATACCGAACTGATAGGTCGTGTATGCTACCAGCATTCGACAGCTGCAGTTCCGGTACTCTCGCAGCTCGCATCGGCGATACTATCGCATCAGGCTCATTGAGCTAAAATCTCTTCAGTAGAACCTTAGGTTCCTCAGCTGCACAGCAGCCAGCTATCTTTAGACTCAAGTACCCGAGCGAATCTGCTCTTAGGTACTTTAATTGTTTCTATTCTTATCATGTTTTCATCTTCATTGTTTCCTAGTCTAATCAGATGAAATACATCTTAGTTGTGTCAATTCTAACAGATTTACAGTCTCGACTGTCTCGACCTCCGACCTCAGGATCAACTAAGAGCAGATCGCTATGGCTGGTACTCGTCAAACTCCCGCCGCTTCCACCTCTGCAACTGCCGTAGCCGCCGCAAACACCTCCTCTAGCAAAGAACGGGATCTCTTCAAATGCCCGATCTTCGATGGCGACAACTTCCCTATCTGGCAGAGGAAGGTTAAGACGTACTTAGCTGTGAAGAGCTTACTCAAATGCATTGAGCAGCCGCTGCCGCAGAACGCAACACAGGACCAGAAGCAAGAATACATTCGTGCCGCAGCCATACTCAGCGGCCATGTCGAGGATGATATCTATAATCACATTATTACCGATGCAAACATCCACGACGCCTTTGCTATCTGGAAGGAACTCAAGAATGAGTACGCCTCGTCATCCGTGCTCGCCATTTATCATGCGTGGCGAAAATGGGAGGATATTCAGTACGACAACGATATTAATCGGTACATTACTCAACTTGAGGCGATGCTCGCGGAATTTGCAGCCATGGGCCTTGATGTTCCAGCAACCATACTCAGTTGCACAATCATTGCTCGGATTTCAAGAAAGCTCCCCTCTCTAATGGAGACACTCATCAGTAACGCGGAACTCTTGGCGAACCCAAAGCATATTATCGCCAAATTGAGAGATATTGCTCACCATGACGCAGTCACCGCAACCATGGACCAAGGCGAGGCATCTTTCAGCAACTCAAACTCATCCACGGCTTTAGCAACTCAAGCTGCGCAATTTGCCAGCAGAGGCTATAATCCGAGAAAACGACGTCCTAATCCAAATGCGTGTCGAGACAACAAGCATAACCCTCTATCTGGTCATCCCGAGGAGGAGTGCTGGACTCTTCACCCGGGTCTGTTCAAGAAATCTCGCCAGAATGCTCCCACCGGCCTCGTTACAACAGCATCTACCGGAGAAAGACCTGCCGCCAACATTGTTCGCCCGGCTTTCGCATATCTGACAGGCGTCAAAGGCGATAGCGAGCGCTTGAGCATGGTCCTCGACTCAGGAGCAAGTCATCACATGCTGAATTCTTTTGAGCTTTTTGACACGTCCTCACCGGTACGAGTCAGTATTGCAACCGGCAATAAATGGGATCAGAATGAACTCTTCGCAGTGGCCAAGGGAAATGCAACCCTAAGATTCTCGAATGGTGCAAAACTTGTACTGAAGGATGCTCTCTACGTTTCAAATCTCACTCGAAGTCTAATCTCCTTCGCGCAGCTGCTGGAGAATCAAGCTACCATATCTCCTTTTCCAAACGGATTCGAAGTGAAGATTGACGATCTGAATGCCCTAACAGTCGACACTTCTAATCACATCTTCGAGATCGTTGGTTTGCGCGACTTGCAGGAGCAACCGATGGCGAACTTCACTCAGGCCGCGTCAGTCCCGAAGATGAGCGAGTTCAAGCTTTGGCATCGCCGCATGGGTCACGCCAGCAGAAAACGCATAGAAACCATGCTCGGTAAACCACTGGCCTCTGAAGAAACAAAGGCATGCGATGCATGTATGAAGGGTAAATTCACCCGTCTGCCCTTCAACAGCCACTTCAAGGCTGCCACTGCGCCCCTGGACACAGTGCACGCCGACTTGGTCGGGCCCATTACTCCAGCCACTAACAATGGAGCACGGTACTTTCTAACCATTGTTGATCAATTTTCCAGTTATATTCACACCAAAATTCTCAAAGAAAAGAGCGGAGCGACATCAGCGATAGTAGAGTACAAGAAATTCTTCGAGACTCAAACCGGCAAGCAAATCAAGAAATTGATTACGGATGGTGGAGGCGAGTTCGTGAGCAAGAATCTTAGCGAGATCTTGAAGGAGGCCGGCATTCAACATCATGTGTCGCCGCCTTACACCCCGCAACACAACGGATTCGCCGAACGTGCTAATCGCACTGTCATCGAGATGACTCGTACTCAGATGATGCAGGCCAACATGGCCCCGGAATGGTGGGGCGAAGCGGTCAAGTCAGCCACAGCGACAACAAACAGCCTGCCCTCGCTTTCTAAAAGTCGAGCATCACCTATTGAGATCATGTTTCAGATGAAGCCTAATCTGAAGTTCTTCCGACCATTTGGCTGTCGTGCGTGGATCGTAAAGCCCAAACAGAACAGAGGTCAGAAGTTTGGACCCATCGCTTGGGACGGGGTGATGCTCGGTTACAACAATGATTTCTCCTCCTATCGCATTTATCGACCCGAGGACAGATCAATCGTCACATCCAAGCAAGTTCATTTCGACGAAGGCACCTTTCCTCAATGTGCAGCAATGCACAAAAGTCTCAACGCCTATGGAGTTAACAAGCTACCCTCTTTTACCACCTCTGAACCGATGCCATTCGCGGAAGAAGATCAAATTGCTGAGCAGCAACGAGCTGAAGATGAAGAGCGGGAGGAGGAGGATGACATCAATCGCATTCTTGATGAAATTGCTCCCGGCCCGAGACTGGAGGATCGTGAGGACGATGAAGAGCAAGTGGACCAAGACCAAGTTGGTTCTCAGTCGGAACTACCACGGACGGCCAGAGTGATCAAGGTTATCGGACCAAGACACCCCACTCAAATCACCAGTGACATCGATCCGGCAAACATCCGTAACTACAGTCGCCGGCAACTGTTCCACACAACTGTCCCCGTGGATCCTGCTAACCATAAGCAGGCCATGCGATCCGGCAAGGCTCTCAACTGGAAGGAGGCTGAACTGAAGGAAGCAGCCAACATGATCCAACATGATGTGTGGCTCCAGCGACTTAGAGAACCGGCTGATGCGCCGATCCCGGCAACGTGGGCGTTTTGAAAGAAACTTGGACCGGACAACCAGGTTACGGAATTCAAAGCCCGGATTTGTGCCCAGGGCTTCCGGCAAACTCACGGCGTCGACTTCGAGTCACGTTTTGCTCCAACGGGTCGGCCGTGCGCGCTGCGACTGTTCATCTCTTTCGCAGTGGACAACAACCTGGCAATACACCAACTGGATGTGCGTAGTGCCTTCCTGACTTGTCCCCTTGAGGACAAAGTAACTCTCTTACCACCGCCGGGTCTCGACTTTCCACCGAACACGGTTCTCGAGCTCAAGAAAGCAATCTACGGATTGCGTCAAGCCCCTTTAGTCTGGTACAACCGGCTGTCGACTTACCTAAAGAAAATCGGATTCTCGATCTCGGTGGCTGACCCCTGCGTTTTCTATCGCCGCGGAGTAACTGGTCGTGAAGATACCTATGTCTTTGCCCATGTAGACGACCTTGTATTTGTCAGCAAGAATCCACTGAAATTCAAAGAAGAGATGGAGGCCGAATTCCGGATAAAATACATGGGTGAAGCGGAATTTTTGCTGGGTATGAACATCAAGCGCACCAATGGTGCAGTTCAAATCAATCAGTCGCAATTTATTCAACGTAAGCTGGAGGAATTCGGCTTCGATAAGCTACATCCGGCCAGCTGCCCGCTCAATCCAAAAGCCTACCTCAGAAAGGCCACTCAGCAAGAAATCGCTGACTTTCGCAAAACCGGGGTGAACTACCGTGCCCTAGTTGGCTCACTCAATTACCTGAGCGTCCTGACACGACCGGACATCGCCTACGCCGTTAGTTCTTTATCTCAATATCTCGAGTCGCCGGGAATCCTCCATTATCATGCGGCTGTTCAAGTGTATCGCTATCTGTCCGGCACCAAGAATCTTAGTCTCACGTACATTAAGAACACAGACAACTCTCTGAAGGCCTACGTTGACGCGGACTGGGGGAATTGTCCCGACACTCGACGCTCATCAACAGGATTCGCCATCATGTCAGGCACTCATTTACTTGCTTGGAAATCTTCCAAGCAGGCCACTGTCTCCTTGTCAACGACGGAGGCCGAGTACAAAGCACTCTCCGACCTCGGCCGAGAACTTGCGTGGCTGTCGAACTTGATTACTGAGGTGAAGACGCGCCCAGAAGTCAATCAAATCCAAGTGCTAGTGGACAACAAAGGCGCAATTGACTTGGCGAAGAGCAAAACGTCACAAAACAGTTTCAGAACCAAGCACATGTCAATCCGACTTCATTTCGTGCGAGAACTAGTGGCTCGAAAACTCATCCAGCTCAGTTACATTCGCTCCGAAGCCAACGCTGCTGATTTCCTCACAAAACCGGTTGGACGCGTTATCATTCGCAGAGCTCTGGATCTCATCGGCATCAAACCCTCGTTTCTAAGTGCTTCCAGCCTACCGGCTCGAAGCATGGCGGGATGTCAGGATTCGGGCTTGTTCCCGAATCAGGGGAAGCGCAAGGCTTCTAAACCTAACCCTACTGGGGATCATGGTGAGCCAGCGCGACCCTCAGGCACATGCATTATGCATGTAGCTCCTAGGCAGAAGGAATACGCGAAAGCTAATTCCTCTGCTCCTTTTCCTGTAGCCACGTCATCAACCGACGCAGAGCCCAAGCGACCCAAATACAACAAGCCACCTACCAGGTAAGCATGCCGATTGGGATCGTCACAGCTAGGAGAAGAGTGGCTGATTAGAGATCCTCTAATATTACAGCTCACCTTCATCCGACGCCGAATCAGACCGACCCGGTTTCAGCCTTCGTGATAGGATTACCAACCCCGCTAGCGGTGGTAAGTCCATCATTGTTGAGCCTTAAGAGCAAGAGATACCGAACTGATAGGTCGTGTATGCTACCAGCATTCGACAGCTGCAGTTCCGGTACTCTTGCAGCTCGCATCGGCGATACTATCGCATCAGGCTCATTGAGCTAAAATCTCTTCAGTAGAACCTTAGGTTCCTCAGCTGCACAGCAGCCAGCTATCTTTAGACTCAAGTACCCGAGCGAATCTGCTCTTAGGTACTTTAATTGTTTCCATTCTTATCATGTTTTCATCTTCATTGTTTCCTAGTCTAATCAGATGAAATACATCTTAGTTGTGTCAATTCTAACATAAACAAGGTTTGGTCACATCAGAACGCCGGGATAAAGCTGATTGAGATGCATCGTAAACATGCATCGATCGTCCGTAAAGCTCTGGGGCGAGTCTTGCGAACCAATCTTCCTGACATCCCTGTGCACCTCGGCCACGTAGTTCTAAAACCAACAGGTATATTTGGCTAATAGATTTCACAAGACTAAGAGATTTTATTTCTTGTGTGAGTATGCAATCTATCCTGACATGCTAGGAGATATGAATAAGAATAAAAACAAGCAAGTACCTTACAAGACTGGCTCTCTATGATGAATAAGATAGATAGATGAGAAATAAAGTCACTGCGGTGCAGGCGAGGACACGAGATCGTGCTGAGGGGCAGAATATTGGAGCGGCTGATGTCTTATCAGCGCCTGGACTCAATCACGAATGAGCTAGATAGTAAGGAAGTCCCTTGGGCTCAGTGGAGCTTTCTATTCAAGGACTCCTAATCCAAGCCGCTAAGGTACTGGAGCAGCTGCCGTCTAACACAAGAGTCTTGCGTGCAGTCAGCTACCAAGCATTCTATACGGTAAGGCTTTACAACAATCGACTTTCCTTCTATGGAGGGGTCTGATATGCAATCAATGAGGCTGGAACCAATACGGTCTAAGCTGGCTTCGGATGTGGGCGTGCTGTTACTAGTACATGAGGTGCTTGTTAAAAGAATGAGAATAACTGAAATATATTCCTTTGTTAGACTCTACAATTGGTCCTGAACCCTGAAAACCTCAGCACGAAGGGATTCCCAATTCATTGGGCCTCTAACCTATCAGTATAGTGAAGATCGTCTGTAAAAAGGACCGTCGTTCAGCCAAAGAGTTAACTCATTCATCCCATTTTTTTTTTGCCTTTCCCAACATTCCCAGCGCCTTCGCTCTACTCACTCCAGCATCTCTGCAATTCACAACCTTTAGAGCTAAAACATAAAAACATTGAAAACATCTTGTCTTCTCTCTATCTCGCCATCACAATCTTGTCTCTACTACTCTATTGGCATACTCTACAGCCTTGTTAATTCTCTGCCAAGGCATTACACTCTAAACTCACGAACTCGTGCTCCCCTAATTTTGATTACACTCAACCTCTTACTTTCATTTTCCATTCCATTGAAGCTACTTCTCATTTACTCTTTCGCCTTTAAAACCGTTCACCTTATTCCAAACTTTACTCATCTCAAGAAGTTCTCGGTTTTCTTACCCTTGCTCTTAGGTAAGAGCAACCGTTGTTTTCCTTTTCTGTTTCTTGCATTTGCACGATCAAAACTCTTATGAAATAAATAACTCTTAGTTCTTCTGATTCTTGCACTTTGGTGCTGCTGTTTGAGTGCCGTCTGATGCGAGGGTTCGAAGATCTATTTCTTCTGGTAGATCTTCGTAGCCCTGAAGGCGCTTCTTGTTGGGTCTCTCGCTCCACCTGAGCCTTGAGTTCCGTTCCAGATCTGGCCAATCCCAGACAACCTTTTTACGGCTGCGGTAGTTTCTGCAAAGAGGTTGGGGCAAAAAGGATTCCTCTCAGCAAAGATTCAGCGGCGAATCGTGGTCGGCGGTGTGTTAGCGGTTCCGAGCCGGTTGCTGTCAGCCGGCACTGGCTGCTCGCCGGCCCGAACTCGACTGCGGAACCCGGTTGTTTGTTTTGGGGAGGCGCACTCCCCTGCTCGCTGGTGTTTCCATCGCGCGCTGGTGCGGAGCGTCGCCTCTCACGTTCGCGCTGCTTGAACTGCAACAACCAAGCTCAAGCAACTGAGATGGGAAAAAATAAAAAGAAAAATTAAGAAAAGATAGAAAGGACCTGTGTTTTGTGTTGGAGAGATGTGAGCAGGGGCAAGCTGATGAAGATACTCTTGGCTAGAGAGCCTTACAAGCAAACAGGTGAGCTGTCTAAAAGTAGCAGCTAGTTACAACTACTGCGCATTACTACATAAAAGTATCAGTTCACCTAACTGTTGATAGAGAGGAAACCACCATATATGCCAATAGTATGAAACAAGAGAGACTGTTCCTAATGAAAAAGTTTAAGAAATTGGTTGCAAATTCCAGTTTTTGGTTTTGGAACTGCGTCCCCAAGGTACAGAGGGATGTCAGGAAGGTTGGTTTGCAAGACTTGATTCAGAGCTTGACGGACTATTGGTTCCGTGCCAGGATGCATCACAAACAGCTTCACCCTGCTTCACCCCAGCGTTTTGATGTGAACAAAGCTCATCAATAGATTCACTGGGCCAGCTTGCTCGTTGACTCTTGCAATTGTTTCCTTTGGCCATGACATAAACTTGATTGATAGCCGATTTTTTTTAACAAATTGCATTTTCGACATTTTGTCTATCATCTCTTTGAATGTTGTCTCTGTTCTTAGGAAGCTTGCTACTGACTGATTTGATTCAATCACGGGATATTGGATGTGTACCTTTTCGTCGACGGGAGAGATGATGATGCTGGGTGATTGGGCGTTGAGTAGCTGAGTACAGACCGCATTGATAAGATTTGCTATCTCTTTATTTTGACTGCGTACAGTGGGTGAGCTGAAATTTTCACCCTCAAACTTTTCATTGCAGAACCTCAGGCAAGTGACCTGAAGTCATGGGGTTGGCTACAGGGAGGGAAAATAAGTCACCAAGAATGATTATGAAAGAAAAAAAATGAACAGTGTGAAGAATTAACAATTTAATGCAAATTGCTCAGAATCTTTATTATTGTTCAAACCAAGAAGAGAAAATCAGAGAGCACAGTATGGCATGTGACAGGAATGATAAAAAAATGAAACCATTTTCAATGACATTTTGGTTGAATGGGATATCCACCAATTTGAAGTAGAATTCAGGTAGCTGTAGGCCAAATCAACACCAACTTGACCAAATGTATTTGACCCAATAAAAATCATTGAAAATGGTTTCAATTTTTTTCAATTTTTATCATTCCTGTCACATTCCATACTGTGCTCTCTGATTTTCTCTTCTTGGTTTGAACAATAATAAAAATTCTGAGCAATTTGCACTAAATTGCGGACTTAATTTGCACACTGCGGAAAACTCTTTGCGCACTGTTTGGGTCGTTGTCTCAACGTCCAGCCCCCAGTGCGCGCTTCTGCCACGGCTCTTCGCGCACGGCGTGTTCCCCCAAAAAAACTCCTCGCCTTTTGTGAGATATTTTTGGATGAATCAATAAAATGACTTTTTGTGATCCCCCAAAAAAATGATCAAGTCAGTTAGGAGTCTCCTTGAGCCTAGAAAAAATTGACATGAAAAAATCATATTTTGACGCGGAAAGCATTAAAAATGCCGCTTCCTGTGACCCAGTAGCCTCAAAAACTTCAAAGTATAATTATAATAGTGCATGTGCAATTTCACATCCTGATGATTTTTAGAATTATCACCCGCTTTCCTGTATGTCAAATAGTTATTGATGCAATTTAACCATGTTGGGGCAGTGATCAACTCCCTGGTCTCCTCAGTGATGGTTCTGATTTTTTTTAGCTTGATTAAAGCTGTGGAATCACTTATTGGCTGTAAGGATTAAAGCTGGGGCCCCTAAAAGAAGTAGATCATTGAAAATGCAAGTGTTTTTTTGGGGGAAAATAGTTTTTATCCAAAGGAGTGTGTATTTCTGAGGGAAATTTTAAAACAACACAAAGAGATCATGAGAAAATTATTTAATGAGTGGTGAAGCATTGGTTATCTAATCTAAGTTCACTAAAACCTGTAACTCATGGAACTGTTTATCAAGGGTTTCCCCTTATGATAAACAGGTTTGAGTATCTCAGATGAGATCCAAAATTTTTAGTGAGTATTAACTCAGTGGGGCTGGCGCGAATACCGCTAACCAGTACCCCAAGCCCCCTTTGCCTTTGACACACCCCCTTTGCGGGTGGTGTTAGTTGGTAAAAAGCATCACTCATGAAGTTTGAGGACATGGGTTTGAATCCCATAGTGCACACCTTACATTTTGGTTTCTGACAGTGCAAAGAGCCGTGGCGGAAGCGCGCACTGGGGCCTGGACATTGGCATGACAACTCCCACAGTGCCCAAAGAGTTTCCGGCAGTGCGCGAAGTAAGTCCGTTAAATTTTTAAATTTTGGGTCAGGCTTTAGGCACGCCAAAGAAATGCCGGATGCACGCCAAAAAAGGCGTGAACTCCGGACCACTCCAAAATTTCTGGAGTGGAGGATTGTTCACTCCAAAACCAGCCCCCATTTGGAGTGCCCAACCCGGCACTCCAGGCTGTTATGGACTGAATACCCTGCCACACCAAAACCAGCCCCCCCTTGATGGCCGGTCTGCGCCGGCCATTGAGGGCAGTATGTACACTTGATGACCGGCACAGGCCAGCCATCAAGGGCAGTACACTCAATGACCGGCACAGGCCGGTCATAGAGCAGACAAACCCCTCTTGATGACCGGCATAGACCGGTCATTGAGAGACACACTCCTCTTGATGACCGGCATAGACTGTTCATTGAGAGACACACTCCTCTTGATGACCGGCATAGACCCGTCATTGAGAGACACACTCCTCTCAATGACCAGCATAGACCGGTCATCAAGAGGGGTGTGTCCTCTTGATGACCGGTGCAAACCGGTCATCGAGAGGGATGGATCCTCTCAATGACTGGTCTATGCCGTTCATTGAGAGGAGTGTGTCTCTTGATGACTGGTCTATGACGGTCATCAAGAGGAGTGTGTCTCTCAATTACCGGTCTATGTCATTCATCAAGAGGAGTGTGTCTCTTGATGACCAGTCTATGCCGGTCATCAAGTGGAGTGTGTCTCTCAATGACCGGTCTATGCCGGTCATCAAGAGGAGTGTGTCCCTCAATGACCGGTCTATGCCGGTCATCAAGAGGAGTGTGTCTCTCAATGACCGGTCTATGCCGGTCATCAAGAGGAGTGTGTCTTTCAATGACCGGTCTATGCCAGGCATTGAGAGGGGTGTGTCTTCTCAATGACCGGCCTGTACTGGTCATTGAGTGTACTGCCCTCAATGGCTGGCCTGTGCCAGTCATTGAGTGTACTTCCCTCAATGGCCAGCCTGTGCTGGTCATTGAGTGTACTTCCCTCAATGGCCGGCCTGTGCCGTTCGTTGAGTGTACTGCCCTCAACGGCCGGCCTGTGCCAGTCATCAGATGTACATACTGCCCTTGATGGCCGGTGCAGACAGGCCATTGAGGAGGGGCTGTTTTTGGCGTGGCAGGGTGTTCACTCCATACCAGCCTGGAGTGCCGGGTCGGGAACTCCAAATGGGGGCTGGTTTTGGAGTGAACAATCCTCCACTCCAAAAATCTTGGAGTGGTCCAGAGTTCACACCTTTTTTGGCGTGCATCCGGCATCTTTTTGGCGTGCCTAAAGCCAGACCCTACATTTTCACACTGTTCATTTTTTCATTTTTTCATTTTTTTTCTTCCATAATCATTCTTGGTGATTTATTCTCCACCCCTTTAGCCAACCCCATGACTTCAGGTCACTTGCCTGAGGTTCTGCAATGAAAATTTTGAGGGTGAACATTTCAGCTCACCCACCGTACGGCTTGGACCGTAGTATTTCTCCCAGGCATTTTTGTCTGACCACTTATCATTTACTGCCAGGAGATTATTTGACAGGCATTTCAGTTCTTCAATAGCTTCTTCCCTGCCTTGTTTTTTCAGCGCTGTTTCCACATCTTCCAGGTCGAAGCGCATGCTCCTTGCGTCAATGTTCTTGACATCTGGTGGCCTCCTTGAAAAAACCATGTAGAGACCTCCATCACGGGAGGGTTTGACTACCATGAACGGGAATCAATTGATCCAATTGGTCTTATTGAACCAAATGATGTGTTGCATTGGAACAATCTAATGATTCATCTCCCAGAAATGGGTGGTGGTGCAAAGCAAAGCAACAACCAAGAATTGAGAAAACATTTTTTGCTGTGCTGTCCACCTGGAATTTCTGGCGGGTACAGAGGTGTTAACTATTGTACCAGCTGAATATATGGATTTTTAGACTAATTTGTCATTGAATTTACAGATTGGGTGGAATACGTGGGTCTTAGTGGGTTTTGGGAAGCAAACAAACACTAGAAAAGACAACCAGAATGTGTTAGTGGTGCTGGAATAATTACGTGTAAGCAACACTGGGTAATTACGTTGCCCTACGTTATCCACATTATCTCAGTAACGTAATGGTTTCAGTTGCCGCCCAGCTACGTTACTGTTATCCGTAATTTGTGATTTCCTGACGCGCCCGTAACGTAATTGTGTGCATGTTTTTTTTTGCATCCTGAAACAGATAATGTAACACTATGAAAAAAACTCGAGAAACTGGTGTCAGTTGACATGCAGCATACTTGAGTTCAGTCTCCCTTAGAACAAGCTTCATACAAAATGAATCCCAGGGTGGTGCACCCTGGAATATTTGGAATTTACTCAACGGTTCAGGCTAAGCAGTATGTTGAGACTCTGCTTAGCCACACTAACTTTGGAGATGCTCAGCTGGCACAGCAGTGGCACCTAAGTACATACACTACCAGTGCCCTTGTCAACTGGGAGGCATCCCTCCAGCAAACACACAAGGCCTTAAGCTCGACATACACCCGGGAGGGATCCCTCCTGGACAACTGCTTCATACACCAGTTGTCCGGGAGGAATCCCTCCCGGACAACAGATACATACAAGAGTCGCCCGGGAGGGATCCCTCCTGGCCAACTGCTTCATACACCAGCCGTCCGGGAGGGATCCCTCCCAGACAACGGCCCCATACAACATTTGCCCGGGAGGGATCCCTCCCGGACAACTGCTTCATACACCAGTTGTCCGGGAGGAATCCCTCCCGGACAACAGATACATACAAGAGTCGCCCGGGAGGGATCCCTCCTGGCCGACTGCTTCGTACAACAGTGGTTCAAGAGGGATCCCTCCCAGGAGACTCTTGCATGTATCTGTCGACCGGGAGGGATCCCTCCCGGGCGACTGCTGCATGGGACCGTCGCTCGGGAGGGATCCCTCCTGGACGGCTGGTGTATGAAGCAGTCGGCCAGGAGGGATCCCTCCCGGGCGACTCTTGTATGAATCTGTCGTCTGGGAGGGATTCCTCCCGGACAACTGGTGTATGAAGCAGTCGTCCGGGAGGGATCCCTCCCGGGGGACTGTTGTATGGGGCCGTTGTTTGGGAGGGATCCCTCCTGGACAACTGGTGTATGAAGCAGTCGGCCAGGAGGGATCCCTCCCGGACAACATTTGTATGAAGCAGTTGTCCGGCAGGTGACAACTGTTATGCAAGGCCATCGTCCTGGAGGGATCTCTCCCGGGCGACTGTTGGAGGGATTCCGCCCGGTCGACTGTTGTGTTATGTTGTCAACCGGGAGGGAGTCCTCCCAGGCAAGACAGTTGCATATAGCTGTTGACCGGGAGGTATTCCGCCCGGTTGACTGTGGTGTTGCGTTGTTGACCAGGGGCAGGAGGGATTCCTCCCGGTCGTGTTATGTTGTTGACCGGGAGGAATCCCTATTCCTCCTGGTCCACGTGGGTGGGTGTATGTGGCCTTGTGTGTAGGAGGGAGGGATGCCTCCCGCTTGAAAGGGTGCTTGTATGTATTCTGCTGTGCCAGCTGAGCAGCTCAAAAAGAACTGTGCACAAAGTTAGTGTGGTGGCTGGTGTGGTTAAGCAGAGTCTGAACATACTGCTTAGCCTGAGCTAATCCATAAAAATACATGGAATCAACCAGGAATAAAGCTGGACAAACTCAGGTATGTGGCATTGTATCAGCCCGGATCTGGCATGTCAACTGACACCAGTTTCTCAAGTTTTTTTCATAGTGTAATGGTAATTTTCCAGGATAGTGCGTTATTGCCGTGAAGCAGATGCTGTACGGTGCTCTGCTCCTGGATACTATGCTTATATAGCACTTCACCCCTGGATAATGTGTTATCTCAATTCCCAGGGGTGAAACAGCCCTAAACCAATGATAGTTTTCACAAGCTCTAGCACACACAGTCATTGTATTGGTCCAGGGGCAACTGTTTGCCTTCAAAAAAATCCCAGCCACATCCTTAGTCACAAATCTTTGCGCTTATCTGGGAGCTCCTGCGCTGTTGAGAGATTATTCTTGGCAGCGTCAGATGTTTGTAGCAGTCGCTGTGAGAGCCTACTCCCCTCAACCATGGCGCACTGTGTTATCAGCCTGATGTGGCTTCGCGAGGATATCCCTTTGACTGGGGAATTTGTGGAGGCTGGGAAGGCATTGAAGGTGATCCTCCCCTCAAAAACAATAATAATATTTATTTTTAACTACATTATCCATGGTATTACAAGTGATTTAATCTGTTCCTGCACTTAAGTAACGTAACGGCGGGCAAAGAATCCCCTCCCGCCGACAGGATGACGTAATTTAAACAAAAAAATAGTGCAAATGGATAATTATAACGTAAAAATTGTCCATTACAGATAACAGTAACGATAATGGTCAAAAAATTGTTACGTTACCATTACGCTACCATTACTGGTAGCGTAATTACCCAGTGTTGGTGTAAGGCACAAAATAGACCTTACCGGCAAGGTCAATTGCTCAGGTCCTGATTGCAGTGATGCAATTATGGAAGTAGAAATTGCAGGGAGATGAAAAAGATGTCAAAATGAAAGTGTTGAAAAATCACTAAGTTGAGAGTTCCCTGGCTATTGCCCAATGCTAGTTTCTTTGCATCAAAATTCAGAAGGTATTTTCAGGTTTGAAACAAATGTGTCTTTTTGTTCAGGGTGGGGGAATAATTTAACCAGGGACATCTTGGTAGCAGCGTGTTACAAGTCCCATGAGCAGGATCCTCCCAGGATGACAGCAAGTCAGGACATACTTTGGGCCAGTTTCAAGCCCTAATGGCTGGAATACTGATATTGATTATTTTGTACATGACACAAAGCCCAAAGGTTTTTCACTGTTATGTGTACATACAAAGGCCCAGGACAGCCCAGGACCAAGCCACTCCCTGACAAGTTTGAGAAGCAGTTAGGATTCTTTCTGGGTGCCCCTTATTAGAAGACAAACAGAACTCTCAGCTCTGCATGTTTCAAGTGTGGTTTTTGACTAACTTAACAAAGTACCACTATTTGAGGGGGGATACCATCCCGCAGGGACCCTCAAAAGGAGGGACTTACACCCAATGTCCAATTTTGGGCTGTCA
Source organism: Puccinia triticina (assembly GCF_026914185.1). Taxonomy (NCBI): domain Eukaryota; kingdom Fungi; phylum Basidiomycota; class Pucciniomycetes; order Pucciniales; family Pucciniaceae; genus Puccinia; species Puccinia triticina. The sequence continues at coordinate 6,986,121 of NC_070561.1, read as the reverse complement.
GAATAGGAACTATGCCTTTTTTTAAACTTTTCTGGCTTCACCCTTTCCCATTGGGCAGCAAAGCTTTAGATTCCCAAGATCAAGGAGAATCTCTCCAAATTTATCTGAAATTTTCAGGCCCTTCAGAACCTCTCAGATCTGTTTTTTGTGACCATCTGTGGTCCGCTTCATGCTATATTACAAAGTTCAAACTGTACTGTCAGCCTGTATGTAACTAACCGTGTCTGAGAGGGTTGTTACTATCAAGATGATGGTGTAAGATGCCAAGGATGGGCCAATGGGTTCGTGGTAAGACCTGTAAAAGGTTTCACTCTATCAGTAATCTTGACTGAGAGGCGTGCTCAATTAAGGCGCATCCAGATCAACACAGAGTGTTAATAGGCATCCAAGGAATAACTCAACTTGGGTTCGTGGTTTTACCTACAGAAAGGTAAGGGTAATCAAGAGTTGAGAGTATTCCTGAATTGAATGATGGGTGAGAATGAAAGCACTGTTTAACTATAGTATGGGTTAAACTTTGCTGTAAATATATTCTAAGGGATAAACAGTCCTGGGGGGCGTGTTTATATAGAGGTGAAAAGAGCAGGAGGGAACATGAGGCGCTTGGAGGCGCTTCAGGACCAGGGGGGAACTGGAAGCGCTCAAGGGAAGCAGATCCTCATGAGGATAAACATTGGAAATGATCAGGGCAGTGTAATGATCAGTACTGATCCTAGATCAGTAGCTGTGCACACTAGCTGATCATAACCAATCAGTGATTCCATTCAGTGCTCTTTGAATTGGATTACATCATGTATTGTTTATGTATTTATATCATAACCAATATATTATGTAAATGGGGACTGAGGCGTAACAGGGGATAAATGAGTGATACGTGTCTTGGGGTGTTTCACGTGTACAGTAATATTAAAATGTATTGTAATCTTACTGTTGCACGTAACTTAACTCTCATAACAACATTACATTATGGTAACTGTATTTAACTATGGTTATCTGTAATGTAATGTATAACAGGAGTACATTCTTAAGCTTGTATCTAATGATATACATATGTAATAAAGGTGTAAAAAGGAATGTACTATATGTAATGTGAACAATTGCAGGTACTTGGTACGTGTAAGGTACTGTGACATGTACTCTGTGGCTGACATGTACAGAATTTAAAACTCATGATGTTACAAGAAACATTGCACATCAAGAAGACAGGGATAGTACATGGATAAAGAAGACTTTGGTCATCATGGAAATCCAAACAATAATCAAATTGGGCAGGAAATTGATGGGTGAGAGCAGTTTTAAAAAATTCCCCACCCACCAAAAAACAAAATTCTGTCAGCCAGTAAGTCCATTTAGCGCGTAAGTCCCTCCCTCCGGTCAGCGCAATGAAACCAGTGTTTTACTACTCCACATGTATAGAGGGTGGGACTTAGTTAAGTTAGGGTTTGATCTGCCTTACTTGACACAATTTTATGAGCTGCGCCCGCGCGCCATAGCCGTCTCAAGGGCATGTCACCAGTTGTACATACATGTCACAGCGCCCTTCCGTAAGGGGGAGCCGGGAGGAGATCCTCAAACTCTGCCCATCCAGCAATTCACTATTTACCTGGAAGACTCAGCGCAGAAGAGACAGAACCACCCCCTCCCCCACAGACAGACCCTTACACACAATTCCCTTGCTTTGGACAGCCTGGGCTGGCCCAAAGCGCAAGACTCCAGAGGAGGGACTTTTGACTAATGTCAAAATTTTGGCCTGAGAGCTTGAGGCGCTGTGGCAGGGAAAAACTTTGCCCACCATTTGCCCCACCTTCCTGGAGTAAATCCGTTCAGCCAAATGAACTGTCCAAAAGGCATGATTTTTCTTCATCTTTCTGCGCTAGACAGATAGCCAGAGGTTGTGTACTTCACTTTTGATAAATTAATGAAATTTCCATTTTTGCCAGCAACAACCCCAGGTTTCTTATTACTCATTCACCTATCTTCCACAATCTTTCCTTTCTAGGAATCTTTCCTTTCTATGCATTATTTAAATAAAGAATGTACCAAATTTTCAATCTGTAGGACTCATACTATAAAGTAAACTACTATTTATGGGATCACTCCAAAATCCAATCTCCAGTGGAGACTCTTGCTATCATCCAAGGATTAAATTGATATTATTTCTTCAAAATATGCAAAAAAATACATAGTTTGCCTATATGGGAAAGCTCAAGGCAGATTGATTGTATTTGTGGTTTGGAAGTTACAACCGCTTTGGTTTCAAAAAGTCCAAAAAAGTCACAAAAAGCCAAAGCTCTCAGGCCACAGCTTGTACTTTGCTCACAAGCCCCTCTTTCAGAGGCTTGCTTTGCAAGGCGCGCTTGGCATGCCGTTTTTGGCCCTGAAACAAGCAGATTGTGCTAAGCTAGTACGGAACAGAGGGTTAGAGGATTTGAATTTGCCGGGTTAAATTGCAGATTTCTGGCAACTTAACCCAACTGGAAATCTCATCAGTCTGGGCTCACTCCCAGGGCAACAAACCCAGGCATGATTTCAGGTTTGGGCTCAGACACCTACAAGAGAGGGATGGAATCTGTTGAAATCTGTTGTTTTCCTTTAATGGTTTGCGGTACGCAGGGGTTTCACAAGTCCTGTCACCCGCTTACATCAGCCCCGACCTGCCACGAGTACTTAGACTCACCTCCTCCCCCTCCTTCCTGGTCCAGCAGAGAGCTCTCCCTCTCTCCGGTCTAGGTAAGCCAGTCATGTTTTTCCTTCTCTTTTTTCTTTCCTAGTGGTACTTACAGAGAGAGCTCTCCCTCTCTGCGGTCTAGATACCTGCAACAAAGCCCCCTGACATTGGATCTAGAACGTTTCACGGCCCTTGTGCCACTCCCCGTGCCCCCTTCAACAATGTTCATGTTGAGGGTAACATAGGTGACACAAGATCTAAGAGAGATGACAAGATGTCATGGACATGGTCCAGCACATTGAGTCAAGGTGTAATTATCATTCAGTGAGAATTGCAGTGAGGGAAACAACTAGACTATATACATGCACAATATAGACTGAGTTGTGGGTGTATAGATGTAAACCCCTCCTCCTCCTTTGGGGTTCACAAGGAACCAAGGCATGTCACAAGGAGCTATGTAGTCTGGTCCCCCTCTCTTCCCTGGTTCAGTAGAGAACTGACCTGCAGTCTCTCTGGACCAGGTAAGCACCTTTCTTCCTTCTCTCTTGTTTTCATCTTCATTCTCACTTCCAGAGAGAACTGACCTGCAGTCTCTCTGGACCAGCGCAATCAAGACTCCCCCCGATTTTGGCCCTAGAATCCTTGTTCCGTGCCGTGCCTCTTCCCCTTTCCCTCCTTCCGCTCAGTGAAGGGATCAAACCCTTACAATAGATTAGAAGCATAATGCATAGTGAGATGCTAATACACTATCTCAACAGTTCAGTGAAGGACTTGACAGAGTCCTTACACAAGGTCCTTGGTCTAGGCAGCTCTTCAACAGGCCCTTATTTCTCTTGTTTCCAATCATCTTCATTCCTGTTGACCACATCAAAATCTAACTTTGTTCTGTTTCTTAGCCTTATAAGACCTAGTGTGTGTGGTGGTAGATAGTGCTCTCATTTGGTGTTCTCATTCACACTTGTTCCTGTTTCATTTTAGGTAACATCTTCTTCTCTCATATTGTTTTCTTTTATTTTTATTTTCAACTGAAATCTATTCTCATTTTAGCCTAAATCTATCAGAATCTTCAACTGCCTTGATAATTTTGGCATGGCTGTTTAGTTCCTCTATTCCCTCTTCAAATATGTCTTCTTCCTTTTGTTGGTCCTTAGATGATATCTGAAGATGGTCTGGAAACCGGCCGTTGGAGGTGTCTGGCAGGAATCAGGACTAAGCCCGGCGCGAAAGAAGCGCAAGGGGCTTCGCCTAAGCCCTATCAAGCAAGGTCAGTGATAGAACTCCTAGCCTATGCATCTGCATGAGGCGAAAAAACAGTTGGGTCAAGCAGGTAGGTGCTAAGAGAATCCACATTTGTTGGCTATATTCTTGGGTCAAGTAAGCCCGGGTTTGTGGGCAGGCTAGCTGACCAAGGCTCCGTTGAGCGGGCAGACGCATTCGTTGGGCCAGCTCCAGGCAAGCCGCGGCGAGCAATGCCGGAGCCTGCGCAGGATTCCAGGCTTAGGCTTGCTGAATATGGCGCTCAAGAAGTGCCAGATCAATCCCAAGATGGGTCCGCACTAAGTGAGAAAATCTGGCTCCCATTCCGGTGCAAGCTCGGACTCCTCGGATGAAAGCAATGCCGAGATCGAACACAGTCTGGTCCCCGCCCCCTCACCAACAACCGTGTCCTCCTCCAAGAGCGTACCTCACAAATCCAGCCGGCGATGGCTCGATGTGTTACAGGGATTATATTGGCACCACAGATTGATTTGCATCGGTACAGTACTGGCCCGGAGATGCTGTGCGCATAATTCCGCATGGTGTGCAAGCAAGCTACGCTGTGTCGATGGGGCTTCAGTATCAGAATGGACGTCGTGGGCTGTCTTCACTGTGGTCAACAACATCAAAGCACGGCAATATATCCGCACTGGATATGTGTTACACGCAACGTATGTTGGGCATGGTGATGCTGGAGATGGCCTGGAAAATCCAGGCTGTGGTCATTGTCAATGAGAAAGGGAGTCCACCCTGCCTGTACTATACCTGTCCATCGAACCATGCATCAATGCATTGCCCATATTATGTGTGCTGGTGCCAAATACGGCCTTGTCTATTTCTTGCTGGAAGGATTGGGTATTAAGCTTATACATATCTTCGAGCTTATGTGATTAGATCATGGAAACAAGAACCAAGAAACCAAAGTGTTGATTAGGATAACAAGCCCCAAGAAGGAAACCGGCTTGAGTGGGGCTGGAGGGCCGCGGCCGGCCATCCCGGCTTCCAAATCCGAAAGCAAGTGGTGATCCAGAAGAGCACGGGGGGAGGAGAGAGGCGATTTCAAGCCGGGGGCGGGGTGGGAGGAGCGGGCAAGAAGCGGTCGAGGGAGGCGCGGATGAGGAGCTCGAGCTCGGCGGCCGACCAGGCATGGTCGAGGTCGGCCATGCTGGAGAAGGCGAGGTTCTCGGGCGCGAAGAGGCCGAGGTCCTGCAGCTGCTGGAAGCCCCTCCGGGCGGCGGGCAGCGGGAAATAGCCGTCCTTGGCCCCGTGCAGCCAGTGCACTATCGTCCCCCGTCGTTCGCCGCCCTTCCGCCCGAAAAGCGCACCCAGATCGCCCGGCATGGGCAGGTACCCGGACTGGTTTTTTTTGGAATCCAGGATGAGGATTAGCGCGCGGTGGCCCAGAGGGAGACTTGGAGGCACGCACTAGCATTATTATCCCCGCTGGCGGCGGGTCCAGGGTCAGGCCGAGCAGCAGCGCCATCACTGCGCCTGCAAACATCGGTTGGGGAGGGTTTGATTGATTGAGTTTGCAGAATACCGTGCGGAGGATGGAGGGGGGGACAGACCCTGGCTGAATCCGGCGACGATAGTGCGGCTGAAGTCGACCCCGTTGCGGGCGAGGAGGTGGCGGAGTCTCTGGGTGTTGAGGCGCAAGCTGGGGACGTCTTCGTCGCGACGGGGGTCGGCCCAATCGCGGATGTCGAACCAGGCGGGGCGCGGGGCGCCGGGGAAGACGGCGACGGGGCGGATTGGCGCGGCGGGGACGACGAAGGCCATGGGCGCGAACAGCGCCGGCCGGGCGGCCAGCAGGGCCGTCCGCAGCCGGTAGGCGTCCGACGCGTGCCGCGCCCCCAGCCCGTGCAGCAGCACGCACGTCCAGTTGTTCGCCGGCGCCAGCGCGGCCAGGTGCTCGTACTCCAGCGCCGGCCCCGCGGGCGCTTCCGTCCGCCAGGCTGCCCGCTCGTCCGCCGACGGCCCTCCCGCTGGCCCGGCCCGCAGGTCGTGCCCGAGCAGAAGCAGCGAGGACTCGAGGTACACGTGGAACGCCAGCAGGGTCGTCGCCGCCGCCGTGATCGCCAGGGTCGTCCACAGCGAAGGCGGGGTGTGCAGTCGGGACATCATCGTTGTAGGGCTGGTCGGTCGAGGTGGGGAGATAGTGGTGTCGGGGGAGAGTGCGGGTTATGTGAGTCCAGGAATGGTGGGGGTTGTTCCCTGGATGCCGAGCGATCTCCTGGATGTGCGGCGGTCTATCTTGGACATGGTTGGGGGGGTGGCCGCCATCGACAAGCTTAGAACATAATCGATTTGGTAAATAAATATGTAGAGTTTGGAGGGTGCGAGACTAGCTGGGCTGTCTTTTCCCTGCAGCCGAGAACACAGTAACAGCAGCAGCAGTCGGCCAGGCCAGCTGCTCGTGCGTTTCGCCCTGGCTACATACCCTACTAGTATAAGGCATGTAGGGGCTGGTTAATGCACGCTTGAAGGTGTTTTTCCAGCAACTCCAACATCCCCAGAACTCCGGACTCCAAAAATCTGGTCACCCAAAAATCATCAAGTCACTGGGGTCATATGAGCCCCGTACACCAACCCATTCATGCACCTCTGAGGGGTTATGACATCATTTGTATCTACTCCCACCAGCTAAAATCCCTCACCCTGTTATCTAGATTAGCAGCTGAAACCCTAACCCACAAGCCCCTTTGGGGCTCCACTTTTGTCTATAAAAGGAGCTCTCTCCACCCCCAGTGGCCTGCTCCCCAGCTCCTCACCCAGAACTCACAAGTCACCCAACACTCATCCACACTCAAATCCTAAAACCCTTATAACAACAATTCAACCCTTATAACAAAGTAATTAAACACTTACACGTTGCCAATCAAACAGATTTCATCTGGAACAGACCAGACCTATCACTTAATAAAACTTGCCAAGCTGAGCTTGGTGGGTCTTGTAGACTGATAACAGAAGGGCAGAGCTTGCAACTCCATCATACCCTTCACCATTCAGCAAAAGGGTTTCATTACCACTTTTGAGTCTTACACCGGGAAGACTCGGAGGCACGCCAGAAAAGGTGTCATCCTGGAGAAGGGCTAGGGAAATGGCTTGCAGTGATTTCAAGAGTTCTGAAAAGAACCTCAGGTAACCATTTTCGAGTGATTGATTGCATGTGGAAAGATGACAATGGAAGAAAAAGGGGAGAGGGATGTGGGCAAAGGCAGGAGGGGAAAAGGAAATTAAATAACAGAGTCCAGCTTGAATTGAAGTATAGGGGAAAAGTACAAAAGGAGGCAGTGAGCCAATTATTGCTGGTAATCGCTTGGCTCTTGCTCGGCGCCAATTGCTTAAAGAGCCAAGCAATCCAGGTGCATTGGGACCTGCAATTTTTTTTTTTTTGGGTGGGGGAAGGGAGAAATGCTGCCATTTTTTTGTTGGTGGGCACGGTGGTCTGCTTAATGTTAAACTGTTAATTCATTGGATTCAAACAAACCAGCAATAAAATAACATTTTACACAGTGTAGCCTGCTAATACATTTATCTGATGTTTTATTTAGAGAGTGTGTTTGTGGGGAGAGAATGGTAGATAGAAAAGAGAGAGAATGGCTGAAAGTGCCACTCAGTATATATCCAAGTCTATTAAAGCCACAGAAATCATGGACCAAAAAAAAAAAAAATTCAAGGGTTCCCCCTACAATTGTACAAAATTTACAAAAAAAATTTAAAGGGTTGTGGCAATTTACTATAAAATTTACAAAAAAAAACCAAAAACTCCGCCAATTTTTGACAGACAAGACACCACATGCAAATCTCAAACAGCCTTCCAACATCAGCAGTGCTGTGCACAGGCTCAGCCCCCAGCCCGCGTCAATTGCACGGGTCAAAAGGACTGGACGTGAAGGCCCCCGGCCCGCAGCAAAAGCTACTTGCCAGTGGGGGGCCCACTCTTTGCAACTCAAACTGTGCAACTGCTACAGCGGAGAAGTCAAGCGCAACGGATATCTGGAATTACAGCATCTCCAACCGCACTGGGGGATAATCAACAAATCACCTCGCCTTTTAAGGAAATCACCCTTTGCCGTCGAACTCCAACCCGCAAGGTATCTAAATTTTGCCCGTGGCAACTCGGCGCTGACTCCCCCGCAAATTACCGCCAACAAAACACTACAACGGCATATTTCAACTCCTACATAGTGCTCCAATCAGATTTGACCAGACAAGCTGCACCCCTGACAACGGTGGAAACCACTACCTCGCTTTCCCCCGGCAAACCACACTCGCGGAAAACCCTGGACTGAACGGATTCCGCAAGTAACAAAGTCGACCAAACCAGCCGCCGCCAAAAGCATCTATCCAGTGCCAGTTGTCCCAGGCCCTTCCTTTCATCAAGGTTGCCTTCGCCAAGCCAAACACTAACGTGTGTGGCCTACTTTACCAAGGAGCCGTCGCTACCACCACTTGCCTTGGCAGTCGCATGACGGGTTGACCTTCTTGCCATCATTTGCCTCAATCCGCATAGCCCAGTCTATGGTTGCAATGCCACGGACATCTGGACTTGAAGTAATCCCTTTGTTCTTCAAGCCAACAACAGGTATGTCCCACAAAACCCATTTCGCAAGTACGGATCGAATGATGAAGATAATCCTGCATATGATGCTCCTTCAGAAAATTATGATATTCTTGGATTACATGTATGTGAAATGGAAGAAGAATTCTGGGATGAAATCAGAAAATCTTATGATACCAATAAGAATACTTCTACCATTAAGGAAATACTACAGAGTAAGTATAAGAATATGGATTTAATTAACTCACTAGAAGAACCCTGGGCTACAGCATTTAAAGAAGACAGATTTTCCATTCTTGATGAATCACTTTACCATAGAACCAAACATACTAGTGTGGTAGTACTGGTGCAAAGAGAACATATCAATTTTTTTCTTAGAGAATGCCATGATAATATCACTGCTGGGCATTTCTCTGTAGAGCGCACTACAGAGAGAGTAAAGCACATTGCATGGTGGCCAAACTTTAAGAATGAAACCAAGGACTACTGTGAATCTTGTGAAAAGTGCCAAAAAGCCAACAAAGCTACAGGAAAGAGATATGGACTATTACAGGAAATTGAAGAACCTACTGAAAGATGGTCTGTCATTAATATGGATTTTGTTACAGGATTACCTCCTGCAGGACAAGATAACTATAATTCAGGACTAGTGGTAGTAGACAGATTTTCCAAAAGAACCAAATTCCTTCCATGTCATAAAGAGAATACAGCCTTTGATATAGCTATGTTGTTTTGGCAAAAGATAATTGCTGATGTAGGATGCCCAAGATACATCATTACAGACAGAGATCCTAAATTTACGTCAGAATTCTGGAGAGGACTTTATGATCGATGTGGTACACAATTAAATTTCTCCACAGCTTACCACCCACAGACTGATGGATTGGCTGAAAGGATGATTCAAACTCTTGAAGATATGATCAGAAGATATTGTGCCTATGGATTGGAATTTAAGGACAAAGATAATTATACTCATGATTGGTGCTCACTCTTACCAGCCCTTGAGTTTGCCTACAATTCCGGCAAACATAGCTCTACAAATATTACGCCTTTTGAATTGGAAAGAGGATGGATTCCATGGTTCCCCAGAGACTTAGTTTTATCTAAATTTGTAACAATACATCCTAATGCAGCAGACTTCCATCAAATGATGACTAAGACAGCTAATTACGCCGCAGAATGTATTAAAAAATCTTTTGAATACAATAAGACTAGATGGGACAAGACTCATAAACCTCACCAGTTCAAAGTTGGAGAAGAAGTTCTTATTTCTACATTTAACTTTACCAACCTTACTGGCCCTAGAAAATTGAGAGACTCATTTGTAGGACAATTTGTTATCAAAGCCTTACACGGAATGAATGCTGTTGAATTTATACTGACAGGTGAATTAGAAAGAAAACATCCTACTTTTCCTGTTAGCTTAATCAAACCTTACGTACCTAGTAACAATGAAAATTTCCCTTTGAGGAAAGACAATATTAAAGTTGTAATTCCAAGACTAGAGAAAGAAGTTGTGAAAATCAAGAAGGTTCTGCAACACAGAAAAATCAGAAAAAACAATGTGAACATTAAAAAATATCTAGTTAGATACAGTGGTTCTAAAGAAGATGAATGGCTCACTACTGACCAAATTGCAGACTCTGAAAAAGTCCTTAGACAATACAGAGCTGATAAAAGAAATCTTTAATTCTTTGATCAGCCTTTTTTGGAGGGAGGAAGTGTCAGCCACAGAGTACATGTCACAGTACCTTACACGTACCAAGTACCTGCAATTGTTCACATTATTCATAGTACATTCCTTTTACACCTTTATTACATATGTATATCATTAGATACAGGCTTAAGAATGTACTCTTGTTATACATCACATTACAGATAACCATAGTTAAATACAGTTACCATAATGTACTGTTGTTATAAGAGCTAACTTACGCGCAAACAGTAAGGTTACAATACATTGTAATATTACTGTACACGTGAAATACCCCAAGACAAGTATCACTCATTTATCCCCTGTTACGCCTCAGTTCCTATTTACATAAAATATTGGTTATGATATAAATACATAAACAATACATGATGTAATCCAATTCAAAGAGCACTGAATGGAATCAATGATTGGTTATGATCAGCTAGTGTGCACAGCTACTGATCCAGGATCAGTACTGATCATTACACTGCCCTGATCATTTCCAATGTTGATCCTCATGAGGATCTGCTTCCCTTGAGCGCTTCCAGTCCCCCCCTGGTCCTGAAGCGCCTCCAAGCGCATCATATTCCCTCCTGCTCTTTTCCCCTCTATATAAACACGCCCCCCAGGACTGTTTATCCCTCAGAATATATTTACAGCAAAGTTTAACCCATACTATAGTTAAACAGTGCTTTCATTCTCACCCATCATTCAATTCAGGAATACTCTCAACTCTTGATTACCCTTACCTTTCTGTAGGTAAAACCACGAACCCAAGTTGAGTTATTCCTTGGATGCCTATTAACACCCTGTGTTGATCTGGATGCGCCTTAATTGAGCAAGCCTCTCAGTCAAGATTACTGATAGAGTGAAAACTTTTACAGGTCTTACCACGAACCCATTGGCCCATCCTTGGCATATTACACTATCATCTTGCTAGTAACAACCCTCTCAGACACGGTTAGTTACCTACAGGCTGACAAATGTGGTACATAAGTCAATTTTTAAACACCTTCCTTCAAGGTATTTGTTCATTTTCCTACTGATTTGTGTGCAAATATTAACTAACTCTGCAATACATTTGAAGATATCCCATAGTCAATAGTGACGCTGAACGCTTGCATGACATGATGGCTCAACAAGATGGCTCATTGGAATAAATCAATCCCTAATCTCGGTTGTTGTCTCATAATGAGTATCATTTTTGTTTAGGTATACTTGAAGCTTGCTTGTGTTGAGCTGATAATACACGAATCATGCATAATTTCATGTTACATTTAAGCTAAATCTATGGATAAAGCAGATGTCTTAACAAGGTGGAAAAAATTGAAGCTTAGTCTTACTCGCATGACAGGAGTTAGCCCTAATCTACGGATCACATTCACGCATTGTTTGATTTGTTTGAGTAAAGTTCATATTTGTGTAACCGTCGGTTGTGTGTTTACTGAACAAACTGATACCCGTGGCATGAAGGCGAGGATGATGAGGGCGCCTATGGCTTTGAGATTGGGATCGCTGTCGCAGAGTGGTTACCTAACTTGCGGTTGAGGCTACAACTCAAGGTTTACTTGTGCAACGGTTGTCAAAGAGAAGATCCTTGTGTTTGAACCAAACACGCGTAGCCAACGACCACTCTAAGGGTCAAGTCTGGCGTAACCTACACCGCCTTGGCAAGTTCCGCTGCTACGGCGATGTATCACACTTTGCCTAGGCGTTTCTTTCGACTAGCTGGTCAATTCATGTATAAAGCCTGAGGTATTCACTGCTATTTTGACGCTCAACTGCTCCCAAACTTCATTTAGCCGACATAAGACAATAAACTTTTGACTTCGCTTCGACGCCCAGGAAAATCACTCAAATAGAACAAATATGTCACAAAACAATCTTTGCGTTGCGCTGACGACAGCTCAAGGTCCCATTTGCGATAGGTTATGTTTCAGAGGGCAGGTGGTGATTACAGGCGACGTGAGTTGCTTACCTGTTAGTGCGGTTAATTCGCCGTTAACCTATTCTTGATCATTTGTTTGGAGGCTTTGGAGGAAGATGATAACCACGGTATAGCCAAGACTAATCTACTTGGAAGCTGGCTTGCTTGTAACGGGCAAGATACGGAAGGTCAACGTGTATTTTGGGTTAACTTGCGGTCAAACATTTTTGAAGGAAGAAACCTCACCGTTGGATACACCTATTCGATGCGGGGATCTATTGTAAGGTCGGATACGAGCTCCGTTGTCGAGTTGAGGTTCTACACAGCAGTATTGGCGTTGAGGTTATTGCTGAGTCCTGCTAGGCCTCCGTCAGCTCTGATTGTAAACGCAGTGGGAACAATTGTCAACATCTGGCAATTTGAGTAAGGTTTGGATGGAGAGTATACTTAATGGTTAATATTGGCCCATGTAATGGAGGTGAGAGTAATTGATCTTTTTCTTCAATTTTGTTTTATTTGACTTAATGATGGTGAATGAGTTAGGACCCTTGGACTGAGTTGACCACAAAGTTCATTATAAGGCTATCGGCGTGTCCTGACATATACTTGGGAGATGATGTGGTCAGCCGTTGAGAGTGGTTTACCGGCCGTCTGAACGGCAGCAATCTTGTCACAGGTCAACCTGTAATACATGTAAGTTAATTTGGTTAGCAACACTTGCATGCTGAACTTATAGTTGGGACTTGTTCTATTTAGGTGACGTCGGGCTGGGTTGAGTCAGCTTCTATTGATATTTAGGATTTAGATTGCCTTAATTGACCTTGGTAATTGTGGCAAATATGTGTCTGATGAAGCTTAGTGTTTGGTGTTTCTGCGTCATTTTGTTGGATAAGCTGAGGTGTGAGCTTATGGACTTTTATTTGGTATGTGAAGTGGGTCCTTCCATCCGTAAAAGCCTGCGTTGTACTGTTATGATTTCCGCTTGGCTTCTGGTGAAAGTCTTACTCGTGAGTGTGAAATTCTACTTAAGTAATTATTATCTGTTGCACATTTGCATTTGGAGAACAAACCTGTTATATAAAACTGGTTAGCCCTGGAGTGTGACCCGACATCAGTCAGCGTAGTCTGGTCTGATGTGGAGCCCTCGCAATGCCTGAGCATTTGCTTTTGTTGTTGGTAAACCAGGAGCATGTGGTGACTTCAAAAGGTCACAGTCTTATTGAAATGATGAGGAGTTTTCATGGGATTGGCTTGAGGCAAGGAAAATTACTGTTGTTAGTTTTGCCTGATTGGCTGGGGTGCTTGTTTGTCCTTGTTGTGAGGGTGTGCGCTTTAATGTGGCCCTTGACATCGCAGCGGCGGAGCCGCCGTGGACTCTAGTTGTTTAATATGTGAAAGAAGTGGAGAGATAGGGGGGAGCAAGGGAGAGAGATGATCAGGGAGGTCATCAGACTAGTCAACATCAACCTGCTCGCGGCGCTGCGCATTGATGATTGCCGGGAAGGTGGTGATGTCTGATTGGTCCCCAATGGGTAATATTTGCTCTTGAGTTGATCTCATCCAACTTGCCCACCATTATGAGGCTGCAACATCTATTTAGGTTTTTGTGTGCAAGCCAGGTTTGAGATGGTGTCAGTGAAACAGCAGAAAATTAGGGGGCTTTGACCATATAGGATTACTTACCTTGATATATAGAAGTGTTCAAACTGGGGCCAGTTGACGGTGATGTTTCAGCTAATCCGGAGAAGCCCAAATTGTTTTCAGCCCCAATAAACATAAGGGTTGATCAACAAGACTACAGGCTGATCCATAACAGATAAAACTTACATGTTGATACAAGGCGGCGTGATTGATTGGGGAGGGAGTGGTGATTTGACGGATTGAAGAGGCCGGAAACAGTGGATGGAAGAGTGCAAGAAATTGAAGGTTCCAATCAAGTTGGATTAAAAAAGGAATGTTCTGGAACATGCTGCAGACTGTGCAGGTTGAGGGTCAGCTTCAAATATTTATCAAAACACTTTTGAATATCCTTTGGTGGGCAACCTTGAGGACAACTCTCCAGAAATCTCCTAAAGATATTCAAAATTTCTTTGGAGGGCGGGTTGCGACCTCAAAGGTTTTTCAAAGGATATTTGGCTGCAAAGTTTTAAGATTTGATCCAGCCGTATCCGCTTTCTAAACCAATCTCTTCCGGATAAAAACCTTAAAATTCAAACATTTGAAAGGCATTCAAGGTTATCAAAAAAACTCAGAAAAAGTTTGAACAATTCTCAAAAATTAACCAAGGGGCGCGACCTTGGGGATTTTTTGAAGAAACCCTCACTCCAAAGGTCATCCGGCAAAAAAGCTTAAAAGTGCGTCCACTGTGTAAATTAGCAATCAGGGCGTTGTGACAGCAACATGTGCAATTGGGTGGCTGGTACAAGTCATGCAGTGGGTCAGGAGAGCGGAAAGTCAATGGTCTTTGACAGTTGAAAGGTAATATGCATATCTAACTGCCTCACTAAGAGATCAACAGCCAGGGTGTTTGTTGTGGTGAATTGCAAGCTTTGGAGAGCTTGTGGTTACTGTAGTGGTTTTGCGTGGTAAGTCAGCTGGCCTAGCATGGAAAGGGTTACAATTGATGGTCAGGGGGGAAGCCAGTGGTGGTGGCGGTGGACAAGTGTTTGCTTATTTAAAGTAGGTATTGCCCATGAGGTTGTCCCCCCAGGGGCTCAGGTTTTGTCCTAACCCCTCCCTGGGAGCCCACTAATCACTTGATTAGGGCCTTCCTGGACTACTCTAACAACTGGCCCACTTTTGCTCGTTGCTGCGGCACAGCTGGAGGGTTATCCATAGGGCCTTTGGGCCTTTGGGGATTTAACTTTTGCCTGTCTTTATTTGTTGTGTGAGCTATTTTTTGCTGTAACTTTGTATATAAAACACCCCAAAACTGAGATCCAGAAGTCTAGTCGAATTCTGTGGATTAAAGAAAGTGGGATAATAATGGCTAAGAACAAAAAAAGGACATGTAGGTCTGCATCTTCAATGAAAAATGTTTACTAGATACACTCCATGCATTTTATTTTTTTCAGAGTTGTTACTATGCACATAATGATACATTTGTGATGCCTACAAAATATAGCAATTTTCTCATCTATTCTGCTTACATCCTGATATCTCAGCTCTTCACTACCCACCTAGCTTGGCAGAGAGCCCAAGGTGAGTTATGCTTTTCCTTTCTCTCTCTTCTATCTTCCTGGTTCCTAAAGAATTATGAAATGAAATAACACTGAGAGACCCAGACCAACTTCTCTCTCTGATATGGCAAGGAATTAATCCCTCCCACTGTTGGACCTAGAAACATAGGCTCTTGGCCCTGCTCCCCTTGTGTCACCAACAACTCCACTGAAGAGATCTTTGATCACTTACACTGGGTAGGCAGCGCTTATTTAGCTGCTTGAAGAAAATAGGTCCTGTACTGTATCTAGAAGATTCACAAGAAAATAAGTCCCTCATCCTGGACTGCACTCCTCATGAATCATGGAGCTCTGGGACTTTCCAGGCCTTGGTAATTGGCAATGGTCTGTGGTTATATGTACCTGTGTTTACCCTTTTTCCGATGGGGAAGGCTTTGGCTGCTTGATTTTTTGTGTATACCCGGTATGGACTCCTGTCAGGTCTGAGCCTGAGGCAGTCTGTTGAGGGGAAGGTGCTGAGTGCTGCCCTCGTCGGTGGTCCTGCAAAAGTATCGGATGCGGGTCGAAAAGTGTGATAGCGGTGGGGGAGGATTTGTTTGAGAAGGAACGAGGTGGATGGAATTCCCTCGGCGGTTTGGTTGGATGGAAAACTCAGGAAAGAACATCAGAGGGAAGCCGACGCGGTCGTCGGAAAACTCGGATAGTGCTCTAAAGAAATAAACTCAGGAAGCTCGGGTACTCAAAACTCAAAAAGGATACGGAGATGAATCGACACGATCCGGGATCAATAAACTCTCAAAACTGTGATGATATCTTTCTTGGGGGAAGAGAGTACCATGCGGATCCTTCCTCCAAGTTCAATTGAACTTGGATTCAGGCCCGCGACATGCCGCGCGACGAGCCCTCGTGCCCGCCGCGCCCCTACAACTAAGATGAGCAGAGGAAAAAAAAAAAAAGAGAACAACCAAAGAGACGAAACAGCAACAGAGGTCGAGGAAACAAACAAAACCAAAACAAACCCACCACCAACTCAACCATCCGACGCGCGCAAGGAAGAAACATAAAAAAGAAAAAAAAAACATATGTAAAGAAATAATAAAAAGAAAGAGGAATCAAAGACAAAACAACCAACAAAAAGAAAAGAAAAGAAAAGTAAAGGAAAAGAAAGGAAGGAAAAGAGAGAGAGAGAAATGAGAACAGGAGCCTGGAAAGATCTTGAGGATGTTGCTCGCGCCGCCCACCGGGTATTGAAGGTCTTGATGATCTTGAGGCCTTGTTCCTAGTGTCTTGACCCTGAGTACGCGCCAGGACTCCACACCGGGGGAAGGGTGTCAGGACTCAAAGTGGTGGGTAAATGCAGAGTCAAGTACCCATGGCTGGAGATTCTATAAAACGCTGCGCTGCGTGTGCATTTTTTGCCTGTGCTATTGCTGGTGGGAATGCAGTCAACTTGTTCCCATATAAACCACCACACTGCTCTGATATCATAAACACCTCACTAAAAAGTTCTCTAATTCTTGGTGCAATATTCATATTGGGCCACCCCAGTAACAATGTCAATAACAGCCAGAAATTGTTACATTATTGTGAAACTATGTCACACAACAAATAATGGTCCGACTATTTAGGCAAAAGGACAACTCATTTTCTTTAAAAGTGGTGTTTGGCCAATAACCAGTCTTTGGCCGTTCACAGTCATCTTCAAGCAGTACTTGGGTGTTTTTGGTGGTAGCCTGTCGTACTTTTTTTGTAGCCTGCTCACAAAGTTTGAACTAAGCTCTTGGCGGGCTTGTTTATGTATACCTGCCACCAAGAGAGGTATCTTGCCAAGAGAATATAACTGCTACGCAAGAGGAATTCCTCTTGCCCAGCTGACGGACAGGCATATCTCAAGTGCATACAATATGTGCAAGTGTGGGCGGGTATCAGACCCCGGTACCCAGGTACCTGTCTGAGAATGTCTGAAAAATAGGCACCTGTACTCTTACGTTTTTGCGGGTGCCTGCTGAGAGCCTGCTGGCAGGTGCCGGGTAGCCAATATTGTTATGATAAACAGATATAGAACATTTTAATTTTTAGGAGAACAAGAAGAGTGATGGATGTGGAAGAAGTACTGATATTGGAAAGATCTTTTTTTCTCTTAATTTTTTTTCCTGTATATCAAAAAGATTCTAGTCAGCTTGTATTATCAAAAGAAAAAAATGTTAAACCAAATATAACATTTGTGAAAAAGAAAGGTGTGAGAAAAATAAGCAAAAAGAACTTACATTCTTCTTTTGAAGAAAGAAAACTAGCTGAGTGAGATTGAATTTTGTCTTGAAGTAGTTTGAGATGTTCATATCTTTTGAGGAAATATGATCTCCATGGAAATATTCTCATTTGATTCATCTTTGGAAAATCTTTCAGCATGAATTTCTGGTGATACCTACTCAGTTCAGTCCTGTTTGCAATTCGTATCAAGCATGAAATGAAAATTTGTTGGTTCAAGAAAACCTCAAGAAATTTTGCTGGATTGCATTTTGAGTAGTAAGATAGCATGACTTCCACTGCAGCCTTTGTAATCATGGTGAGCTTCTTTGATGCATTTTGCCTGACATCAAAGTTCAATGCTTCTAGGATCATCTTTTGAGTGGGATTATGTGTCATATAATCAGGACCAGCAGGGTAAAATGTATTTGTCTGGTAGTTGTCTGAGCAAGTTAGAAGATGATAAAACTCATTTTGAAGGCCAGTTTGCTCATCCAAAAACACATCATCATTTGCATGGTATCCCAAGCTGTACATCAATCTAGAATTGATCTTCCAAATTTTATCAAGGAGGTTTTTTATTTCATGATGGTACCAGTGCAAGAACATCCATCTAGGATATGAGCTTTTTGCAGTTTTTATTCTTTTTGTCTCTGAATGTCTCCAGTCAGTTAGTTTTGATATGATTGTTTGATCTATTCTCAAATCTGACAGTTTGATGTGTTTTTCATAATGGATACCAAATTTTGAAATGATCTGCCAGCTGCTTTCATCAAAGTTTCCAGAAAGCTTACTGTGAATTTTGATATCAAAAAAATTTCTTGGGTTTCCAAGATCTTGATCAGTTTTATTTTCCTCTATTGGAATTTTCTTCACCATTTTTTCAATGTAATTACCTTTTCGTTTTGCAAAATCAATTGGAAAATGTGGGTCATCAATCTCATTTTCTAGCAATTCTTGATTCCATTCTTTATTCCATGGGAAGAAATTGATTTTCTTGATTTTATTTTGGAATATTCTCAAAGGTATTTGGTATGAGTAGCGCCGTACATGCCAATATTGTAGTTTTATTAACCAGGTTAGGAAATTCTCATCTTTATTATTGAACAGGAATTTCCACTGGGTTATTTTGAACTTCTGACATTCAGGAACAATGAGATGATGCAATGGCTTATAGTAAGAAGCCATAATGTTAACAACAGCTTTAGAAATCAAGATTTGATTTGGACAGACTGATGCAAGTAAGATACTGTATTCAGGTATTGAAATGTTATGAGTTGGATGTGTATATTTTTCAGAAAGTGCTCTGACAATGAGACTGGTAATTGAACTTCCATAATAATTTTGGTTTCTCGATTGGATAAAAAGATTCAAAACATGTTGATGTAGATTGATTTGTTCTTGGTAATATTCCTCATCTCCTGGATTTAGACTTTTCAGAAACTCAGCATTTACACACCAGAGAAGATGGGCTAATTCTTTGAAGCTGTTACATGATTTTGGATCTGTCAATTCTTCAATAGCAAACAATGCTTCATTTTTTATCAGTGGATAGACATATGAAGCAAGCAACCTGATGAAGCTTGCAAGTTCTTCCTGTTTATGCTCTGTGATTTCTAAATAAATTGAATCAGAGATGTCCAGCTTCATTGTGTATATCCATGCCCAGACTTCAGGCTCAACATTTTCAAAAATCACTGTATCCTTTGGTGAATAATTATCTTTTTGGTTTTCAATTGGTTCATCTTTTGATTCCTGACATCTTTTTCCCTTATCCTCAAGCTTGATCAAAGTATTAGCATCACTATCTCCTTTCAACTCATCATTTTCCAATAAATTCTTTCCATGAGGCTTGAATTGCGCTTGTCTTTGTAAGCTCCCAATTGTGTATCTGTATCCATTTTGTGAGAGACCAGGTGATGATATGGTTGCAACATCTGCCTTCATGGATTCAAAAAGTGATTTTGGCTGTTCCTGTCTGCTGGACATAGTGCTCATACTGTGGGTTTGAAAATTGGTTTTAGTAGGTAGATTTGTACCTGCACATAATATAAAATTTAATCACAATAGAAAACATTAAGAAGAAATCTTGGAATAAAATTAGAGTAAAAACTAGCAAAAAAATTTATTCGGACTTGGACTCAAGCTCAAGGTTAACCAATCTTGATCAGCACTCTTTTCATCCTTTTCCACACCACTTGTGCCAGAGTACGCCTGATTCCCTTTAATCTTTTTGTTTAGATGATAGGGATCACATTGATAATCTATTTTTCTTTTGGGTGACTTTCCTGGATCTGCTGATAAAGTTACCATCTCAAAGCTTCTCTCCTCAGGCAAGTCATCTGCCCAAAAGCCTATATCCATGGTCAGGGATTGTGGTGTCAGTATCCATGCATCTTACTCTTGTGGTTTGTGGGCTTAGTTTGAGGCACTTGGTTTCAGAGGCCACAATGAAAATAATCACCCAGGAAGTCAATTTCATGGTGTATATCTTCCTCGTTTTTGGGATTCACAACGCCTCTGCGATGAATCCTATGATGAGTTGAGTTTTGGACCGATATGTTGCTTGATCTGTGTAAATATAAGCATTCCTCATGAATAATTCAGCAAGATTCCAGCCTAAGATAGGTGTGTAATTCCTTTATTTTATCACCTAACCTTGCAATTGCAACAGCCTTCCCCGTGGGACTCAGTGCTTGTGCGGATAATGTTACTAACGACTTGCAGACCAAATAACCTTGGATTATTGGTCTGAGAAAATTGAAAGCCATTGATTTTTTCATTTCTACAAGTCAGTGGTCCCGTAAAATGATTGAAAAGATGGCTAGTGGTGACTGCAATGTTTTGGAAGCAGGAAAGGGTGTTCAGTCCTGACCAAGTCAATAGATAAGTTTCATACACAAGATATGTCGACTTGTCCCGCAGCATGTTCTGATCCTGGAAGCAGCAGCGTGTCTCAAACAAGCCACGCCGACGGATTATTTTAATGCCTCACAAGCACTGCGTGGTTTTTTAACTTGTTTTACAAAACTTTCTGTTTCTGGGAGCTTTGACCAGACTTGTTACATGGTTTATAAGGGGGACCAGCTTATTTGCAAATTCAAAGAAGGGTGGCCAATGACTGCGGGAGGTCCAAAGTAGGTTCAAACTATAATGGGGAAACTAAGGAAGTCTGAACTCAAAAATTTGGAATGCACCATTTATGCACTCCAAAGAAGTTGAAGTGCAGCATTCTTGCACTCCAATTTCTTTGGAGTGACAAATTCTGCACTCCAATTTTGACCCTCTGTACTCCTGAGCTTAAATAAGCCTCTCCGAGGAGGCGCGAAGCGTCTCCAAAGGAGAGGCTTGCGTGTAAAGTTGGGGTCGTGGCCTGAGAACAACGGTTTTTTTTTGTGATATCTTATTGTATTTTGACTTCAAAATCCTGTAGCGTCTACAAGGGAGCATCTTATAAAAGAATAAAAAATGGGGAATTGGGTCGTACCTTCCTTCCTATCATTCCTAAAAAAACTGTGTCAAAGGTGACACTATTGAGGTTTGTATGTGTGTTTCAAGAAACCAGTTTTTTTTTTGTATATTCTCAAGGGGCTTTGAGGCATGTGAAAGGGGTGTGATGGTTCTGCCCCCGCAAGCAATCTCATCACTGTGACCTATTGGCAAAATTTACAAGTGATTTCAACCTGATGGCTTGTTTTTTGGAATTTTAAAATTCCAGAATATGTAGGAAATCATCAAGATTCGTGAGGTGCCATTGGCTTCACAAATTTTGGAGAGTTTGGGGGGAACCTGAGGGGTTTTATGGTCTTTCCAGCCATTTGGCTGGTACTGCTCACGCAAGAACCTCAACATTGTGTGCAAGTCCCTCCCTGGCAGGTTGCTTGCACCCCACAAGCACAGGAGGGACTTGTGTTAAGTTTGTGCACTTCAAAGGGTAGAGTACAAAAGTGCGCTCCCAATGGTGGAATACAAAAGTGCACTCCAAAGGGTAGAGTAAGCAAGTGCACTCCAAAGGGTCGAGTGCACAAGTGCACTCCAAAGGGTCGAGTACACAAGTGCACTCCAAAGGGTGGAGGACACAAGTGCACTCCAAAGGGTGGAGTACACAAGTGCACTCCAAAGGGTGGAGTACACAAGTGCACTCCAAAGGGTGGAGTACACAAGTGCACACCAAAGGGTGGAGTACAAAAGTGCACTCCAAACTTGGCCTTTCACATCAGACTACAAACAGCAAGTGTTCAATAACTTATAGAGATGGCCAAACAAACCCGCGGGCGGGTACCTGCTATCCGCTGGCGGGTACCTGCTATCTGTTGGAGGGTACCCGCGTGGGCCGTCGGTTACCCGCCAAAAGGTGCGGATGCGGATGTGGATGTCTAGGATTCCAAGGAAAATGTGGCAGGTACCTGGGTATTTACTGCCACACCCGCCCACACCCGCCCATAGGTGTATGTCTTGTTGGCTCGAAGCCGCACAGCACAGTATCTCTGGCCCCTACCGGGCCTCCTGTCTCCCTTTTCATATCCGTCAAGGCCCTCCCCCCTTTTTTACTGTCTCCTCCATCCTGTACCAACTACCCAACGCTGACACAAACCCGTAAAAGGCTCCAAAGTTGGCAAGAATCCAAAGAACACACCAATTGCCCCCTTGTGGATTCAAACAACAAACAGGAAGATGTGGACTCAGTGACCCCCAGTAACACACATTTGGGAACTGAAACAACTGACAAGCAGCGCCTAGGTACTTTGATTTGGTATTATTTCTTTTGGTTTATTTTGCTGATCAAACTTGTTATTTGGAATTTTTAGAGCACGCAAAGAAACTCGCATCCAACCAAGTTAGTTCTGCGTACACATCCTGCGATTCACCCACCCTTTCTGATCAGCTGGATAAATTCAAATGTTGGATGATTTCATGGAAGTATAAAACGTGGGTATAACTTCCTCCATTAGTTTCAAGAAATAAAGTTGCCGTATAGTAATCCTATTCAAAATGTTTCTAGATGTGCTAAAGATATTAATTGCCCAGCATATGACTCTTTGTGCAGTAATCTTCTTACGCACACAGGCCGATGCCTGAGGAAGCATCAGAAACCCTCAAATCACCAGACTCTTGAATCAGTTGGTATATTGGGAACAGGCAAGATTGAACGGCAGGAGGCAAGTCACCCCATTCATTTAATTATCTGTGGTTTTTAAGACTCATCTGACTCTCTTGAATTGCCTACTCCCTCTAGGTCTTACTATAAGAGCCCGCTACAGGGGGCAGGGCTCTTCACTGGGACAGGGGACTCTAAGGCACGGAGGCAGGGCCTCGAGCGGTTTCTAGAACCACAGTGGGGTGGATTACTGACTCAGGAGAGATGTCAAGACAATCTCTATTAGTCTAAATACACGACACAGGGAGGAAGAAGTGATAGATGGAAACTGAGCTTACCTGACTTGGGAGAGATGTCAAGATTATCTCTGCCAAGTCAGGAGGGGCGTGGGAAGGACAAGACTATATACGGGATCGTTTGGGATCCTTTGACCCCGCTTGTGACACCTCCAAAGGGAGGGGTTACAATCTCCTCCCCTATGGCAAAATCCGGAGCCATGAAGCGGGCCGTGTGTTTTCAGGGTCATAGAGTGAAAGGGAGGCAGGGGGAAACTTCCGGGCAGAGGGGCGGTCTGGATGACGCGGGTTGTGTGCAAATGACGAGGCGGGGCCGTCTCATCTGACTGCAGCGGTAACAGAGCCGTGGGGCGTCGTAGTGTCTGATTGACTGTGGCGGGGGCACATAGAAGGAAGAGAGGGGTAGGGGAGTGGAGGGGAATCAGAAAAAATGGGTGTGAAGTGGTGGGGCGCGGAGTCTGTTCCCAATTAGGTGATGTTTGATGGGTCTGTGGGCGGTTTGCTGGGGGTTGAGGGGGTCGGACGTATGAACGCGTCCCCGTAAGCACCTGCCCTTGTGCATTAAGTGGAGCTTGCGCGTGGGGGACAGTGAGGGGTGTACGTACTGCTCATCTGACAGGGGGCTAAGGATGGCCACTACGTGGGCTTCGAGGGCGGCGGCAAAACACTACCAACATGGATGAATTTGTGATGTTGTATATTGATCAGTATAGCGTATATTGATCAGATTATATTGATCATTTTTTTTTTATTCCTCTTGATACTTTTGTCTGTGTTCCATGTCTCCTTAATACTCTTTGATGATCTCTCAACTTCCCCCTGTGTTAGCTTCAAGCCAAAGGAATATTTTATTTTTTTTGCCTGATAAAATACATGAATTTCTACAAGTAAAGAAAACAATTCAAAATTTTTGAGACCCCTCAGCCACCCTGGATTAATCCTAAAACTTTCAATGTCTTTTTTTCAGGAAGAACAGAATGGTGTGTGTAGCATTGATGTTATCAGAAGTCTCCAAATCTACTTTTTTTCAAAAAAGGAAAAACATTTACCCCTCACCTCTCTCATAAGACCATCCTTCATGCATTGTTAATTTGGTGTGACCTAATATTTCCTGAAGATATTGCACATCATCCTTGATATGCTACATGCATACAAGGCCTTTTGAAATTAGTTTAGCTTGGTTTAGCATATTTTTGTCAGGGTCTTTTTCTTTATCTAACTAGAGGCCAAGGCGGCTGCGCCGCTGCGGGGTCTCAAGAAAAATAGTTGTGTTGCTGCAACAGTATATAATTGCCAAAACCACTGGGAAACCCAGAATCAATTCTGCAATCTCCACAATCAATGAAGAAGTTTTCCCCATGTTGTTTGTGTATTTATGTAAAAAGTTATATGGTTTGCTGTCATTAAAAATTATGTCAAGCCTTTCCTTATCACCACTTGCTTCTTCAAACTCAAAGTTGTACAAACATTGAGCACAGCCCACACTCATCTTCATCTCAATCAGGTCACAATGCAAGCACCACCTACGGATCAATGAATTGATTTTGCAAAGGATGGGGGACATAGCTCAATTGTCCACTTGATCCATTCATTCTACGAAAGGCGGGTTGATTTTTTTATTGATTTTCAACAAATCAGTGAACGCAAGTGTTTGAGGATTGGTATAACAAAATTCTAAATTAATTAATTGTTGAGGACAATAGATCATTTTCAGTTAGACGGCAGTAAAAAACAAATTTAATGATGATTGAACATGTGTTGACCAGTTTATTCACCACCGGGATCACAAATCCCAGGCGCAGTTTTTGTAATGAACGATGACAGCGGAGGACCAAGTGGAGAAGGGAGGAAGCAGTGGGAGAGAGAAGGTCAAGAAGACTTGCGGCCGGGGGAGCGCGATGCCGCGGGAGCAGGAGACGGAGTGGCGACAAGGAAGTGATCCGCGGGTTTGGCGGGCGAGAGGAGGGGCGATTTGGGGCCGACAGCAGCGACGGGGGTCCGAGCGGCGGTTCTGATAGTCTTCGCGGGGCTGGGCGAGGGCGTGCCGGAGGAAGAGGACCACAGGGTGCCAGCGCCGTCGCCTCCCGCCGCCGTAGGAGTCCGACCCTTGCTGCCCATGCCGACGCCCGACCCGCTGCGCACCGGCGTGCTTCCCCCTGCGCCCGCACTCGTCATCACGTTGCTACTGCTACTGGGCCCCGCGCTGGTCATCGGGGGCAGGCCGACCTCCTCGGCCAGCTTCTTGTACGCTGTCCCAGAACCCACGGGTCAGCCAGAACAACAAAAAAAGAGGGGGGCTGGGAGAGGGAAGCGTACCAGGGATGTGCTGGAAGCGCAAGGTGACGAGCATGTCTTTGACCTTCTCGGCCATCGCGGGCCTCCGGGAGCCCTCGAGGGCGGCAGCGGGTCCGGCGGGAGTTTTGGAGATGAGGGCCACGCCATGGGCTTGGTCTGCGAGGATCTCCTCGAGCACTTGTTTCCTGGGGCCGGAGAAGATGGCGTCAAGCAGGATGGTGGAGGCGGCGGGGTCGAAGTTCTGGTTGATGATCCTGAGCACGGTGACGGGGGCGAGTTTGTGGGTGCACAGGTGGGCGAGATGCAGGCGCGGGGCTAGCAGCCGATATCTCCCCGGGAGCCCCCACGAGTTGAGCAGCCAGGTCAGCAGTAAGGTCCCGTTCGGGTTCGTGGCCAGCGGGATCGAGTTTAGGATCACCACGATCGCGACTCGTTTGATTTCGAGCGGCAAGGCGTGCTTGGAGGTGCGGACGGAGCGGGCGCCGAAGCGGGTCTGGGCGACCTCCCAACACCAATGGACGATCGCATTAAACACAAAGTCGTTGTATGTAGGGCGCGCCGAAGCGCAGACAGCATTGCATCACGTAGTTGCCAAGAGAGTCGAGCAGGAGCGGGGGGCCGAAGGGACGCAGGTTCTGGGAGATCAGCCGCATCTCCTCGGCGCTGCTCGCACATTTGATCATCTTCTGCGCCGCCCTGGTCCCGTTCTTGTGGCAGCCGATGATTGCCAGATGGGGCGCATAGCGTTCGAGCATGAGCATCTTGATCGGGTGCGAGCATTCTTGAAGAGCTTCTGGGCCGATGTAGTCCGAGGAGAGGTAGATGATCTGCTCGAGCAGCTCGCTCGCGATCTGGCCCAGGCCCATCTCTTCCTGGCTGAGCGTGTTGGAGTCGAACCGTTTGCGGATTTCTCTCAATTGGGGCGGGTCGGAGACCGCACTGACCAGTCTTCGGTGCGGGTCCAGCTGGTTGGTCGGCGGCGGGACGGTGGTGTAGTAGGTCACTGGTGGACGGAACTCGGCCGCCGCCAGCTGCTGGTCCTTCTCCTCGTACTGCTGGTGCTGCTTCTCATCTTCCGTCATCGGCTCAAGAGAGAGCTCTTTCAGCAGGAGTTGCATCTCCGTCATCGGAGGCAGAGGGGCTGTGCATGTTGTCGAGCCGGCTTTGCGGTCAAGCGAGGTGCCGCCGGACTCGTTAGCAACCATTGCGGTGGGGACCAGGGGGAAGCCGGCAGCCGTGTTCGGGATGCTCCCGCCCAGGGGAAGCCCGTTGAGCGCATGGATCCCATTGGGAATGAAGCTCATGGCCAGGTTGGAGCAGTAGTCCTGGATGCTGCCACTCAAGATCTGCTGGTCGAGCGAGACGGCCGAGGCGCCTTTGATCCGGGCAAGGGTCTCGTAGGCAAGCTGTTGCTGGGCCAGCTGCTGGTCTTGTGACAGCCCGTCGAGTTGGCCCGAGGGCGAGAAGGTGCCAGGGGCTTTGACCGGAACGTTGGCGTAACCAATCTTGACTGCGCCCACTTCACTGCCAAGGATCCCTTGTCCACTGAGAGCTTTGCGGGCACGGACGGCATCATCAAGATGTTCAAAGTTGATGACTGGAAAAACAAGTCAGCACAAGATAGAAACACAGCAGCTGGCAGGTTGGGAGCACTCACATCCGCAATTCTTATGCGACAGAACACGGACTGATTCGATGGCGCCGTAGGGAGAGAAGATGTCCATGAGCAGATTAGTAGTAGTTTGGGAGGGGATGCTGCCGACCCAGAGGGCGCGGGTGGGGCTAGACTGGAGGACGGGGTCGCCGTTAGGGCCGAGCATGACGCCGCCGACGCTAGTGAAGCCTGCAGGGCTGGGACAGAGGTTGTTGATCTGGGTGGAGGAGACGATGCCATTGGGCCCGGGGATGTTGGTGAGGGAGAGCATCATCATCGCTTGCGAGAGCCCGTTCACCAAGCCTCCTCCTGCTCCTGCTCCTCCGCTGCTGCTGCCGGCTCGGGCACTCCCGATCGGCGTCGTCAGAAGGGTTGCGGGCGTTTGCGGGGCTGATTCGGGCTTGCCAAAGCCGATCCGGATGCACGTCGGCCCGTTCTTGAGGTTGATCTGGTCCTCCAATTGGTTCACGATGTGGTCCTTGGCATGCACTGCATCATGGATCGACAGGAAGTTGATGAACCCGCATTCCTGGTGACCCCAAAATAAAGAAGTTAGTATTGGTTGAAGGGGAAAGGGGAAGAAAGCAACTTACTTTGTCCGGCAGCAGACGCAGGCTCTCGATGGGGCTGATACCAGGTCTCCGGTGCCATGAGAGATGAGAATGCTATTGTTGCTGGTGGTGGTGATTATGTTGGAGGAGGAGGAGGCACAAAGGTCTTGCCAAGAGATGTCGGCGCGCATGATAGAGGCAAAGGCGGCGCTGTGGAGCCGGTTGATGATCCGCTGGCCTGTGATGTGCATGAGGATGATTCGGAAACTGTTAGGGCCTGAGCCAACAAGGAACAGGCCGGTGAGCAGGCCGACGACGGTGGGCAGGGAGCTCAAGAAGGCGCTGAGCTGTTTGGGGCTGGTGAACATGTCGATGAACCGGCCCCACAGGAAGGACTTTGACAGAATGACGGTCGATGAGATGGCCAGGAGGCCGCCGGCGATTGACAGCATCTGTGAATCTGGCCTGGCCAGTGGGTTGAGTCGCCGGAGGTCCGAGATCATGGCTTTTTTTGGGTGTTGCTGTCGTTGCTGTTACTGATGGTTTTTGGGGTTGGCTGCTGGTCAGAAGGGTGTGAGTTTTGAATGAGTGGGATGGCCGCGCCGCACTCACATCAAGGAAAAGGTGAAGCTGTTGAGTTGTAGTCAGTGCCGCGTCAGATATACATCAGGGGTGTGGCGGTGGCGTTGTTGTCAAGAAGCATGCAGGGCGGAGTTGAGGCAAGCTTGCTGGTGGAACGCATATAAAAGGGGGTGCCCTTGTGTGTTCGGATAATCCCCCAGGCGTCCTCTGCCGCTGTACTTCCAGCGTGCGGTTCGTCCTCAACCCCCTCCGCTGTTGCACTTGCACAGTTTGAGGGGCTCTACTCGGTGGCCCCCCTTTGCATAATGCCTTCAATGCGGCGCGCTGGGGGCCATCCACCCACTATTTTAACCCCTGCTAGACAGGGATGGATAGTGGGTCCAGTTTGTGATGTTTGGATTTTGTGTTTAGAAGGCTTGTTTTTGTAATTGGTTTTTTTGAAAGAGGGAACCCTTGCATTTTTTTTTTTGTAATTTGGTTGATTTGTAGGGGGAACCCTTGATCTTTGTTTCTGTGTTTCTCTGGCTTTAATAAACTTGGATTTTGCTATCAACCACCAATTAATGAGGTAGATTTCCACAAATGATTTCAATGGAGAGTTTTTCTGCATATAAATCTTGAAATATTATATTTGGGGTCACTTCCGTTATGAAACAGCTACAATCTGAGTGATTGCCAAATCTTACTACTTTGTTAGTTTCTTGGTGTTGCTGCAACTATATCTGAATGCAGCGCGGGGGTTCTTCCATGATATTGGTACAAAAATGATCTAAAGCCCCCAAGAATTTATTTTGTACCTTGAATGACCACAAAACCCCCAAATGTAGCAGCCACAATGTGATCAGTTGCCAAATATCACTAATTTGGTAGTTTCTTGGTGTTTTTGGCCGCAATGAGGGTTTTCTTCCATAATATTTGCACCAAAATGCTCAAAGGCCCCCAAGGGTTCATTGTGTACCTTCACTGACCACAAAAACCCCAAATGAAGCAGCTACAATGTGATTGGTTGCCAAATATCACTCATTTGGTAGTTTCTTGGTATATCTGCCACTATATCTCAGCGCAGTGTGGGAGTTCTTCCATGATATTGGTACCAAAATACTCATATGCCTTTGATGATTCATTGTGTACCTTGAATGGCCACAAAACGGCCAAATGTAGCAGCCACAATGTGATCAGTTGCCAAATATCACTAATTTGGTAGTTTCTTGGTGTTTCTGCCACTATATCTCAGCGCAGTGTGGGAGTTCTTCAATGATATTGGTACCAAAATGATTCAATGCCCTCAATGATTCATTGTGTACCTTGAATGGCCACAAAGCCCCCAAATGCAGCAGTTACAATGTGATTGGTTGCCAAATATCCCCAATTTGGTAGTTTCTTGGTGTTTTGGCCACTATATCTCAGCGGGGAGTTGGAGTTCTTCCATTATATTTGTACCAAAATAATTTAATGCCCTCAATGATTCATTGCATACCTTCAATGGCCACAAAAACACCAAATGTAGCAGATACAATGTGATCAGTTGCCAAATATCACTGATTTGGTAGTTTCTTGGTGTTTTTGCCACTGTATCTCACTGCAGGGTGGGATTTCCTCCATTATATTGGTATCAAAATAATCAAAAGGCCCCAATGGTTCATTGTGTACCTTGAATGGCCACAAAACCCCCAAATGCAGCAGATACAATGTGATCGGCTGCCAAATATCACTCATTTGTTAGTTTCTTGGTGTTTCTGCAACCATATCTAAGCACAGTGTGGGAGTTCTTCCATGATATTGTTACCAAAATAATCAAATGCACTCAAAGTTTCATTGAGTAGCTTGGCTGACCACAAAACCCCCAAATGAAGCCGCTACAATGGCCAAATATCACTAATTTGGTAGTTTCATGGTATTTCTGCCACTATATTTCAACACAGTATTGGAGTTCCTCCATGATATTGGTACTAAAATCATCAAATGCACACAATGAATCATTTTCTGCCTTGCATCAACACAAAACACCCAAATGTAGCAGCTACAATGTGATTGGTTGCCAAATAATACTAATTTGGTAGTTTCTTGGTGTTTCTGCCACTATATCTCAGCGCAGTATGGGATTTCTTCCATGATATTGGTACCAAAATAATTAAATGCCCTCAAAGTTGCATTTTGTTCCTTGACTGACCACAAAACCCCCAAATGAAGCAGCTACAATGTTATTGGTTGCCAAATATCACTAATTTGGTAGTTTCCTGGTGTTTCTGCCACTGTATGTGGGAGTTCTTCCAATATATTGGTACCAAAATAATTGAATGCCCTCAATGTCTCACTGTGTACATTGAATGGCCACGAAACTGCCAAATGTAGCAGCTACAATGTGATTGGTTGCCAAATATCACTAATTTAGCAGTTTCTTGGTGTTTCTGCCACTGTATCTCAGCGCAGGGTGGAAGTTGTTCCATGATATTGATACCAAAATATTCAAATGCCCTCAATGAATTATTTCGTACCTTCAGTGGCCCCAAAACGGCCAAATGTAGCAGCTCCAATGTGATCGGTTGCCAAATATCTATAATTTCGTAGTTTCTTGGTGTTTCTGCCACTGTATCTCACCGCAGAGTAGGAGGTTTTCCATGATTTTGGTATCAAATTGACCAAATGCCCCCAAAAATTCATTGTGTACCTTGAATGGCCACAAAACCACCAAATTCAGCAGCTACAATGTGATCGGTTGCCAAACATCACGAATTTGATAGCTGCCACTATATCACAGCGCAGCATGGGAGTTCTCCCATGATATTGGTACTAAAATAATCAAATGCCCTCAATTAATCATTTTATGCCTTGAATCAACAAAAAAAACGCCCAAATGTAGCAGCTATAATGTGATGGGTTGCCATATATAGAGATGGCCACGCGCACCCGGGTACGGGTACCCAGGACATATTTTCAGTAAACTCCCACACCCCAACCCGCACCCGCACCTGCCAGGCGGGTGCCCGGGTGCAGAAGGCGGGTACTTGCAGGTGTGGCCCATTTTTGCTCAGAAGAATATGTATGTATGTGGTGTAAGGATGATCATTGGTACCCGGCACCAGCCAGCCCGGTACCGCGGGAGGGGCAACCTGTCTGTTTGCGTGCAAACGGACAGGACAGAGCCGATGTTTTGTGTTTTGTCCTGTCCGTTTGCGTGCAAATGGACAGGACAGAGCCGATGTTTTGTCCTGTCTGTTTGCGTGCAAATGGACAGGACAGAGCCGCTGTTTTGGGACAGGTACCCGCTAATTTTCTCCTGGCAAAACAAAACACCCGCACCCGCCGAGCGGGTACCCGCCCACGGGTGTTGGGTACCCGCCAATGGGTACCCGTGGCCATCTCTAGCCATATATCACTAATTTGGTAGTTTCTTGGTGTTTTTGCCACAATATCTCAGCGCAGCATGGGAGTTCTCCCATGATATTGGTATCAAAATGTTCACACGCTCCCAAGGGCTAATTGTGTACCTTGGATGACCCTAAAACCTCCAGATGTAGCAGCTACAATGTGATTTGTTGCCAAATATCACTAATTTGGTAGTTTCTTGGTGTTGCTGCCACTATATCTCAGGGCAGGGTGGGAGTTTGTCCATGATATCTGGACCAAAATAATCAAATTTCCTCAAAGATTCTTCGTGTACCTTGACTGACCACAAAACCCCCAAATGTAGCAGCCACAATGTGATCAGTTGCCAAATATCACTAATTCTTCAGTTTCTTGGTGTTTCCACCACTATATTTCACCCCAGTGTGGGAATTCTATCAAGACATTAGTACCAAAATGATCAAAAGATCCCAAAGTTACATTACGTAAATCCATTGCCCATGAAAATACCCAAATGCAGTCAAAACTGCTTTGAATTATAGTAGCAGAAACACCAAGAAACTACAAAATTAGTGATACTAGAGGCCAAGGCGGCTGCGCCGCTGCAGGGCATTCATTTCCTCCTTTGCAATTCTGCACAATTTACATGACTGAGTTCTGGAGAGGGGGATCTGGTTCTGTTGGAATTGATGGAATATGTGCTTCATGCCCAATATGTGTGGCTGAGACTTATCATTGTATCATCCAACAGTTACCTGTAAGACCAATGTGTTTTTAGCTCAGTGGTATTAGAGCAGCTCTCATGAATGTAGAAGGTCATGGGTTCAAATCTCATAACACACAATTCTTTTCACTTCATGGAACATTTACAGGTTCTGAGTAAAAGATCTTGTGTGTATATTGCAAGTTGCAGAGGAATTGGGTTCTCTCTCCAGCATGGCTATATAGAGATGAGCCATGACATGTACATGCATAGAGCCCTCATGGCTCATAACAACAATTCCCATTACCCTGAAACTCAACAAACCCTCAACACAAAAAAACTGTGTCTCACCATCACTTCTCTCCCCAAGGAAAGCAGTTGTGAGCTTCCCCATTGATCTACTGTGTTTGTGAAAACCAGACCTGCCCCTGGTCTACCTCGGAAGCCAAGCCAGGCAAGCCAAACATTTCAAGGTCTCTGGTTACATTCCAACTAACCTTGTAAATAGAATTATTGCAGAGTTGAATGTAATAATTTGGCTAATTTCTTTTTGATGCCACAACCTTGGTGAATCCTGTTGAATTTTAGAAGGGAGCCAAACTGATTGGTTTCAGGTTCAAAAATGAATCTTTTCCAGAACAAGAAAGCCCACAGCCTCCCAAGCACAGGCTGGCTTGATATTGAGTGATACTTTAAATTGCTTCAACACTCCACTTTTCAATGGCAGAAGATAGCGCAAGTTTAAGCAATACATTGTATCAGGATTGGCCAATGTGGGCTACTGAGGCTTCTTGCTCTTCAGAACCAGATGATATGCATACGAGGAAGCTGAGTTGGTGGAGGAGGATAATGATGGATAGTGATAGTGACCACCATTTCGATCAACCAATCCTTGAAGATCCATCTTGCTGCCATGTTGATTGATCGTACCAAAGCCCGCTGTATCGGTTGGTGCGGGTGGGGTGAAAGTGATGAAGCCATTGGTTGAAAAAGATGATTGTTGCCATCGTCGCCACCCCCACGCCACGTTCGGGCAATTGAGGCAGCCTGCTTTCCGTCGGCGAGCGGCTTGTTGAGCGCGACGAGGAGCGGGATGCCGAAGCGCTTGGCGCGGAGCTGCTTCTTGAGCTCGTCCGGAGCCGCCGCCGCCATCGTCGTCGTCGTCGGTGGGTTGGCGCCGAGGTCTTCGAGGCCGAAGCGCGCCGCGCGTTGTCTCCGCTTCTCGCGCTCGGCCTCCGCCGTCTTCTCCTTCTCACCCTCAGTCAAGCTCGCTGCAACCTGCGCAGGGTGCGTGTTGTTGTTGGTGTTGTTGGTGGTGTTGGTGACTGGCTCGAGGGGCTTGGCGACGCTCGTTGCAGGGGGGACAGCTGGGGTGGATGCGAGGGGCGCGTCTCCGGCGGAGGTTGATGGGCCGGGCGGGTTGGAGGAGAGGGTGAGGTCCTTGCTCGGCGTAGGCTGGGGGGTCGAGGAGGTCTGGATGGCCTGGAAGTGGGCCATCAGGCAGTTGACGAGCTCGCCCTTGCTCCCGGAAACCAGAAGACTGTTTTGCGAGCAGAGGGCGGGTTGGAGGAGAGGGTGAGGTCCTTGCTTGGCGTAGGATGGGGGGTCAAGGAGGTCTGGACGGCCTGGAAGTGGGCCATCAGGCAGTTGACGAGCTCGCCCTTGTTCCCGGAAACCGGCAGACTGTTGTGCGAGCAGAACGCCTGTCCAACACTCCTCAGCAGTCAGCTTGTCATCTCTCAGCCAATCGTACAGATGGGGGCATATCCACCTTCAGTTCTGTAACTTTGGAAGCCAAGAGTGCGGCTTTGTTTGGGGTTTCCACTGGGGCCATGGCACGATTCTGTTTGAGCACACCGTTTGTTCGGGAATAGAGAGAGAGAGGGGGGGGTGCCTGTGTTGTAGTGGGGATGTTTTGATGTTGATCGAGTATATCTAAAGGTGGCGGGCCCACAGACGGCAGGTGTGAATGGAGCGGAAGACACCTATCGGGGGAGTGGCTGGTGCTTCTAGCAGACGGATGTTGGCCAAGTTCAAGCGGGCGGTCACAGATAGATGCCCAAGAGCCAAAAACGGAAGGTGTTGCTGGTCAAGGGGACGGCCAAGCTGGAGCTCGAGGTCCAGTGGCATCAATTCGAATTCAAATGTTGGCCCTGAGGCTGGTGATTGTTGCGTTGCTTGCGGCTTGGGTGGTTTCTGGATACATGGTCGTCGTCGTCACGCGCAGCCCAAAACCTAGACAACGCCTAGCCTGTCAAAACACCGCCTTGCAAGTCGGAGATACCAGAGGGGTGGGGCAGTGGCGTAGTTGTCAGGGCTTGATTGATGCTGGATCGTCTATAAAATAGACTTCGGCTTGCTTGCTTATGTCCCCCAGGGTGTCCTCTGCCGCTGTACTTCCAGCATGTGGTTCGTCCCCACCCCTCCGCTCTTGCACTTGCGCAGTCTGAGGGGCTAAACTCGTTGGCCCCCCTTTGCATAATGCCTTCAATGTGGCGCGCTGGGGACCATCCACCCACTATTTTAAACCCTGCTAGACAGGGATGGATAGTGGGTCCAGTTTGTGATGTTTGGATTTTGTGTTAAGAACACTTTTTTTGTGATTTGTTTTTTTGGAAGGGGGAACCCTTGCATTTTTTTTTTGTAATTTTGTTAATTTGTAGGGGGAACCCTTGATCTTTGTTTCTGTGTTTCTCTGTCTTTAATAAACTTGGATTTGGCAAAAAATCAGATTGTAGCTGCTACATTTGGCAGTTTTGTGGCCATTCAAGGTTCACAATGAATTTGCTTATGTTGTACCAATATCATGGAAGAACTACCACACTGTGCTGAGATATAGTGGCAGAAACACCAAGAAAGTACCAAATTAGTGATATTTGGCAACAAATCACATTGTAGCTGCTACATCTGGGGGTTTTGGGTTCATTCAAGGTACACAATTCACCCTTGGGAGCGTGTAATCATTTTGATACCAATATCATGGGAGAACTCCCATGCTGCACTGAGATATTGTGGCAGAACCACCAAGAAACAACACTGGGTAGTTACGCTACCAGTAACGGTAGCGTAACGGTAGCGTAACGGTAGCGTAACGGTAACGTGGCAATAATATTTTGTTATCTTTACCACTATCAGTAACATTGGTATTTTTGCGTTATCATTTTCCAACCTTCTGGGGTTTTTGTTTGCGTTACATTATCTTCCAGCACATGCATGTTTTTATTTCCTCCATTACGTTACTCAGGGAGGCGCGGAAATGTAATTACTAGTAAGGAAACAGATAACATAATGAAATCAGGGTGTACTGAAAGCAGGGATTCACTTTTTTGAAGGGAGGGTCGCCATTAAAGCCTTCCCGGCATCCGTCAAGTCACCTGTCAATGGGACATCCTCGCGGAGCCACATCAGGCTACTGACGCAGTGCGACATGTTTGAGGGGAGTAGGCTCCCGTGACGACTACTCAAAACATCTGAGGCTGCCGAGAATAATCTCCCAACAGCGCAGGAGCTTCCGGCGGCTCCCAGATATGCACGAGCCATCATAGCCAGAGTCGGGTAGCTCCTCTGGTTTGCCTGTCAATTAATTGAGAAGATCCAATGAGCATATTGTTAAAAAGCACAACAATAGAGATTCATCTTACTTTCCACCACTTCAATGGAGTGGTCTTATGGTCAATGGCCCTTTGCTTGAAGGATAGATTGGCCTTGAGGTAAGTCTCAATCTTGTTCTCCTGGGGGGTTGGTTGTTGTGTCATGCGCAAAGCTAGGCGGGCCATGAGTAATGTGGGCTCTGTACTACTACTGGGTGGTTTTTTGATTTCGGTTACGTTGGGATCTGAGGTTTTTGCGGAAGCAAGTTTCTGGCATTCCTGTTCCAGTTGGAACTTGTGCTGAAGAATAGCAAGGCACTTTTTAACCTCACTTCCTTCGAGCCCATAGGCCAATTCAAAGATATGCATCCGGTAACAGGGATGTAATATTGTAGCAAGCACGAGAGTTTTGCATTCCATCGCCTCATCTAGATACCTGTCAACTCAGGCCAGCATTGCGTGGTACATTGGGTAAAGAGATTCCGTTTCAAGCGCCTGCAAAAGTTTTTCCTTGAGACCTTCTTTCAGCTCGAGATATGTGGGAATCATGTGCGTTCCTGTCACCCAGTTACCCTCCATCTGAGAGGTGAGCAGCACAAAGATTTGAGGTTTCATTGTGTCAGTCGGTGTCTATTCCTGACAAAGACATTGAAATCTGACCTTTAACTCATTGTTAAGAGCCTCAATCTCTTGCCAATCTTTCGGGGAAAAGAGGACGTTGTCAAAGACGCCAACTCCTTTTTTCAGTTGATCTTATTTGAGGATCTGATCAATCACCTCTTTTGCCTTGATGGCTTTCTGATAGCTCTGGTACTTGATGTTCCAGCGGATGCCATAGCCCGCTATCAATGGAGAAACTCTTAGCTTGAGCTGTTTTGCAACACAATCAAAGTTGGCCCGCTGGGCCGATGAGCGGGTGATCTGTTTGATCACAGTATCAAGCTATGCAGCAAAGTCAGGAGGCAAGAATAACATGTAACATAAACATTGAATTCAAAGAAACTCACTTTTTTGGTCAGAGATTTAAGCTTTTTTGAATTAGCATGTTTACCACAATCCAATGGACTTGCTAAGAGATCTTCAAGAGTTGATTTGCTGTCTTTGGGCCCGTCCTCTCCAGCATTGGAAGCCTCATCATAAGCATTGCCGTAGTCGATGTCAGAGTTGACATCGGACTCATATTTGTCCTCCAGATTGCTACTTTCTTCCCGTCTTGACAGCTCTGTTTATGAAGCTTAGGGCAAAAAACCCGTCAAAATAAGGGTTTTGGGCCCTAGCACTATAACTGTGCTGATGTAAACACTAGTAATGTAAATTACTAAGCTTGTTTCGTGGTAATTTGGCCACTACAAGGGTTTTTAAACACTCTTTTAAAAAGAGGAAGATTTATTATGTAATTAATAATATATAATTATTAATTACAGGGAATAAATTTGGCATAAAAAGTAGGTGGTAAGTGCTTAAGCTGATTGGCTGCTTGTCAGAGGCGGGGGTCTTACGGCAACTACTTTTAAGGATAAAGCTTGTAAATATGCTAATAAGGGAGTTTTGATATTTAAAGGTTTAATCCAGTGGATTTTACGTGCTGGGGATGGTTTTAAAGGGAAAAGGGGCTACAATAGTAGCTGAGGAGAATATTCACAGTAACTTACAGTTTGTAGGCGGTGAATGGTCTGGGGGATCTTTTCCTGAGGGCCAAATAGGCCTCTATTTATAGAGGGGACTTCAGTGGGCGTAAACACTGAGTCCTTTTCTCCCTATGGGAGTATCCAGGGTTGTAGCCGTGAAAAAAGGGCTTGGCTGTGGGTATTTTAATTGTATTAAAATAGACTAATTTCCCTGACTCTGTCACATGACATGTTTATAACCAATTGTCATGTGAAAGAGCTTCAGTAGAAGTCTACATAATACTTTCACGGGGTATTTTTACACGAGTAATATTACTCATTATTGTACAACAGTTTAATTTTATGTACTTTAATTGTTTTACTAATTTTTTGTATGTAATACTATTTTTGGGTGCTTTCTGTGGCCAATTCTTAATTATACAATTAGTACATGAAGGAATAGGAATAAGGGGGTACTTTAAGTGGGTGACCCCCCTTAATTTATGATGAGGGATCTGATTCTGCAATAATAATTTAATAATTATTATTATTTACTGAGTTATTGCAGTCTTTTGGATACTTGATGTATATCTAAGGCTGACACGTCTGACCTCTTCAACATTCACAACTGGCTGGGAATCTGTGGGTTTGGGTTCCTCAGGTTCCTCTTCCTCAGTAAGCCGACCGAGTACTGGAAAGAAGCCTAAAACGGATTCCTTTGCCTTCCCTGGAGGAAGGGTCTTGAGTGATAATGTGGAAAGGCCCGCGTTTACAATCAAAGCCAACTTGTGGCGAATGCACCGGATGTGCATTGTTGTTGGGTCCCACTCAATATCACGCGCTCCGGTTGTTCCATCACCATTATGCAGTAATTCAGCCATGTAACTCGCCATTGTATTGTTATTTGAGCCCAAATCAGTTGTCTGGGCAAGCATGTATAAAATTAGGTAGCCAGCTTGGTTAGCATGGGAACAGCCAAGAAATGTGTAACCACACAACTTATCTTTTGATAAAGCTTTTTCTTCCGGAGAAAGGTTGCAATGGGCCTTGCTCAGAGGTGCCCAGCATGCTTCCAAGGGATCATCTTAAGGGTTAAATGATGGACAACATATTGCCAATCTTGATTGATGTAGGCGGCTGCTGCACCAATGAAAGCAAATTGATTGCCCTTTGTTGACCATACATCATGGATCAGGGTAAATCGAGTGTCAAGGTGCTACATGTTTTTGACGCAATAATCAAACAATCAGAAAGAAATTTGGCACAGTATGAAAAAAAGCAGGTACATTTAACTCGTTAAAAACTTGAGATTTTAGGACCCAGTAGAGCTTCTTGGCCTCATCGGCAGACCATCATCGCCTGTACAGCACAGCCTTTGGATTAGGAAACTGAAAGGCTGCTTGGAGGAAAGGATCTTTGATCCAAGACCATGGCAAAGCCTGGCGGATCTGCCACATCATCAGAAGTTGGTTCAAGACTCGGTTGACAAAGGCTGGATTGATGAAGACGGTGAGCCCAGTCTGCTTATCATCTTTTTTGGAAGCCAGCTTTTCTGCGACCAATGGTGGTAACTCAACACCAGCTTTCTTTGCTTTCTCTTGACCCGCGCAGCCTTTCTGATTCTTATCTGCCTGGGTCAAACCATCCCGATGAGTTTTAAGATTGGCTTGTGAAGATAGTTGTGCATGGTATGTTTTTAGGCACCACTTGCACTTGTAATTAAAGGCAGTACCCGGTAGATCACCTTCCTTCCACACAGGGTCCTCGAAATATTCAAGAACTTTCAGAGACTCGGCATTGCAATTTTTCTTCTTGTCTTTTGCACCATTGGTGTTGGTGGAATCCTGGTCATAGTCAAAGGGCTCGCCATTGGGGCTGACCTGGATATTGAAGCAAGAAAGATGATGAACAATACCAAAAGCCAAACAAATGAAGGAAATGAAATTGGAGTACCTCTTCTACGGCATTAGCGTTTCCTTTCTTGTGCTTGCCAGCTGGCTTTTCCGGGGCCGTGTTCTTGCTGAAGAAGCCTTTTTCTTCTTTTTTGGCTTATTC
This sequence comes from Puccinia triticina, assembly GCF_026914185.1. Lineage (NCBI taxonomy): Eukaryota > Fungi > Basidiomycota > Pucciniomycetes > Pucciniales > Pucciniaceae > Puccinia > Puccinia triticina. Next base: position 6,946,810 of record NC_070561.1, on the reverse strand, counting down.
TTACTCTTTGTTTGGGTTGACCTGGACACAACTGACTGCACGGATCCTACATCTGAAGAGATTTCTGCCCGTCTTTTGTGAGTGGTTGGTTGACCTAATCTTACTTGAGAGTCTTGGGATGGTGTGACCATATTGGGTACAGCTACTATGGAGGAAAAACGCCTTGAACAGTGTGGTTGAGTTTTTGATTGATCAGCACCATCTCCATGAACTAAAGCAGGCATCTTGGCACCCTTGCCGTCTGTTGGCTGGTTTTCTGGCGCCATGAGCTAATATGAAGTGCGTGAAAATTATAAAACAGGGCTGGGAATTTGGAGTGGGCTTCTAACAGGGGATGGTTGACAACAATGGTTTGCTGTTCAGCAGATGAACCATTGCGGATTCCTTTGGGGATTCTCATCCAGTTAGGTCTGTTTCACCCTGGATACACATTATCCAGGGGTAGCGCTCCATATGGCATCTGTTTCACACCTGTGTCAATCCAATTCTTCCGCTTTAAACCAAAGATAAATTTGCCATTATCTTTGGTTTGGAACTGATGGGAGGGCGGAGCTGGATGGAGCTGATTGGAGCTGGTCTGGGTAATAAATTCCTCCAAACAGCCCCAGGCAGAAAATGTTTCATAGCCTAGTGGTTTGCAGCAGAGGCAGGTTGCTGGTTCAATCCCCCCTGTCCCCATCCCCCATTTGGGGGATAGGGGGCAGGTAGGGGGCAGGTTTTTGGGGGCAGGTTTTTGGGGTTAGGTTTAGGGGTTAGGGGTTAGGGGTTAGGGGTTAGAGGTTAGGGGTTAGGGGTTAGGGGTTAGGGGTTAGGGGTTAGGGGTTAGGGATTAGGGATTAGGGGTTAGGGGGGATATGAAAAAAAACTTGGGCAATACTGGTCAGAAGCGTGTGGTAACCTTGTTTTCCGCAGTTCTGACACAGCTCCTCCCAGCTCCATCCAGCTCCGCCCTCCCATCGGTTCCAAACCAAAGATAATGGCGAATTTATCTTTGGTTTAAAGCCGATGGATCGAATACCCATGTCTCCTTTTTCATTGCGATAATGTGTTATCCAGGGATGAAACACATTACGCTATCCATTTTTGGAGACAAAAAAATAGGTGTGTCATTACGGTACAGGTCACAAAAAAAATCACTTGTTACTGATAGCAGTTACGCAGCGGGGAAATAACTAAGACCCTAGGTTACTGAGATGATGCGGATAACGTAGGGTAACGTAATGACCCAGTGTTGCAAAAAACTACCAAATTACTGATATATGGCAACAAATCACATTGTACCTGCTACATTTGGCAGTTTTGTGGCCATTCAAGGTACGAAATGAATCATTGAGGCCATTTGAGTATTTTGGTACCAATATCATGGAAGAACTCCCATGCTGCGCTGACATATAGTGGCAGAAAGACCAAGAAACTACCAAATTAGTGATATTTGGCAACCGATCACATTGTAGCTGCTACATTTGGCAGTTTTGTGGCCATTCAATGTACACAATAAATCATTGAGGCCATTTGAGTATTTTGGTACCAATATCATGGAAGAACTCCCACCCCGCACCCAGATATTGTGGCAGAAACACCAAGAAACTACCAAATTAGTGATATTTGGCAATCAATCACATTGTAGCTCCTACATTTGGCGAGTTTGTGGCCATTAAAGGTACACAATGAATCATTGAGGGCATTTGATTATTTTGGCACCAATATCATGGAAAACTCCCACACCGCCTTGAGATATAGTGGCAGAAACACCAAAAAAACTACCAAATTAGTGGTATTGGGCAACTCATCACATTGTAGCTGCTACATTTGGGGGTTTTGTAGTCAGTAAAGGTACAAAATGAATCATTGAGGGCATTCAATCATTTTGGTACAAATAACATGGAAGAACTCCCACCCTGCGCTGAGCTGTAGTGGCAGAAACACCAAGAAACTACCAAATTAGTGATATTTGGCAACTGATCACATTTTAGCTGCTACATTTGGCGGGTTTGTGGCCATTCAAGGTAGACAATGAATCATTGAGAGGATCTGTCTATTTTGGTTCCAATATCATGGAAGAACTTGTAAGCTCTTGATTTGAGAGCTTCACTGTTCAAAGGCAAAGGCAGAGACAAAGGCACAAAGGGGCACAGCAGCTTTCTAGAAACTTGGTTTGATTACTATCAGAGGAGAGGAGGAAGGAAGCTAGCTCGGGGGAAGTCTCAGTACTTCCCTGCCAAGCTAGGAGGGGCTGAGATCGGGAGGTTATATGTGAGGCCAGGGTTGGATCAGTGACAGTCTTGTGACTGTCTCTGTGAGGTCGCGGGAAGCGCCGCGGCTCACATACTCCCCTCCCAAAAAAAATTGTTGATATTGCTGATGACGTTGGGGGGTCAAGGAAGGGTACCGGTGTTGAGAGTTGAGCTTTGGAGGATGGGAAGAGGGGCGCGATTGTGTTGGGGGAAAATTTGAGGTCGTCGATTGTGTTGGGGGAAAATTTGAGGTCGTCACTTTTGATTTGTCAAAACAGCGCGTCGGATGGGAAAGTGGCGCGAGTGTCGTGCGTTGGACAGGGGTGGTGTGATTGGCAAGGGGGGGGGGGGGGGGGGGGGGGGGGGGGAACTGATCGGACAGAGAAGAAAACAAGGGAAAGGACAGTGTAGGGGGACGGTTATGAAATTCGGGCCGTGGTCGGTTAATGTCGGAGTCGGGAACGGGACTCTATTCGGTTTCTTCACGGTCGGATCTGTGAGTGTATTGCTGTGTAAGCTACTTGTGTCACGAAGAGGAGAGCGGCGAAGTTGGACAGGTGAGGTCGTGACATACCCCTCCTCGGTCCCGGTGATCGCCTGTGAAATTTTGGAGAGTAGGGAATTGTCGAATCCCTGGAGCGCATCGAAGCGTTCCACCGCTGCGGCTTCAGTCTCCTTGGTTACCATGTCCGTCTCGTCATCGTAACCTTGAGCCATGATCTCGTCGACTTCCTCCATTGCCGCCGTCGAGGTTGGATCCATCTTGGGGAAAAGATCTTCTTGGTCGTCTTCTACGGCAGCTACGCCCGCCGGACAAGACGTAGCGCGGCCCGCGGTGACATTTTGGTTTCAAGCGCCGGGGCCTTTAGCTGAGGTCCAGGCTTGAGGCGGGGAGTAATCCGACGGTTTCAGAGGGGTTTTGAAGGAGTTTGGAACGAGTACTCGGTTCCGGTCGCGAGGGTTTGGGCAGGAACCCTTGGCCGAACCACAGTGCTCTCTGCACCAGTGGCAGCGACCGACCAAATCTAAGTAGGAGTGAATGCGCCAGCGGAGTTCATCTGACATTGTGCCCACAGGCTCTGCGTCGGAGGCAGCATTCGGTGACGCATTCCTTGGGATGTTTTTCTGGCGGTTGTTTGGTGGTCGTTTGGGTTGCGCTTTGACAAAAAGTCGCACCCGTTTTGCGAATCGATTGTAGTCGAACGGGTCCGCCTCCAGGAGTTCAAACTTGAGGACTTCTCCATCGAGGTCGTCCGGTAAGCCTCTAGTGAGCCACTTTGCAAGGCTGAGATCCGAAACTATCAGAGGGCATGAATCAAAGTTAATCATCCTTTGAAGCGTTCGCGCGCGCGTCTCGTATTTTGCAAACGTCTCCAACGGTTCCATCTTAAGTCCTTGGATTTTCTGTCGGAGTGCATGTCTCCACCTCACCGGGAGGGCCGCGTCAAACAGAGCAGTTTTGAAGTCTTCCCACGACTTTGATAAGTAGGTCTTTGCCTCGTTTGAATAGAAGGATAGAAGGTTTGTTTCTTTGATCAATGTGCCCGCTATACCGACCTTGTCTTCAGTAGTTTTCACTTTCTTTGTGTTGAAGAAAATCTCGAGACTATGGATCCACGCCAGGAACGGTTCGATGTCTTGATATGGACCGATATGGGTTGGCCCGTCCGATGTGCGGAACTTCCTGAGATCTATCCTTTCATCTGTCGTATCGACAGGTGCTGGGGGCGAAGGCTCTTGTTTTGATGTCGCTTGTATAAGAGCTTCTTCCAGGCGGGCAAAGCGTTCGGCATCCGCCTTGGCTCGTTCTTCTGCGCTCTGGCGTCTGCTGCTCGCTGGGCTTCCAGGTTGACTCGCTGTAGGTCCATGGTGGCCCGGTGTAGTTCAGCGATAAGCTTGAAGCCATCGAACGGAGTGTCCGCCGCCCCGGAGGGGGAGTTTGAGGAGTTCGCAGGCGGATTGACAGAAGGGGGGGGGGTTGTTAGACATTGCGGGGTGGCAAGGTTTGGTGATGGGTTTCGGTGAAGTATCGGGGACCGTTGCGGAGTGCCATTAAGGGGGGTCTGGAGGAAGGGACGGGGGTGCCGAAAGGGAGGGATTGATTGGGCCGACAGGAGCAGGGGGTGGTCGGATTTCTTCTGGGGGAACTGGAGCCCACGCCCGTATCTCGGGTGGTCCATTCCTACCTAGACGCCGCGGGGAGGTCTCGTCTGGGGGAGAAGATGTCTACACGGGGTCACGCTCAAACCCCTGGGAGGGTTCTCCTTGACTTGCCGCATCGCCGCGTCACTGCGGGTGCCGTGGCGCCGCTAAGTCATCTTTGTCTAATAGCGCTGGCACTACTACACGGCGGGGGTACTTCCTACCGCGCGGATGTGTGGATCCGACGGGTGACACCAGATTGGTGAAACCGATGTGGAATTCACCGTGCCCCCGGCAATTGTGGGCACCCCGTCGGAAAAGGACAGAGGTGTGAATTCCTTGTCCTTCCGATGGGAATATGGCAGTGAATTCCACGCTAGGTCATGGACTCCCGGTGGAGTCCATGAGAGCAGAGTTTCGTCTGCCATGGAAACCACTCATTCAATGAGATTCCAAGTGGTTTCGACAGCCCACTGAGCCCAGTGTCTCCGGTGAGAGATGAGTTTAAGTCACTCCACACCACCTTAAGGTCTTTTCCGTGATGACTTCCCCCAGCCCCTCTGCCAACCCAACCAACGCTTCGGCCGACCATATGAACGCAACTGCTGAATTTGCGCAAGTCCCAGCCCCTTCTGTGGCTGCAGATGCCAATGATATCGACAGGGAGACCGTTCCGGAAGGACTCAACCGCATCATACACGTTCAGTTCAAATACTCGCTCTACGCAAACATTCAGAAGAGCGGCCGAGGACAGGTCAAACAGAAGCAAATCACCTCCGACGGTTCCGTCCCGCCGATGGATTTATGCTTGAATGACTGCAAGTCAATGTCATTATTCAAGACATTTGTCATGGAGCATTTCCGGACCAAGTCTACGCATGTCTACCCCATCGACATCATGTTGGGCCAAGCGGAGCGGAACTCAGCGGTGTACTGGTCTTGGCATATCCTTGAACCACCAGAATTTGAAGACATTCAATACTCGTTCAACGAACCCAGAGGCACATTTGACCTCTTCATCTCTGCCGCGGAGAACTCTCATCTTGACGCCTCAGTTACTGTATTCCTTGACATGCCGGACGACGTGTGTGTATTTGAGCCTACTGCTTTATTAACCCTACTCGTAAGTGTACATATCCTGTCTGATACATACATTTTCCGAAGCCCTGGCTGATTGGTGGATGCTTGATTACAGGATTATTCTGATGGGCCCACTGATCCCACCTTCCCAGATGCGTACCGAGTTGGAAATATGAGGGTATGTATGACTCCAACACCTTATCGCACCGATACCCCACACCTGTACTGATTGTGCGTTCATTCCGCGCAGGCTTCTCCAAACCCCAAACCTCATCAAAGTAATGTGAAACGAAAACACTCGCTTGCTCCGGAGGATCTCCCTCCTCCAAAAAGACAACCACAGGGTGTTTGCAGCAGCAATCAACTCCTAGCTAATCTCTTGGCTTCACCTTCATCAATGCCTGTCTTTCTCTCCATTTGTCATATTCCTGCTGATTACAAACCTGTCCAAGATGTCATCTCTGTGCATGATATCTTACACTGGACTGCTTTTGAGGGCACCAGTTGTGAGGAGTTGCAATCCCTAGGCCTCAAGTGGGGTCCAGCCCAGTTGATATTGAGAGGTGTGATGAAGGCCACTGCAGTTTGTCAAAATCATGTCTAGTTGTTTCTTATATATTGCCCTGCCAAATCAAAATTAGTTTCATATTTTGTTCCCTTTATGATTTGACTTTTCCCACTTACTCCAATCAATCAGAGTGTAATGATTCTGATCACTGCAATTTGCTGTTTCTATCTGTGACCCTGTGCTTAATTGTACTCTCAAGTACTGATAAAACTGACTAAGCAGTCTAAGGTGGCCAATATTCACCTTTTAGTGGAAGTAGATATTTTTTCTACACCAGTTAAAATTAAAGGCATTGGGCATTGAATTCAGTGGTGAGATAACTTCTTCCATTTCTACACTATCATACAACTCAAGGATTTCAGTCATTTGATCTACATATAAAGATTTCTTCCACAATTCTCAATCATTTTTTTGCATACAATTTCTTTTTGGCAGAGCCAAATGTTTTTTCCAACTCAGGAAGTTGAAGTATTGCACTATCATACATTCTGAAGCAGTTTTCATACTTATCCCGCCAGGCATGATGTGCATCTGAAAATTTCTCAGATATGAATCCAATTGGTCTTGGAGCTGGGAAAATGTTCATGTCTTGGAGTGTTAGAGCAACAAAATGTTTTTCTGATTCCATGAATGCAAATATGATTGGGCGGTTTTGATTTGGTCCAACAAAGTCAGGAAAAAATGATTGACTTTCATGTTTAGAATAAAAAATTACTGGTCGCTGAAAGGCATTTGCAATTGGCCTTCCCATTGCAGGCATGGTCATCCAATATTCATATTCACATGGTTCAGGGCTTGGCACATCTAAAATCATCTGTAGTTCTTCAACGGTATGGAAAGGGTTTGCCCTGGTATAGAATTCTTTCCTGTTGTCCAATTCTCCCCATACCTGGGACCGGACATTCATATATTCCCCTTCTCCTATGGACAGACAGAATGCCACAGCCCTAAAACCACAGTGTCCATCTCCCCTAACATCAAAAACATGTTCCACCCATGGTTGAATTTGCAATGGTAGTTCCCATATGTAATCAATTCTCCTTGGTGGATGAGGCAGGGGTCCATAAATATTGGTATCTAATGGGGCCCTTTGACTTGAGGAAGTCTTGGGGGTTGATGATGACGAACCACAAAGTCTGGGGTCAATAAATTTGCTAGATGGGGTCGCTGCTATTGGTGTTTGTGAAAAGCTGTGTATTATTTTATTCTGAGATATCCCTGGAATGGTGTACAATGGATTCATTGAATGGGAAATTGAATGACGATTCATTGATGTTGCATTGGATGTGGCAATTGAGTGAGAGATGCTGTTTCTTCTGTTATTTGGTAGTGGTGTTTGTTCAAAGTGATATCCTGGTGGCTGCACTGAGAATCTGGGTGAACTTGAAAAGCTCATTTTTCTTTGCACATCATTTTTGCCTGGTTCTTGGTACAAAGAAGGTGTGTTGTGTGAGGTATATTGCATGGGGACCAATGAGGTATGAGGGGTGCATGGGCTGTGAGCCATGCACTGACTGGGAGCATATGATAAACTCCCTTTCCTGGGGGCCAGAGCTGTACTAGGGTCTTGTTTTATTGACCCAGTGGGAGAAGTGTTTCTCCATGTGCTATACCGCACATCAGATGGAGCTTGTACAGGTGTAAATGGTAAATTCATATGGTTCTGTGAATCAGGAGCATATTGATGCATTGGTTTGTGTTGAAGATGTGATCCTACATTTGCTGTGTTTTTCTGAGGGTGATTATAGGCTGGAATAGGATTCAATTTGGGCTGGGGACTATTTTTGGCTGGTTTTCCACTTTTTGTTTTCAGCCATGTTTCCATGCCTTTTTTGGTGGCTTCTTCCCAATGTTTTGGTTTGATTGACGGGAAATTCAACCGGGATTCTGTCCTGTGATGAATGATTGATCTTAATGAGCAGGCATTAAGTATATATCCATCCTTGATTTGGTGATTGTGTTTAACAGAATAGCGGGATGTGTGACCCTCTTCTCTGCCTACTCTGAATGAATTTTCAAGAGAAACCTGACACTGGGAATCATGGCAATTGTGTTGGAAGTTTAGACAACATACTACATCCTATTTTTTGAAAAATAAGATTGGTCAGGTGTGAGGAATATTTAATTATATGTGAGCCACAGTTGTAAACCACTCATGTGAGCTGACTCACCTCAGCTTTGGCATAACACACATTATTGGTGTAATTGTATTCCCGCATTTGATAAAACATGTTGATTCCTATAGACTGATATGCTTTGAATTCTATAAAAAATGTACTTGAGCAATGTGCCGGTCGCCAAATTGATAGCACAGATCCAACAATAGGGTGTGTTTTGTGCCTAGATATCTAAATGTGGCATTGATTTGATAAGTATGTCTCTGAATCCTTCCTTATCACCTTTAAGAACTCACCAATACAAATATTCCTTTCCCAACTATATCATGTTCATCTGTTTTAATGCTTGAAACCAATAACCACTTGGTTGTGGGATATTGTTGAACAAGGAAAACTGGAGGGTCCAATCCTTCTTCTGTTGGGAAATGCCCATTGAACATTATTGGATATCTTACAGGTTCTGAAAGGTCTATACCCATGAGTGTTTGGACCTCCTAATTGTTAAATTTGAATACATCTGTGACATTTTTTGATGGTCGGAAAAAAGTTCTCAATTTATGATCAAATAGAATCACTCCTGATAATATGAGTCTCATTGCTTGATAATTTGAGAAAGTTATGGCTATGTCCCTCCCTGGGGCTTGCCGGTTTGAATGAATTGATGCATTCCTCATTATACCATTGTATGCTTCAAACTTTTCTGATGCAAACAAGCATGGTGGGCCAAACCTCCTGACTGATTCAGGGAGATGTATGAGCATGTGAAATTTTGGTTTATTGACCCATTGTGCATTCATGCTCAGCACATGATAAAGGAATAGATCTATGTGATGTTTGAGGTCTTCAATATATCTGTCCATGTTCTCAATTCTTGTTTGGTAAACAAAGGTACACAGGTAACACAGAGATATCCATAGATCCCGTTGATGTCTGTTCATGAATGGGAAGAACACAAATGGGGCCGCTTGAATGACTATCTTCATGTGTTTTCCAATGAAACTCTTGTAGTGATTAACCATGAATATTGCTCTTAATGATGGGATATTGAGTGAATCTCTGTTGAATGATTGCCAATTGGCCTCCACTCTCCTTTTTTCCCCCTCAGTGAGGCCATCCATGAAGTCACGCAGGAGGTATCGGATGACTCCAAGCTGCAAGACATGCAATATTTCTACTGGGGTATCCTTGCACCCATCAAAACCTTTTCAGAAAGGGTTTGGATATCAGTGTAAAATAATTATACACTCTGGAATAAAATCATTTAATTGGGAGGGCTGACCTTTCAGAGTGTAGAATCGATTGAACAGCCTATGTGATTCTGTTTTTTCAGTGGCCTCTATTGACTCCCTGACTCCTGCCTTGCTCCGCTGATGATACCGCTCAACAAATTCCAAATTTATGTTGTCTTTAAGCCCATTTTCCTTAGTTTTGTTATCATACTCTGTCTTGGCCTCAGTTTTGGATTCTGTCCAAAATATGTGCATTTTGGATATTGTGTCTTCCCACTGTCTTGGTGGAGGGGGCTTGAATATCATTACTTGTTTGGTCAGAATTACTGATGAAACACGTTCAATAAAAGTGGCACTTACCACATTTCCTCCTGTGGTTAATCCAAAAAAATCCTTAACGTAACTGACCAATGATTTATCTGCCTTCTTAGCAACAGAGAGTTGACACATGCGGCATGGGCTGTTGGCATTTGCCGGCATTTGTGTGCTGGTCATCTCAGCATGCATGGGTGAGTCCCCCAGGGCCACTAAGACTAGTGACATTATGAGAACTTTCTGATTGAGTACGCTATCATAAGCAAAATGACCATTGATGCTCATATCACTAAATGAAATCATGCACAAACCCATCAGGTTAAAGGTGGTAAACTGAATATCAATTAAAAACCAATGCCAACGTCTTACTTAATTTCCTCTATGATGGGATCTGCCAACTCTAAGCAACTTGCCACATTGGAGGTTGACACAAAATGGCAATTGTATTCCTGATTTGACCAGTGTGGATGAAGCCCAGATAAAGTGAAATAGTATGATATATGCTTGTTCCATTGTTTTGAAGAATTACCAGATGTGTCATCTGCATAGAGAGTGATTGGAACATGTCGGATGATGCAGCCCTCAGCTTTTTTCCTCCATGGGTTTGGTAGCTCAATTTGGTTGATTATGTTATGGTTAATATCTTCTTCTATTGGAATCAATTGGGTCAGCTTTGAACTTAATGTCTGAGATAGGGATCAATATACTTGCCATATATGATTCCACCACATTCTTCATGCATATAAACCTGATTTTCCATGAGAATTTCTGAGTACATCTCTTGAAATTCCATTATATCAACTGCCCGTTGGTTGGCAATGTTAGCAAAACTGATTTCCGCGGGCATAATGAGGTCAAATCCTTTGCCTGATGCATTGGGCCTGAATTCAGGTTCACAGCATTTGGCATAAAGCTTCCCTTTAGATTTGTAAAAAAATGTTGGGATCACCACTTCACCAGATATCAACCTTGTGGGTTCATATATGTAGTAATGCCTTTTTTTGTTGTACACCATCTGCACCCGCACCTCCCGGGGTAGATCTTCCCTCCACTTGAAGCTCTGGCAAAGACTGTCAATTGGGTCCCCACATGGATCATGGGGATAGTACTCCAGGTGGTTGGTTACATATGGGTTGAGCAATTCCTAAAAGTATTCAAACAAGGTGTCAGATCAAAATCCAAAAATCATAATAAATTGATAATCACAAACATTAGCCAAGATGCCTTTCACACTAATGTTGAATATCTTGTTATCTAATACACTGATAGATTCATTATTGATAAAATTCAGAGATGTTCTCAGTCTTTCTCTTGTCCGCCGAGCAGCATCCCAATATGGCAAGACCAATTTTTTGGTTTTAAGTACAGCCCTGAGGTGGATGTACGCCACACGTGAAAGAAGATGGTGCAAGAATCCCAGAATAAGACAAGCCATGAACTCCTGAGAATTCACCATGAGTCAATAAACCCATGAGCATCAATATCCACAATGGTAAATTATAGTCATAATATTACCTCTTGTTTCCAGAAAGGGGTCCAATCATCTTGTGTATTGTTAACTGAAGGAGGGTTATTTTGTGAATCCAAATTAAGTGACTCCATTGGATCTCCAAATATATCCCAGGCGCAAAATTCATCTGAGTGGTCTGAGGGAGGTGCATGAACACCAGAAGAATCTGAGGCAAAACCCACATCATCATCCTCATGGATAACAAAAGACTTGTTCAACAGTGGCTCTTGCATATCAGTGTCAAAGGTATCTTGAGTGTGATCCCATTCCATATCTGAAGGCCCATGTTGTACAACTGGTTGTGGAAAATGTGCTGAATGGCGATTGACTGCATTCAAGTGAGCAGCTGATCTCAAGTGCTCTGTTATGTGAGCCATTGTCCGGCCATGACAGTAGACGCATTGGTACCTTGAGTTTCCAAGAGCATCTACAAACCGTGTGAATCCTGTAACATAGAAATTATAAATCAGCATCAACCCCCCGCCCCCTGCCCAAATGGGAATCAAGGCAGACCTGGTATTTCTGCCATTTATGACAGTCACAGACACAGAATGAACCCAATTAAATTGCCAAATAAGAAGGTGCCAAAATAATTTTTGTGATGTGTAAAGGATCTTCCACTTGGCTTTTGGAATGTTCCACTATTTGTTGGAATGAATCAGCTTCTTGGCCTTGGTATCCAACTCACAGAAAATGATAAAACCCAGTCAATTGTACTTCATGTTATTGGCCAATAACCTTGGGTTCAATTTACTTGATAACTTTAACAGTTTATATATTGGTCTATAATTATATTGTTTAAAGAGTGATTGGTGTTTTAAAGGATGTGTTTTAGTTCTTTATAATATTTATGTGTTTATTCAGTGTTTTTATTTTTCATGCGGACAAAGCGGGGTCCCTGCTTGGTTGGAATGTGGATGAAAGCAATCAAGCAGGGGACTTGGGTTCGTCGGACTCATGGGATGAATGGGGACGTGGATCCCCTGTGATCCACGTAGATCTGTCAGACCGATGAAGAGGGATCTGTCAAATCCACGGATTGTATGTATACATATCGTGTGACATTGAAATTTTTTTCACTTGGCTGTGCTCACCAGGCTGATCGATCTTCCCTTCCTCACCCAATCGATCAGACGAACCCACCTATCTATCCCGACATGCCCCAGCATAAAAGACGATGGATCTGGGTCAAATGGTGAGTCAATCACTGTCTTATCAAGCTCCATCTGCTTCACATTTTGTTTGAAACCCGTTGAATTCCGACAAAATCCGAAACCTTCCTGAATCAAACATGTCTGCCAGCCCCGCACGTTTTATTCCAAGATTTGCCCCCTGCTCCACCAATTCAGGTAAGCTTTATCACAGTCAAGCGGTCAAAACATGCAGCATAATACTGAAACATTGTAATATGAAACAGGCGCTAGTACAGGACCCATCCGCCGTTCTCAATCGAGAGCAAGCCAAAATCGAGAGGCAGCAGCCCCATACCCGTCCATCAGACCCAATCCAGCCGAAACCAACACTAGCGAAACCGCGGCGGAAAATGCTCGTAAGCTGCAGTACCCCATTTGATAACGATTTACATGAAAACATCACTGAAAAAATTATTTGTATGATTGACTCCGGCACAGGAATAGGACCTATACAGCCTTTGGCTGGTACACCCAACGCGTTGATACATCCCAACTTGGAAGGAGCAGCCCGCGTGGCCGAGGGCCTGCCTGTCGTTCCAGATGTGGATCCCCAAGGGAGTAGCAATGAGGATCACGATGAAAGTCATACTGATACAGATGAGTCTGAAAATCCACCCCCAGCAACTCACTCGGCCTTGGCCCCTGCGGCCCCGGTCACATCCGCACGCGAGCGCGATGACGCTAGTAATATCCAGCAGCTTGGCCAATACCTCCGACTCCCCGACATTCAGATTGAGAATGTGCAAAGAACGGCATCTGTGGGTTACAGCCACATTATTTGTTATCAGCTGATGAACTAATGTATTTGATCTCACAGCTCATGGGGCAGGATCATTGGACCGCAACTCTTATGTACCTCGAATGGATCCGGTACCAACTGGAACTAAGTGGCTCAATTGGGCCGATGGAGGTCGGTCCAGTGCCACAAGTCACCAGACAATTTTCTTTCCACCCGGATGTGCGAGTAAGTCAACTTTTTTAATCAATCATGGTCGGTCCTTGTGTGTTGTTGCGCTGAAATATTTTCTTCAGACCTTCATTCGCCGCAAGATACGAGAAGCACTTCTCATGGCCAATCTCCAGGCCTATGGTCGAACCCAAACCGTGCGCAACCGCACTCTCATCCCCAGGTCTCCGGTGGTTTTAGTCAAGGTTGGGGTCATTTATCTCATTCGCTTTTCTGAACCAGGCCACGGATGGCTGACTGGTGCCGCACCGCAGGCGAGCATTGATGCAATGGAATCCGAATGGAAGGCAATGTACATGCCACCCGGATACCTCACCCCAGAAAATGATGCAGTTACTTCGGTCAGGAACCTCATACGTGAATTGCTCAAGTACGAAAAGAGCAGTCTTGCAAAATTGGTAAGTTTACTCGCTTACTTGCAATTCTCCCATTCACCCATCATTTCCATATGTTACTTATTTTTTAAAATGTAGATCATGGCAGGAGCAAGTCCAGGCCGTCGCGCAAATCAGGAGCCAATCCCAAGACTTGATGATCTGATCATTAAGGTAAGTTCATCAATCGATTTCATGCTCCGTCACTGTGACTGATGCCAAACATGTGGCTTCAGATCTTACGCACAATGTCGCCCACGCACGAACTTATGGCGCGGAGTACAATTGTGGAGTCCCTGACCCCAATGATTAGAGTGCGCATGGCGTACCTTCGCCTGCACATGTACATTCAGTGCCAGATCGATTGAACCACGAACCAGTCTCGATCACCTTGGGAGGTGATTGACCAACACTTGGAAATCATGCGAACCAAGTCACATGACTACAAAATAGTGTGAGTCATATTTCCTTTGTTATCCTTTGTTATCTAATCTTTCCACCAATGTGATAGTCTGACTATCACACTTTTTTAGTTTTTCCCGTCTTTTGAGCGATTACAATCGGCACTTGTTTGACGGTGTGAATACCGCCACCAATGTCGCCCGCATCACGGTAACCCTCCCCACTGAAACCGATATTGAAGATGTTATGGCCAGGCGAAGACAAGCCCCTGAACCCACGAATCAAGAAGATGAGGTAACAGGAGCCATATTCTAGTATGACCCGGATTTATTTTTAAAAATAAATCCCACACAATTTTTTAAGAGGTTTTTTTCCATGTCCCGTTTTGTTTCCCATTCCTCCTTATTATTCTTGTCTTTTTCCCTCCTTCACACATTATCTTTTATGCAATGCAGCTCTGGATACCCTGGCGGTTCCAGTATCTGCATATCATGTCCGACGGATCTTATCTGATCCGGACTGGCCGACCGACCCGGAGCCTGTACCACCGCTGGCAGCAGTGGATACCACAATTGACCACATTGTGTTGTGGAGGACACCAAGGGCCCACGGGGAGCCCACATCTCATTGGATGGTGATGCCGGCGTGAGGCCCGCCATCTTGTTTGTATCACGAGGAGTCCTCGCCGTGCCCACGGAAAGCCCAAGGCTTTCGTGGATTCGTCGAGGTGATCCCGTGGATACCCCCCCGGATCAAACTGGTGGTGAGCACGTGGGCGTGTGGACCAGGAGCCGCTGGTCCGCCCGCTGCACGGGTTCATCGTGGAATCCTCGTGGATTCCGAGTGATGTCCCCGTGGAGGTACTCCCCGGGTGTAGCTGCTCACATAGGGAGAGCCCCGGAATTCAGGGAGTGACTTCCCAAGACTCTTGAGTGTGGGTCGGGGGGAGGATTTCTCCCCGACCCTTTGTGCTGCGCTCTCGTAGCGCTTCTCCTTGGACCAAGTCTCCCGGGAGGGGGGACAGGACAGGGAGAAGTCCCAGAGGGAGAAGGCAGCGGATCGGATCCTCCCAGAGCAGAAAGCCCCTGGAGGGTGTGTGGGCGAAGGCGCTAGACCCATTACTCTGGCACGGGAGTGCGCAGAGCCGGGCGCCTACGTAGATTCTGCTCCTATCCCGAAAGGGGTCACAGGAAAGGTACGAATGGATTGCGGATTCCGTTGGAAGAGACGCAAGGTTAGGAGACCCAGCAGCTCTGTAATTCTCTGAGGATGTTGTTGGTGTCTGTGCTTTCCTCGCTTGAGTACTCCCTGATGTAGAGTTTATAGCAGTCGGAGTCCCAACGCCCGAGCCAGCGGATTCCGTCGACATTGACGCCCGCTTCGAGGAGGAAGGAAGCTCCCCCGACTCTGAAGGAGTGTCCTGATATTCCTGAGTACCCCTTCTCGGCCCAGAATTGTGTCAAGGCACGACACACGGCGGACTTGGTGAGGTGTACCCTGGTTCCGGCTTCCCAATACCCAAAGAGGGAGGTGTCCTGTTTTGCGGCGTCCTTGATCCGTCTATCAAGGGCCAATAATGGGCATATCATCATCTTCCTGGCCGCTAGGTGGATTTCTTGGGTTTTGCCTGGACTGGCGGTCTTGGCTCCCCGGATGGACAGGGTGGCTCTCCTTTTGAGGTTGATGGTTTGGAAGCACACATCTCCGACTAGCACCGACGCCGATTCTCGGAGGGGACCGGTTCTGTCGTTGTAGGTGAGCTCCCCTATCCTGGCTAGTCCCCAGAAGGCGACTATGACCAGGTCTAGGATTGCCTTTTGGAATTATGAACCGTTTATCCACGCCGAGGTGAGTAGGACGAGGTGCCTGATCATCACCGCTTTCTTCTTGGGCTTCGCGGATTGCTCGGCATCGATGTAAGCGGAGGATTTCAAGAGAATGTTGACTTTGGTCTTTGTCTCGTGTGGGTAGGGGACGTCGTGCATCATGTGCCACATCTGGAGACCCGCTAGGTACTTCGCTAGGGTCACTGAAGAGACTTTGTGGGGAGCTTGGCTTTCAAAAGTACGTCCGGCCCAGTAGCAGAAGTCGTACACGTCTTTGGCGGTGAGCGGGATCTGGAAGGGCACTCTGTTCGTGCTTTCCGCAAATTTAAAATACTTCTTGACGGCGGAGTTGTAGCATGCCAGAGTGTTCCACCTGTAGCCTAGAAGGAAATGTTTCTCCTGGGTCGAGAGGTCTCGGGGGAGTGTCCCTCTCCTGGCTAGGTTTGTCAGATTAGCCAGGTGGTCTGAGGAGGTCATGATGAACGGTGGTTGTCTTGGCTGGCCCTCTAGGGGGAAGGTAGCGCAACTATGGGGGTTTATATTTCTGAGGCAGGGGAAACAACATCATGGGAGAGGAAGAACAAGGAAAAAGAAAAAGGAGAAAAGGGAGAGGACGGAGCCGTAGGGAGGAGCCGCAGGGAAGGGAGAGCCAGGGGTTACACCTGAAACAGCCTGTATTCTAGATCCCACGGGACCACTACGGCCACTTGATACTGCTTATCGTGTTTCGACCTATCTCCTCGTGATAGGGCGTCCGCCGCGTTTTCTGCCGATGTGACGCGTCGGGAGACAATATCAATCTCCATGTCCACCAGCGTCTTCTGAATGAGTTTCCACTCTTCGTTGACCGCGGGGTTCTTGGACTTCCGTTGGCGTATCACTGTCTCAGTGGTTGTGTTGTCTGTCCAGACAATCAGCGTCTTTCCTGGGCGGATTCCGAGTTCTTTGAGGATGAGGAGACCAAGTCTGATTGCGACTGTTTCGAGCCATGCGATATCTCTTTTTGGGTCTGGTCCCTTGTCCCAGCCTTGGGCTAGCTGAAATTGGGCCCATCTTTTGCCGATGAGGACGCCGATTCCGAAGCTGGTGGATGCGTCACCCACCCACCCAATTTCTAAGGGGTCCGGGTTTTGGATCATCCTTGTTTCTTTGTATTGGAGGAGGGTCGACAGCCAGTATTCAAGGTCGACTTGGGCGTCTTTTGGGAGTGTCCGGTCGGTCCGTCGGTGGATCCAACCGTTCATCCACCGGTACAGGCTGTTGAGGTAACAACGTAACTGGGGGAGGATATATGAAACGTGGTTTAATCGTCCGGCTAGCTGTTCGACTTGTGCAAAGTTGAATTCTGTGCCGGGGACGAGGAATGCCTTCACCTGTTGGACTCTTTGGTATTTCTTGTCGTCCGGGAGGCGGACGGTTTTCTTCGTGGCATTCCAGACAAACCCAATATACTTTTGTTCCTCCTTAAACGGGGAATATTTGGTCGCGTTTGTTTTAACGCCTAATTGTTCGGATCTTGCTACAATTTGATCCATCTCAACTGTTGAGTGTAACGTCTTGACAAAAAGATTGTCGTCTACCCATCAAAAGATGTTGACGAGGTTGAATTCTTTCTGCATGAGTTCTTTCCACGCATCTGCGGGCCTGCCGAAAGACCCGCAACCTGCTACTCCGCCGAAGGCGATTCGCGTGTCTATGAGGATCCCTCCGTTGAAATCTTTGACCATCAGATAGCGCCATTGGTCTTTCGACGTTGGGATCTGGCGGTAGGCCTTCTCCCAGTCGAAGATTGCGAGGAGTAACGGTTGGGATTGGCTGCGGAAAAACCGGGACGTTGCTTCAAAGTCGTCCCAGGTCGTCATATAGTCTAGTTTATCAACAAATGAGTTGACCGACGGGACTCTAGGGTCATTCCGGGGGAAAGATAGATCATTTATTGGCCTGACAGAGCCGTCGCCGTTTATTGCGGCACCTAAGGGGTTTGTTCGGAAGAAGTCGTATCTCTCCATCAGTTGTTCATGGGAGAATGGGCCAAACATTCTTCCCGCTTCGATCTCCTTTGCTATGGTGGCCTTGATTTTCTCTCTTGCCAATGTGGCGCCTTGGTGATTCGGCGGGGTGTAGTATGGGATCCCAGGTCCTAAGTTGTGTTCAGGGATTCCTTGGTGGAACCCTTCTTTGAAGCCATGTATAACATCGCTGTACTTCTCTGCGAGGCCTGCCCGATCCAGGGCTCTCTTCCATTCTCCAATGTTCATTTCACAGGTCACCCGGGTTGGCCATTGCGGGTGGCTTGCAGGGCTTATTGTCTCACAGGCTGCTGGCTCTATTTGCTCGTGGTGGCTCGAGTACCCAGGTGATATGTCCCTAGTGAGGTTTTTAGGGATTGTGCATGTCAGGTTTGGTACTCTCATGCTTTCATTGCTCGGATTTAACGCGTGAAACATGAGGGGAGGACGTGGGGGGGGTTTATTTGGAGCACAATGGGGAGGAGACAAGAAAAGAAGAAGGAAAAGAGGTAAAGGGTGGGGGTTGGAGGCGGTCGTTGAGGGTTCACAGGGTTTACTGGGTGATGACCCCGAGGGAATCTAGAATGGGGCCGTTCTGGAGCGAAGGTGTAGGGACGTTAGGGAGGGATGAAGGTGTTCAGGGGGAGGGAGAACGGGTACTTACTGGTCTCGGTTGCGATTTCTCACGCTCCCTCCAGTGTGGTTGGGGTTGAAATTGTTCCCCTTGTATCCGCTCCCTGGGGGGCCGCGACCGTGGTCCGGTTTGGGGGGAAGGGGCGCGTGGCCTTGTGTCGTGGAGGGGGTGTCCTCTGGGCTCGCTTTGTGGCTTGATTTAGCCTTTGGTGCGTTCTGTTGGGCTGGGGGGTTGGCTCGGTTGGCTTTCGAGGGCCGGATGCCCTTGAGCGGGTCACCTCCTACCTTGCCGTCGCCAATCGCATAAGGGTTGTCTTGGAGACCTATCTCGTTGAAGTCTCAACAGGTTGAGATGGCTTGGTCGGCTGTTTCCTGTTTGAATTGGGATATGTCTGAAAATGACTCTTCACCGTTCTCCTCGACCCGGAAGGCGAAAGCATTGTTCCGGATCCGAATGTCGTATCTCAGGGCTACCATGAAGCCGCGTTTGCGGTGGAGGCGGTCGCAGTGGTCTTTGTGGGCTAAGATCCAGTCTGCGAGGACCGGGTAGTGATACCTATCCCTCATGGTCAGATGGAAGACCCGGTGATTGAGGGTCCAGTCGGAAAAGTTTTGAGAGAATTCGTCAGGGACTGGGAGGCCGTGGTAGCGTAAGCCTTTTTCTGCTGTCGTCTCTTCGACCTTCGGTCGATTCTTCGAGTGTTCGGCGAGTGCCTTCTCCTGCCAGTCCCGATTGAAGATGGTGAGGGGAAGTGGCCCCTTGCATTCTAGGAGTAGCTTGTGGAAATATGGAGGGAAGCCGCCGTCGTCATGGGAGTTGGATTGGCCTGCTATGAATTTGACATTCCGCACTTGGGTTGTCTCGCTGGGGGCCGCTGGTCTCTTCTGGGGGATGACCGGGGTTTTGAACAGGATGGGGTTTCCTTGGCAAGCTGGTTTCAGGGTGACCGCTTTTTGATCTGCTAGAACGGATTCGTACATTTTCATGTACCGTTCTAACTTTGTGTCGTCTCCCGCTTTCTCGGCTTGGACGATCTTTGTCATTAGGATTGCTCGAGTTTCACGGTCTGCTTTTGCGTTTTGACTTCCGTCGTCTCCAGCGGTTGCGGACTCTTTCTTGGCGGTGGCCAGTTCTGTTGGGATGAAGTGTGAGCTGATGTCAGCATTGTTTCTTCCCTTGGATCT
The DNA here is from genome assembly GCF_026914185.1 of Puccinia triticina. NCBI lineage: Eukaryota > Fungi > Basidiomycota > Pucciniomycetes > Pucciniales > Pucciniaceae > Puccinia > Puccinia triticina. Next base: position 6,927,026 of record NC_070561.1, on the reverse strand, counting down.
ACTCTGTGCTTACCACCAGCTATCTCGAGTATCTCAGTGATCTCCGGATCCTTGAGGGGCTCCTTTGGATGTTCATCTGGGGTTGGCTCGGTTCGGGGCGTAGTTGAGTTAATCTTTGCCGCCGCCCTGGTCGTGGGTTTGGTGGTCTTCACCGACTTCGACGTCTTGGGAGGTTTGGGATTTGGACCTGGGACCTGTGACGATGGGGCCTGTTGGCTTCCATCTACGTCTGGTTCTTGGGTTTGGGTGGTGGGTTGTTGAGCCATTTGGCTTCCCTCACCCGCCTCTAGGGCGGTTTGTTGGGCTGCGGCTTTAACGGAGTTTGTCGTGTCTTGGATGTTTAGTCCGGACATTTTGCGACTTTCTAACTTTGAGTTGAGAGGGGAAGATTGGGTTAAGGTTGGTATGTATGACGAGGGTTGGGGGTAGATGGTGGGGATAGAGTTAGATTGGATTTCCGGTTTTTATAGCGTGATATTAAGGTTTTTAAAGGACTTGTTTATAAGCGCTGTTTTATCGCGAAAAGTACTTGATCCAGGGAAATGGGGGAAAGCGATGCGGAGGAAGGGCGCTGATCGCAAAAGGGAACTTGGAGCGGAGGAGGTGAGGGAGTGGGGGAGTGAAGAGGAGGGGAGGAAGCTCTAGGGCTTCTCGGATCCTGTTTCTCTAGCCGAGAGGAGGTCGACCTCCCCTAGACCTGTACGCCGTTAACTCCGCCGGTGAGGCACGTGGTCGACTGAACCGCCTTCCAAGCCGCTTGCGTGTCTTTGTCAAGCGCGTACAGGGAGGGGCTGGACGGTTCCATGGACTCCACCCACCTCCCGCTGCGCTCCCGGTAACATAACATGAATTGCTATCTGCCAAGAAAAATGATGTGGTCGGACTAGAGGGGAAGCCTGCGGCTTTGGGGAGTGTTAAGGATGTTGATAGGGAGGGTGCGAGCCCGCGCGCGCCTTCGCGGGTTCACAAACCAATCACAAGAAGATCACACAATTCAACTTGCCCGACTACTTAGTCTCGTCACCTCCTCCTCCTTCCTAGCTCAGTAGAGATAAAGTGCTGATTCTTCTACTGAGCTAGGTAAGCTTTCCTTTCATTTCTTCCTCCTCCATTTCTCATCATCATCAATTGTACGAGTAGAGATAAAGTGCTGATTCTTCTACTGAGCTAGGAATACATATTGTTGGGTTCTAGAAAATCTCTCCAAGACATTGGTCTTGTCTTGAGCCCTCCCTTTCTTGATCCATTTGGTGGATCCCCTGTCTGCAACCCAGAGCTGAGTGAAGAGTCATCTCAGACTCTTACAGAGGGGGGGCAGGATTGAATTCCAGAAGTAGATGCTGGGATCGGGACTGCAGGCGTGATCAAGGATCTGGATGTGGTTGAAGTCAAAGTGTTCTTGTTTTTCAACGTGATTGCTGCTAGCTGTTTAGCTTTATTAGCGGCTCTGATTATTGCTTCGGTATCAGTGGGGGGAACAAGTTGGTTGGAAGAAGTAGTGCGTCGGGTGGACATGTGATGTGAGTCGAATAAGAAGGGGTGTTCAGCAGAGGTGCAAAGACAAGGGTTCTAGAAAAAAAAAGTGTAAGCTCTTGATTTGAGAGCTTCACTGTTTGAAGGCAAAGGCGGAGACGAAGGCACAAAGGGGAACAGCAGCTTTCTAGAACCTTGGTTTGATTACTATCAGAGGAAGGAAGCTAGCTCGGGGGAAATCTCAGTACTTCCCTCTATCTACAACTGGAGGATGGAAAGGGGGGAAAGGGGAAAGAGAAGAGAAAGAAGAGAGGAATTGAGGGTGCTCACCTAGCTCGGGGGGAGTCTCAGTACTTCCCTGCCGAGCTAGGAGGGGCTGAGCTCGGGAGGTTATATGTGAGGCCGGGGTTGGATCAGTGAAAGTCTCGTGACTGTCTCTGTGAGGTCGCGGGAAGCGCCGCGGCTCACAGAACTCCCACCCTGCGCTGAGATATATGGGCAGAAACACCAAGAAACTACCAAATTAGTGATATTTGGCAACTAATCAGATTGTAGCTGCTACATTTGGGGGTTTTGTGGTCATTAAAGGTACACAAGGAATGATTGATGGCATCCAAATATTTTGGTACCAATATCATGGAAGGACTCCCACGCTGCGCTGAGATATAGTGGCAGAAACACGAAAAAACTACCAAATTAGTGATGTTTGGCAACCAATCACATTTTAGCTGCTACATTTGGGGTTCCTTGGTCATTTGAGGTACACAATGAATTTTTGAGGGCATTAGATTATTTTGGTACCAATATCATGGAAGAACTCCCACGCTGTGCTGACATATAGTGGAAGAAATACCAAGAAAATACCAAATTAGTGATATTTGGCAACCAATCACATTGTAGCTGCTACATTTGCCGTTTTTGTGGCCATTCAATGTACATAATGAATCATTGAGGGCATCCAATTGCTGAGATATAGGGGCAGAAACACCAAGAAACTACCAAATTAGTGATATTTGGCAAACAATCACATTGTAGCTGCTACGTTGGGCAGGTTTGTGGCCATTCAGGGTATAAAATGAATCATTGCGGGCATTGTTGATTTCGGTACCAATATCATGGAAGAACTCCCACCCTGCGCTGAGATGTAGTGGCAGAAAGACCAAGAAACTACCAAATTAGTGATATTTGGCAACCAATCACATTGTAGCTGCGACATTTGGGGGGATTTGTGGCAATTCAAGGTACACAATGAATCATGAAGGGCATATGATTCTTATGGCACCAATATCATGGAAGAACTCCCACACCGCCTTGAGATATAGTGGCAGAAACACCAAGAAATACCAAATTAGTCGTATTCGGCAACTCATCACATTGTAGCTGCTACATTTGGGGGTTTTGTGGTCATTCCAGGTACACAATGAATCATTGAAGCCATTCAATCATTTTGGTACCAATATCATGGAACAAATCCCACCCCGCGCTGAGATACAGTGGCAGAAACACCAAGAAACTACCAAATTAGTGATACTAGAGTACAACGCGGCTACGCCGCCGCAGCCGTCCAATGGCCACCATCTTCCCTCCACGGGCAACAACATCCCCGGCACCAACCGCGTCCATCGGTCCCGTCCACACCCGCCACCCCGCCGCCAATGCTACAGAGAATAGTCCAACATGACGAATTTAACCACACGTCGTCAACGCAGCTCCAACCACCCAGACAATCAAGAAGACTCAACCCACTACCTTCAACCCGGACGGATCCTGCTCCCGCCACGATATTCCAACGCCCCTCCGCATTCGCGTAACCGAGCACGACTGGGAATTGATGTTTTAAGTACGCATAATCTTGATTGTTCACGTCGTCGCAATACAACATCGTTCTTCCTATTTTCAGCTCCATTCCAACTCTCCCCGGAGTTATCATTTTCGCCGTAATCATCGACTCCTTGACGGCTACGACTACCAACCTCGACCCTTTCTTCATGGCAACCATTGCTTCACCGGCCTGACTATGAGTACAGTCCTTAGTTAATATTATCGGCATCCCGACTTTCAACTTGATTAATGTTATGTCCGGCCTGATTTTTTCGAGTAACAGCGACTTTGAAATAATGCTCATCGACTCAATCCCGTCTATTTCCGCCACGACCCCAGCCTTACAAACAAATGCCTTACTCGGATGCATCGCCGCTAATTTCGAGTTGATCGAACGCCTATCCTCGAGATTTCGGACAATCATGCATCGCATGCTGAAATATTCGGCAGTATTTCCATATAAGCGTGACGCCACGTCAGACAGTTCTCCATAAACGCGGTCGATGCCATCCGAATATTTGCCTATGGTCCAATTGTCCCAAACGTCATCCGGGCGATCATTCAACCTAGAAACCAGACAAAATTTCCTATTTTACTTAGTTGAATATGCTCCGACTCGACCCGCAACACACTCCCAAGCCTCACATTGCAACCCTTTTCTCCCCTCCCAGACGATTTGGCGTAATTGATTCCAAATTGATGTAAAGGGATGATTTCCACAAGGTGACGCGGATGTAAGGGATGTTCATGTTAGACACAATTAAAACATTTTCGCGATAGGTCATCCCGAATTCAATTCCTCCGACCCCCGACCGTCAGCGACAGTTCAAGTCCTGCGCATACAACACCAACATTTGAGCACCAACCTCTCCCCGACGGACGAGCAACGCAGAAGCTGGCCATTTGATAACATTCATTTACTCCCACGCCGACCTCTCCTCGAAGTGACAGTACAGTTTAGTGCCTCCCCTGCGCGACTAATACAGATCAACCCAATCGGCTAACCATCTGCCCAATGAATCCCACAGCACGCAACATTCATTTTCACAAAGACCTCCCCCGAGCTTTGACCTCGTGTTGCTCGTACGGCGAGTTCCAAATGGCTCATTTCCGCTCCTCCTTTATTTCACAGCTAGACGCTAACTCAGCAACTCAACATCCGATGTGATGATGGGAAAACTATGGATTGATGAAAACTCCAGCGGTATAAACTAATCCAAAGACGCGAATACAACAGGTTTATGCTGAGCGAACACGTAAGAAACGCCCGATGATAAAGTTGATTCATCTTTGCCGTCTCAATCTTCAATCACGATCACCTCTCTAATTTTCCCATTCGTATAGTCTTGAGGGGATCCAGCAAACCCACACGCCACCTAGAATCAACTGGTTAGTAACGCCTACATATCTAACTTTTTAATAGACAGCTCACGTTAACAACCAGAAGGCCCAGACTCGTTGAAAAATCTATCAAGTCGCCTTCAAGATGAACCTTTACGCCAGGCTCCAAGCGCACTCTATCACTTAGGTTCACCATCGAACCATCAATTATATATTTCACGTAAAATTCACCGTCCGGGAGTGCCTAGAAAATCAAAATTAGTATGCAAGTTAGGACACAATTGAACGGCGACTTACGAGTCCGCGGTGGCCGACGATTATTTCGGTTTTATTGCAATTGTCAAGACCGGTACCCGCGATTTTGACCTGGCGTATTGTACCTGTTCCACGAATCTGAACTGGCTCGACTCTCGAGGCTCAACGTGTAAACCTCTTCCACTTCAAACCTTCAGAACCATACTGTAACATTTGATTTCCATTGCGATCGACAACGCTGACACTTCCTTCCAGCTTATAGTATTCTCCAGACGCTAGCCTCGGAACGTTTGTCGAAATTGGGCTCAAGCTTACTGAAAGCTTAGGAATCATGCCCACATTTGCCCCTGACAACATCGCCGATGACCTGATACTTTGGACTTCAAATGTAGATCCCTCAAACTCGAGCGCCTAAATTGAAGTGATGTTTCAGTTCGTCCGCTATCTAACCAAATTCAACAATCAGGCTCACTGTTGAGATCGCTTTGAATTTTCCAGCAAAATGTAAACTTTGAGGTTTGGTACAATTGTTCAACCATTTGACCAAACAAATCGACTCCATTTTAAAGTTAAGAGGCTATTCTTTTGCAATCCTTCCCACGAATTTCCTTAATTGGATGTTTGAGTCGGTGATGAAACTGGTTAGATGAGTGGTCAGATTCCTACCTCTCCGGTTTTAAGCAATCCTTTCAGCCTTTAGTCGCTAAGCTAACGTGAACCCGATTTACCGTCGTAGCGAAGGTAACCATCATAAGCCAACTGTAGCCCGATGCCAAGCTCGCGCCGCCGAACTCTTACCAGAAAGCCTCATTCAAGTTTTTTTCCCTCACGATAGTCTACTTTCAATGGCAACCAACGAGCCCAATCCCACGCCCACCATGGCCTCAACGACTCGGCCTTAAACGTAAGCGCCCCCGCAACTTTGCCCCCACTGAATGACCCTGTTGAAACTTCCTATTCTGACATGTATTCATATGTATCCTTTTCCCTTCCGGCTAGTCATTCTAGAACACGGACCCACCACTCCCCTCACCGGGGTCCAAGCAATCGACAACTCCGCGAGTGCCAAGAGAGGTCACATGTGGGATGAGGGCTCGACCTTCGGAATCCTTTGGCCCAGTTGGCGTGGCCAACTATCTCGTGAAAATTTTAGATTTTTCGATGGTCAAAGTTTCATGTTGTATCAACGACTTGTAATCCTGAACACCTCGGCCGGTCGGAGACCTTCTGCCTCAACCGTTTACTCATTCATGACGAAGCTTTTGCCATAACTTTATCCGGCGCATATATTGAATTAATCTTGCATTTTCATTATCACATTTAGTTTTTATTCTACACCGAACCTCCCATGCATAGTTAATGAATAATGACGCATCGCTAGTCCCTCCCATCTGCTCCTTGCAAGAGATGACTAATCTCAGGTTCAAGTTTGTAAGATATCACTAAGCCATCACCACCACCTGAGTTTCCGCTCAGGCTAGCCAGCGTTTCCAGCTTCGATTAAGTCAAACACTATATGTCAAGTTTAATATTAAGCCAGATCGCGGACTTGAGCCTTGTTTGAAAAGACAAACTTAGTTTCCTGAGTCAGGTTAGTTCAAATCGGGTTACAGGCCAAAATACTGGGATCGATCCGGCGGTTCAAAGTCATCTCAGGCTCAAAGAGGAGTGGAGACCTCTCGCGAGTATGATTTCTCAGCAAACTTTGATGAGTGCCTCTTTGTTTTCCGCTTGCCTTAGTGGCCGATCATCATATAAACAATGTTCAATTAGGCACAATTGCAAAGTATCTACAACAAATCTAACAGTCGCATGAGCCATGATTGTTGATTCATATTGTGAGTTGTCGATAGGTAGGACCAACACATCCTAGGAGGCGTGCCTGTGTGTGACTGGGACTTCAAGGGATCATAGCCCACAACTTGCGAGCTGCTAACCTAGATGCCACTCTCGTCAGAATATTCCACCGGCCATTCGCGGCGTTCTCAAGCCTACATGAATCAGATTTAAAGGAAATTTAAGATTTGACTAAAAAATAATTACGCAGATGACTTCCCATTCCGAGTTGCGGGTTTGAAAATGAACTTGTGGACAACATTTATTACGCCCTCCCGGATCGCTGGTTTTGCAACAAGCAGATTATTCACGTTCGAGACCCGAGACAAGGCGACGTACAGTTGTCCATGAGCAAAAATATTGGTTTGCAGAAAAATGCCAACGCGCCCGAGTGTTTGGCCCTGACTCTTATTGATTGACATTGCATAAGCAGGTCTAACCGGAAATTGGAACCGGAAGAATGATTGACCGGATTGTTTGTTTGCCTTGCTTTGGAGCTTGATGCGGGGCAAAGTGACTTCCTCTCCGGCAAAAGGTCCTCCCATTAGGATACCACACAAAATGTGTTCAGATATTCTTGTTAGCAGGATTCTGGTTCCGTTGCAGATGCCGCTTCCAATGCGGAGGTTTCGAGTGACAACCACTGGCATCCCAACCTTGAGCTTGAGCGCATGTTCTGGGAGCCCGGGTGGAGATAGCTTGTTCAAGTTCTCTTCAGGGAGGCTTTCATATGCGTCGGGGTCTGGTGTGTCTATCGAGTAGAGCAGGAATGTTTGGCCAGGGAGTTTTGACATAACTTCATCATTGATGACCTTCACGTCGCGGTTGAGGGGCGCCAAAATACACCGGTCGTTCAGGTAAGCGAGTCGTTCCGGGATAGATAACCCAACCATATCCGCAAGGGAGCCGTAGACGAAGTCAATCAACCCATCACAACTCATTTCATCGGGACCCATGTTTAGGGTCTTTATATTCCTGAGTTTGACTATCTCGAAATCGTTCTTCTGATTCACGCCTTCGCCCAATGCAAGAAGTCCTCTTGCAAACCGAATATTGGATTGTGAGTCATCGCTTTCGAGCGCCCTAGCCAGCCTCATGTTTTCCGTGAGCTTAAGTTGGAACAAAGAATTCCAAATCCTTGACGACTTGAGTGTTGCAGCCCACGATTTCGGGTATTCGTCATGTTTTACAACGGGCAATATTTGCCGGAAATCACCTGCAAATACAACTGTCTTTCCGCCGAACGGTTTCTCCGATGCGCAGAGGCGTTTGAGTGTAAGGTCCACTGCTTCAATAGCGAACCGGTGAATCGTCACGATTTCGTCCCAGATGATGAGATTGCATGATCTTAGTTTCTCTCCGAGCATCGTGTCCAATTGAACAGGGCATTCAGCTCCCTCGAGAGGGTGAATTGGGATTTTGAACGCGGAGTGAGCTGTCTGGCCCCCGCGGAGCAGAAGTGCCGCAACCCCCGACGATGCCACAACAATGTTCGAATAGCCTTTGAGTTCTGAGGCGTCGATGATTGAATTCAAGAGGAAAGTTTTCCCAGTTCCTCCTGGGCCATCCAAATAAAACAACTTGCCGGTCGGGCCCGCCAGCGAGTTGATAACTTTGCCAAAGATGGATCTTTGAGCTTTGTTGAACTGGATCTTTGCTGCATCAAGTCTTGATCTGATCGGCGAGGGATTAAACGGAACTGAACGTTCATGGGTCATTTCATCAATTAGAGTCCTTTCTTCTCGCGTAATACTTATCCCGCACGACTCAAGCGAGGAACCCATGCTGACAATCATAGCTTCAAGCCGGAACAAGCCCATCACCCGGCGTTCGTCAAGCCTCAACTGTTGACTGTTGCGTCGGTCCATATCTACCCGTAACATGTCATCAGTCATATTCTCGACATGGTTTTCGAAGAGGGCGTTTGGATCCGACGGAGGAGAATGTACACATATTATGGAAAACATTTGCGATAATTGATAGCCGGATTGAACCAAGGCTGCCTCTGTCATTGCGAGATCGTAAAGCGAGTCGTTTGCAAGAAGTCCGCGCCCATTCCAGGCGGCTTGATAGCTCTCGTAGAGGACCCCGTTGAACCTTCTGAAATCCTCGAACTCCATCGCCCCTTTGACATGAAGTAGGAGTAGACAAAGGTAAAACTTTTCGCCTGCCAAATATGAGATAGAATAAATCCTTCCGACGGACTCCGCTCGTGATTTTCGAGGTTTCCATTCTTTGTTTGATTTATCCCACCAAAAAAAAGTCGGAATATCGGCTAAGAGTAGAGACCGGGCTCTTCGACCTTCTGCCCCTACGGCGTCGTTGATGTTAAGCTCCAGGAATCCTGTCAGAGTTGTCCTTGAGGCTTTCCCACTTTTGACTTGACCTTCCGCGTCTTCATTGTCGTTAAAGTACACGACCTGTTCATCTTCTTCGTGAACATTTAATCTTGTCACCGCCGGCGATCTGTCCGACAAAGGAAATTTAAATAGACGCCAAGTAGCTTTGCAATTTTGATTAGCATGGTAAAGAAGATTTCTAACAGTTACAGGGAACATACCTTCTGGAGGAGAAATATAACGTGCATCAACGTAAGCTTGTGTTTCATCTTCCATTTCTAACGCCAAATAGCTTCGATCGTGGCCTTTGGTGATATATTTGTATAGGTATTTAATTGCCGTTGAGTGAACGGGGACCTCGACGTTGATATGACATTGGAACATTAATGTCAAAACCCGATTGAAAGGAACGACGGATCCATTATCGAAGCGTGTCGTATGCTTCATAATAAACCTGCCGTCGTTACGACGAAGATAGACTGGATACGCTCCGTCGACAGTGACTGTACGCGGCGAGTACGGTTTCGGAAATCCAAGCTTACAGCCTCCTTCTTTCCAGCAGGATCTTCCCTTGCACGGGCCGTGCAACATGAAGCGTGTGACGAGGGCGTGCAGTTGAGGTTCTTCGGTTTCGTCGGGGATTTCTGCAGATACAAGTAGGTCAATCTTCTCAGGCGTGGACGGTTTGTCCTTGTCATTGAGTGTGACCATAAGATGTGCGTGCGGCAGCCCTCTCTTCTGGAACTCGATGGTGTAGACGTAAGCAACGACCCGCCCAAGCCTTTCCATCTTCACGAGTTCTTTGATTAGCGCTTTGACCTTGAGCCTGAACACGCGGGCGACAATTGTCGGGTGGTCGAAGGCTTTTTCTCCCTTTGGAATCATCGCCGCAATTGCCACCCAATCTGGATTCGCTGTCATCGTAATAAAGAGCAAGGGAGGGCCAAACTTATTACATATGGCCATCGCGTCATAATATAATTGGGACATTCCCCGAGGGCTGCCGATGAAAGTTGCTGGTAAGATTATCCTTCTTGCGTTGAATGCTTTCTGATTTTCAAGGCCTCGAATAAGTTGTTTGTATTGGCTGGCCTTGAGTGCTGCTTGATTATTACGGATGAATTGAAGCCGCTGACGCTCGACACAGACGTACATGTCGACAACTAATTCTTGCAAAAGAGACCGGCCGCGGAGGATAGCTGAAAAATGGCCTGGCCGCTCGAATAGAAGATGGGCATACCATTCCAGGGAACCAACCTTCCTGTTGCGAACTGTATTCTATGTCAGCGAAGTTCAACTAAAAATCAAACAAAGTACGAACCTCGTTCAGTTGAGCATTTGTAAAGCTTGTGCCATTGCTGTTCGCCCCTTGGAAAGAAGAGCGGATAGCAAAGTGGAAAGTAAGAAGAGTGCATGTCGGAGATGGAGACCAATTTGTCGTCTTTCCGATGAAGGATAATATCCCTTTCTTTGACAATTTCTCCATCTCCCGATACTATAGCTGCGACTTCACTCATCGTTGGCTCGTTATACCTTTTCGGGTCGTCGCCCGGGCGCGAGATTCCTTTCAACTTCAATGTTTTTGCATTCGCTTCGTCGAGGATTTGTCGGGCTGATTTGAAGAGTTTGGCGTACGGGTTGTGATTATACATAAAGGACATGATGGTCGAAACAGTTGAAGGTAACAACCCAGGAACCCTCCCATTAGAAAAACCCAAACCTTCAGCTTTGCGAACTCGGAGTTCTGCTTCGTTGGTTCCGTGGTCGCCGACAACAAAAATTTGAGCAAATCCGGGGTTCAATTTGTCGACGGGTTCGATGCTCGAAATCAAGTGCGTCAAGTCACCTGACATCCTAAAAACATTAACGCCCATTGGTCCTTGAACTGATTGATCAATGTTGGCTCGTAAAGATGTAAACGATACCGCATTATTGTACATTCTTGTGAACTGCTGAAAATTGCGGGCGGCTGGAACCGAGTGTAAGCTCATGTATCGGAGGGGGCGTCAAAAAAACTTACAAGGAGTCGTCCCGGTGAATAGGGACTTCAAAGCATTGGGGTAGCACTTCGCCGCTTCATCAAAAATGGGCAATCTGACTTTGTTCTTGCCGCAACACATCGTGTAATTGATCAAAGATTTATGGCGGTCCCCAATCGAACATTCAGACGCCCAGTGGAGCGCTCCGCAGGAATTACAAGGCCGGTTGCATTCTCCAATGTTGAGAGGAAAAGTTGCGAAGCCGTAAGCTAAAATCTTTGATTCGCAATTGCGTGCAGGGTTAGTAACAATTTTTCCTTTTAATTCTACCATTGTTGTTTCATAAAAACGTATGAGTATCGCATGTGTCGATTTGGTTAAGTTCGATATCCAGATGGGAATTTGTGGATGATGTAAAATGTCGATTTCAGGTCGCTCTGCTGCCGGCCGCAAGTATGATTTAAACCAAGACACGATGTAGGCATCGGATACGCATTGGTGGATTTCTTGATCGTCAAAGAGCCTGTGGGTTTCGGCCCTTGGCCTAGTCAAAAACGATGAAACCAGACGCCCTTCAGGCATTGAATACGCAGTTGAGAACCTCTCTGTTGTCAAAGCGCCTTTGGGTTTGGACCCTAGGCCTAGGCAAAAATCAATACACAAGATACAGCCCCGGGCCCGCACGTCCTTGGTCGTAGCTGAAATAGGGCGCGAGTGTGGTTTAGCCCGATTCCTCATGACAATACGTAAAGACGTTGTAGAAATCCTTGCCTAGCATTGAACAGGTGGCAGGTGGGGAATCAAGCTAACAGACAGTCGCGTCTCAAGCTGCGCCGGAAAAGTGAACCGTGTTGGTAGGCAGCGTTAAGAATTTCCGTTCAAAGTTCCTCCTTTACATCCTAGTTATCAATCACGGGGGCGTCCCGTAGGCATTGGGGAGTTCGCACTACGTAACGGAAGTACATGGGGAATGGACGTCAATGTTGCCTGTGCCATCATTTTGAGGGTGAGGCATGGAATTGTTCAAAGTTTAGCGGCAATCGGTAACTCACCCCCGTCAACCAGACGCAGAACATTTACATTCATGCTGACTGTCGTCGGAACTCTCATCCTCTTCTTCCTAAGGGTTCAAGACTTTCTTAAATGCATTGCTCACAAAGTTGAATGTAACATGATTTCGTAGAGTAGAAAAGTGAAACTAATTTGAGAGTTACTGACTCGTCAAAAGCAGCGTGGGACGATGGAAGTACAAATAGCTAACGATTACCTGTAAAACGGTATGCGGGGGTTGCTCCGTAAGCTCAACTTGAATTGTTTGTCCTTTGAATTACCAAGAAAGTGGCCGGATTGGATGAAACAATAATGAAAGGACGCGGAAGGTGACACGGGACCCAGCTCACAAGACGATTCACAACTTTTTGAGACGTTTCGCGGCGTCCTTGAGGATTGCCTTGCGAGGTCGTCCTCGACCAGACTTTGGGCAATTGTCTTCATCGTCGTTGTCCGCCACTTCGGATGCGACTTCTTCGTCGATGTTGGGTTCTTCTTCGAATGGCTCCTCGGCCAATGCTTTTTGTTTTCCCTTGGGGTCTGAAGGACCCGCGTCTGGGGTCATTTGAATGAAAGTCCGTTTTGGTGGGGATAGAGAAGGGCTCGGTGAAAGAGACGGCGAGTCATCATTTCCTAGCTTTAATCTGAGGTTCGAAGTCAGTGTTTATATTCGACGGAAAAGGTTCAATCGAACTGACATATTTCGGCCTTTGCCGTGAGTACCGAGCTTAGTCGGCGACGATGATCCGGAGGCACGGCTTGGTTGGTGACCGCTTGTTATGCTACAGTTGTTGACCTGGTCGAAAATGATATTAGTGTCTGTCAGATAAAGGGAATCAGTTGAGCTTACAAGCACGATGGCTATTTTGTCATCAGTATCGAAGTCGACGAGTACGCCAGCAATCTTGCATTCACGGCCCACGACATAAAGCGAGTGGGTTTTGATGAAGTTCTTGGAGCCAGGGACCACGTACTTGACTTTGAAAGTCTTGTGACGTCGCTCCTGAGGTGCAATTGTTAGTCGGTATATATAAGTGGGCGCGAAGATGATCAGCTTACTTGGGCGTCCCAGTCGTTGTGTTCCATTGTGACTTCCAAACGACTCTCATTTCCATTCGTGACTTCGTCTCTTTTGATGACTAAACCCAAACCGATAATATTGGTTTTGTTGATGAACTCGAACCCTTCGGTGCCAATATCACGGATGCGTGAAACGGAGTGTTGGTTATAGGTTAGGACGGGAGTCTTGCCGTCGTTGGTAGCAATCAATTTGCCCGACATGTAATAGACGACGTTTGGAAGCAAGATATTGCTGAGAGCGGTGTTGGTGTTCAAAGTGACTTCAAAATCCCGAGGGGTCGAACCATCGAGGCCGCCGCATTGCACAAACAATTGAGTTGTTACATTGCCGTACTGATTTGCTCGGATGTTCTCTGGTACAGACTTTAGAAGCAGTCAGTACTAAAATTTAAAGAAAAATTAAAAGTCATACCTCGGCAAGAGGCTTGTAAAGGCTTGTTGTATGGACCGGGTGGTTGGGCGTTCTATTCAATGACATCGCGAACTGGAAACTGGATGAAGATGAAGTAGCGGAGGAGTAGAGGACAGCTCTTGGGGTTTGGTTGCTTGTTGTTAGTTGAGCTGGGAAGAGATGATGGTTTAGTTGTTTGTTGTTACTTAGAGCTGGAAAGAGATGATGGGCTTGAACTTGATTGGCAGGTTGGGGGTAAAGCGCCGGCTTTATAGTCGAGAGGATGGCACTTTTAGTCCACGGCAAGGCATTGCTTTCCGCTTTGATGAGCGCTCAGTCGGCGGACGTGGCGTATCCAGGCGAAGGTTTCGAAGTCCAACAACTGTTGCTTGAACCGTCAGCCGAGCATTAAGGGTTCCCAACCGGTGACGAGGGAGGAGGGACTCAATGCCCGGGCTTACTGTATGTAAGGGGACCAACTGTATGGTGACGAGATTGATGGCCACAGTGAAGGCGAGATTGACTCCTGGGCATCCGCAGATAGTGGAATTATAAGGGGTGGCAACGGGCGGAATGGGTTGGGCGAGGGGGAGAAAGCCGATTGGTAGGGTTCCTGGAGAAAAACAACTGGAGGGAATACAATAACCTTTTTGGGCGAACGGAGTGTTAATGCCGAGGCGTGGGTCCGAAGAAGTGTTGCAGGGAATGTAACGGTCGCAAGGGGCAGGCGAAGTTCCATTGGTCATAAGTATTCCCGAAGGGTCGCGAGTCCACATTGGAATTTGGCATGAGAGATACGCACGAGGTCAGTAGGGCAATGTGGTCTGCTAAGGGGCGGTAGAAGCGTCGTCGTGGAGTGGGACGGGTGATATGTCTTGGGATTGGGCGGGCGGTACAACCGAAGTGTTTCAGGAAGATGGAGGTCGTATCGAGGTAACCGGATGTGGAGTTGTCCAGATCGGGTAGGGTGGTGTGAGCATCGGAGGTGGTGGCAGGTGGGACTCGTGGGCGGTGGCTAGAGGATATAAGAAGGGATTGACGGCAACAATTTGAAATCCTTGGGCGAGCGTCCCCTGTTGCATCTGCGCAGGTTTGAATCGAGAACGGGAGAGGTTCCACCGTGAGTCAAACTATTAATGAAAGCGGAAGCTTCGACAACATCGTATTCGTCTTCGTCATCATCTGAGACTTTGGCTGAGACTAAGTGAGCTTCGGGATTGGCAGGACGTAAAGCGTCTCGTTCAGCAGCGGTTAAGTTGAAGCAACGCCACGCGGGGTGATAGGCCAAAGGGTTATGTTTTCCCGCTGAACAAGGATGAGCTGGTTTTGGCCTTTTGGGTTTCTCGGCCTTGGATTTATAAGCAGAGGCGGTGTCCTTTTCGATTTTTAAGTTGGACTCGGTCTTGGAAGTAGAAGCTATCGCTCGAGTTTCCTTCATATAGACGAGTTCTTGAAGTTTTCGAAGAGTGCGGCTTGGGAAGAAGATGATTGCTTCATTCATAATAATGTTGTCGACGACGTTCCAATAGTCCTTCGACAATTTAGCAAGAACCGAGATAGAAATGATGTCGTCGGGAATACCAAGTTGAACGATTGCAAAGTCTCTGATCATTTTCTGGCAGTCGACCAGATAGCTTTTAAGATCGCCGCCGTATTCGTAACGCATGAAGTTAAGCCAAATTCGAGCCTTATTGTTAATCGAGGCCGAAGCGTATCGATCGACAATTGCGTTCCAAATTTCATTTGGCTTTTCTTCGTTTTCAACAGTAACAACGGCTTCCAGGGCGATTTCGCTCAGGTGACTGATCAGAATATTCGCAGTCGTTTTCACTTTCTTCTTGGCCGGATTAGCCACTTCTCTCGAGCAGATTTCCCAAAGATCTTTGCTCTTGAGGTACGTTCTCATTCGAATTGACCACGACGGAAAGTTAAGGTCGTCGAGTTTACCGATCGAGGATCGGCTGGATTTATCTTCGACATCAACGTCCGACATATCGTGGTTGTTCCTGTTTCGAAGCTACCGTACTGATAATGTGATAAATTCAGACTAAAAGAAACAGGAACAAAGTAGAGATGAGAACACAATAGAACCTAAACCACCATACAACTAGGACTTTAAAGGCTAAGACAGGAAATAAAAGAGTTAGATAATTATGGTCAACAGGATAGATAAAAGAAAGAAGGATAAACCTAAGAGTTGAGCCGCCTAGACTAGTGACCTCGACGAGCAACCGTGCTTTGATTTGATGTTGTTTGACTAAATCGCCGGTTGGAAAGAGGTTGTCGAGATGAAGGAAAAGGGAATTGATCATGACCGACAACGAATCGAGGAGTAGCGGTCAACTGCTTCCGATTTGAAGTGTTCGCACTCATTGACGTCACTGAGAACCGTAGTCACAAGCCGTACCGCTGCGCGCCGTGCGCCTCAAAGCGCCGGCACATTCCAACACAAAACTACGCAAAACATTAAATACATATATAAATAATTGATTACTTAGCTTTGCGTAATTAATAAGTAAAATATTATAGAAGTTTCTGATTCTATGGGTAAAATAACCTAGGGTATCTTATAGAGATCGCCAAGTGGACCCGGGTAACCGCGGTGATTTTTGTGATATTCAGACACCCGTACCCATACACGGCACCCGCGGGCGGGTACCGGCGGTACTTTTTGCGGGTACGGCGGGTACTTGTGCTTTTTTTTATCCAACACCCTCACTCAATGACAGCTACAGACTGTTCATTGGGAGTGATGGTTCCTCCCGATGACCGGGCTCTGTCCCAGTCATCAGGAGTGATGGTTCCTCTCAATGACCGGGATAGACCCCGCTCATCGAGAGGCTTGTTTCCTCTTGATGACTGGGGTCTGTCCCAGTCATTGAGAGGAAACAACCCTCTCGATGAGCGGGTTCTTTCCCCGTCATTGAGAGGGTTGGTTCCTCACAATGACCGGGTTCTGTCATGGTCATCAAGAGGGTTGTTTCCTCTCGATGACCGGGTCCTGTCCCCGTCATTGAGAGGGTTGTTTCCTCTTGATGACCGGGATCTGTCCCGGTCATCGAGAGGGCTGATTACCCTTGATGACCGAGATCTGTCCGGGTCACCTAGAGGGTTCAATTCCTCTCAATGACCGGGGTCTGTCCCGGTCATTGAGGGGGTTGATTCCTCCCGATGACCAGGATCTGTCCCGGTCATCGAGGGAAAACAACCCTCCCGATGACCAGGACAGATCCCGGTCATTGGGAGGGCTGATTCTTCTTGATGCGGTCATCGAGAGGGCTGTACTATTCCTCTCAATGACCGGGGTCTGTCCCGGTCATCAAGAGGGCTGATTCCCCTTGATGACCAGGATCTGTCCCGGTCATCTCGAGGAATCAACCCCCTCAGTGACCGTAACAGCGGGTACCCGGGTGCCTGGAAGACCCGCCTGCCGCGGGTATTTTTGGCGGGTATCCGGGTACCTGGTGCTTTTTTGCCCAAAATCCCGCACCCGGACCCGTACACATACCCGACGCCATGTGGCGGGTACCCGCCCACGGGTGCCGGGTACCCGGGCGCGGGTCCACTTGGCAATCTCTAGTATCTCACTTACATGTACCCTTAATTATTATCCCTTCCTTGTGTAAACTAACTTCAAAGTTTACGCAAGTGCATCACGCCCCGCGTGAATGCACATGTGTGCATATATATATAAGTAAATATGTATACACCCATTTTCAGTGACGTGACTGAGGTGTTGTGTATAGTTTAAAAGATGGCTTTATTTGTTGTGTGGCGCATCCAAGCCCGCGTGCTCTGTTGCCCAGAGCTCAAGCCCGCGCGCATGGTGTACATATATGCATAATGCATAAACTAGCCCGCAACCAAAGCGCTCAGGCTACCAGTAAGTGAGAATGGGCCAGAATACGCCCCAATAGCAATATTACATGTATTATATGTCTTGTACACATGTAATTAATCACCAAAGAAGATTTAATTACCACATCATTCAATATAAAACATTCTAGACTGAAAAGGACTCTTGCAGCGTGCACAGGAGAGACTAGAAAGCGCCCCAGCCTCTCCCAAGCCTCACTATATGTAAATTACAACTGTAGTAAATATGTAGAAGGGGTCAAATGAAGTGGAGCATTTAATAAGCGCCTCCAGAACATGTATAAAGCACTGCTTGCACAGAAGCTAGTTCTAGTACCTTCTGTGGCACATCTCCACAGAAATGAGCGTCACAGAACCCCCAAACCAGCCCTGACGTGTAAGGCATTTGTAAAAACACGCAGAAACTCTGTAAATGGTCCTTGGCAACCCTTGTATCCAAGCCCCAAGGTTCCACGACCAACAGCGCCTTCTAGCGCAACCAAATTGCCTCAGAATGCGCCCACAAGTGTTCCCCTGTCCCCTGGGCGCCCCTGGAGGCCTGCCTAGGCTATAGAAAGGCCCTTTCTCCGCCCAAAAGGAGATTCCCCAGCTTGACATTACATAGTAGAATTTTTACCTGCCTTCAACAGCCTCAATAGCCTGTGATTTGCCAGGTAAAATACCTACTTTCGTGATTTTTAGCCCTAATTTCCGCCTTGGAGCTGTGCAGTAACCACCCTGCTCTCACGATTACCTCCTCTGAGCGCCTCCAACTGCCCAACTTCACCCCTGAAGAACCTCAAGTGACTCTAGGGTCTTATACTAGTAAGTTTAAGCCCCTTCTCTTGAGATTCTCCGCCATTTCTTTCTGGGATTTGAAACACCCCTGTTTACAGGCCCCATTTCTATATTCTAGAGGGATTAAACACCCCTGATTTATCAGGCTCCTCTCAAAATTAATAACATCAATTTGATTACGTCTAATTGGCCCAAATTGCCCTATTTTTACGCCATAATTCCCAACATTTACGTTGGAATTATCCCTTATG
This sequence comes from Puccinia triticina, assembly GCF_026914185.1. Lineage (NCBI taxonomy): Eukaryota > Fungi > Basidiomycota > Pucciniomycetes > Pucciniales > Pucciniaceae > Puccinia > Puccinia triticina. The sequence continues at coordinate 6,908,557 of NC_070561.1, read as the reverse complement.
CCTTTGTCTTAGGTTTTATAACTCTAATCTTTTTGCTTTGCCCCACGTGTACCTAGAAGGATAATGTCCTTGGCATCATGTAGGCTGACAATTTGGGAGTTTTGGGGTCGTTCAAGGTACAAAATGAATCATTGAGGGCATTTGTTTATTTTAGTACCAATATCATGAAAGAAATCCCTCCCTGCGCTGAGATATGGTGGCAGAAACACCAAGAAACTACCAAATTAGTGATATTTGGCAACTAATCAGAGTGTAGCTGCTACATTTGGCGGGTTTGTGGCCATTCAAGGTACACAATGAATTTTTGAGGGCATTTGTTCATTTTGGTACCAAATCATGGAAGAACTCCCACACCGCCTTGAGATATAGTGGCAGAAACACCAAGAAACTACCAAATTAGTGGTATTTGGCAACTCATCACATTGTAGCTGCTACATTTGGGGGTTTTGTGGCCAGTCAAGGTACAAAATGAATCATTGAGGGAATTGAATTATTTTGATACCAATATCATGGAAGAACTCCCACCCTGCGCTGAGATATAGTGGCAGAAACACCAAGAAACTACCAAATTAGTGATATTTGGCAACCAATCACATTGTAGCTGCTACATTTGGCGGGTTTGTGGCAATTTAAGGTACACAATGAATTTTTGAGGGATTTGTTCATTTTGGTACCAATGTCATGGAAGAACTCCCACCCTGCACTGAGATATAGTGGCAGAAACACCAAGAAACTACCAAATTAGTGATATTTGGCAACTAATCAGATTGTAGCTGCTACATTTTGGGGTTTTGTGGTCAGTCAAGGTACAAAAGAAAATATTGAGCGCATTCAATTATTTTGGTACCAATATCATGGAAGAACTCCCACCCTGCGCTGAGATATAGTGGCAGAAACACCAAGAAACTACCAAATTAGTGATATTTGGCAACCAATCACATTGTAGCTGCTACATTTGGGGGTTTTGTGGTCACTCAAGGTACATAATCAATGTTTGAGGGCATGAGATTATTTTGGTACCAATATCATGGAAGAACTCCCATGCTGTGCTGACATATAGTGGGAGAAATACCAAGAAAATAACAAATTAGTGATATTTGGCAACTAGTCACATTGTAGCTGCTACATCTGGGGTTTTTGTGGCCTACAAAATGAATCATTGAGGGCATGTGAGTAATTGGTTCCAATATCATGGAATAATTCCCCCCCTGCGCTGAGATATAGGGGCAGAAACACCAAGAAACTACCAAATTAGTGTTATTTGGCAACCAATCACATTGTAGCTGCTTCATTTGGGGGTTTTGTGGACAGTCAAGGTGCAAAATGAAGATTTGAGGGCATTCTATTATTTTGGTACCAATATCATGGAATAACTCCCACACTGCGCTGAGATATAGTGGCAGAAACACCAAGAAATTACCAAATTAGTGATATTTGGCAACTAATCAGATTGTAGCTGCTACGTTTTTGGGTTTTGTGGTCATTCAAGGTACACAATGAGCCCTTGGGGGCATCTGATAATTTATATAACAACATCATGGAAGAACTCCCACTGCCTTGAGATATAGTGGCAGAAACACCAAGAAACTACCAAATTAGTGATATTTGGCAACCAATCACATTTTAGCTGCTAAATTTGGCGGTCTTGTGTCCATTCAAGGTACACAATGAGTCATTGAGGGCATTTAATTATTTTGGTACCAATATCATGAAAGAAATCCCACGCCGCCTTGAGATATAGTGGCAGAAACACCAAGAAACTACCAAATTAGTGATATTTGGCAACTGATCACATCGGGGGGTATCAAATATGAGAAATCCACAATTAGAAACCAGTAAATTAGCCAAAAAAGAAATTTTTCACCAGTGGATCCCAAAATTGGGTAGAAGAAGGACCAGCATGTTTTAAAAATGATGGGTTTTTTCAAACCAGTCAATTACATAATGGTGGATTTGGTCATATTTGATACCCCCTATTGTAGATGCTACATTTGGCGGTTTTGTGGCCATTCAAGGTACACAATGAATCTTTGAGGGCATTTGGAAATTTTGATACCAATATCATGGAAGACCTCCTACTGATCTGCGTTGAGATATAGTTGCAGAAACACCAAGAAACTAACAAAGTAGTGAGATTTGGCAACTGATCAGATTGTAGCTGTTATCTAAGTTTATTAAAACCACAGTTTCACCAAAAAAAAATTCAAGGGTTTCCCCTGTTTATAACAAATCACTAAAAAATAACATAGGTTCAATGCTAACAAATTACAAACAAGCAATAATAATACAACAATATTCTACACATCTAATATACATCAGGTTTGACTCATAACGATCCCCCAGCCTGTGACATGCCACAGGTAAAAAGGTCCCGGAGTTAACCCGCTCAGCCTGGCGCAAGTGCGTGGGGCAAAAGTCGGGGCTGGAAACCCCTCAGCCAATTGCAAGTGCAATTGGGAAGGGGGAGGATTTCCACCGTCCTCTGCAAATGCAGGGGAGGGCAAATCACCTGGGGCATAACCCTTGATGCAGATGATGCCCCCTTATATATTGATCAACAGGTCGTGATTGCAGAGCGCTTCCGCGTTGCATTGGCCCAGGATGGTCCGCAAAGCCACAATATTTTTGTGACGCCCGCCAGTGTGGTTGCTAGACAATAGCTGTGATATGTATGTCATATCCACTCAACCAGCCCCCGCCAGGCCGACAAAAAAACCGTCCACCCTTACAACCAAGCCATCACAACGACCATTCACCATTAACTGCTGATGGCCAGTTGGGAAGGTGCCTATGTATGTATTCTCGATGGTCCCGAGTCTGTCCCGGGTCAGGGTACAGATATTCATGTTGTGAGGATGGCGGTGGAGCAGCATATGGTACCACAAGGCCAGGAACGGCTCGGCAGACTCGCCTTCAACACCCGCTATCACTCCTTATTTGTTGACCTCTGCCTCTCCCTCGCCCTCGTCTGGCACTCGCTCCACACCCTCTCCCCCGCCCGTCTCCCGGCTCTACCCACTCACTACACCAAAAGCACCCATCACCCATCCCACTCGTCCTCACCCTGCCAGCGTTGGAAACGCTATCAACCAGTTCATCTTCTAACAAACCGTTCATGCACATCATGGCCCAAAACAACAGCTTCAAGACGGGTGGACAAACAGGCGCCTGATAACCTATACATGGCGCGAAGGGCTGCGCTTTGTCGACCTTGGCCTTGCCGCCGGCCTCGCCTGGCTCCCCCCCGTCTCTTGTCAACATTTGAAGCAAAGGTTTGATCACCGCGGCCATCCAAGAAGCCCGCAGCGTTTGCGGGTTCAGCTTGAGAATCAATATTGATTTCAGAGATGAGAAAGAAGCTAAGGAAGCTATCAAGCACGGGGCAGACGTGATCATGTTTGATAACGTCATTCTGAATCAAAATGTCTGCTTTTCTTACTTTAGTTCACCCCCAAGAACTTCAAGACCTCCGCTTGATCTTTGAAACAAGCCTTCCAAGGCACCAAAAGTGATCCTATGCCTTTGAGCAGGACATCTTGGCCTTCTTGCGGATCACCGCTGCCGAACCAGAGCGTTTGTTGATCTTTTTCAGTACGCGTAAGCAACCCTTTTTATTCATGAGGGGGAGCGGTTTTTTTTTGCTGATCATTGGACTTCTAGATATGCACAGGTTTTGATGTCTGCCAACATAACAAGAAGGATATATTGCGGCATGGGAAGAAGCTGCACACGAGGTTCTTCCACCGATCTGGGCAAGACATCAGTCGCTTCTTGGAGGCCCATTCTCGAGCTCGGCTGATATTGGGGCTTGAGGGGAAGGGGGCTTCAGCGCGCGAGCTTTGACGGTGAGCACATGCTTGGGCTGATAGGTTGTGTGGGAGGGCACGCCAGGAGGGAGGCGGCAGCTGCTGGACCGACTGATCTGGCTGTGCAACTGGTGGACTCGAGGCGACGGGGCCTTACCAAAGGGACTGAGAAGCTACCTGGCAGAGACGCGGCTCATCTTCGAGGCCGTCAACAGCTTTAGCCAGGCCCAGAGCGCGCTCACAACCGTTTCCCAACGGGAGCAGAAGCTGCGGCTGAACCAGCAGAACCTCAGCCTCCTTGGAACCTGCTCACCCCACGAACCCAGCCGTAGCCACAACCGTACCAGTGATTCGATTTGGCTCCCTTCTAGCCCCACTAAAACCAATCCCTTTCCCCCAAGGCCCGCCGCTGGCAGGGTTGTGGGTTGCTGTAAAAAGTTTATAACAAACCAATCCCAACTGAGTCTAAGCTGGACAAGATAATTTTGTCTCCAATCAGTGGGGGAATGAAAGGCAGTGAATTTTCCTAGCCAACAGTATTGTGAGGGTTTTTTGGTGACTGAACCATAAAACTTTTCAAAATCCTCCTAGCAGTCAGTATTTGACATGTCAGACTCAGTACATCATACTTCTGTTGAGGAGATATTGGAACTTGAAGGGTGAAGAATTTTTGTAACTTTGGCAGCAGATTCAATTGACTCTGCAACCTTAGCTGTAGAAGATGTATGGTGTTTTGCTTATTTGTTGGAAATCAAGAGTCCTGTGCCCAAGTGAAAATGATCATGATGATCTTTATTTCACAATGCAAGGTAAAAAAAATAATAAAATTGTAATCATGGAATGCCAGGATTTGGGCACAGCAACAGGACCATCTGTCCAAGAATTTTACAAAGCACGATATGTAGGAGGGATAGAGGTGCATGTAGGAGGGATAGTGATGCACTGGCGGTGAACTGGACACTTGAAAGTGCGGCGGCGTAGCCGCCCTGAACTCTAGTATACTATGGTTAAACAGTGCTTTCATTTTCACCCATCTTTCAATTCAGGAATAACATCAACTCTTGATTACCCTTACCTTTCTGTAGGTAAAACCATGAACCCAAGTTGAGTTATTCCTTGGATGCCTAGCAACACCCTGCGTTGATCTGGATGCGCCTTCATTGAGCAAGCCTCTCAGTCAAGATTACTGATAAATTGAAACCTTTTACAGGTCTTTCCACAAAACCATTGGCCTTGGCACTTTACACTATCATCTTGCTAGTAACAATCCTCTCCGACACAGTTAGTTACCTACAGGCTGACATAATCCAAGTTTATTAAAGACACAGATTTTCCACAATTAAAAAAGCATAAGATCAAGGGTTCCCCCTACAAATACACAAAAAAAAAAAAAAGCAAGGTTTTCCTCAGGTTACAAAAAGGCAAAAAAGACCACAAATTTCCCTCCCAAATAACACAAAAAAAGTGATCTTATGATAACCTCAACCAGCCTTCCAACATTGGCAAAGCCTTGCCCACAGGCGCAACACCCATCCCGCGTCAAGCGCACGGGTCAAAAGTGATGGACTTGAAGGCCCCCGGCCCGCAGCAAAGGCTGGAGACCAGTGGGGGGCCCACTCTTTGGCCCCTCAAACTGCGCAAGTGCAACAGCGGAGGGGGTGAGGACAAACCGCACGCTGGAAGTACAGCGGCAGAGGACGCCCTGGGGGATAAACAAGCAATTCAACAGCCTCTTTTTATAGACAATCCGGCACTACTTTGCCCAGCCCTCAAGATCCACCAGACTCCACCAGCGCACTTGACCGCCACATTCTTCCTGCCTTGACAACTACGCCACCGCCACGCCCCTCCCATCCCTCTGACCTGCGCGACAAGCGTTGATGGTCTAGGCGTTGCCAACAAGACCCTTGTCATTGTGTCAGACTAGGTGGCTCTTATCACGATTACTCAACGTGGCCAGCTAATCTTATGCGAGTTGTAAAATACCTTGCTATCATAATGACGCACTTGGCTTGATAAATCAAAAGGTCGTGGTAGTGTTCGTTGATGGCCATCTCAAGATCGAGCCCGATGAACTCGGCTGTACACACACACACACCCATCAGTCTCTCTCACAGAGTGTAGGGGCCAGAGGGGGGACTCAACTTATGTGACGATAGGTGTTTGAGTTCTCGGCCCGAAAGACGGGGCCGATCTCGTAGACGCGCTCAAAGTCGGCGGCGATGGCCATCTGCTTGGCCAACTGGGGCGACTGGGCCAGGAAGGCGGTCTGCTCGAAGTAGCCCAGCTTGAAGACGCTCGCGCCGTACTCCGTCGCCGCGCCCTGGATCTTGGGCGTGTGGATCTCGATGAACCCTTCGTCGTCTAGGAAGCGGCGGAACAGGTTGCATACGCGCGATTGCACCCTGAAGATCGCTTGGTTGACCGGTGTCTGGGGCGGGGACCATCTTGGTCAGCTCAGTCGTGTTTTTTTTTTTTTTTTGGCTTATAACTTACTCGGAGGTCGAGGACTCTGTTATCCAAGCGGGTATTGGTGCCGACGGTCACAAACTGTTCGCCCTCCTTGGGGAGCAGGTCGACGGGCCGGCTGGCGTCTTTGAGCAGGAAGGGCAGCTTAGCGGGGGCCTCGGCGAGCAGGAAAATCTGCAGTGCTTTTCCCCAAACTGATACTAATCCGTAAGCTTTCGAAGATTGCTCTCAAACTCAACCGCTACACCCACAAGTTCATCCCACCTTATCTACAAAAGCAGATTACTGTAGAATGGAAGCGGATGAGGTATATCTGACTGGTAAGCAATCACCCATCCCCCATGAGTTTCGCTAAAAGAGGACACACTGACACGAGATCGGTGGCCTCCAGACAACTAAAACCTCATGAACATGTGTATCAAGTCGTGGGTCTTGGGCGAAGTGCTGTACTTTCAACCTCCAAACAGGCGGCCGCACCTTCTCGCCTTCGACTCGACGGATCTCTATTTGCCAATCTGATGGTTGAGGATCAGACTTAGAATGCCATGTCTCAGGATTCTTCAGCATCACTAGATATATTTCCTTTTTCAAACTATTTTTTGGGAGCATGAGACTAATTCACCGGTGAACCATATGACATTCCATATCAGCAGCTGTATTGGAAGCAACCTGGATAGCGGTCTGGTGGCAATTGACAAACTGCTTGTCCGATCTTTGGGAGTAGCAGTAGTTGCAGGAAGAGTAACAAGCTTCCGCTTCCAATTGGCTGGATCAACTCCCTCGTATCTGCCCTCCTCCGGCATCAGATGCCCAAGCGCGCCCACAGCTTGATCGAGTCCCTCGCCGACCGCCTCGTCTCAAAAATCTCCACCCTCAGCCACTTCCTCAACTCAAACTTCCGCTTCTAGCACCCCGTCATTGACTAGGTCCTCGCCCACCTCAAACGCTTTGAGGACATACACGTCAAGCCCGACATCTTCAGCTTCACAATCCTTCACAACATCCTCCTCAAACTTGGCTGCGGTCAGCACACCATTGATAAATTCATTGATGAACCATGCTGGATTCAAACGCAACATCATCACTTACGGCTCTATCATCCATAATATTTGTCAGCGACCGATACTCCTGGAAGGAAGGAAAAAGGACGAAGTGAGTGAGAGCAATGCAGCTTATTGGGTGGCTGAACAGGCGGAAGAAGCTCAGCCAAGTATTTATAATGCGTTTCTCAACACGCTCTTTGACACCTGCCAGTTCGAGAGTGGCATGCAAGTCAGTCCACAGAGTCCTCCAGCCACCAAGCCCGGCGGCGGCAGCCCCACCTCATTCCTTGGGCTTTACACCCAAGGAATCCAGCCCTTCAATCCCTTCATGTCATCTTCTTGGCCTTTGGATGGCTCAACTTTGCCTAGACCGGATGGTATTTGACCATGTACCAGCAGATACAACGACGGCAAGCCTCATCAGCTTTGCCCTTGACCTTGAAATGGGAAGATTTACTTCTTTGGACTCGTGCAACAGTGGGGGCGAGACGCGGACCCCGTATCGGCCTCCTTCCACAGGTTGACCCCCGACACATCCGCCAGACTTGATCCAAAAACTTCAGAAACTATGATCTCCAGCTCAAGCAGTGGTATGGCTGGCCATTGGGGACAGGGTGAGCCCTGTTTCAGTAGGCCGACTCTTCTTGATCTATCTTTATTTAATCTTGGTTTTCTGTTTTCTCTTTTCTTTTTTTTGCATTTGTATATAAGGCCAGCTGGCTGGGTCTTGACTGTGCTCACCAGTCAGCTCATCTATCTTTTTTTCTTTACACCCCTTCACATGAATTGTTATTTGCATTCCATGCCTTATTAGTCAATTTACTGTTGACTTAAATTTGACTCCATTGAAGGTTGCAAAAATCTTGGTGGTTAGATCTGGGCATTTTTGGACCAAAATTTGACAAGTCAGAAAGAGATATGGCAATAATGCTTGGAAATTTGAGGTGATACATGAAGATAGCTTGATTGTGCCTGATGCAAGTCTTTGATCAGTGGAAATCCAGGTCCACACAGATGGACTCTCATGTTGTGTCAATTCAACATCATTACAAGCAGTAGAGCCACCTTGTAAACATCCTTGATGAAACTGGTGGTAAGGGTTCCATTGATCTGAACTGTGTGGCCTGCAATCCTCCATGGGTTCTTTCACTTTCAGTACTGGGAGGAAATGGGGTTTGAAGTGAGTTGCAAGAGAAAGATGAAGACAACAATCAGCTTGTAACAGATTTCCAATAACATCAAAAGAGGATGATTTATTCTGGGATTTGAGTTATGCCAGAAGATTGGACTGAATGGTTTTTGAGTTCTGGTTTTTGTAACAGGTGTTTGGGTTGGAGATTGGAGATTGGAGAAATTGATGAATAGATTAGCATCTTTAAAATGTAAGGTGTGTTGTACCACATTATGGAGATGTTAAGTTTGAGGAATTATGATACCACAATATGGGCAAATTGATTCCCTGGGTGGATTAAGCAATTGATTTTACTGGTGGGCCTTGATGAGTGAGGTGCAAGTGGGTCTGATACACACAGCTGTGATCATGAGGCAGGTTTCCAGATCTGAGGAGGGTGGGGGTGGCCCTGTGGGGCCGTATACAGGGTTGGCCACTTCAAGGATATTATCATTGCAGCAGTGGAGCCGCCTTACTCTCTAGTTTCTCTTATATCTCATGAAGTTCACCATGAGCTGACTTTAAGAAATTTACCTGAGATCCTCCTAATTCTCACATTATTCTTTAATGCCACCCCAAAATCTAGTCTCAAAGGGCTGACTATCCATTCAAATTAGAAGAGAAGGCGGTTTAAAAAAGTGAGGAAGATCAATCAAAGAAAAAGGATGAAAGATCAAGCAAAAAATAAAGGCAAGAGAAAACATCAGATGGGCAAGAGAGGAAAAACCAAAGAAATTTTAATTTTGAAGAGGACAAAAAGAGTGATTTGGGTTGAAGAGTATTGAAAATGATCACACTGGGGAAGCTTTTTTGTCTATCTTGCTGGTTTTACTGTGGAGCAAGCAAATTTTAGTCAGCTTGTATCATAAGAAGAAAAAATCCTCATATGAATATGACATTCATTCACACCTACCTGTAATTAGACAGATAACTAAAAAAACCTACATTCTTCTTCTCAGGACATATAAATAGCTGAGTGAGATTGAATACTGGCTTGAAGTAGTTTGAGCTGCTCAGAATTTTTGAGGAGATAAGATCTCCATGGAAAGATTCCCATTCCATGCATCTTGGGAAAATCTGTGAGCATAAAATCCAGATGATTCCTACTCAGTTCAGTCCTGTTTGCAATCCGGATCAAGCATGAAATGAAAACTTGTTGATTCAAGAAAACCTCAAGAAATTTCCCTGGATTGCATTTTGAGTAATAAGAGAGCATAACTTCTACTGCAGCCTTTGTCACCATGTTCATTTTCTTGTCTTTGTTTTCCATGATGTCAAAGTTGAATGCTTCTAGGATCCTCTTTTGAGTGGGATTATTTCTCATAGAGCGGGGAGTATTATGGTAGAATGTATTTGTCTGGGGATTATCTGAGCAAGTTAGAAGGGAGTAAAACTCATTTTGAAGCCCAGTTTGCTCATTCAAAAAAACATCATCATTTGCATGGTACCCCAGGCTGTACATCAACTTGCAATTTATATGCCAAAGATTCTCAAGAAAGTTGTTTATTTCATGATTATACTGATAAAAGGACATACATTGAGGGCATGAATATTTTGCACTTCTGATCTTCATTGTCTCTGATTGTCCCCAGTAACTCAGTTTTGATCTAATTGATTTATCTATCTTCAAATCTGACAATTTGATATGTTTTTCATACTGGAAACCAAATCTTGAAATGGTTTGCCAGCTGGTTACCAAGAATTTTTCAAAAAGATTACAATCAATTTTAATATCAAAGAATGTTTTTGGGTTTCCAATATTATGTTCAGTTGGGTTACTTTCACTTGGTATTTCCTTCACCTTTGCTGAAATGACAATTTTTTTCCTTGTAAAATCAAATGGGAAATATGGATCATTTTCTTGAGTAATGTGTAATTGTTGATTCCATTCCTGATTCCATGGAAAGAAGTTGATTCTCTTTATATTTTGTTGAAAGGATCCCAAAGCCTTTTTGTATGAAGGGCGCTGTAGATGCCAATATTGTAAATTTTGTAGCCATGAAAGGAAATTTTCATCTGCATCCTTGAACAGGAATTTCCACTTTCTTCTCCTTGCTGTATGAAATCCAGAGATAATAAATTCATCCTGTTCAGGCTTATAGTAAGAAGCCATAATGTTAACCACAGCTTGAGACATTAGAATTTGATTGGGACAGACTGATCCAAGTAAGATTTTATTGTCAGGCTTTGAAACATTATGGGTTGGATGTGTATATTTTGCAGAAAGTGCCCTGACAATGAGACTTGTAATGGAACTTGCAGAACTGTTTGGTTTTCTTGATTTGGAAAATAGATTCAAAACATGTTGGTGTAATTTCATTTGTTCATGGTAGTAGTCCTCATCTCCTGCATTGAGGCTTCTCAGAAACTCACCATTTACACACCACAGAAGATGGGCAAATTCTTTGAAGCTGTTGCATGAGCTTGGATCTGTCAATTCCTCTATTGGAACCACCACTTCATTTTGCATCAATGGATAGACATAGAAAGCAAGAGATCTGATGAAGCTTGCAATTTCTTCCCTATTATGATCTAAAATTTCTGTGTAAATTGAATTTGGTATTCCCAGCTTCATTGTGTAGATCCATGCCCAGATCACCTCAAGCTGTACATGTTCAAAAATCACTTCATCCTTAGGTGAATAAATGTTGTTGTGCTTTTCCATTGCTTTGCCTGTTTCTTTCTGGGAATTTTCTCTGTTATAATCATGTTTGATTAGACCTTTGCCTTTGTTGATATTCCCTTCCCCATTTTTTTCATTAGCCTTGAGTTTGGCCTGTGTTTGGAACCCCTCGGTTGTGGATTTGAGTAATATTTCTGACATATCAGGGGTTGATACAGTATTAATATCTGTTTTAATGACGGAAAGAAGGGATTCTTGTGATTCTGGTTTGCTTGCCTGAGTTTCCAAGCCGGGGCTTTCAAATTTGGCTTTGGGATGGCTACCTGCAAGAAATTTCAAAACAGATAATTCAGCCAAGTTCTTTCAGACTTATCTTAAAAGAGAACATGTGTTTCAATCTGTATCCCCTGAAGATTGTGTTTTAGAGACAAGATTAAGAAAATTTCTTTATCTGTTTTTGTGGGAAATGTAGACCTGCTCCAGGGAAGATCTGGTTCCTTCAGGTTTACAGATCTCAAGGCATATGAATGAGGAAAAGAAAAATAATTATGCTGACTTAGACTCAAGCTTAAGTTTAACCAATCTTGATCAGGATCTTTTTTCTCTATTTTCACATCAGTCCAGTCATGGCCCGCCCAATTCACTTTTGTTTTTTTGTGTAGATGATATGAATTACACTTTTCATCTGGATGAGTTTGGAGGAAATTCGTTGGTTCATATGGAAAGGTTCTCTTGTTGGAGCTACCTTAATCCTCAGGGATGTAATTTATCAAAAGGTCCATATAATTCCAAATCCAAACATTGAGTTGTCAGCATTCATTCTTTTTGGGGTGCCTTGGCTAAGTTTGCAGAAAGTTGTTCTTATGATCCTATTATGGAATACTCACCTAGGAAGTCAATTTCATTTTTCATCTCTTCTCCAGTGCTGTGATCCAAAATACCTCTGCGATTAATCCTATGATGAGCTGATGGTTGAACCAATTTGTTGTTTGATCTATTTAAATATGTAAATTCATCATCCTAATTCAGCAAGATTTCAACCTAGTATAGGTGCCTTGAATTTTTTTAGATCACTCAACCCAGCAATTGCCATAGTCTTATCCGTGGGAGTTAGTGCATCGGTAGATGATGGCAACAGCTTGAACAAAGCCCCCTTGATTGTCAGTGTGAAGAAATTGATAGCTACTGATTTTTTCATATTTTCTTTATCTTTCCAGAAAATAATGGTTTGAATTGGCGGTGGTGGGTTGGAAGCAGGAAAAGGTGTTAATGCCCTGACTGGGAGAGCATCTCTGCGCAAAAATTAAGGTGTTGTGGCTGCAGATTGAGGGAATGTCCTCCATTGTTAGATATTTAGACCGGTTCCTCATAGCTTTTGCCAAACGCGCCTCAACGACAGAGGTTTTTCAAGACCTCGCAAGTAACACACGGTCGCAGTGACACGTATCTTTTTTGTAAATAAAACTGTTTACTGCTTTGGCCAGACTTGTTCCGTCAATTTGAAAGGGGGCCTAGCTAGGCCCAGCGAATGCGAAGCAGTGGCCGACGACTGCGGGAGGACCGAAGGAGGCCGCCAACATCGACTGCCGAGAAAAGTACCGAACAAACCCTCACCGAACCCGATGGCAACAAACGAAGAGACCAACGCTAACGCTTTGGTGACCCAGGTCAGAAGCATTCTGCGTCTGGTGGTATTTTCAAGTGGTCGACAGGGCTGATATTTCTTTTCGAAACGGAACGAGGCAGACGTGGTCGAGTCCACCGGAAAGACCAGAGGCGATCCAGGTCTTGATCTTGGGCGTCGAAAGATACGACCCAACTCAAGTTCAGGTGCTCGAGGACTACCTGACCCAGCAATGCAATCAGGCCTTCTACGACCCCTTGGCGAACTTCGCCACCTTAAAACTGTCCGCGCTCCTCCCCTCCGCCTACATCGCAAAATAATTAAGTAAAATTTGCTTACTCTGTGATTCTCTTTGTTGTCGAAATATACAGGTATCAATTTAACCCTGATCTGGTCCCCTTGGCCGCTGAGGACCCAAGCAATCCCATCGAAGCTATCCATGACTCGATCACTATCAAGATCCTTCTCTTGAGTATCGTGCATCGACCGTTCGATAGTGACTTTAACTTATGTTTAAGTCTATGTGGCGATAGAATGGTAAGTCTCGTCAAAAATTTCATCCAATTCGTTGAAGAACATTTTTTTTGATGTCGATTTGGGAAAAGGAGTAATTGTGCTAATGCAAATGGTTTTCCTCCGTGCGGAACCGCGTGACCATGGGGAAAACAGTCGAGTTTGCTGACGCCCCAGGCGACATTAAACCTGATTGAACTACTATCGAAGCTATCGCGAACGTTGCAGACACGGCAGTTCATGAAGTTCTGGGCAGATCTCAAGTCAGAAGAGTATGAGCCCTTGGGCCCAGTGGTAGGCAGCATTGGCCAATTTGCGGAGCTGGTCCGACGAGCAATCGGCCGCAGCGTCGCCAGCTGCTTCCGGTCCATCGACCGCACCAGGCTTGCCGCCTACCTCGACCTCAAGGATCCCGCCCTCCTCCAGGACTGGGTCCAAACTCAGGCTTGGTCCTTCGACGGTGACAAGGTTGTGATCCCTAACAACTCCGATAATTGTCCCGTCACAGTTGTCATTAAGGAAAACACTACCATCGACGGTTCGTTCTCTCCTCTCCCCCATAACCCTTCCTCTTCTCTTGCTTACTGTCTTCTCCCCCTCTTTGCTAGATTTGCAACAATTCATCACCAAATCCATCGTTTGTTAAGCCTCTTCTCCACCACCGGGGCTTTCATATTGGCCCACTCACATGCATACCTACACACATAGAGACGAAAATCCGATTTTTCTCTTACCTTTTTCTCCCCATGTAAACTGCCGAAATGTGGGACTTGAGGGAATCCTAAATGAGGGATATGGGACCCCCAGGAAAATTTGCTGAACCGCCAACGTGAGGCCAGCAGAGAGACTCTTGTCACATGGCATATTAGTTGGTTTTGCCCAATGTATGCACAATGGCTTGTGAGCGTCAAGATACTCAAGGCAAGGGTGAATGAGAAACATACTGCAGATGCTTTATGGTAAATGAGTCGGGTGGGACTACGCAAGCACCCGTTCGAGAGAGCGTCGCGATGGTTGCTAGGGTTTAGATTGTACGGTTGTCTTTGCATGAGAGAACAGCTTTGGGTATGTAGAACCAGTTGTAAATGGCTCGATGTCTTTTGCCGCTGGGACTCGAGAATCAAGTGGGAACCGTGGGCAGGAGCTTGCACATGCTGCAAGCCGGACGCTACAGTTTCATGCCTTGCAGTCACTGCAGCGAGCCAGCCTCCACCGTACTCCACTATAGCCTCCACCCCCTCCTCGGGCGAGCCTCCACCTCTCCGATTCCTTCCCTGCTAGCCTCCACCGCAGCCTCCACCTTCCTCTATGAAACCCATCCCGACTCCCTACGAGGCTCTCCGGATGAGCATACTCCTTCCCTGCTAGCCTCCGCCGCAGCCTCCACCTGACTCCACGATCACCTGATTGCCTCCAGTATAATTTCTTTAAAGCTCTCTTCAATCCTATATAAGTGAGCTCTTAAGTTGCACGTTCGGCGTTAAAGCTGAAGCTCTAGCTCTGTACCAGAGGGTAGATCCAGCTATGGTCATAACGCACATGAACACCTCGGTCGTCATGACGTGTTCGGGGCCAGCTGCAGCCTCCAACCAGGGCCAAAAATCCCCGATCAACAACGAGGAACAATTGCTCTTAGCCACCGTTGTCTGCATACATCAAAATTTTACAGGAACCCCTAGATATGAACATGAAAATATCCATGGGATGCACTTTCCTAATACGATTTACTCAAATACAAGGCCGACTACATCATGGCGATGGAGAAGTACACAATGAGATCAATTTCTTTGGTGAGTTTTTAATCTCGACCTTGGTTAACTTTAGCACCACGAGTGAGCTGTTTGCTGATGAACGAATACCTCAATAAACCGCCGGCCGCCAGATTATATCTCTGGAGAGGGGAGTTTGAAAAGGAGGCCCTGCTTGCAGGATCCGGTACTTTCTCTTGCAACTGACCCAGATGACTATCACAGTTCCTGTCATCTGACGCGAAAAATGAAAGTGCACGCCGCCCCGCATGGAGTCGTGGGCAACATTCAGATGGAGGGAAAAAGCGATGGCCAAGATTGGCTGGACTTAAGCTTGGGTCAAAGTCAGCTTGTCTCTTTTCTGCTGTCATTTTTACTCTCTGTTGACGTTTATCTGCCCTCCAGGTAGCCAGTCACTAAACACTCCAAAGTTGGAAAGCCATGAATTTGAGCCAATGGTCAGGATAACTGAAGGGAGTAAACCACATTTTTCTCATGAAGAAGAAAAAGTGCCCATGCTATCTTCACCCTCAGAAAATGGTGGCCAATCTTTGAAAGATATTTTTCCAAGTGAATCTTTGCTACATCCACAAAGTAGAAATCTCATGGATAAAAATGAAATAAAAGAAGGAAAAAAACCTGAGGATCTGAGGAAAATTGGAAAGGAATGCGGAGCTGTCCAGAATCCCCTGGAGGAAGCACAAGGTCATAACAGCAATCTTCCTGAATTGTATAAACTAAATGTTGAATATGCTTGCCCAGAAGCCTGGGCCTGGATCTACACAATGAAGCTGGGGATATCTGATGCCCTATGTCAAGAAATATTAGTTGAAAGGGAGGAACAGATCTCAAAATTCATAAGATCTCTTGCCTCACTCATATACCCATTGATGAATTCTGAATCATTGGTTCCAAGTGAAGAATTGAAAGACCCAATATCATTGAATAGCTTCAAGGAATTTTCCCATCTTCTTTGGTGTGTACTGTCAAAATTTCTGCGTATTTTCAACATAGGAGACAGGGACTATTACCAAGAACAATCAAACTTGCAAAAATGGGTTTTGAATCTGTTTACTCAGTCAAGAATTCACCAATTAAACCCTTCTTCAGGACTGCATCATCCAGAGCTTATAGGTTCTAATGCTAGTCAAGAATCTCTTACAAGTCTGATTATCAGGGCACTCACTGCAAAATATACAAAACCAACCTACATCATTGGAGATAGTAAACAAGTTTCCTTATTTGAATCAACCTGCCCAAAACAAACTTTGATGTCTGAAGCTGCATTCAACATTATTTTTCATTACTATCAGCAACTAAGCAATCTTACTGGCTCCAACCATGATGTTGAAAGAAATAAAATGTGGAGAGTTTTATTCCCAAGAGATGATCAATTCCTCCGTTTTTTACAAAAAATACAATATTGGAATGTAGTCCCTGTGTCATATGCCAAGGGTTTGAAAAGCTTCACAAATGGAATAAGAAATTTGAATTTTAGGCCATGGGATGGAGAATTTGATCAACAAGAATTAAGTTCAATCAACAAAAATATTTGTCCATTGCTAAAAAGAAAAGTGATAAAGATGGAAGAATTTGTGAAACATATTCCAAGAAAGAAAGATGAAGCCAATGGAGAATCTGAAGAAAACCATGAAAGCCCTTATCCCAAAGATGAGCATGACTCTCAATATCAATTGCAAACCATATACAACTTCAAAAAAAATTACAATAAATGGGTCAGAAGTTACAATCTGAAAATGAGTATCTCAATCAAAGTAGAAATTGGCAAATGGTGGGATTTTCAAAGGCAGGAAAAAAATAGTAAACTTGATTCATATACTAGATTGAATTTAAAACAAAATTTCTTTTATGAGACAGCAGATTTCTTTGATCTCATTTTGAAGATGAATTCCAGATTGATTCACAGCCTTGGTCATCCTTCTGATGATGGAGTACTTTGGGATGAACAAACTGGGATTCAAAACAAATTCTATGACATCATAACCTGGTCAGATGATCCTCAAAAGTACCTATCCTGCAAGACTGATTCAGATGACAGCAATAAAAGACATGCTCAAAGAAAAGTTCTACATGCCTTGAATTTTGATAAATGTCAGAGCCCTTCAAAGAAACATGAGCTACTTGCACAATCAGCTGTAATAGTCCTCTTCAACTATTACTATGATTTAAACCCAGGCAAATTTTTACAGGTTTTTGTGAATGAAGAAAAATTCATCTTCAGCTTACTCCGCATTCAACAAAGGTGTGAAAGAAAAATCTCACATGATCATTTCATGCAACATTGTTTTGAAAAAATGCAGGGAATGAAACTCTTTCCATGGAGGGATTACTTCATCAAGACAGCTGATAATTCCCACCACCTGAGGGCTTACTTTCACACTCCAAGAGGTAGTTACATTTCTTGAAACAATCTGTGGAACTTCAATAAATTTTTGAATAATAAAATCTGAATCAATGCAGTTCCTTTCTTATTTACAAATTTTTTGGTTTACTTGTGATCAAAGCACATCCACTTCCTTCTCACAAAATATCCTTCCATCAGCATGTTCCATGTTTGCCACCATGATTTCACTGCCAACATAATTTTATCAGATTTTGATTCCCTGAAAGGCGGATTTGTCAAATAATTTCTTTTTTTTTTGCAGTTCTCTTGCTGGTAAAGAAGAACCTATCAGCTTCTAAAACTTCTGTGATTGATAAATTGAAAGGGGCCAGCTTTATGCACTCCAAATATTTACTACATGCACTCCAAAAAAGGAGTGAACTTGTGTCTACTCCAATAAATGTTGGAGTGAACAAAGGTTCACTCCAAAAGTGGGTTGAATTGGAGTGTTTGGAATTTCACTCCAACATATATTTGGAGTGAACCTTTGTTCACTCCAAAAGTGGGCTAAATTGGAGTGTTCAGAAGTTCACTCCAACATTTATTGTAGTGAAAACTTGCGCACTCCAATCTTGAAACTTGGTATGTTTAAAGATTGGAGTGTACTACTGTACACTCCAATAAATACTGGAGTGTACTACTGTACACACCAACGAATACTGGAGTTTACACCTATTTTAAATAAATCCATGCACTCCAAGCAACTCCTCCAGATCAACAAGTTCATGCTTTGACCCTTGGAGACCCTGCCTCCCCCCTACAGACAAACTTCCACTACACTCACATTCCTCTCCTTAAGACTAGGCCCCAAAGATTCCAGTGAGTATGAGCCTATTTATATGCTCTTTTTCAATGGGAATTACTGGCCCCACT
This sequence comes from Puccinia triticina, assembly GCF_026914185.1. Classification (NCBI taxonomy): domain Eukaryota; kingdom Fungi; phylum Basidiomycota; class Pucciniomycetes; order Pucciniales; family Pucciniaceae; genus Puccinia; species Puccinia triticina. The sequence goes on along the minus strand of NC_070561.1, from coordinate 6,890,283 downwards.
TTTTTGGAGTGCCCAGTGGTCCACACTCCAAAAGAAAACATGGAGTGGGTTGAAATCCACTCACAGTTTGAGTGCCTAATTTTATACTCCATTTTTTTGGAGTGCACAATTTTTCACTCCAATAAATATTGGAGTGAACTTCTGAACACTCCAATTTAGCCCACTTTTGGAGTGAACAAAGGTTCACTCCAAATATATAGTGGAGTGAACAAAGGTTCACTCCAAATATATATTGGAGTGAAATTCCAAACACTCCAATTCAACCCACTTTTGGAGTGAACCTTTGCTCACTCCAACATTTATTGGAGTAGACACAAGTTCACTACTTTTTTGGAGTGCATGTAGTAAATATTTGGAGTGCATAAAGCCAGCCCCAAATTGAAAATGTTGATTGGTACCTGCGGCCAATACCTAGTACCGCTTGGAGGGTTGCACCCATTTCACACCTGTGCAGCAGTTCCGGGTGCAGTATACTAGTTAATTGATGTTGGCTGGAAATCCACTGCCAGCATAATTTTCTGGCTTAATTATATCCCCGCTTGACTGAGATGCACTAAACCAATTTAAAATTGGTTGATTTTTGCCCAATGTAACACTGCAAAAAAAACTGTGTCAACTGTGAGCAGTTGGCATGCCGCAACTCTGAGGAATCTTGTTTTGTTACACCAGCCTTACTCAAGGTTTGACTCAACCCAAGCTTCAATGCACAGTCATTGTACATCTTGCACAGTTACTGTGCCAACAAAGGCACTTTGCATTCATGTGGAGTTACAATGGCAGCTTGGCTTTAATATCCTGCATTTCAACTGCAAGCAGTTGACCAAGTTATTTTTGCAGTGTAATATGCATCCAAGTCAAACTTCCAATGAATTCCTCTCCCGAGTTGACCTTACCTTGAGACGAACCAAGGTAATCTCCACAGGGCTCCCCACCAGCAAAATTGCTTAATTAGGGGATGTGAGCCTGTGTCTCTAAAGTGACAACAGGACACAATGTAAATGGGTGGGCACGTCCAGTTTGGATTTCTGGCATAAGAAATACAAACAGCAGTAGAGAGAAACAGAGAGATGATCCGGAGGTGGTCTATCAACTCAACAAAGTGTGGATCCTCTGAGTAAACTTGAAAAACATATAAAAGTTGTAAGGAGAGTTGTGCCAGACCAAAGATAGCAACAACCTCTACTCACACCAAGGAAACGGTGGTAGGACACAGAATTATTAAAAACAATCTGCCCTGATTTTCAGATTAGGTCTAGGTAGAACAGGGTAAACTTTGATCTGTTATGGTTTGGGGAGAAAGAAAGAAAGAAGAAATCAAGAGAAAAAGAGTTTCACTCTGAGATAATTAAGCTTCAGTGAAACCTACTGTCAAATAAGGCTGTGACCCAGGGTTTGGGTTGGGGAATAAGTGCTCAGCCCGCACTCTGAACCCCGTTTGCCCCAAGGTATGCACAAATCCCCCAGCGCATGGCTTTTTCTTCAAGACAGGTCAGGCCCGGCCTGGCATAGTAATCTGGAGCCCTTGGAGGAACCCTCAAACACTCAATAGATGAATCTGAAGGCCAGCAAAGCCTCCCCCTCCTTGTTTAGGCAAGTTCACCGGCTGTCTTGGATGGAGAAGTGTGTTTTTTGCCTTCTCCACTGATTCTTAGGCAACCAACCTTAATTTTATTCCTGATAAGTTACCAACACAAGGTGCAAATGAAATATGGTCATTCCTGCATGAACACTTGAAGTCAAAAAATGACTAAACAAATTGCTCAAATACTTTTCCTGAGCAATTTACCCATTAAAATGCAATGCCCTGGGGTTTGGGGCATGTCAGAGTGCCATCCCAAGCCCTGAAACCCGGGTTCCAAGCCCCAGGGTAGAGATGGCACTTTTGCACCCGGGTAGCCGTGCGGGTGTGGGTACCCGCTGGTCTGTTTGGTCAATTCCTGACATCCACATCCGCATCTGCACTTGTTGGCAGGTACCTGCCTGCCTGGGCGGGTACCCGCGCGGATATCCGCGGGTACCCGCCCCTGCCTCGGCGACTGGAAGCGATCCCTTCCGGTTGAAGAGGCCATATGGCTAATTTGGCGACCAGAAGGAAACCCTTCTGGTTGCAATATGACCTCTGCAACCAGGAGAATTTCCTTCTGGTCGCAGAGGTTGTGTAACTTCTGCGATCAGGATATTGACGCCTGGTTGCAGAGGTTGTGTAGCCTCTGCAACCAGGAGTATAATTCTGGTCACCGAGGTTGTATAGCCTCTGCGACCAGGAGAAATCCCTCTTGGTCGCCGAGGATGTATAAACTCTGCGACCAGAAGGATTTCCTTCTGGTTGCCGAGGTTGTATACTATAACCTCTCGGACCAGAAGGACTTGCTTCTGGTCGCCGAGGTTGTATAACCTCTCGAACCTCCCCGACCAGGAGGATTTTCTCTTGCTCGCCGCTGTATAACCTCCGCGACCAGGGGGATTTCCCTCTGGTCGCCGAGATACAGCCCCGGCCACCGGAATGAATCCCCCCTGGTCAAAGAGGTTGTATGACCTCGGCGACTGGGAGGAGCTTTCTGGCTGCCAAGGTTGTGCAACCTCGGCAACCGGAAGGGATCCGGCGGGTGTCTGCAGGTGTGCATTTAATTACCCGGGTACCCGCTGGCTTTTTCCCGGAATCTCAGACACCCGCACCCGCACCCGCATCCATTGGCGGGTACCCGCCAGACTGGGCGGGTACCCGCAACGGGTGCAAAGTTGCCATCTCTACCCCAGGGCATGGCCTTGGGGCATGGGTTTGGGTTACAGCCTTACTTTCAATATCAATACTGGGAGCATGGTATCCTGGGTTATCTGGGGGTATGATTCTGGTTATCTGGAGTTGAGCAGCACTATATTATGCCACTTTTAGCGGAAAAACTTGTCAAAAAGCAACATAACACAGGGTTATGGTATTGTAATGGAAGCATAACAAAATTTCATTGTGATTGTGATTGTTACTGGTCACACTCATGATTATTTTTATTGTTATTGGTAAAGCTAGCTCATTATGATACACCAAAAAGCTTCACTAGATTAAACTCCTGAAATTCACCAGTTTTGTGACAGGTAAAAATTTTGGGCAGCAGTTCCCCCTGTACCGGGGATAATTCCGCACCCAAAACCTGTACCAGTTACAGGACCGATGAATCTGTGGAGTTTGAAATAGGTATACGCGAGTCGCACAATAATTAGGCCTATATAGGCATCAATACCACCTCACGCCCCTTGGCCCAAACCAACACATGCCCCCCCTCTTTATATCTTCTGCTCAGCCTTTTCCCTTGCCATTGCCACACACCATTTCACCGCTCGTGATTTTGCCTGATTGTGCTACATTACCTTTTTCAATGCCTTACTTCATTTTTGACATTCCAAGCACCCTCAAACTTCCATATGCAACCATTTCTACTCCAACAATCCTACACCTTTGACACAAAACCGCGACCATCCAGGTTTTTCCCCTCAAGGCCCACCTCCTTTTGCTGATCTAACTCCTGAATAAAGAAACATTGTTAGCTGCAACATTGTAAATTGGTCCATATGTCTAAACCCGTCCTTCAATAGTCTCCGGTTTCAGTATCCATTGATCACTGCCACCTCCAGTCTCCTAAATCCAATCAACCCACTCACTGGGTCTCACACCCAAGTAATGCACACACTTCACTAATTTATTACCAACACAAATACCTATCTCAGCATCTGAGCATCAACAAGACATTTTCTGACCAAATTTATTTTCTATTCCCGGCTCACAACAGCTCCAATGGCACAATTACCAGTCATGATTATCCTGCGCCTGCAATAGTGACATCACTTTTGCATGTGTCAATCGTCCACCCAACCCAACCCACCAAAGTTGCCAATTCATTGTTTCCATAAGCAACCGTTATCTTTGAGCACAGCCCACAACCACATTGGTCTCAGCCATCTTTCAAGTGTTCATACCATATCTTTTCCACAGTCCTTTGTTCTTCATACATCACCAGTCTCTTCATGTGCCTGACGCTTCTTCCTAACCCGTCGCCTCTAACGCAGCACAATCAATGGAGTCCTCAGCCTCTTTCATGACCTGACCCAATATATAATCCTTCTCCCACCAACATCATCTTTGCTCACCATCCCACAGGTAGTCAGCTCAAATCTTTGGATGTTCTAATCTAGGACAAGATCACAATGACACACCAAAAGACTGTAGAACTCGTTGATAGATCACTTAGAGAGCTGCGGGGGTTGGATGTGTTGTTTGGAGGTGTGTTAGTTTTCTTTGGAGGCGACTTCAGGCAGACTTTGCCGGTCGTGAAGGGCCGTGATATGATGGCGCAAGGTTTGGCTAGCTTAATCGCGTCGTATGTGTAGAATTTGTTTGTCGGGTTTAGCTTGACAAGAAATATGCGGGTTACGGCATCAACAGGATTGCAAGGACAGGGGACTGGGTTGGTAGATGTGACAAGTTTCTTGAACTGGCTTCTACAAGTTGGGATGGGAACCTAGGGAGCGTTAGATCAGTGCTTGGGGATGTTGAATTGGCTAATTTTTATAGCACAAAGGCTATATTGACACAGCTAAACGTTAATGTGACAGCCATCAACAGCGTGTGTTTGAAGGGTTTGCCAGGGCGTGTAGTGCATATCCCCGCAGTCAAAAAGTTAATGAGCGATTGTGACGAGACTGCAGCGCCTGAAATATTAGCTAAAATAAATTTGCCAGGGTTCCCGATGCCATTTTTGTCTTTGAAGGAAGGAATGCTGTTTGTATGTTTGCGGAATTTCAGTCTAGGCTCTGGATTAGCAAACGGCACCCAGCTTCTGGTCAAAGAATCCAACCACCTGTATTAAAATGCAAAGTAATGACAGGACCAACAAAGGGTGAGGAGGTCGGAATTCCAAAGCTGCTGTTGATCCACAAGCCGTATCAAGAGTTCAAGACAAAATTTCAAAGATTACAGTTCCCGGTGGTGCCTGCGTTCTTGGAAAAGGTTGGTGTTTTCTTGCTGGGGCCTGTTTTTTCTCATGGGCAACTGTACGTGGCTCTGTCAAGATCTACGACTCCGGAGGGGACAATGGTCGGGATAATCACTGGAGGCCAGACTCAAGGGGCGGTTGAGACAACAAATTTGGTAAATTTGGAGGTGATCCAGTCGGGTGTTTTGTTGCAGGAATGATGTGAGCCTGAGTCTCTATAGTGACAGCAGGACACAAGAAATGGGGGGCAATAGTTGGATTTCTTGGGATAAAGAAAATACAACTATAAGAGAGAGAGAGAAATAGAAAAGAGAAAACAGAGCAGGATCAAGATGAAGAGAAGTACTAGGTTATTCTAGTGGGAATGCACGTCCACTGGCAATGCTACTCTTCAGAAGAGTGCTGCTAATCTGTGCTAAGAAGTGCTACAGCTTCCTCTCAGGAGGGTATCTGGATTAGATAAGTTTAATCCAGCCACAATTTTTTAGCTTCCTTCTGGATAGTCAAGGTTCTTAAAGGGAAACCTGAGGGACAGCCCTGAACCTAGATTTTGAGGCAAAGGCCAAATGATAAGAAGGGACAGCCCTGTGATCAAGATAGAGGCAAAGGCCAGTAGATTTGAAGGGACAGCCCTGTGATCAAGAAGAAGACAAAACCAGCAGAAAAGAGAAGATCAAGCAAGACACAGAGTTGTACCTCTGAGATGAACAAGGTTCAGTGAAAGAGGTTACTTACTGTCAATATCCTAGGCGCCTGTGACGGTAGGTATACTGGGAGTGTTGTAAACTCTTTGGAGGTGATCCTAGGGTTATCTGGGTTGGTGGTTCTGGTGTGCTGAAGTCTGTGGATCCGCCTCAGGCAAGGGGGATCCTGACTTCGAAAATTTTCACAGTTTGCTTATGTAATTACATATGTACATGTGGTTTGGCGCGCCTGGTAGCGCTGACACGTCACAACTGCGCATGCGCGCCACAACTCAATAACTCAGGGAAGGAGTATAGTTACAAAGAGTTGGTAAGTTGTAACTAGGGTTAAAATTACGTGAGGAAACAGAATATGAAGTCAAAACAAGGTTATCTCTTAAGATGAAAAGGATATAATATAATTTATATGTAACCAAGGTAGAACAGGCAGCTTTTAGGTCAGCTGTGATGACTCTAAGGCTGACAAATGATGAGAGAAGTTGTTGGTATTTTGCTGTGATGTTTGTTTAGTGAATGCAATATAGGAGTATGTTTTTTTACTGTGCGGCTTGCAGGCCTTTATTCTGCAGTGTTGCGCAGGGAAAAATTTCCGGCTGCGGCAAAGCCGCGCGGTTCCCTAGTTAATCAAGAAATGAAAATAAATTTCTATGCTTTTATGGTATCAATAATAAGGCTCATCACCTTTTACTTGCAACATATAATTTTCTTGTTACTAGGTACTGTAACTGCTGGCTGCTGTAAAAAGATTGTTGCACTACTGCTTTGGCTCCAGTGATGTAGTTTAAGTAGCTACCCACTGTTGGTAGTGGACTTAGCTCTTGGTTGCCAGGGGTTAGCACTGGTGTGCTACTGCTAACAGCTAGCACAAAATGCTGCTAGTTTTAGTGGCTTTCAAGCTGTGCTATGTCATGCTATTGCTAATGATAGTTGCAATCCCTTCACTGGCTATTGTTGTCATTTGATGTTTGAGTAGAACCAACAGTGGGTGAGTTCCCATCAAGATCTGAGGGCCTTCCAGAAGGAATCTGGAGCCCCAAAAGCCTGATATTTTGAAAATATCAGCAGGGCATAGCACATCAAATCGAATCGATTCGAGTATTCGTGTTCGATTTCGAATCGGGTCGAATAATGGCCCGGCAAATTTCACCTCGATTATTCGAATAAGTTCGAATATCTAGTGAAAGTGCGACTTGGGGCCTTTTGGGCCCCGGAGGAGTTTGTGTAGGCCCTGTAGGCCCTTTACCAGCCCCGGGTCAGCCCTATGCACCCCCGGGGCTGCTGATATCACAGCACCCCCGGGGCTGCTGATATCACAGCACCCCCGGGGCTGCTGATATCACATATCCTATACCACACTGACCAGTGACGAGTCGACGACCACCACCGACTAAGACCCAGACAATCAGCGACTCCTGAGTGGCCAGCGACTAGAGGACCAGGTAAGTTCTTCTTTTCCTTTAATCTCTACTAAAGCAAGATCGAATCGGATATTGGCTAATTGGAATCCCCACACTGACCAGTGACGACTCACGAGTCGACGACCACCACCGACTAAGAGCCAGACAATCAGCGACTCCTGAGTGGCCAGCGACTAGAGGTAAGTTCTTATTTTCCTTTAATCTCTACCAAAGCAAGATTGAATCGGAACGGTAGTGGCTAATTGGAATCCTTATCACATTTCTGTTGTTGTTTTTTTTTCAGGTAGAGCCTAGAATCATGGCTGCCACCGATGGAGATGATCCCCCGCCAAAAAGCAAATCTACTTATCCGTCATCATTGCCAGGAGTTCTTCTCACTGCCCAGCGACGTAAATCAACCGGTGTTAACCAATCAGAGACAGCGATCTCTTTCTTCGGGGCTCCTGATTCGAAAGGAAAACGAATCTGCTTGATTGATCAATGCGGCGAAGCGCTCATGGCAAATAAGACGACAAAGACGAACTTTGTGAACCACATTGCTCGTAAGCATCCTGGCGAATGGAAACTCGCCCTTGAAGTTGCCGAGAATACCAAAGAAGGCATTGAACCTCCTCAAAGCTCTGGTACCCCGTCCGCTGGGACCGCTGCCCAGCCCTCGTCGTTGATGCCTAAATCTAAAGCCACAGGTCCTCTTCAAAAGATCATGCTCCAGTCTCGCCAGTCCAATTTCAACACTCATCTGCTCGACTGGATCATTGAAGACCAGCTGTCTTACTCAAAAGTAAGAAGTCCGAAATTCCTCAAATTGATTCATGGACTTGACCCGGGGATCACAGTCTTTAGCGAACATACTGTTTCTCAGCGAATCAAGGCACTTTATGCCGATAGTAAACCTACAGTATTGAGATTCCTGCGAAATGCATCCGATCGCTTCTCTTTCACGACCGACATCTGGTCCTCAGCTGGCGGAACCCCTTATATCTCACTCACATGCCATTTCATCTCCAAAGAATGGAATCCAATTTCAGCAACCATTGGATTCAAACCCTTCCGAGAAAAGCACACCGGTGCCAACATCCACGACAAAATCCTCCAGATCTTGGAGGAGTTTTTTTGCCATTCCGAACTCAGCTCAACTTCAAACAAAAGAAAATCAATCCACATTGCTGATACTTCTGACGACACGGACAAATCCGACTCATCCAATGCCTCCGATAACAATTCAAATAGCCAAACAGGATCTCCTGTGGATGATGATGCTCAATCAAGTGAAGACATCGATCTCTCATATCTCGGGAAGCGAATTATATCCATCACTTTGGACAATGCCTCAAACAACGACAAGTTTATTGAGACTGCCCTCACTACAAAACTCTTGGATTCTCCTGAAGCTCACATCCGATGTTTTGCGCACATCCTCAACCTCGCGGCAAATGAAGTTCTCAAAGTTGTTGAGACTTCCTTGACTAAACTCCGAACAGTTATTTTACATATCCGACAGTCTGATCAAGTCTTTGGCATCTTTCAAGGTCTCTGCAAGGATAACAAAGTCAAACAATCAACAACGCCACCCGCTGGAATTCAACGTTTGATATGCTCGATCTAGCTCTCGTTCAAAGACCAGCAATCGACGACCTTATTTCTTCATACAAGAAAAACCACCGAGCTAGTCAAAAGGATCCAAAAAAGAAGTCGAAATCTAAGAAGAAGAAGGCAAAAACGAGCTCCGGCAAACATCAAGTTATCGATGCGGTGCGGGAGACTAACAATAAGAAAGCTCGAGAGATGGTCAGTATTCATTTTAGCCTTTCAGTTAGACCTTGATTGCTAATTTCATGTATTATGTTCTATATAATAGGATCCAATAAATGACGATGATTGGAACCTGTTCGAGTGGATTCATGAATTTTTGGAGAAGTTTCAGCAGGCATCGGTCAACACCCAAGGCGAATCCTACGCAACTCTGACGATTGTCATCCCATGGTACAAGGCCCTGATGGACCACTGCAACGAAACATTGAAGAAATTCACTAAATCCCGACGTCCATCAAGATCGATCATGGTTGAAGCTGCAGATGTTGCTCTTGAGAAGCTTCAGGGATAATATTCCGTCCACTCCCACCACTCTATCCTTGCCGTTGTTTTGGATCCACGCTTCAAGTTTGCTCTTTTTGAACAACGAGGATTCAACACTGACGATGATGATGTTGATGCAAATGCCGAGACCCAGATTCAGTTTAAAGACGAGGCAATGAAGGTTTTACGAGCAGCTTTACAAGAATACTCTTCAAAAATTCCAGTCAAGAAGGCCAAAGGAAGCTCTTCGGCGACAGAATCCGAATCAGTTTCCAATCAGAAAAAAGGGAAGTATCAATTCCACCCGTTACAAAGCTATAAGAAGATTTCAAAGCCATCTGCAACCAACGAAATCTTGACCTATCTGCAAATGCCCGAACCGCCATTTGAGAAAGACATTATCACTTGGTGGAAGGAGAATCAGCATCTACTTCCAACTCTTTCAGCGATTGCAAAGGACTACCTTGCAATTCCGGCCAGTTCAGCAGCAAGCGAGCGTGTCTTCTCTCAGTCCGGTAATTTAGTTACAGTAAAACGTGTTTCTCTCTCAGGTGACTCTGTTGAATCAAACATGTGTATCAGGTCTTGGCTCCGTGGCAATCTGGTTGATATTGCTTCCAGTTCTCTCAAAATTTATGAGTAGTTTCCACTTCTACTATGCTTTTTTCTTTCATTTTTTTTTCTCATCAAATGAATATATGTGTCTGATTGGGCTGGAAATCATACATGAAGTATAAGAAACTTTAAATAGCTATGAACAAAAATGAAATGAAGTATGAGACACTTGAAATAGCATTATAGCTATGAATAAAAATGAAATACATGACCATGAAGTAGAGATGCAATGAGTAGACCCGGGTACCACCTGGTTTTTTTTCGCCCAAAAAAGACACCCATACCCAGACCAGGACACACCAATTCAAAAGTACCCAAAATAAGTCAAAAACACCAAAAATGTCATTTTTTGGTGGTTTTAGTGCATTTTGGAAGTTTGTCCGTCGAATATCTGCGAATACTCGAATATTCGACGAATCGGTATTCGAGGGGCCCAAAAAAGGCGTCGAATACCACCGCGCTATGCCCTGAATATCAGGAAGTCTAGATGTTTGCAGGGAACATATTATTTTCCCTGCAAAAATCTAGACTTTTTGGGTCTATATCCACAACTTTGAGGGTTCCAGATGTGGTGGGAAGTCATCCAGTGGAGGAGTTGAAATCTTACATTGGGTCTGAAAGCCTTGCAGATTTGAACTTAAACACACCAATTCTCAATTTTTGGTGGAGAGGGATCTGTTTCTCTAGTCCTGGGATTCATTCCTTTTGATATGTGCACTGCAGGTAGGTATGGAGAGCACCTGTTGAGCACTGCAGGACCCTGGAAACCCCCTATAGAGGTGGGTAACCAAAATGTATGAACTTTTTGGCCAAAACCAGAAAGGGTACTCACCAAATATGTATGAATGGCCTTTTTTTTGGCATGAGGGTACGCACGGAAAATGTACTTTTTCTCTCATGGGGTTGGGGGGTTGGTAACAAAGATTGTATGAAAGTTCAGGATTGAGCAGGAAAGCACCCGGTAACCCCCCCCCCCCCCCCCCCCCCTCAGCAGCTAGCCAAGGCCAGCCAACAATTTGTTTTTTCAACTGCCCGCCAGCAAGGAGGAGGGGTTCTAGCTAGCTTAACTAAGTCCCTCTCTATGTGCAGGGGGGACGCCGTCTTGCAGGGACCCTCCGAAGGAGGGACTTATGCGCTATGTCAACCTTGTGGCCTGAGAGAATTTCAAAAATGCTGTTTTTTGATCTTTTGTAGCAGCACCAATTCTCATTGGGTGATTAGGTGTTGGGGGAAAAAAAGATGCAGAAGACCATGGAGAATCTTCCTACATATTTTTCAAATTTTTTGAAGCCTTGAGTGGCACTCAAATTACTTTCTTATGACCACCATCATGTCTACTTCATCCTTCATTACACATCTTGCACTGTACAGGATCCACAACTAATGATATTACAAAGGGTATTGCAGATCAAAGAAAAGGGATGGGGGGAGATGGAAATTGTACATAGATGGGGACAGCTTGGGTGGTCCCAGAAATGAAAACTAGAAGAAATTTGGTCCAGAGACCCATCTGCTATGTTGATTATAAAAAAGTGCCCACCAAAAGTTGAAATTCTCTCAGGCTGCGGGGTAGAAATAGCGCGGAAGTCCTTCCTTCGGAGTTCGCTTCCCTCCCCCAAGGAAGAAAATTAGCTAAGTTAGGGTTCTAGGGGGTTTGAGAGCCCACAACCAACGGTGGGCTGATACACTAACTGTATTGTTAGTGTAGTGTATTGTTAGTTTTTTCCACTGCACTACACAAATAATACTGTTATCCTTTATTGTATTGCAATAACAATACATCTTATTGATGTTATTCTTTTTGGCTGTTATTGTATTGTAAGTGTAGCTGAAATATGCCAGGTTAACAATAACCAAATCCTAGTTTCATGATTTTTATCTGTTGTTATTCCTGATAACAAATACAATAACTGTCAGTTTATCTCTGCAATTAATGATAAAATTACTTTCAGTGTATTGATATTTTTGGTAGTATTTGTGTTACAAAAAAAAAAAAATCTGGGACATGATGTTTTGAGAATCATTTTCTAGAGGCTAAAAACCATGAAATAACAGATACTGTAGTGCAGAAGATTGTTATCCTAACTCTGATAAACTAACTTTCAGGGAAATGTTGGTTATCCAAAAGAAATACACTACCTGTTAGTGTATTTTGAGTGTATTCTGGATAACAATACCCAAGATCTTCAATGAGAAAATTTAGATACACTAACTGTTAGTGTATTGGGCTATAATTGGGGATAACAATACCCCAATTGTCTCGCCAAATAACCACGGATACACTAACGGATATTGGCCCGTTGTGGTGGTCAACCCGGTAGTCAACTCATCTTTCAGTCCCGAATTTCACCGGCGCTCATCTCAAGATCAAGACTCTCAAGACTACCCTTTCTTCTCTTGTTTTGTCCTTATTCCTCTATTCCCTCTCCCTTTTCTACTTTTCTTGGTCCTAACACAGTTTGTGCTGTGGGTTTTATTCCTTGTCTTCTGTTTTGCTTTATCTATTTCTTTTCTTCCTTCTCTCTGGTGTGTGTCAGGTCTTTCTCATCTCTTAGGCTGTGTGATCTGTTGTGTTGTTTTCTTTTGGTTTTGCTTCTGTTTTTCTTTTTTGGTTCTTGTCTTTTGTCTGTGTGTTGTGATGTGTGCGCGCGCACGGCGCGCAAGGAGATGATGAAATTTATGTGACATGTTGTCTCCCCGAGTCCAAGTTCGCAGAACTTGGAGGAGGGGAGCGGCATGGCATTCTGATCCGCATCTCGAGTCCGGAAGTCTAGAATCAAGAGTCAAGAGTCTTACGAATTCCCCTCCCCCTTCGACTAACCCTTCAACCATCCCAGAATCCTCAACAAAACCGCCGCCGAGAATCCAACCCTCGGCGAACTCTCAAAATCACCCAACCACAAGCTATCAAATTCGAATCCGTACGACTCCTTCGGGACCGATCCGAGAGGGCAGCCACCAGGCATCTTTTTCCCCTCCCAGCGCTGCCGCCGGCCTAGCACCGGACGGAGCTCCATACCGTAGCGTAGCGTAGCGTAGCGTAGCGTAGTGGCCCATCATTGCCACAACTAGTAGCCGGCTTAATCCTGTTTTATCTAGATTCTGATTGAATACACAGAAATTCAAGCTAATTCTCAAAAAGGTAGAAACATGTCTGGCCTCATCAGAGAAAATCAGAGCTCATCTAAGTTTAATTCATCTTTGTAAAAATGTCGGTCAATACTATTGTTCCAGATCTGTTTGACAAATTCTTCTCAATCTCTCTATCAGATTCACAGATACCTTGCGGAACACAAAATGACTTAATCTTTTGGCAGTTTAGCTCTCCTCCAATAATCCCAAGATGAGGGAATGTGGTATGTTGCGAATAAAAGCATGGATGTGGTCTTTGGTGTTGAAAACTGCAAATAAAATCTCAGGTGTGGAAAGTTTGGCATTGAAGTTGTGCTTGAGTACTTGAAGAAAGCTCGTGGTCACCCCTCTTGGAATGCGGACGAGCTCCCAATTCAAACAGTCACAATTGATCTTTTGTGGTTTTTAATCTATTTGTTTTTCATTTTTCTTGACTTAAAATGCTACAGCTGCCTATAAGATGATATGCAGTGAAAAGAACGGCAAGCTGGCTGCGCAAAAAGGCCCGCTGTGGGGTTTCTGGGCCAAAAAAAAAGGGTACGCACCAAATTTGTATGGATTTTTGGGTAGAGCCCTGAGACTACGCACGAAACCGGTATGAATGCCTTGTGAAAATGTATGAATTTTGGCCAAATCTTGGATTTTTGGTTACCCACCTCTATAGGGGGTTTCCAGGGTCCTGGCGCTGCCAATTTGCTTTAGAACATGCCCTCTGCACACCACTCCAGCCGAGAGAAAAGGATGAGAAAGTGCAAGCCAAGGCTCGAGCTGTTTGCAGGATTCTCCTGAGAACTGGGAGGCTTATTCCCCCTCTTGCGCCGGGGGGGTAGTTTGGGTTTGCACTGTGGGTGGGAGTGGAACTGTGTGTATGCGATGACATCATTCGGCCTGCAAGTCGGCTACAAGAGACGGCCCAGGCTCAGCCCGACGGTCAACAGCTCCTCCCCACACCAAACGAACTTGGCAAACACACACACACACACAGGCAAACAAGACTAGAAGGAGCACTCAATCAAGAGCGATATCAGCCGAGCCCGTCAGGAATGAACGCCATGTCTACTCTAACCGCAGCGCTACCGGCAGACGGCGGCGCCGCGCCCACCCCGGCTGCCCAGCAGCCTCGTCACCGTCCCGGCGGGGTCTTCTCCCGGTTCGAGTTGACGGGCAAAGTCGCCGTCATCAGTGGGGGCGCTCGTGGACTGGGGTGCGTCTGTCTTCCATCCATCGCTCTCTTCTCATCCTATAAAAAGAGAGCTCTCAAGCAGCACTAATCCCTGGGGCTGATGTAGATACGAGATGGCCCGGGCTCTCTGCGAGGCTGGATTGGCGGGGATCGCGATCTTGGACATCTTGCAAGAGTTCGCAGAGAGTGCGATCAAAGAGCTCCATGCAGATTTCGGAATGTGAGCTCTATCCCCCTCGGGGCCTCTTCCTGCTGTCGATCGGCTTGATCACCAACCTGCCCGGCTTGCGACTCTTGGGGCCGAGTGTAGCACGGCGTCGTTCTACAGGGTCGATGTCCGGGACAGCGATGCGGTCGAGGAGGTCATCAACGGCGTCGTCCGCGACTTCGGCTCCGTCGATATCCTGCTCTGCTCCGCCGGCGTCTCCGACAACATCGCCGCCGAAGACTACCCCGCCGATCGCTTCAAGCGGGTCAGTCTACTACTCCTTCTGTTGCCCAGCAATCAAAATCTGCCCCAAACTCACCATGATTCCGGCTCCAGGTGGTCGATATCAACCTTAATGGTAAGCATCCAAGCCCCTCAGAACGAGCACTGTTCTCGGACTGAACCTCGTCTGCGCGGGCCGGTCGTCAGGGACGTTTTTCTGCGCCCAAAGCTGTGCCAAGCACATGATCTCGTCCGGGCGGGGCGGCTCGATGATCTTCATCGGGTCGATGAGCGGAAGGTACCTCTTATTTTTCCCTGCCCTTCTTCCCGTTCCGTGTGGTGACTCGCAGCCGGGCTGACGGGAGAAGGAAAAACTCTGCAGGATCGTCAATTACCCGCAGCCCCAAAGCGCCTGTACGTCATACCGTCCCCCTATGCTCCGCTTACAACACAAATGGATTGACTTGATTCCGTCCGGGCTGCTTCAGATAACGCAAGCAAAGCGGGCGTCATCCATCTGATGAAATCCCTCGCTGCGTACGTCCCTTCGTCCAGGCCCCACCAGCTTCTCTGGCTCACATCTTCCCTCGTCTCTGTGCAGGGAATGGGCACCCCACAAGATCCGCTGTAACTCCATCTCGCCGGGGTACATGAACACCCTGCTGATCGAGAAATTCGAGTCAGTCTCGCCCCGCTTCTCTTGCTCCTCTTTCGCCTTCGAAGCCTGCTGACTTTTCGTTTCGCGACAGTCCCCTCTTGAAGAAAGTGTGGTTTGAAAGGACGTCAGTAGTAAAATCATTTCTTTCCACTTGACGGGCCGATGTTCTGAATTTTTGTCAAAATGTCGCTGCGGTGGTCCAGACCGGTGGGACGAATGGGTCATGTTTCGGACTTGAACGGGGCCGCGTTGTATTTGGCCAGCGACGCATCTTCGTTCACTACGGGCACTGATCTCTTGATCGACGGGTCCGTCCCTTCCCCCTTCCTCCACACACCATCTCCACGTTTTCCCGCAGATTTCACTGACTGACAATCCGTCGTCTTTTTTCTGTCTCAAGTGGCTATTGTACGTGGTAGACTAGAAAAGCCCGCCAGACAATACCGTCCGGACCAGAGGGCCCAGCAACCAACAAAAAAAAACTGCCCTCTTCCACGGACCTTGTTCTCTATTAGGCTCCTTTTCTCGAACAGTCCCGCGGTCCCAGACACCGGCATCGTTCTGTATCTTGACCCCTTGCAGACTTTTGTGTTGCCTGTTTTTCTTTTTCCTTTCTCCTTGTTTCACGCATAGGCATATTTATATACATAGATGAGGTTAATGAAGCTTAATTCTCAAAGACAGTGGCGAGGCCCCGTCCCAGATTGCCATTTGCCGATGCAGGAGGATACACGAAACATGGATGGATGGTACAGGCATAGGATCCAATGATGATTGCTCACTGCTTGTGAAGATACGGGCTCAAGCACATGTGTGATGAGGATGCAGGTGTGTTAAAAGATGCCTTATACACATGGTGGCGGACCATCTTACTGTGTAGACGCTGGCGGGGGTCCTGCATGTTGCGGCAGGTGTGGAGGCGGCGGTGACGGCAGCGGCCGCAGCTCCGGGTGGCCGCTGATGGCCGCCGCCGTAGAAGTGGCAATGCCCCCGCTGGTCCACGCTCGACGATGGCCCAGGATATGTCTTTTGAACACCGTGGAGACTAATAGAAAAGGATGCAGAAAGCGGATTGCAAGCAACACTTTTCTTGACATTCACAATTGGGATCTGTTTAGGACATATGGTGTTTAGTTTAGTTCTCAAGAACAAAATTATGTGAGGATGACGGGATCTAAGGAGATTACTACAAAGAGGGCCTGATGATACAGATATAGAACATGAAAATTTAGTGATTTCGGTGATTTATCGTACAGCGGTTTAAGATTAGGTCTGAAAAAAAAGGTGGGCGGTGTGTGCGAATCATAGCGGGAGATTAGGCCTGATGGACGGAAAGGGATGCAGCGTGTGTCAATATTGGCATCCCACTGCAATGGTCGAGGCAGAGAGAAAAGATGAGGGGACGACAAACCGAGTGATCATGAGCGTTTTGCTGGGCGTCCGAAGCGTCCTTCTTGAACAGCCCGCCGCCGAGATAAGGGAAGCCCATTCCCCAGGAGCCGTAAGGACTAAGCAAGCCGTAGTTGGCCAGCGGGCTCATCCCGAACAGGCCCAAGCTGTCCAGCCCCAGCCCCAGCCCCAGGCCCATGTCGTACCCGCCGCAGAATCCGGCTGCAAGCATGCCGTAGCACTTCGAGTCCGATTGGCCTTTGCCCGCTTGGGCAGCGACGTCCGCCCGTGGGGAAAGAACCGGTGTGGATGCGACGGTCTGGAGGAGGGCCAGGAGACAAGCGACTGAGAAGATGCACTGCATGGTGGGTTTCGTGGGTTTGAAGGTGGCGCGGTTTGTTTGCGGAGGTGGATGATGGGTGGAGTCGAGTGTATGGATCTGTGGGTGATGAGAGGAGGCGACTGGGCGGCCATCAAGCTTCCTTTATATAGCTTTCTGGCCATGCTTGACGAGTCCCTTCCCACTAGGATTCTATATCCCGGGTTTCTCCAAGACCACCGCCCGGCCAGATTTCCTTTCCACGCCGCGACTGAGTGGAATTTCTCATACACGGAGTGTGTGAAGGAAACACGCCTCTGTGGTTTATCGGTGTCCGATGTTGACACAAGATGGCTTCGCGGGACCAATCGGATCCATCGGCGGCGGCCGGCTTCTCATCCCGTCCATGAACGCCACAAGTTGACGGACACTCCATCCGTCACCGCTTTTCGGATCATGTGCCCTCAATTCAAGGAGCCCGAAGCGGGTTCGTGTGGACATTGGTGCAAGCTTGAGACTGCGAAGGTCAACTGAACAGCGCGCTTTTATCGGCGCGGCCGGCTCCCAAGAACAAAAACACCAGGAGATTCCGCCCTTATGGCTAGTTGGTACACAGGGCACATGGGAAATTCTACCACTCGCACAGTAAAGAACTGTGAACCATACTCCTTCAGAAGAGCTTCAGCTGAAGGTGACGTGTGATCCCGGCGGCAGGGCGATGGTGGCGAGTGGGCAAATATGGCAGCCGAAAGCTATATAAAGGGAAGCTTGATGGGCTCCCAGTCGCCTCCTCTCATCACCCACAGATCCATACACTTGACTCCACCCATCATCCACCTCCGCAAACAAACCGCGCCACCTTCAAACCCACGAAACCCACCATGCAGTGCATCTTCTCAGTCGCTTGTCTCCTGGCCCTCCTCCAGACCGTCGCATCCACACCGGTTCTAGCTCCGCGGGCGGACGTCGCTGCCCAAGCCGGCAAAGGCCAATCGGACTCGAAGTGCTACGGCATGCTTGCAGCCGGATTCTGCGGCGGGTACGACATGGGCCTGGGGCTTGGGCTGGATAGCTTCGGCCTGTTTGGGATGAGCCCGCTGGCTAACTACGGCTTGCTTAGTCCCTACGGCTCCTGGGGAATGGGCTATCCTTATCTCGGCGGCGGGCTGTTCAAGAAGGACGCTTCGGACGCCCAACACCACACTCAAGACCACTCGGTTCGTTATCTCTGCTTCTTTCCTCTCTCTGCCTTGTGCAACCTTCTTGTGGGATGCCCATTCTGACACACGCCGCGCACCTTTTCTTTATCAGGCCTAATCTCCCGCTATACAATAAATCAACGGAATCACTTAATTTTCACCGTGTATCGTCTTGCCATCTTTGTTGTATCTCCTTAGATCCCATCTTCTACGCATAATCCTTCTCTAAAAGTACCCATCTTCCTAATCAATTCGCGTCAATTGGAAATGTCTGCATGAAAGAAAAACACGCCTTGCTGTGAGACACCAAGTAGCAGCTGTGAGCTAGGAGGCCGATGACGGGAGGCCAAGACAAAAGAGAAATGAGAAACGGGACGACTTATGCACCTATTTGGGTGCGTGAGGAGAGAGACAAAAACGGATGATGTAGGAATACAGACCAAAGCCCGCAGCAACCGTCCAGGAAGCTCGCGCGGCCAGACAAAGGCGCAAGCCCAAGCCCAGCCGCAAAGAAAGGTTAGCCCTCCTTTGCGGTCCAGACATAAGCCCTAACCACGGCCAAAAGCTAACGCAAAGTATCGCCTTGCCAATTACAGAAGCACAGACAGCGAGAACCTTGAAGGTCGAAGCACAAAGACAAGAACAGACAAGCTCAAGAACCTTGTACGTCCCAAGACTAAACGGGAAGTAGACTTAGCAATAAGACTGACCTGATCGTGTTCTTTCCACAGAACTCTCGCGGAACGACTTGGTCTCAAGAACCAAACAGACCTCCTAGCCAGACTATCGGAAGCTCCCGCTACCCGTAAGTAAAGATCAGCTCTTATAGAGTCCAAACCAAGACAAGCTAACTGTGATGAACTTTGTTCAATCAGTGCAAGACACGTCAGAACTCTTCAGACAAGAGAACACGAAGTTGATACGTTGACACGGTTCATACTCGTGAGTAGAAAGAAAAAACTAAAGACAAGAAACAGAGAGCACAGCCACTGAAGCCAAGACTACAGTCGACTGGCCAAATGAAGCTCGTACCGTAGATCGCACGACTAGCAAAGCCGTCGTAAGAGCCTTACATCCCCGCAATACTCCCACTCACTCAGAACAGACCCAGGGCATTTCCAGCCCTGCTTTCAGGTTCATCTCACTGCTATTGCTTGAACCCTTAAACTTGTAATTAGGACTATAATCTGATCTTAGCAATAAACTTTCAGTTGTCCAAATTATTTTAGATGATTGAATGAGAAAGAGAAGCGGAGCTGTTACAACAATCAGACTAGATACAACAGCTTAAACCTAATCAGATGATGAATACAGTTGAGCAGATCCGAACACTCGCCCGCCTTGCCGCAGTAACCCCATAAGCCCTTCTCTGGCCTGTAACGCCACAGCCCCCCCTGCTCACTAGGCACAGGAAGAATCACTAGATTTGATGTTCCCCAATACGATCTGAGAGAGTGCCGCGCGTGTTTTCTTGGGATTCAGAGGCTTGGTGAGGAAGTCGGCATAATTGATGTTAGTTGGGACATAGTGAACTCCAAAATTCTTTGCTTTTTCAATGTGAAAGCGCAACCAATGATGTCGCACATTGACGTACCTTGTACAATGTTGGTAGACCGAGTCCTTGAGTAGCGCCAAGGCGCCCTGATTGTCGCAGAAAAGCTGAACATTTGCCGGCTTCACGTTGATGAGTGGATAAATTTGCTCAAGGAGCTGTTCATCCCATCGGAGGTCTTGACCGGTGGAAGAACAAGCGCAATATTCCGCCTCAGTAGTAGAAAGAGACGGCGCATCGTCGTCTAAGTCCTGTTTCTGGCAGCGCCAGCCAAACACTCCGTTGTGCTGAAGGAGACTTCCGGCAAACGAGGCTGCATTCAGGCCGGAAGCATAGCTAGCATTGGCGTAGCCCACTAGCTGTTGGGACTCGCCCCCAACGTTTCCCAGCGTGAGTCCAAAGTCCTTTGTGTGTTGAATGTATCTCATGGTACACAAAAGCTGTCCCTGATGCGTCTTCCTTGGATTGTTCAGGAATTGGGACAAGTACACCACGGGGCGCATTCCTGGAAATGCCCTGCATCCCGCGGACGTTTCTCACTGAGATATGTCCAGAGGATGTCCAGAGGGCATCCAGCGGACGCGAGGGGCACTGAGCATCACTTGGACGCTTCTGGAAGCGTCCAAGTGATGCTCAGCACTCGGAAATGTCCACTGGACATCAAAAAACACTGTCCAGCGGACACTCCCAAGTGAGAGTGTCCGATGGACATCTTGATGTTCCACAAAGCTCAGCATCCATCGGACACTCCAGCCAGAGTGTCCGATGGACACTCCAGCCAGAGTGTCCGATGGACACTCCAGCCAGAGTGTCCGATGGACACTCCAGCCAGAGTGTCCGATGGACACCAAAAACCACTGTCCATCAGACACTCTTGATCAAGAGTGTCTGATGGACACCATAACTCACTATCCATTGGACACCCGAGCTGGAGTGACCAAAGGAATTTATCAATTCAACCATTGGAACAAGTCTCCAATGGCTGCATCTTGTACTGTCTAGATTTCGACAGTCCAAGATGTTCAGCTGCCTGTTGGGTGGCAAGAGGGTCTGCCGTTGCAAACTTGACCCTATATAGATTGCGTTTAGAGACTGCGTTAAAGTCATGATGTCGCAGCTGGTTGTGGAGACTGTTCACTGCCACCTGCGAGCGCGAACCCCAGCGAAGCAGGTTGGTGTTTGATCCCCACTCAGGCCATGCCCTTCCCCTCGCCCCCCCTACACCCCCCCCGCGCCTGATCCCACCTATCCACCAAACTCTGTGGCCCCCCGCGATGAGCGCGAGTGAGCGAATACACCAGGTCACAGATGGATTCCCTACATTTTTTTCCAACCTGGTGATAGTGGCTGATATCCGGTGGACGTTTTCATTTCATCCAGCGGATGCATTCTGGCGGGACGTCCGCCATTGCGCAATGCAAGTGGCATCCAGCGGATGTTTCCTTGAACTTAACACAAGTCCCTCCCTGTGCTCGCGGGGCGCGAGCACCCTCCTGCTTGCGGGAGGGACTTGTGCCTAATGTCCGATATTTGGCCTGAGGCTGCCCAGCCAAACATCTAAAAATTCCTTATATCCCCCATATCACCGTATACCCATTGGATTTCTTCACAGCCTCTGGCATCATTAGAATCAGATTTTCTTTCTACATATTCTGGTGTGTTTAACACAACACCTACCCCCATCCCTTGAAAAAAAAATTGCTGTAAAAGAATGGCTTGCGAGGCCTTGCAAGGCTGAAACCGTGAGAAAGTGTCTGTACTTGACCTGCAAATGGCCCGGCGGGTCTGTCACATTGCTCAGAAAATGCCCTTACAAGAATGGCTGCTGAGCGGCCAGTTCTTGATGAATTTACTTGAAAAAACATGTACAAGACAGCTGAGATCAAGGGCTAGACATGGCCAACTAGGATTTGGATTATGAGGTGATACCAAGTTGTAGGAGAGTTGTAAACACAAAATCACACATTTTCATTGAAAAAACCCGTCAGCCTCAGGCCAAATATGGGACATTAGTCCTAAGCCTCTCCTTCGGAGACGCTTCGCGCCTCCTCGGAGAGGCTTAGTTAAGCTCAATGTTTCCTGCAGCGCCAGAGCTGGACATCCGCAAACATGTCCATATACATGTCCAATAAACGTCTGCGACAGCCCGTGGTGTAGCTGACCGCGAATGCCAAGTCCGGACGAGTACACTGCACCAGATACTGCAGTAGGCCCACCCCTTGTCAATAGTTGAAGCCCGAGTCAACCGGCTCGTCTTTGACTGGGCAAGTGAGGGAATTACCGGGCAGCGGAGTGGAAGCCGGCTTGCAATTTAGCATCTTGAATTCCTCCAGGATTTTGCGGGCGTATCGATCTTGACTTAGAGTGATTGTTCTGTTGGCCCGGTCCCGTACCACTCACATGCCCAGGACATACTGGCAGTCCCCTAGGTCTTCCATTTCGAATCGTTGCTTGATCTTTTCCTTGAGAAACAAAACGTTGGGACCCATAATGACCAGGTCGTCGACGTGAACAAACACAAAGCATTGTCAGGATTTGGGTACATCCCCAAATCAGAGGAAGCGCAAGGCAGCTAAACCTAACCCTACAGGGGATCAAGGTGAGCCGGCACGACCTTCAGGCGCATGCAATATGCATGCCGCCCTCAGGCGGAAGGAATGTGCTAAAGCTATTTCCTCCGCTCCAAACCTTCTAGCCACGTCAGCAACCGACGAAGGGCCCAAGCAACCCAAACAAGACAAACAACCTACCAGGTAAGTGCGTCTGTTGGGATAGCCTCAGCTAGGATCGTTGGAGCTGACTAGAGCCTCTGTTTGCTTGTGCAGCACTTCGACATCCAACGCCAGACCAGACCGACCAGGTTCAAGCCTCAGCAATAGGATCTCCAGTCCCAACCACGGAGGTGAGTCCATCGCTGTTGAGCTCTAGTCATCCATGACCCTAGCCTGACAGTTGTCTATACGCATTGCAACAGACAACTGCGGTTCTTCTCTATCAGCCCGAATAGGCGACTCTTGACTTACAAGATCCCTGAGCCAAATCTTGTTAGCCTACAGAATCCGTGGATTCACTCAGCTGCATAGCGGCACTTGAAGACTTCTTCTTACTCTTATATCTCTCAGTACCAAGCGGCTCTGCTCTTAGTTGTGTGAAACTTAATAAGCATGGCTTCGAAGCATCTTGATGGCAGAACAAGCAAGGATCCACCAGCGCTGGAGCGAAGTTGACTGAACTAAAGAAATCCTTGAGGGCAGTATACCAGCAGCGGGGACTCTGCTTCAAGCCGTACAGAGACTTTTGGAGCTTTAAGCCATGACCTGGCGGAAGTTCAACCCCCAAACCCTCTGGGACCTTGATAAAGATTTCCTCCTCAGGAATGCCGTTGAGGAATGCACATTTCACATCCATCTGCTGGATGTCCCAGCCAAGCGTCGCCACTATACCAAACATAAGCCTCAGCGTGGCTGTCCTCCCGGTTGGTGCAAACGTCCGGTTGTAATTTACGCCTTCGACTTGCCAGAAACCTCGGACACACAGGCGAGCCTTGTATTTCAGGAGCTCGCCGTTCGCGTCGAATTTTTGTTTGAAGACCCAAGTTGTGTCCAATTCCCTACAGCCAGGGACCTTGGGAGCCACGACCCACACCTCATGCCGCTTGATGTTGTTTGGCTCAACTTCAACGGCCATCAGCTATTCGTTCTCATCGATCCTTCCTAGGATCTCCCCGTAGGTTTTCGGGTCCGAAAGCGAAGAGGGTTCTTCGACAATGACCAGAGCTCGGTGACGCCTAGATCCCGAGACTATATTGCTCTCGTCGATGTCCGAAGAAATATTCTTTGGCGCAATATCGTAGTGAGGGACGTAGGCATAACCCTTCACCCCAGGGGCCGGCGTAGCTGGCACAGAGGGACTGGCCTGCTCTTCAGACGATGGGGCCAGAGCTGGAGGAATCAAATCACCCGATGACTGGGGTGGGATAGGAGGCCGATCGAGAGGAACCGGAGCCAGTGGAAGAGGAGCAGGCGGCTGGGGGTCGGACTCAGGACCACCCGACACCTTGAGACTGACCACCGGGGAATCCAGGATCTCCCCACCCGGCTCGCCGAAGTCGAAGAGCGTCGGTGGGTCAAGGAGAGAGTTGGCAGAAGAAAGGCAGGGAAACACCGTCGGGAAAAACTTCACATGATGCGAGACAACCATTTTGTTGGTCTGAGGCACCCACACCTTGAACGACTGATGATGACCGTCGTAGCCGACGAACACCGCCTCAACTCCTGAGGGGGAGAACTTCAAGTCCCTCCATTTACGCTCCTCGAATAGCACGGCCCTACAGCCGAACGGAACTAATGACTTGAGATTGGGCTTTGTTCCATGCCACTTCTTGTACGGGGAAGCGAAGCCAATGGAGCTGTCTGGGGATTGATTTTTGAGGAATACCAAAAGTGTGACCGCCTTGCCCCACCATTCAAGGGGCAGACCGCAGGTCATCAGAAGCGCCCGCGTCTTCTCAATAATAGTTCGGTTACCCTTCTCAGCCATGGGATTTTGCTGAGGAGTATAGGGGGCCAAGGTGAGGTGCTGGATACCGCGTTCGGTAAAGAAGGAACTGAACTTCAGGTTACAAAATTTGCCTCCATTATCGGAGACTACCAATTTCAATTTACGGCTGAGATAAGTTTCGGCCTGATTGAGAAAGACTTGAAAGAATTGAAAGGTATCGGACTTACACTTCATTTGGTAGATAAATCGATACTTGGTAAAGCCATTGATGATCTTGAGGAAATAGCGATTTCCTCCCCGAGAAGTGGGGGCAATTGGACCGCATAGATCCATATGAATGCATTCGAGCGGTTGAGAGAAGGTGGGAAAGGAGCCACCGAACGGCTGTCGATGCATCTTGGCCCGGTCGCAGACATCACATTCCAAGGCCTTGATGTGAAGATCGGGATATGCTTTGTTCAGATATGCCAGACTCGGATGACCAAGCGCTTGGTGAAGGTCAAGCGGAGAGAATGAGGACACGGACAGGGCTTTCAAGGGGTTCATGTTGATTAACAGTACATTTTCCCCGGTAGTCCCAGCAAAGATTACCTCAGAGCCTTGACAACATTCAAAACGGGTGCCCCGAGCGGCAGGAACTAAGGAATATCCCAGACGGACGTGGTGGGTAAGCGAGATGAGTGAGTTGGATAGTTTAGGCGCATAGTACGCCATGGAGAGATTGAGAGGCCTGATCGCCGTTTGGATGGTTGCTGGGCCAAATCCAACAATAGGAATGGCAGCCCCATTGGCCCCAAAGACGGAGGCCGCAGTGCTGGAGAGACTTGAGAAGTAGGACCGATCCTTGAGATAGTGACCAGAGGCTCCACTGTCAAGGATGATGGCGTCCTGGAAGTCCGACTTGGCCCCAAGGTTTGCTTTCGGGAGAGATTTTGTCATCCGGTCAATAGCCGCCTGATGATAGGCTATGGCTTTGTCCTTGTGCAGATGAAAACAATCGGACTCGGGATGGGCGGCGTTCGGATTATGCTTTCCCCCGGTGCACTGAATTTTCTTCCCTTTTTTCTTGGAGGTCTCGCCTGATTGTTGGAGTTGAGACACTGCCAGGGCAGTTGCAGCCGAGATGAGTTCTTGTTGGGAGTCCCTCATTCGGCGGACTTCCATCTCAAGGGCGCTGAGAAAAGGTTCCATCTCTATCTCCTCGTCTTCTTTGAACTCCTTAAACTGGAGAGTCCTGAAGGTGTTGAAGGCTGGAGGGAGTTTACAGAGAGCAAAAACTACAGCCATTGCCGTGAGACCCTCTTTTCCAAACTTCTTGGCGCCAACCTCGCAGAGATGTCGATAGGAATGTTGGATCTCGGCTATTGATTTTTCCATGTCAGCTTCATCGAAATGTATATCGAAGTATTTGTCCATGGCGGTAGCAGCATTTTCCATGGTTTTGGCCATGAAGTGGGCTTCAATGGCGTCCCATAATTTCTTTGCATCGTAGTCGGTGAGACTGGTGACAAAGCGTTCCAGATTGGCAGTTGTCATGTGCATCCGGATAAAATTGTGGTCATTTTATTATGAAGCTGATAATCCGGCTTCTTCTTCATTTTGTCGGTCTGGTCGATGAGGATGTAATTGTCCAGGCCTTTGTATCCAAGTGGGGTAACAATCGCCCATCGCCAGCTGGAGAAATTTTCTTTGTCCAGCTTTTCAGTGACGAGCTTGATATTGGAGGTGTTGATTGAGGACATGATGGGAGCGGAGGATTTGAGGAGAGGTGGAGAAGAAGGGACAAGGAGATTTCCAATTTTTGATTCAGATTCAGAATCGACGGATTGAAAGGATTGGCGGCTTGATGCGAGAGGGGTTTTGTCTTCCAGCTCAGATGGAGAGTCCGCCAGGTGGGTGTTGTTCAGATCCGGAGCAATGGAGATAGAATCTTTGTTGACTAAGTCTGCCACAGTGCCAAGTATAGTTGTTCAAATTTCTGCTTGTTCGTAACTCCTACGGACCTAAAAGCTCTTAAAAGGCTGGGCTCATAACCTGTGAGACACCAAGTAGCAGCTGTGAGCTAGAAGGCCGATGACGGGAGGCCGAGACGAAAGAGAAATGAGAAACGGGACGACTTATGCACCTATTTGGGTGCGTGAGGAGAGAGACAAAAACGGATGAGTGAATTAGAAAGAGAAGCGAAGCCGTTACAACAATCAGACTAGATACAACAGCTTAAACCTAATCAGATGATGAGTACAGTTGAGCGGATCCAAACACTCGCCCGCCTTGCCGCAGTAACCCCATAAGCCCTTCTCTGGCCTGTAACGCCACACTTGCAACAAGATTTCCCAAATCTTTTTGTGCCAGCCTCCGTCCCCCTATGCTCCGCTTACAAAACAGAGGGATTGACTTGATTCCGTCCGGGCTGCTTCAGATAACGCAAGCAAAGCAGGCATCATCCATCTGATGAAATCCCTCGCTGCGTTCGTCCCTTTGTCTAGGCCCCACCATCTTCTCTCGTCTCTGTGCAGGGAATGGGCGCCCCACAAGATCCGCTGTAACTCCATCTCGCCGGGGTACATGAACACCCTGCTGATCGAGAAATTCGAGTCAGTCTTGCCCCGCGTCTCTTGCTCCTTGTTCAACGTCCAAACTTGCTGACGTTTTTTGTTTCGCGACAGTCCCCTCTTGAAGAAAGTGTGGTTTGAAAGGACGTCAGTAATACAATCATTTCTTTCCACTTGACGGGCCAATGTTCTGAATTTTTGTCAAAATGTTGCTGCGGTGGTCTAGACCAGTGGGACAAATGGGCCATGTTTTGGACTTGAACGGGGCCGCGTTGTATTTGGCCAGCCACACTTCTTTGTTCACTATGGGCACTGATCTCTTGATCAACGGGTCCGTCCCTTCCCCCTTCCTGTTATGGTATACGGTTATATCTTAGTATTAGCATATGTATTTAGAGTATTCTTATATCCTGTTTCTCAGTTACTCTAAGAGACTCTTCCCCTAGGTGCCGGTGATCTCTTCTTTTCCTCACTCTCTTCTGTTTTCTATTCACCGGCATCCCAGGTAAGCACTGTGATGTTTTCCATCTTCATTGTTTCTTTCTTTCTCATTTCTTTGTTGACGACGAAATTACACTCTCTTCTGTTTTCTATTCACCGGCATCCCAGAGTCTAAGACTTCCTTCACACACCATCTCCACGTTTTCCCGCAGAATTCACTGACTGACAACCCGTCGTCTTTTTTCTGTCTCAAGTGGCTATTGTACGTGGTAGACTAGAATGTAGGAATCCAGGATCAGGCCCAGAGCCAAACCCAGACCCAGACCCGCAGCAACCCCCGAGGAAGCTCGCGCGGTTAGACCCAGCCCCAGCTGCTAAGAAAGGTAAGCCCCTTTTGAAGTCCAGAACTAACCCAGACGCAGAGCTTAATTTTATTGCCACGATTACAGAAGCCAGATGATCAGCCGCAACGCCATCGGTAGAACCTAGAACAGAGAAGCACTTAGCACCAAGAAACTCGTAAGTACAAGAGACTAGATAATGGAAGGCTTGTAAAAAAGACTGACCTAGAATCGTTCAACCGCAGAACCCTAGCAGAACGATTTGGACCAAAACCTCAAGACAAGCTGCTCACTAGAATCACGGAAGCTAAAGCATCTCGTAAGCACCTTAGCCAGACATACAGACCAGACCTAGCTACTAGACATACAAGCTAAGATGCCCGGTTGAACTGCAGCGCAGGAAACCGCAGGAGGACTCTGGCAAGACAAAACAAAGATCATATGATAGCCGCGTTGTATCTTTGTGAGCCCTAACAGACAAAGAGAAGAAACAAACAAACACTGATGCAGGTGCAGTTGAAGATCTTTTCATTAATGACCCGGCTCCAAGACCAACAACCACCGCTCCATTCTCCCTATCTTCACCCTAGAAAAACTCAGGAAGATCTCTGTCTGCTTTCAGGTACTTGAATCTTAACAATTAAATAGCTTTAATTTAGATTCAAATCATGTACTTAGCGCATCTGACAAGTAATCAAACATTTCAGTTGCTCCTATCTTTTTATAGAAAAGCCCGCCAGACAATACCGTCCGGACCAGAGGGCCCAACAACCAACAAAAAAAACCTGCCCTCTTCCACGGACCTTGTTCTCCATTGGGCTCCTTTTCTTGAACAGTCACACGGTCCCAGACACCAGCATCATTCTGTATCTCGACCCCTTGCAGTCTTTTGTGTTGCCTGTTTTTCTTTTTCCTTTCTCTGTGTTTCACGCATAAGCATATTTATATGCATAGATGAGGTTAATGAAGCTTATTCTCAAAGACAGTGGCAAGGCCCCGTCCCAAATTGCCATTTGCCGATGCAGGAGGATACACAAAACATGGATGGATGGTACAGGCGTAGGATCCAATGATGATTGCACACTGCTTGTGAAGATACAGGCTCAAGCACATGTGTGATGAGGATGCAGGGGTCTTAAAAGATGGCTGATACAGTGCCCCCCACGACTTCTCAACTACCCCGCACCTGCAAAAAAAAATTGAACTTTGAACAATGTGTTCAAAGTCACCAGACATGTATCACATGTAAACTATACATTTTTGAGCCCTACAGGCGTAGGAGAACTCAAAAATATAACTCTGAAGTCTGTGCAATGCCTCAAAAAGAAGTTTCATTTTTTTCAGATGCAAAATTTGGAACAGCTGGTTTCAAGACCATAGTATGTGGTAACAGACATGTACTATGGACTTATAGAATATTTATTATGTATTTAGAGACTAGAGACTAAATTATCTATGTACATACATACTACAGGTGTAGGTATTGATGTAAATATGTACCTCCTTAGTTATTGATGATTGCCATATCCATCAGTACACTCTTTGGAATGTGGCAATGTGAAGAATATTTCTTCATTATTCTCTTGGCAGTGGGTCCAGTGAGATTCCATTGACTTTGGACTATTATCATGCATATTACCAGGTCTGGTTGGTGAAATGTGACATTTGCATCAAAAAATGGGCCAAAAAGAGCCCAGCATCAGCCCACTTTTGAAAGAATTTTTGGAAAAAAAATCTTCAAAACTTGGAACACCCCTGTAGGGGTAGTTGAGAAGTCATGGGGGGCACTGTACACATGCTGGCTCCCATCTCACGGTGTAGACGGTGGCGGGGGTCCTGCATGTTGCGGCAGATGTGGAGGCGGCGGTGACAGCAGCAGCAGCTCCGGATGGCGGCTCATGATGGCCGCCGCTGTAGAAGCGGGAATGGCCCCGCTGGTCCACGCTCGACGATGGCCCAGGATATGTCTTTTGAGCACCGTGGAGACTAATAGAAAAGAATGCAGAAAGCGGATTGCAATCAACACTTTTTTGCCACAAAGACATTGACAATTGGGATCTGATTAGGAAATATGGTGTTTAGTTGAGTTCTCAAGCACAGAATTATGTGAGGATGACGGGATCTAAGGAGATTACTACAAAGAGGGCCTGATGATACAGATATAGAACATGAAAATTTAGTGATTTTGGTGATTTATCGTACAGCGGTTTAAGATTAGGCCTGAAAAAAAAGGTGGGCGGCGTGTGTCAATTATAGCGGGAGATTAGGCCTGATGGACGGAAAGGGATGCAGCGTGTGTCAATATTCGCATCCCACTGCAATGGTCGAGGCAGAGAGAAAAGATGAGGGGACGACGAACCGAGTGATCATGAGCGTTGTGCTGGGCGTCCGAAGCGTCCTTCTTGAACAGCCCGCTGCCGAGATAAGGATAGCCCATTCCCCAGGAGCCGTAGGGACTAAGCAAGCCGTAGTTGGCCAGCGGGCTCATCCCGAACAGGCCCAAGCTGTCCAGTCCCAGCCCAAGCCCCAGGCCCATGTCGTACCCGCCGCAGAATCCGGCTGCAAGCATGCCGTAGCACTTCGAGTCCGATTGGCCTTTGCCGGCTTGGGCAGCGACGTCCGCCCGCGGAGAAACAACCGGGGTGGATGCGACGGTCTGGAGGAGGGCCAGGAGACAAGCAAATGAGAAGATGCACTGCATGGTGGGTTTCGTGGGTTTGGAGGTGGGTAAGACGGTTTTGGTTGCGGAGGTGGATTATGGGTGGAGTCTAGTGTATGGATCTGTGGATGATGAGAGGAGGCGACTGGGAGCCCATCAAGCTTCCCTTTATATAGCTTTTGGCTGCCATATTTGCCCGCTCACCGCCATCGGCCTGCCGCCGGGATCACACACCACCTTCAGCTCATGAAGCCCTTCTGAAGGAGTATGGTTCACAGTTCCTTACTGTGCGAGTGGAAGAATTTCCCATGTGCCCTGTGTACCAACTAGCCATAAGGGCGGAATCTCCTGGTGGTTTTGTTCTTGAGAGCCGGCCGCGCCGATAAAAGCGCGCTGTTCAGTTGACCTTTGCAGTCTCAAGCTTGCACCAATGTCCACACGAACCCGCTTCGGGCTCGTGGAATTGAGGGAACATGATCCGTAGAGCGGTGGCGAATGGAGTGTCCCTCAACTTGTGGCGTTCATGGACGGGATGAGAAGCCGGCCGCCGCCGATGGATCCGATTGGTCCCGCGAAGACATCTAGTGTCGACATCACACCGATATACATACCGAATCAATAACAGCAGGACAGAGCCCTGTCTCCTTCACACACTCCCTGTGTGAGAAATTCCACTCAGTCGCGGCGTGGAAAGGAAATCTGGCCGGGCGGTTGATCTTGGAGAAACCCGGGATATGGAATCCTAGTGGGAAGGGACTCGTCAAGCATGGCCAGAAAGCTATATAAAGGAAGCTCGCTGGGCTCCCAGTCGCCTCCTCTCATCACCCACAGATCCATACACTCGACTCCACTCATCATCCACCTCCGCAA
Source organism: Puccinia triticina (assembly GCF_026914185.1). Classification (NCBI taxonomy): domain Eukaryota; kingdom Fungi; phylum Basidiomycota; class Pucciniomycetes; order Pucciniales; family Pucciniaceae; genus Puccinia; species Puccinia triticina. The sequence goes on along the minus strand of NC_070561.1, from coordinate 6,859,260 downwards.
CCAAAACCGTTCTACCCACCTCCAAACCCACCAAGCCCACCATGCAATTCATCTTCTCATTTGCTTGTCTCCTGGCCCTCCTCCAGACTGTCGCATCCTCACCGGTTCTAGCTCCGCGGGCGGACGTCGCTGCCCAAGCCGGCAAAGGCCTATCGGACTCGAAGTGCTACGGCATGCTCGCCGGATTCTGCGGCGGGTACGACATGGGCCTGGGGCTGGGGCTGGACAGCTTGGGCCTGTTCGGCATGAGCCCGCTTCTCACCTACGGCTTGCTTAGTCCCTACGGCTCCTGGGGAATGGGCTATCCTTATCTCGGCGGCGGGCTGTTCAAGAAGGACGCTTCGGACGCCCAACACCACACTCATGATCACTCGGTTCGTCATCTCTGCTTCCTTCGTCTCTGCCTAGTGCAACTTCTTCGTGGGATGCCAATATTGACACACGCTGCGCACCTTGTGTTTCAGGCCTAATCTCCCGCTATACGATAAACCAACGAAATCCGTTAATTTTCATGTTCTATATGTGTATCATCTTGCCATCTTTGTTGTATCTCCTTAAATCCCGTCTTCTACGCATAATCCTTCTCTAAATGTACCCATCTCCCTAATCAATTCGCGTCAATTGGAAATGTCTGCATGAAAGAAAAACATGCCTTGCAACAAGATTTCCCGAATCTTTTTGTGCCAGCCTCTGTCCCCCTATGCTCCGCTTACAAAGCAGAGGGATTGACTTGATTCCGTCCGGGCTGCTTCAGATAACGCAAGCAAAGCGGGCATCATCCATCTGATGAAATCCCTCGCTGCGTACGTCCCATCGTCCAGGCCCCACCAGCTTCTCTGGCTCACATCTTCTCTCGTCTCTGTGCAGGGAATGGGCGCCCCACAAGATCCGCTGTAACTCCATCTCGCCGGGGTACATGAACACCCTGCTGATTGAGAAATTCGAGTCAGTCTCGCCCCGCGTCTCTTGCTCCTCTTTCGACGTCCAAACTTGCTGACGTTTTATGTTTCGCAACAGTCCCCTCTTGAAGAAAGTGTGGTTTGAAAGCACGTCAGTAATACAATCATTTCTTTCCACTTGACGGGCCGATGTTCTGAACTTTTGTTAAAATCACGCTGCGGTGGTCTAGACCTGTGGGACGAATGGGCCATGTTTCGGACTTGAACGGGGCCGCGTTGTATTTGGCCAGCGACGCGTCTTCGTTCACTACGGGCACTGATCTCTTGATCAACGGGTCCGTCCCTTCCCCCTTCCTCCACACACCATCTCCACGTTTTCCCGCAAATTTCACTGACTGACAACCCGTCGTCTTTTGTCTGTCTGAAGTGGCTATTGTACGTGGCAGACTAGAAAAGCCCGCCAGACAATACCGTCCGGACCAGAGGGCCCACCAACCAACAAACAAAACCTGCCCTCTTCCACGGACCTTGTTCTCCATTGGGCTCCTTTTCTCGAACAGTCACACGGTCCCAGACACCAGCATCGTTCTGTATCCCGACCCCTTGCAGACTTTTTGTGAGGGCCCACCTAATACTCTTACTTCTTAAGTGGCTATGAACGAAATTCAAGAGAACCCGTCGCCTATTTTCAGATGTATTATAGGTAGTCTATCTTCGGAGCAAATAATAGACTCTTGAAAGGAGGTTTTGATAAAAGCTGAGATTACACAACCGAATGATAATGATAACAAAGAACAAAGAATATTGTGATGAGGAAAAAGAATATTGAACATGTAATGTTTTAGTGATAGTCGCAAACCATCTCCGCAGCACATGTAATATAGTAAACCTAGTTGTCTAGTTAAATCCCAATCTTGTCCCCGCAATCCTGTTTCTTTAACTCATCAATTTTGTCACTATACTCACCGTGCTTGTATCGGCTTTGCGCCTTAGGTCTGTCTCTTATCTTCTCATCAATGTTTCTCACGTTCTCATTCCTACCCACTCTCTTAGGTTTGTCTGTCGTGCCCTTAGCTCACCGCTCCGTAGAAGCTTGTGATCTAACGTGCCCACCATCCTCAAAGGTTTGTCTGTCGTGCCCTTAGCTCACCGCTCCGTAGAAGCTTGTGATCTAACGTGCCCACCATCCTCAAAGACTTTTCGTCTTATAGGTTATGAGCCCAGATAGCGCATAGCTACTGGAATTCAAATCACAAAACTCATCTATCAAACCTCGCGAGACACTGTCATGTCTGACAAATTGAATCTCCCGGTCCTGTCCAATTCCAACTTCAAAGACTGGAAGGCGGTTGTTCATTCCTATTGCGCCAAGAAACAATGTTCCGCGTACCTTACCAAGGACAAGGCGTCAAAAGCAAAACCCGAACAGTTGGATCTTTGTACTGATCGAAAACACATGGCCGCTGGCATACTGGTTCGCTACATGGGATCCGATAACCAAGGTCGGTTCGTCACCGACACCAACCAACAACAGCCTCACGAACTTTGGACTTTGCTTTGCAATCATTTTGAAGCAAAGACCACTCAAAACCAATCAAAAGTCTACCAAAATTTTCTGAAGATTCCGTTTGGCAACAATCTCGGCCAGTACTTGGTGGCCGTTGACACCGGTGTAGCCAACATGCGAGCAGTCGGTATGACCATTTGCGTTCCTAAACCTGAGGAACCAACCGTGAACGAGAATCATCTAGCTGAGATTATCATGAGCAAGATTCCTTCGTCATACAACAACACAAAGGATATCATCTTCACCAAACAACCACTCACCCTCGAAATCATTCGCACCCAGCTTGACTCTAAGATACTCGACACTCAGGACGACTTGACTCATCCTGTCGTCAAGACCGAATCAGCCATGAACGTCAGCGTCCCGTTCTGCGAGAACGGAGTTCACAATCCAAAAACTCGTCACTCTGAAGCCCGGTGTTACCAACTTCATCCTGAGTTTGAAGCAGCCAACAAGAAGAAGAGGCAACAAGCAAAGAAGAAAGCAAACGCTGCCATTTTCAACGTGCCGGAAGATGCGAAGGCGTATCATTGTCGATCGTCTCATGTTGCTTTCTCAAGTCTCTCTTCAGCTAAACCCATCTTTGTTGACAGCAGCTGCTCAGATCACATGTTTCCCAAAAAGAAGTTCTTTTTCAATTATGCTCCGTTCACTTCGTCGGTTTCAATAGCCAATGGCAAGAGTCTACCAATCATAGGGTTGGGTTTGATCAAATTGAAGAACACCGACGGAAACGATCATTGGTTCAAAGCTCTTCATGTCCCTCAATTGTCGCATGCACTAGTCAGCTTTGGACGTCTCTTCGTATCTAACTGTGATCTGATTCGCCGTGGCACCGACGACTTCTCGGTCATGGATCAAACATTGAATTCCAAGGTATTTGATGGAACGGTGGAAGGTCAAATCTTCTCAATCAAAGCGACGCTAGTCAATCCTTCTGGTCAGTCAATTCCTCTCAGGTCCCTCAAAGCATCTTCAACTGACGCTGCTCTACTACACAGGCGAGCAGGTCATCCCAGCTCCGAAGCGTTAAAGATCATGTTTGGAATTGAATTCTCAACTCTTTCTTGCGATTCGTGCAGGATTTCCAAATCTCATTGTCTTCCGTTTTCGGGTACTCTTCCCAAACCTCAGGGTCTACTTCACTTCATATACATGGATCTCAGCGGTAAAATATCCCCACCCACCGTTGGAGGCGGACTTTACTACTTTAAAATCACAGATGCCTACTCGTCCTTTAAACACGTGTATATACTATTGTCTAAATCTCAAGCTTTTGAAAAATTCAATCACTATGTTAAAGAAGTAGAGAACTTCCATTCTGCCAAAGTGAGGAACGTGGTCACAGACGGAGGAGGAGAATTCTGTTCTCACGAATTTGAAGAGTTCTTCAAAGATAAGGGTATCATTCATCACATCACCGCACCCTACACCCCTCAGCAAAATTCAATTGCTGAAAGAGGCAACCAAACCACTAGCGAAAAGGCTCGATCACTTCTCAAGCAAGCCAACTTGCCCTCATCAATTTGGGGCGAGGCAGTGAATACTGCAGTGTTGTATAGTCACAATGTCATGTTTGACGAGACTACTTATCCAGGAATCTCCCCTGGCTCCTTTGCCGGTAACTCCAATACTGAATTTGGGTTTGATGAGGATCTTATTCCGGAAGATGCACCCAAATCCGCTCCTAATCCGGTCGAAACACCAGAATCCGATACATCCGGTGATGCTGAGTTTCATGATTCTCCGGACAACATTCCTGAGGAGCAAGCACCGTTACCTGAGGGTCCGCAGCAGGCTCCTTTGCCCGCAGTCTCATCATCCCGCCCTCGGCCTGGCTTTGGATATATCCCCGCCGCAATTCCCCCCCCTGAAACATATCCTCAGACATTGACTCCTCTAACATCATCACCACCAAACGGCGCGCTCATATTGCTTCCCTTGACTTCCCTCGCGATCTATCAATAGCTATGGCTGCCTTGAACAATACAACTTCGCATCCAATTCCTCACACTTATCGTGAAGCTCTCTTATCTCCGGATGCCGAGGAATGGAGAGCTGCTGTTCAGGTTGAACTAGAGGCAATGGCTCGTCTCAATGTCTGGGAAGTTGTCCCAACTCCTGACTGCCAATCACTTTTAGGCACAATTTGGATTTTTCGGAAGAAATACAACGCAAGCGGTAATCTGGTCAAATTCAAGGCTCGCCTATGCGCTCAGGGTAGCGCTCAGCAAGAAGGGGTTGACTACAACGAAACTTACGCTCCCACAGGTCGGCCATCAGCTCTACAAGTCGCTCTCACTATTGGTGTCAATGAAGGAATGGACATTCATCAAATGGATGTTAGGAATGCCTTTCTTAATGGGAATCTCGATGATGTAATCTATCTTCGCTGTTCTTCGGGTATGAACGTTCCACCAGGTCACTGTCTCAAACTCAAAAAATCAATCTATGGTTTGAAACAGGCCCCTCGCGTTTGGTACACCGAGCTTAACAAAATTTTTACTTCAATCAACTTCGCTCCTTCCATTGCGGATCCATGCCTGTTCATATCTCAGGTTCCTGGCTGGAAATGTCTTGTTCACATCTACGTTGACAATATGGCGATCATCAGTCACAATGTCGAGCGTTTCAAAAAACTCACCAAAGCTCGTTTTCTCATGGACGACTTGGGTCCAGTCACCTCTCTTCTCGGTATGAAAATCACCCAACACTCCGATCATCTAATGCTCTCTCAAGAACGCCACATTGAGGAGATTCTCAAGGAATATGATCACCTTCATGCTAGATCAGCTGCCACCCCGTTTGTTCCCAACACTCGCTTGACTGCAGCCACAACCAAAGAAGTCAACGCGTTCAAAGCGCTAGGAATCAACTATCGAAGGGCTGTAGGATCTGTCAACTACATCTCCTGCTCAACACAACCTGACATTTCATTTGCAGTGTCGCAGCTTTTGCAACATCTGGAACGACCAGGCATCAAGCACTGGAACGCCTTCAAACACCTCCTCCGGTATCTTTCCTCAACCAAATCTCTGTCTCTTTGGATCGGTGGCGGTGATAAGAAGCTCAAGGTTTACTGCGACGCGGATTGGGCTAATTGCACTGACTCCCGTCGTTCTTACTCGGGCTACCTAGTCACGTGGGGCGATTCAGTTATATCTTGGAAGACCAAGAAACAAACGTCGGTGGCAACATCAACAACCGAAGCGGAGTATCAATCTCTCTACGCCAGAGTCCAAGAATCGGTTTGGCTCAACTCGGTCCTCCAGTCAATCGACTCAGGCTCGGCATTTCCAATCTCAATCCTTTGCAACAACCAAGCCGCAATCGCTCTTTCCAACAACCCAATCACGCATCCAAAAAGCAAACACATCGACACAAAATACCATTTCATTCAAGAAGCGGTTGAAAAAGGTTGGGTCGCACTCACTTACATATCCACAGCATCAATGCCGGCCGACGGTTTAACGAAGTCTCTCGCCAAAATAAAGCACCTATCAATGATCAACTTCCTCAAGATGAAGCTATTGTTGGTTTGAAGCTAAGTCAGGAGGGAGGGTATTGAACATGTAATGTTTTAGTGATAGTCGCAAACCATCTCCGCAGCACATGTAATATAGTAAACCTAGTTGTCTAGTTAAATCCCGATCTTGTCCCCGCAATCCTGTTTCTTTAACTCATCAACTTTGTCACTATACTCACCGTGCTTGTATCGGCTTTGCGCCTTAGGTTTGTCTGTTGTGCCCTTAGCTCACCGCTCCGTAGAAGCTTGTGATCTAACGTGCCCACCATCCTCAAAGACTTTTCGTCTTATAAAGAAAAGAGGAAACAACGGAATGAAAGACAACCGGGTTTATAACAATACACTCAGACCCTCAGATAAAAGCTTCACAATTAAAGAAAGGAAAAAACTTGTAAAAGATGTTAGTGGTTCTTAGCATAATAAGGACCATTCTCCAATCATTAATCAGCTTCATCTTTGCATGATTATCAGTAACGAAGAAAATGTTACAAATTGGCCTGACCTTGTACCTGCAATCCTCCCGCCGCCTTCTTTGCCTTCTTACTCTTTCTCTTTGCCTTAGCGCCAAAATGTTTCTCATGTAATAGCATAAAAGAATCTAAAGACGACTTAACTAAGAGCGGAATATGTTCCTCGGCGACCCACATGTTGTTCGCCATAGTCGCGCCTTTCCATCCAATTACTTGCTCCCGTTGCGTCTCACTTTGTGTGCTGAGACCCTTATAAGGTTTCTCAGCAAGTTTGTTCTCAGTTCAGCAAGGCGCTTCATTGCGCGTCTCCTTGCCTAGGATGGCCCGGGAGTTTGTCCACTAACTCCCCAAGTCATCCTGAGTGTGGGAAAAGGAGTCTCCTCCTTCTCTTCTCATTTGTTTCCTCCCTTTCCCCTTCCTTGTGAGGGGGGGGGTGGGAGTAACTAAGAGAGAATGATCAGGGGGGCTTCTCTCTTAGTGAGATCTGAAGCCCTCCTCGTGAGGAGTACTACACCAAAAAAGGTCTGAGCCCGACCCGTTACTCCAGGTGGCCTGGAGCCTGCTCAGACCCACAACTCCTGGCTGCCTGGCGTAATTAAGGAGCCATTCCGGCCTCCTCTCCTCCATCCTGCTTGATAGATTGCATTCCTAACAATCTAGAGAAACCTAATCCACACTGTTTTTATATTATCGGCCCAAACTATGAAGTTTTTCCCGGGCCGCGCTCCCAATTTCAGCAGCATTAAGAGTCCTAAACAGACTGCTACCGTTACTAGTACTAATACTAGCCAAGAGATCATTTTCCTTCCCCAAGAGAATATAGGCCACATGGCTCAGGCGTCCCGCGATGAACTCTACTTCTCTGTATGAAAACTGTGCCCCCTAGCTCTAGGGAGTATTGAACTTGTATGATCCGCTTAGTTCTGCTCTTCGAGGAACGGCTCATATTCTCCTTGTTAGTCTTACTCCTAGCGCATTGGATCTCTTAACAAAGTCAAAAATGAGCGTCAAAGATCTATGTTGCTTCACGATGAGGTTGTCATCAATCCATCTAAACATTGAGTGCCTCAAATTGTGTCATCAACACCTTCTTGCCTCCGTCGGCGGGGTGTCCACAAGACCTGGATCCTACTTCCCCCCTCCCCGGGCCTAAACTAGACTTACTGCACCGAAAGGCTGTGACCCTGGGGCCTGGATCAGCACAACGCGGGCGGATTTGATGTAACAGCATCGTGATTGCGACACCCGAAGCGCGTGCGGTGCAGACTCCTGAAAAGTTGAATCTCCATATTTGGAATACTTGTGGAACTCCATGCTAAAGATTGAAACCTTATAGTTTCTTTAGCTTTCCGGTCCCGGCAATAGCCTGCATCGCACCAGCATGTTGTACCAAACTTTCCAACGCTTATTTTATTACACCTGTTTTTGATCATTGTGCTGGCGGGCTTGGAGTCTTCCTTTCGGTGTAAACACGGGTGTGATGACCAGGGTGGACTTATGACATCAAGCTTCGCATCTTTTACCGCATAGTCTGTGTCCCCAATAAATATCAGCATGTTCTTGGTGTCTGCGAACAGCATTTGAAAGATTCAGAGAAGGAGACTAGGGAGGCTTTGAACCATTGTAACGCTTAAAAGAGCTATATAGCGATCACAGATCTCAACAACCTATGATATTTTTGCCGGTCATCGTCTCTGTTTCCTAGTTTTTGATTCCCAAAACGTTCCTTTCTCTCGAAAATATTGAGCTGGATACTGGTAGACCCCACCTATTCGCCCTGAATATCTTCCCAAGACCACCATCACCTCAACATTGTTTGAAAGTTTTTATCAACTATAAAGGAACAGTCTGCCGTATCAGGGCCTAATATATTTCCTCTCGAAAATATGGTCCCGTCAAGGTCGTTGATATGGTTCAACTTCTGCTTAGCATTCTTTTTCTTTCTTTGCTCAAACGTTGGGTTGGTCCAGTTCAATCATCCTGAGCTTTATCTGTCTTCGCACGACTTCAAATTCGCGGCCACGCGCCAGACCCGGAATTACAACTTCCACGTTACGTGAGTGAGTTTGGTGCGGATATATATCTATGAGCTTCACGAGTACCTAACGACCTAAATACTGATTTTTTTTTTTTTTGATCTCCTTGACTTGGTTGTGAAAGAAATACCGTCGGTGCACCAGATGGCTTTAGCAAGTGAGCCATCATTTTGCTGCGCTATATGTTGCTTGTGGTCTTTTCTGATCTCCTGAATTTCACCAGGACTATGCTAGTCATCAATAACCAGTTTCCTGGTCCCTTAATCAAGTGCAGTGAGGTGAGAAACAAGAAGATATCCACAAGTATAACCCCCGTCTCCTTCTGCCCTCAAGGCCGACAACACAGTTTCCGGAAGGGGTTTAATTATTTACAATCAATTCCCAATCAGCTTCAAGTTTCCATATCCCTTAGCTTCCTCTTCTCTCCGACCTCCTTTGATCTCGCTGGTCTGTTATGGGTTACCTGCCAAAACAGCAGCCAATTGATTGATTCAACTAAGGCCCCTTAGAAGACAGTCACTACACAGATGATGTCTAACAATGACCCCAATAATCATGGGGATTAAAAACCCGCCAACCAATATTTCCCTTCTATTGGACCTTCTGCCCGCCCTTCCTCCTCCGTTCCCCCTCCCACGCCGTGTCCTCCTCCCCTCTGTTCATTGCTACCGCTGCCGCTCCTGCTTCCGCCCTGCGCGCCGCCGTCTTCCCGGTCCTGTTTGTCGTATCAGGTCCTAGCTTATAGTGATGTACTGGGCCCTACGTGGTTGGTTGCTGGAGGTGGAGATGCCCGGGATCAATGAGAAGTTGGGTTAGATGATTGAGGTTGGGGAGGGATGTCGGTAGGTTGGAGCTTGCGCGTGACTAGCGAAGGGGTCTAAGGGTTTACCTTTTGTGGTTGATGAGTTTCCCCGTTTGGTCGATTGATGTTCGGTTGATTGATGCTCCCGTCAACCGTTGTTCCCCCTGGCCCCACACAATCTGATAAAACGATCCGCCTGAGCCATACGTCCTTCCGCTTCCCCCGCTATCCTTATCTCCAACCTAAATTTCCAGCACCGCCTCTTGTACGTCTAATCTCCTTCCTCCTTCCTGCTTTGTACCCGCAATCCCATCTACTCCTACTGGATTATCTGCTAAACGGTGTAAGCGCCACAGATATCGCAGTCTCATTTCCTTTTCCTTTCTCATTCTATTCGCCTCCGTACCCCCAATGTTGTCTACTCCTACTGGATTATCTGCTAAACGGTGCAAGCGCCGCAGATATCACAGTCTCATTTCCCCTCTTGTTCTATCCGCTTCGACCTATGCAACAAAGTGCTTACCCGTTCCCAGCGCTGGACCGCTGGACCCGTTCGCCTCTTCCCTCTCCTACAACTTCCACAAGTATTCTGTCCCTTCCGCCGTTCCCCTTTCGTTCCCTTTCCTCCTTCCGGAGCCTTCGACAACGACCAAGTGTGACTTCTCCTCGTCGTCCCTTTGAATCTTGCCCTGGGGGCCGTTAATGCCTGCGATCTGTCTCCCGTCGCCGGTACTGCTGCCAAGTTGGAGATACTGTTAGTTATATTACTCATGCTCTTGGCAGTCTTAGCAAATAAAAAAAAATTCTCGACGAAAATCCCGCCCTTTGGCAAAGGTCTAGCGGTTAGGTGTGATCAGCGTAGTTTCGCGAATTCGTTGTTCCGAGTTAGCTGTTGCTAGTCGCAAAAAATCCCGCCGGGATTTCTTGCGCAAGCTGAGCGGTGTTAGTCGTCGGTGTCCTGAGCATTGGTGCTGGTTCCGTGGCGTTTGCTGCCGGCCGGTACCGGTCGTCCACTATCGTCTAGGTTTGGGCTCCGCTTGCGGGAGCCCTGGCTGCGCGCCGCGCTGTGCCGCGCGCCCGTGCCCCTTGAAGACTCCACTGCCGCCGCGCCTTGGACTCTGCCCCCCTCCTGCTACGCTCCCGGGAAGCGCCCAAGAAATTAAAAACTGAAACTTACCCTTCCTTTGAGACCTTACATCCAAAATTGCCTTCATCAACGACCAGTCAACCACTTCTTCATCTTTATAATACTTATCCTTTATACCATCAACGACGCCACGATCCAAGACACTATTTGGATGAACATATCTAACAATCAGCGAGACATTGAAAACAGGATGTAATTTAGGGTATTCCTTTTTAATGTCTAACTCTACCGCATCCGTACCTACCATCTTCTTTACCGCAAAAGGACCAATATACCTGTAATCTAATTTAGAATTTAAACGCCTTGACTGAATAAACTTACACAAAAGCAACACCATTTCTCCTTCTGAATACACCGGTGCCGGCTTCTTCTTCACATTATAATATGCTGCTTGTTTATTCCGCGCCAAAACCAGGCACTCCATTGCTTTTTCCTGTGTCAACTGCAATGCCAACAAAAAATTTGTCTAAATCCTTATTCCCCAATGATTCAGTCATTATATTAAATTTTGGATGATGACCATAAGAAAAGAAAAATGGAGAAACACCCAAACTTGCCGAGTCCAAATTGTTTATAGATAATTCCGCCATGTCTAAACACCTATCCCAGTTGTCTTGATAATAACAATCCTTGCCTAAATTTCTTGACGCAGCTCTAAAATAAGAAGTAATCCATAGAATCTTTTGTTGTTCGGAAGAAAAGCTATTTGGAAATTGGGCAAAAGTGTCCCTCATAGTTGCACAAAATCTGTAAGTTTCTTTAATGTTTCCCAAAAAATAAATATGAGAAAAATGTGGAGGTTTGGGATGAGACTGTACTATATTCTTATGAAACACGGGATCCTCCAAAACGGTCAAACGAGAATTGATGGAATTAATGATGGTATCAACCGTATTTCAGACCTGTAAAAACTCCTGAGAATAATGGAGCTTCATTGGAATAAATTCCTTTGCAAAAACCAACAATTGAGACAAGTCCTTGATCGTCTCATTGTTCCTGGGAATTGTTTTGTCATTTCGCCTGGCTTGAGCTTGGAGAGACGCAATGGCTTGTGAGTTAGCAAAAATTGTTTGATCTCTATCTGGAAGCTTGTTGACATCCAAATCAACCCCGAGACGTCCTCCTCCAGTTGATTTAACGCAGATCCTCAATGTGGACCTGGCGAATTCAAAATTGGCAAAGAATCAATTGGTCGAGGTTCAAAACCGTCTGGAAATGGGCCGAGCGGAGGAAGGGATTGTTGTGCATCGTCCGAAACCGTAAAATTCGGAAGAGGGCTTTGGAAAGGCGTCACGTAGGATTGACCGGCGAGATGTGTGAAAGAATTAGGGTTTGGGGACGGGGGTAATGACATGCAAAGAGGAAGTTGTGGAGAAGAGTTATCGGACATGTTTATAACTTTGTGTTTTATTGGAAGCTTGATTTGAAATATTTGAATATAGAAGTGATGAAAATTGATTATGAGGATGATGATGAGGCGAAGATAATGTATAGCTTAATTTTAGAATGTCAATAAAGAGAGGAGCAAAACTTGAATCAAACAATTTATAACTTGAGAAAAAGAAATAAGATTGGATAAACCAAAGATAGCCAAAAATTTAAATGTATGGAATCTAAGGTTGAAGATCGCAATATAATTGTGAGGGCCCACCTAATACTCTTACCTCTTAAGTGGCTATGAACGAAATTCAAGAGAACCCGTCGCCTATTTTCAGATGTATTAGAGGTATTGTGTTTTGTAGAATGCTTGGACGGATGGTCCTGTTGCTGTGCACAAATCATGGCATTCCGTAATTCTATTTTTTTTTTTTTGCCTCACATTGTGAAATAAAGATCATCATGATCATTTTCACTTTGGTACAGGCAGGCTCTGTATGGCAGAATGATGGAGATTAAACTGGGGCTGTGCCAGAAAATCCCATAACTATAGCACTCAACTTCGCTCTTGAAGTCCAACCATTAAGCAAAACACAATAGTCTATCTTCGGAGCAAAGAATAGACTCTTGAAAGGAGGTTTTGATAAAAGCTGAGATTACACAACCAAATGATAATGATAACAAAGAACAAAGAATATTGCAATGAGGAAAAAGAAAAGAGGAAACAACGGAATGAAAGACAACCGGGTTTATAACAATACACTCAGACCCTCAGATGAAACCTTCACAATTAAAGAAAGGAAAAAACTTGTGAAAGATGTTAGTGGTTCTTAGCATGATAAGGACCATTCTCCGATCATTAATCAGCTTCATCTTTGCATGATTATCAGTAACAAAGAAAACGTTACACTTTTGTGTTGCCTGTTTTTCTTTTTCCTTTCTCCGTGTTTCACGCATAAGCATATTTATATACATAGATGAGGTTAATGAAGCTTATTCTCAAAGACAGTGGTGCGGCCCTGTCCAAGATTGCCATTTGCCGATGCAGGAGGATACATGAAACATGGATGGATGGTACAGACATAGGATCCAATGATGATTGCTCACTGCTTGTGAAGATACGGGCTCAAGCACATGTGTGATGAGGATGCAGGGGTCTTAAAAGATGGCTCATACACATGCTGGCTCCCATCTCACGGTGTAGACGCTGGCGAGGGTCCTGCATGTTGCGGCAGGTGTGGAGGCGGCGGCGGCCGCAGGGGCCGCAGCTCCGGGTGGCGGCTGATGGCCGCCGCTGTAGAAGCGGCAATGGCCCCGCTGGTCCACGCTCGACGATGGCCCATGATATGTCTTTTGAGCACCGTGGAGACTAATAGAAAAGAATGCAGAAAGCGGATTGCAATCAACACTTTTTTGCCACAAAGACATTCACAATTGGGATCTGATTAGGAAATATGGTGTTTAGTTGAGTTCTCAAGCAGAGAATTATGTGAGGATGACGGGATCTAAGGAGATTACTACAAAGAGGGCCTGATGATACAGATATAGAACATGAAAATTTAGTGATTTCGGTGATTTATCGTATAGTGGATTAAGATTAGGCCTGAAAAAAAAGGTGGGTGGCGTGTGTCAATTATAGCGGGAGATTAGGCCTGATGGACGGAAAGGGATGCAGCGTGTGTCAATATTGGCATCCCACTGCAATGGTCGAGGCAGAGAGAAAAGATGAGGGGACGACGAACCGAGTGATCATGAGCGTTTTGCTGGGCGTCCGAAGCGTCCTTCTTGAACAGTCCGCCCCCGAGATAAGGATAGCCCATTCCCCAGGAGCCGTAGGGACTAAGCAAGCCGTAGTTGAGCAGCGGGCTCATCCCGAACAGGCCGACGCTGTCCAGCCCCAGCCCCAGGCCCAGGCCCATGTCGTACCCGCCGCAGAATCCGGCTGCAAGCATGCCGTAGCACTTCGAGTCCGATTGGCCTTTGCCGGCTTGGGCAGCGACGTCCGCCCGTGGGGAAAGAACCGGGGTGGATGCGACGGTCTGGAGGAGGGCCAGGAGACAAGCAAATGAGAAGATGCACTGCATGGTGGGCTTGGTGGGTTTGGAGGTGGGTAAGACGGTTTTGGTTGCGGAGGTGGATTATGGGTGGAGTCGAGTGTATGGATCTGTGGATGATGAGAGGAGGCGACTGGGAGCCCATCAAGCTTCCCTTTATATAGCTTTCGGCTGCCATATTCGCCCACTCACCGCCATCGGCCTGCCGCCGGGATCACACGTCACCTTCAGCTGAAGCTGTTCTGAAGGTGTATGGTTCACAGTTCTTTACTGTGCGAGTGGTAGAATTTCCCATGTGCCCTGTGTACCAACTAGCCATAAGGGCGGAATCTCCTGGTGTTTTTGGTCTTGGGAGCCGGCCGCGCCGATAAAAGCGCGCTGTTCAGTCCACCGTCGCAGTCTCAAGCTTGCACCAATGTCCACACGAACCCGCTTCGGCCTCGTGGAATCGAGGGCACATGATTCGTATAGCGGTGGCGGATGGAGTGTCCGTCAACTTGTGGTGTTCATGAATGGGTGAGGATGAGAAGCCGGCCGCCGCCGATGGATCCGATTGGTCCCGCGAAGCCATCTTGTGTCAACATCGGACACCGATAAACCACAGAGGCGTGTTTCCTTCACACACTCCGTGTATGAGAAATTCCACTCAGTCGCGGCGTGGAAAGGAAATCTGGCCGGGCGGTTGGTCTTGGAGAAACCCGGGATATGGAATCCTAGTGGGAAGGGACTCGTCAAGCATGGCCAGAAAGCTACATAAAGGAAGCTTGATGGCCGCCCAGTCGCCTCCTCTCATCACCCACAGATCCAGACACTCGACTCCACCCATAATCCACCTCCGCAACCAAAACCGTGCTACCCACCTCCAAACCCACGAAACCCACCATGCAGTGCATCTTCTCAGTCGCTTGTCTCCTGGCCCTCCTCCAGACCGTCGCATCCGCACCGGTTCTAGCTCCGCGGGCGGACGTCGCTGCCCAAGCCGGCAAAGGTCAATCGGACTCGAAGTGCTACGGCACGCTCGCCGGATTCTGCGGCGGGTACGACATGGGCCTGGGCCTGGGGCTGGGGCTGGACAGCTTGGGCCTGTTCGGGATGAGCCCGCTGGCCAACTACGGCTTGCTTAGTCCCTACGGCTCCTGGGGAATGGGCTTCCCTTATCTCGGGGGCGGGCTGTTCAAGAAGGACGCTTCGGACGCCCAACACCACACTCATGACCACTCGGTTCGTCATCTCTGCTTCTTTCCTCTTTGCCTAGTGCAACTTCTTTGTGGGATGCTAATATTGACACACGCTGCGCACCTTGTGTTTCAGGCCTAATCTCCCGCTATACGATAAACCAACAAAATCCCTTAATTTTCATGTTCTATATGTGTATCATCTTGCCATCTTTGTTGTATCTCCTTAAATCCCGTCTTCTACGCATAATCCTTCTCTAAAAGTACCCATCTTTCTAATCAATTTGCGTCAATTGGAAATGTCTGCATGAAAGAAAAACACACCTTGCAACAAGATTTCCCGAATCTTTTTGTGCCAGCCTCCGTCCCCCTATGCTCTGCTTACAAAACAGAGGGATTGACTTGATTCCGTCCGGGATGCTTCAGATAACGCAAGCAAAGCCGGCGTCATCCATCTGATGAAATCCCTCGCTGCGTACGTCCCTTCGTCTAGGCCTCACCAGCTTCTCTGGCTCACATCTTCTCTCGTCTCTGTGCAGGGAATGGGCGCCCCACAAGATCCGCTGTAACTCCATCTCGCCGGGGTACATGAACACCCTGCTGATCGAGAAATTCGAGTCAGTCTCGCCCCGTTTCTCTTGCTCCTCTTTTGACTTCCAAACTTGCTGACGTTTTTTGTTTCGCGACAGTCCCCTCTTGAAGAAAGTGTGGTTTGAAAGGACTTCAGTAATAGAATCATTTCTTTCCACTTGACGGGCCGATGTTCTCAATTTTTGTCAAAATCTCGCTGCGGTGGTCTAGACCGGTGGGACGAATGAGCCATGTTTCGGGCTTGAGCGGGGCCGCGTTGTATTTGGCCAGCGACGCGTCTTCGTTCACTACGGGCACTGATCTCTTGATCGACGGGTCCGTCCCTTCCCCCTTCCTCCACACACCATCTCCACGTTTTCCCGCAGATTTCACTGACTGACAACCCGTCGTCTTTTTTCTGTCTCAAGTGGCTATTGTACGTGGTAGACTAGAATGTAGGAATCCAGGATCAGGCCCAGAGCCAAACCCAGACCCAGACCCGCAGCAACCCCCGAGGAAGCTCGCGCGGTTAGACCCAGCCCCAGCTGCTAAGACAGGTAAGCCCCTTTCGCAGTCCAGACCTAACCCAGACGCAGAGCTTAATTGTATCGCCACAATAACAGAAGCCAGACGATCAGCCGCAACGCCATTGGTAGAACCTAGAACAGAGAAGCACTCAGCACCAAGAAACTCGTAAGTATGAGAGACTAGATAATGGAAGGCTTATAACAAAGACTGACCTAGAATCGTTCAACCGTAGAACCCTAGCAGAACGATTTGGACCAAAACCTCAAGACAAGCTGCTTGCTGGAATCACGGAAGCTAAAGCATCTTGTAAGCACGTTAGCCAGACATACAGACCAGACCTAGCTACTAGACAGACAAGCTAAGATGCCTGGTTGAACTGCAGCGCAGGAAACCGCAGGAGGACTCTGGCAAGACAAAACGAAGATCATACGATAGCCGCGTTGTATCTTTGTGAGCCCTAACAGAAAAAGAGAAGAAACAAACAGACACTGATGCAGGTGCAGTTGCAGATCTTGTCATTAATGACCCGGCTCCAAGACCGACAACCACCGCTCCATTCTCCCTATCTTCTCCTTAGAAAAACTCAGGCAGATCTCTGTCTGCTTTCAGGTACTTGAATCTTAACAATTAAATAGCTTTAATTTAGATTCAAATCATGTACTTAGCGCATCTGACAAGTAATCAAACATTTCAGTTGCTCCTATCTTTTTAGATTTACAGTCTTGATTTGCTCGAATTTACCTCACCTTTGCAACTGAAAGCATTCAGAGATGGCTGTCACGAGGAACCAAGGCTTTAGCAATAACGCAGACAGAACCCCCTCAGCTTAACCGAACGACGCATACAGTACCAATAAAGATCATGTGAATGTTCCGAAGTTTGACGGCACCAACTTTCCATTATGGGAAAGGAAAATCAAGATGCATCTCTGCCCTAGACGCCTTGAATCCTACCTTGATGAGCCAATGCCAAAAGAGCCAGACAAAAACGAACTCCAAGGGGCCCTAAGGACCTGTAGCATTTTAAGTGAAGCAATTTCAAATGTAATCTTCACTAGTGTCATCAACAACAAGAACGAACAGGACCTGCATGCCATCTGGACTAATATCAAAACAATATACGCTTCAGACTCCTTAGAGCATCTCCACCGCGGGAGCTAAATCAAGGGACTAAACCAAATTTAGCTCCCCAGATCCGATTTAGCTCCTCCACCGGAGGCGCTAAAGGCTACCCTAAAGTAGGAAAACCCATCTGGGGAGCTAAACCAAGACCAGATTTAGGACACTATAGCTCCCCACATAGCTCCTCTGACACACATATCACACAGCCGGAGGCCTGTGATACTCCGCTCCTTCCCGCACACAACCCCTGATATCCCCAACCCCAGACATCCATGTATCAACGGCCGTCCCGGCCGAACCGACTATTGTACACAAAAAAAATATATGAATGGCCGGTACCGGACATTGAGGGGACTCAGCAGTACAGTACCCTCCTTTGATGACCGGTCTGTGCCAGTCATTGAGGGGACTCACCACCTCTCAATGACCGGTACAGACCGGTCATCGGGAGGATGTACAGCTCTTGATGACCATTCTATACCGGTCATCTAGGGGATTCACCACCTCTCAATGACCGGCACAGCTGGCCGGTCCTCGGGAGGACGCACAACTCTCAATGAACGGGCTGTACCGGTCATCAAGAGGACACACATCTCCTCTCAATGACCGGATTGACCAGTCATCGAGTGACTTGCACAGCCATGTCAATGGCCGGTACTGAACGGCCATCAAGAGGACTACATCTCGATGGCCGGTACTAACCGGCCATCAAGAGGACTACATCTTGATGGACAGTACTGACCGGCCATCGAGAGGACTACCTCTCAATGGCCGGTACTGAGCGGCCATCGAGAGGACTACCTCTCAATGGCCGGTACTGAGCGGCCATTGAGAGGACTGCATCTTGATGGCCGGTACTGAGCGGCCATCGAAAGGACTGCAAGTTGATGGCCAGTACTGACTGGCCATTGAAAGGACTGCAAGTCGATGGCTGGTACTGACCGGCCATCGAAAGGACTGCAAGTCAATGGCTGGTACGTCTGAGCGGCCATCGAAAGGACTGCACGTCGATGGCCGGTACTGACTGGCCATCAAGAGGACTACATCTCGATGGCCGGTGCTGACCGGCCATTGAGAGGACTGCATCTCGATCGCCGGTACTGACCGGCCATTGAAAGGACTGCATGTCAATGGCCGGTCAGTACCGGCCATTGAGAGGACTGTATATCGCTGCCATTTGTTGACCAGAAATCGGTATTGCACCTCTTGTGCTGACCGGCCATCGGGGAGTCGGGGGTAGCCGGTTTCACAACCTGGAGGTGCTACTTTGGGAACCTTGCGGTGTGAAAGAGACCTCGGTCAAGAAGCTAAAACTGTGCCGCAGTCGCGCGAGCCTGGGATTTAGTCCCTCAGATAGTTCCTAGCGGTGGAGATGCTCTTATTGTCTGTGTTCCAAGTCTGGAACAAGTGGCTGGATATTCAGTACAATAAAGACATGAATTCCTACATAATCGAAATGGAGGAAAGCTTAGCCAAATTCAGTTCACTAGGCCTAAAGGTTCCCGACGTACTTGTTGGCTTCGGTATTGTCGGAAAAATCACCAAACAACGACCGATGCTCATGCAAGCGCTCTTCGCCGACTTGAAAGCATTGGCCAAACCTAAGGAGATTATAGCCAAACTCCGCGATATTGGCCGCCACAAAACCGCCACAAAGCGCAAGTTTGTCAAGGATCCTGAGCCACCATCCACCGCACTGGCCATAGGACCAAGTCACGGACCAAAAAAGACCTATCCGCCTAAGATTCGCTGCTCTGGCAGAAAGCATAATCCAAAAGCAACCACCCATGTCAAGGCCGACTGCTGGACAATTCACCCAACCTCTCGGCCACCAGGCAAGCCTCTTGTAGACCAGGAAAGACCCCAGAAGAAGCCGCGCAAGTCATATCACACAACGGCTGACAAGGACGTTGAAGATGAAGAGGAAACTTACCACACCCACATAGCAAAACCCTCTTTCACATACAATGTAATGACCCCCGGTATGCCATTAACAACAATTTTAGATTCTGGAGTGAGCAATCACATGCTCAACTCCCTGAGCTACTTTGTCGCAACCACCCCGGTACATATTGCCATTGTCACGGGAAGCAGTAAATCTGAATTGACAGCGGTTGCTTGTGGCACTGCGAAGCTTCATCTCCCCTCGGGACAAGTCCTCACCCTCACTGAAGCCTTAAATGTCCCGAAGCTAACAAGGAACCTAGTATCCATGATGCAGCTCCTCCACCACAAAGCATCAATACACGAAGTGAACGGAGTCTTCAAGGTAAAAATTGATGATGCAAAGTCCTTCAGAGTCAACGTCGCAAACGATCTTCTGGAAATTACAGATGTCTCCTCCACACCAGAGCCAGTCACAGGCCTCATCACCACGCCCGCGGTTAACTTCTCCACTTCCAAATGTGGCACAATCGGCTCGGCCACGCCAGCTCCGGCCGTATAGCGCAAGCTATTCCCGACAAAATAAATCTGGAGAAGACGCACGCGTGCCAGGCATGCATGCAAGGCAAATTGAAACGCCTGCCATGCAAAGGCTCCTTCAAGGCTGCTGATGCACCCCTGAGCGTCGTGCACGCTGATCTTGTCAGCCCAATCTCTCCGCCAACAAACGGCGAAGCCAGGTACTTTATTACTCTTGTCAACAGCCATATTAAAAGAGAAGAGCCAAGCCACTCAAGCCATCATTGACTTCCGGACGTTCTTTGAAAAACAAACTGGTTCAACCTTAAAGAAACTAATCTCCAACGGCGGCGGGGAATTCGTGAACGGTACATTAAGCAAATACTTGAAGGCCTATGGAATACAACACAATGTGGCCCAGCATATACTCCTCAGAACAACGGGATGGCCAAGCGGGCAAACCGCTGTGGTAGACGGAAAAGTGGAAAAATAAAAAGTTTTTTCTATGCCACATAATTACTCATACTAGGCCTCAAGATAACATCAAATGGACCCCAGAAATGGATTTTACGGCCAATTTTACCCCTAGTCACCACTGGAAGCGTCACTGGAGCCCCTCTGGTTTGGAACCTACACTTCCTTGGACACGGGACACCCATCACACGTTCAACATACCCAGTCACCAGCCTGTCACAAGCCTCAAGTCAAAGATCACAGTATCATGCTTATACACATCACAGGATACAAGCACAAATCTTCCCATCAGACTATAGTCATCACATAGTATCAAGTACTCTTCTATTTCCATATTATGATGTCATCACGCACTGATTCTGCAGCCTCAGACTCCATTTATGCACCCCCTGCATCCACCTGTCAACTCATGCAGCCTACTGTCACTTTAAGCAGCCTTCATGCGGCCCTACTGCATTCTTATGACATCATTTATGTACCCCTGACACAGTATGACATCATTTGTATCTACTCTCACCAGCTAAAATCCCTCACCCTGTTGTCCAGATGGGCTAAAACCCTAACCCACAAGCCCTCTGGGGCTCCACTTCTGTCTATATAAGGAGCTCTCTCCTCCCCAGTTGTCAGCTTCTCAGCTCAGTACTCACCAGTTATTTACATACCACCCTTCACACTTACCATCACCACCACACATCACTACATCCCGTATATTTGCAAATAACTACTGAACTCACTCTCAAAATCTCACATACCTGTCATTGAACAACTTCATCTGGAACTAGACCAGACCTATCACTTGATTAAAACCTGCCAAGCATAGCTTGGTGGGTCTTGTTGACTGATAGCATAGAAGGGCAGAGTTTGCACCTCCATCATCCCCTTCTTCATTCAGCAAAAGGGTTTCACAAACACTTTTGAGTCTTACACCGCACCATCATCGACATGGCACAATGCCTGTTGATGCAGGCAAACTTCGCCCCAGAATGGTGGGCTGAGGCAGTGTGAACTGCAACAGCCACTACCAATTGCCTGCCGTCCCTTGGGAAGAACAAAACCTGCCCACTGGAATTGATGTTCAAACTAAAGCCCAACATCACCTTCTTACCTCCCTTTGGCTGCCGCGTGTGGATCGTCAAGCCAAAACAAAAGTGCAACTCCAAATTTGGCTCTATATCCTGGGAAGGGATTCTGTTGGGATACGAGAACAACTACTTGTCTTATAAAGTCTATCAGATGGAAGAAAAAGCGATCATCACAGCAAAACATGTCCATTTTGATGAGACAACCTTTCCGGAATGCCCAACGCTACACAAAAGTCACTTACATGCCGAGCAAAATCGCATGCCGAACTTTAAATCAGACAGCCCACTACCGTTTGACAAGGAGGAGACAATCCCTCTCCTCGAAGACCAACCTGAAAATGAATCTGACGCTCAGCTCAAGGAAGAGGCCAACAACATGTCCAGGATCATCCGCAACCTCCGGTCCGCCAGCCCGCAGGACCCCACAGCTCCTGCATCTGCGGTCATCGGCCACCCTCCCGACACCCAGATGCTAAACGCTCCTGCGGGGCAACAGTTTGAATGGACAACCACCCCTCCGCCTAAGGAAATCACAAGCGGGATAGACCAGCACAATATTGGATCAGGAAAAAGGACTCGTCAAGCGTTTCTAATTCAGATCAAAGTCAACCCAAAGAACCACAAGCAAGCCATGGGCGGGAAGGATCGACTCAGCTGGAGCCAGGCGGAGAAGAAGGAAATCGCCAACATGCTGAAGCATCAAGTCTGGAACATTCGCCAGAGGCTTGCCTCCGACAAGCCCATCCCCTCAACCTGGGCATACAGAAGAAAGCTAGGACCATTGAACGAAGTCATTGAGTTCAAGGCCCGCATCTGCGCACAGGGTTTCCGGCAAATCCACGGCAGGCACTTCAACATCATCTACGCCCCAACTGGCAAGGCCGCGTCACTCCGCCTCCTCATCTCGTTTGCAGTCAACAATGGAATCATGATTCACCAGTTGGACATCAGGAGTGCATTCCTGACTTGCCCCCTCAAGGAGACGGTAACTCTCCTGCCACCTCAAGGATATGATTGCCCACCCAACTCGGTCCTTCACCTAAACAAGGCCATTTACGGCCTTCGTCAAGCGCCGTTGGTCTGGTATAAACAACTCACGGCCTATCTCAAAACTCTCGGCTTTCAGATTTTGACTTCTGATCCCTGTGTCTTCTGGAGACGCGAAGAGATCGGTCGACCAGAAACCTGGCTATTTGCACACGTCGACGATATCGTCATCATCAGCAAGCAACCCGAAATTTTCAAGCGGGAAATGGAGAAAGAGTTCTAGATCAAGTGCCCAGGAGAAGCAGAATTTCTCCTGGGGATGAACATCAACCGCTTCAAAGATGGCCTCCAAATAAATCAGACTCAATACGTGGAGCAAAAACTCGCCGAATTTGGTCTAGCGGACAAACATCCAGCCTCCTGCCCTCTCAACCCTCAAGAACGCCTGTCAAAGGTGACGGGTCAGGAAATTGACGCCTTCAGCAAACTGGGGGTTAACTACCGCGGCTTAGTAGGGTCACTCAATTACCTTAGCATCCTCACGAGACCGGATATCTCGTTTGCAGTGAGTCAACTCTTGCAGTACTTGGACAACCCAGGGATCAGGCAGTACCAAGCTGCTGTTCAAGTTTTTTGGTATCTCTTGGGGACCCGGAATGTTGGGCTCACATTCAAGCGCTCCAGCAACTCTAAGCTAAAAGCTTACTCGGACGCCGACTGGGGCAATTGCCTGGACACCAGGCGTTCAACCACCGGTTTTGTCATCACCGCAGGCACTCATCTCATCAACTGGAAATCCAGTCAACAGCCAACCGTTTCTCTCTCAACCGCCAAGGCGGAATACAAGGCGCTGTTGGACCTTGGGCGCGACCTGGCTTGGTTTGCGAGTCTCATTAAGGAAACCGGAATTCTAGATGCGGTCAAGCCCATTGAGGTCGAACTGGACAACAAGGGAGCAATCAATGCTGAAACTAAGCCCAACTGTGAGCAGGTGGACTTGATCCACAATGTTGACCAAATATATGAATGTTTTGACCTGATTTTTCTACCTCTGTGTATACCCATACCCTGTACATTACTCTGATGCATGTTTTTGTATTTTTTTGGGTCAGCCCAAGTACACTCCAAAAAAATCCCAAAAGCACTCCACAAGTGAGTGGATGGAGTGCGCACCCCAATGATTGTTGGAGTACAGAGTAGAATACTCCAAGTTGGCTGGAGTGCAGAACCGGGGACTCAAGAGTCTTTGGAGTGCACAACCAAGAACTGCAGTGGCCAGCAAATGTAATGAGTGCCGGTGAGTCCCACTCCATAAAATTAGAGTGCATATCCCCAACACTCCATTCATGATATTTCTCCTCCCTGAAAGGGGAGTGCAGAGCTCTCCAGCCAGAGCTGGAGTGCATATGGGGTTCAAGTTGAACCCCAGTCAAGCAGGGTATACTATGTACACACCCTGTCTGGCCCACCCCACTGGATGCCCGCTGACACCTCTTGATCACCGGTACACCACGGGGGCAAAAGAAAAAAATCATGATTGGAGTGGAATCTCCTCTTGATGACTGGTCCATGCCGGTCATTGAGGGGACTCACACCTCTCGATGACCGGTGTGTACAGGTCATTGAGAAGAGTGATTCCCCCCGATGACCAGTACAGACCGGGATGGAGAAGATTCACACCTCCTCTCAATGACTGGCCCGTTCTGGTCATCAAGGGGAGTCACACCTCTCGATGACCAGTGTGTACAGGTCATCGAGAGGAGTGATTCCCCCCGATGACCGGTACAGACCGGCATCAAGGAGATTCACACCTCCTCTCAATGAATGGTCTGTGCCGGTCATTGAGGGGACTCACACCTCTCAATGACCAGTGTGTACAGGTCATCAAGAGGAGTGATTCCCCCCGATGACCGGTACAGACCAGTCATCAACCGGACGTGTTACTCCTCTCTCCCCTTGATGTCCGTCCTGGTCATTGAGAGGAGTAACACCTCCCCTTGATGACCAGTCTGTACCGGTCATTGAGGGGACTTCCACCTCTTGATGACCGGTCTACACGGGTCATCAAGAGGAGTACATAACACCTCCCCTTGATGATCATTAGCCTGTGCTGGTCATCTAGGGGACTTGCACCTCTCGATGACCGGTAAATACAGGTCATTGAGGTGAAAAATTCCTCTCGATGACCGGTCCGTACCAGCCATCAAGGGGAGTAACATCTCCTCTCGATTACCGGTCTGTGCCAGTCATCGAGGGGATCCTCATGTCCTCTCACCAGGAAAAAACAATGATCACTTGTCTGCAAGTGACATAGCAAAGTACAAAGGGGCCTTTGTAATTTTTCATGTCACTTGTAGGCAAGTGATCATTGTTTTTTCCTGGTGTCTCGATGACCGGTACAGACTGGTCATTGAGGGGGGAGCACTACACCTCGGTCATTGAGTGGGGTATGTACTCCACTCAATGGCCATCGAGCGGCATTAAACCCCAGTACGCCGCTTGATGGCCTGTCATCGAGTGGCGTGCACAGGACCCGATGACTGGTCATCACTATTGGAGTACACACCCCAGTTGATGGCCGGCCATTGGTTGGTATGCATACTCCGCTCGATTGCCGTTCATTGAGCGGAGTGTGGTATATAACTCCACCTGGTGGGGTTGAAGAGATATTCAATCAAGGAGCGTATGTAAGCCACTCCGAGGAGGTGCGAGGCGTAATGCCCCCTGTTGATCCCCCTTGTCACACAAACGTACGGCCGTACGTTGGTGTGACATACACCAATTCAAGTCAAAAGCTTCAAAACCAAAACAAGCCAAAAAATCAATTCAAAAAGGAATTAAATAATTCTATTTTTACAATAGAAAGAAGTCTGAAGAGGAAAACAATAGTAACACAACTTGGGAACACAGAAATTCCCAAATTCCAGGCTAATCAACAGCAGTTCAGGCTCAAACTTTGGAGCAATGTCAATTGTCAGTCAGATATATTATTTTTTTCTTTATTTAAAATTATTTCTTGAATCAGGCAAAAAAAAAATGATGCAGTAAACCATAAAAAATGTGAAAAAATGTGATCCTTCTCAAAAGACAGTTTTTTATAAACTTGGCATCTAATTCACTACACAACAACTCACGGATTCAGAATTCACGCCTTGAGTATCTTGAAAATTGTTAATCCTCATTCTGAATTGAATCAATCCATATTTTTTTTCTGAAAGATCCATGTGCAGTGGAAGTTGGAATTCAGGGTGATTCAACATGCCTCAATTCACTTGTGCATGGCTTGCCCTTAAATCCCCACCAAAAAAAGAAAAATTGGAGAATTTGCGTCAGGGAGCCAGTTACGGCAAACAAAAAGAATCAGGAACTATATTCCAAGGTGGCTGCACCACCCACTTCCAAGGGTGTAAATGTTATATGTTGCCATTTCAAGAATCAACCAGCAAATGGTAGAGCCACTCCACCTCATACCCAAAGCCCATTTCTGCTAATAAATCAGAAGAGAAATCTCACATCCCTGATAATTTTAAATGAACTGAATTAGGGATTGGCAATACATGCATTTATCATTCTCAAATGGAACTTAACTATGAAATTTTCAAACGGCCTGCTTCAATTTAAACACAGAAAAATTGGAATTTGAAATCAACTTGCATGTCAACTCCCTCTTCTACCCAACATATAAATCAATCACAACCAGATTTTTGAGTCTTGTACAAATTCTTTCCTTAAATCCAAGTGAACATCATGACTTGATGCGTAAATATTAGTCTTCTTCTTATAGTTTTCCAGAGACACATCATGCTAA
Source organism: Puccinia triticina (assembly GCF_026914185.1). NCBI lineage: Eukaryota > Fungi > Basidiomycota > Pucciniomycetes > Pucciniales > Pucciniaceae > Puccinia > Puccinia triticina. Next base: position 6,833,234 of record NC_070561.1, on the reverse strand, counting down.
ATGTTGATTCAACCGTTGAAAATCTCAAAAATGGTGTACTAGATCACTTCTGGGAGGTTTCTTTTGACTATGAATCACAGGTTGTTTGTTTCCATGCGTTTTTTGTCACGTTTTCATTAACCATATTTTCATCCTTGATAAGTGTTGCCTAATTGTATCTAAGCCTTGTGATTTTTTGCTACAATTTGTTCATGTAGCAGCTAACCTTGAAGAATCAGACAACCAACTTCCAACCAAAAAAAAAATCATGGGGATACCGTGTTAACCAAGCTGATCTTTTATTCTTCTTGAATTCCTTTGAGGAATAAAGAATGTCTGCTAGTTGAAACCTGATGGTAAGATTTCCGCTTGTATCATTTACAATTTTTCTTGCTACCAAGCTCCTGAGAAACCTTGTAATCTTTGCTCTTGTTTTGGGTAAGCTCCTTCACATGTTGAATTTATCAAGGTTTGGATTTCGGCCAAAGAAAACTCCAGCTGAGGCTCTTGGAATTCTAGCAGAGCTGATTGCTTGCGGGCCATTGACACTACATGTCAAGCAGAACCAATATAGCATCTGCAGGTGGGACAACTGGCATGGAAAATGATGCACATTCAATTAATAGCAAATATTTCAAAACACTACTCCCCACATTGTTCCTGAAACAATCAAAGGGAACCAATCTAGAATATGATGATTCAATATAAAATTATCCCAGTGGCAGAGAGCCATAGAAATTTGAGTAAGAATAACATGTTGAGATTGAAATTGATACCCACAATTGTCCACTCATCATGTCAAGCAGACCCAACCTGGGAAATGCATGCGTACTGGAAAACTGGCACAGAGAGTAATGAAGATTCAGTCTAAAAGAACTGTTAGAGAGGAATTTAATTTTAGAGAAAATACACCAAAAATTTGTTGGATGAAATGTCACTCGCATGTCACATGTTACACAAACGGATGCGGAATTCTCTCAGAACCTCCGAGAACTTCTACTCACTCAGAGAGAATCAGAACCGACTCAGATCCACACGGCAACCAGACCTACAACAGCTCAAAGCGCAACGTACCGACACAAGCCTAAACCAACACCGAATCCAAGGGAGCTGTTGTTCAGGGGGAGAAGGATAGGTATTTGCTTTCTTAAACAATCAACCGCGGTATTTGTCAACTCAGTTCTTTTTTTACATTTATTTTTTCACAGTTTCACTATCTCTCATTTCATCTCGCCTTCTCATATAGTCTGCTCAGATTGTTATCATCACAACCTAGGTAAAATACTCAAAGTCTTATTGTTTTCTTTTCTCATGAAGATCTTTATTAATTGTTTTGTTTTCTTAGTTTTACTGCTACTGGTTTTATCAAGTGTTTGCAATCAATAAGATCTCCCAAAACTACAAAATTCACTGTTAAATATTTAATACATCCAAACATTTTCAAATTTACTACCAAATCTTTTTGTTCAGATTGAAATTCATTTTGAACAATAGATAAATCAGGAATTTTGCCAAAGAGTTTCTCTTTTCCAAGCTCACATATCAAGTTTATCTACAGGTTTATTTCTTATGAAATGACTCTCTGTAAGCTTCAAGGATTTATCTTGAGCGTCTTCTAAACCTCAGAAGGGTGAATCTCACTCTTTCACAAGAATTTGAGGAATATCTCCTGGACATTTGGGAATTCAAGTTGACAAGATCTCCTCATGGAAAACTTTTTTTTATCCTCACAAGAGCCTTAGAATTCAATCTCAAGCCAGATTTAACCCATCTCAAACTTGCCTTGAGCGCAATTCAGCATTGATTCATCATTAATTCAGCATGAATTGACCACAATTTAATTGAGTGGAAATTGAGTGTAACTTGCTGATAGGGTTCCAGAAGAAAATTTAAAAGGTTCAAAAAATTATTGAATGATTGGAATTGCATGCAAGCGCTGAGCAAGGTCCCATGGTATAACCCCATGATTAATCAAAATATATAATATAGTAGTAATATGAGAAGCCATTGTTTCTGCCAAGAAGTTGACAATTCCTTGCAGTGTGGTTGTACATATGCTTTTAAAGAGTTAAAGTAATTTATACAGTCAAGTTGCAGTTGGTATCAATATGATATCAGACCAATTTCCAACATGACTTCATTAAACATTCAGCATAACTTCAGCAAAAATTCAGCACAAAATTACACATCACTTGGGGACCAAGTCCTGCAAGAGATCTTAAAGGGTTCCTAAAGAGAGGGGTGTAGGCACTTGCACGCAAGTGCTGAGCAAACATCGGTGGTGGATTCAACTTCAATACGTCAAGACCAGCGCCAACGCGGCTGATTTCCTCACTAAAGCCCTTGGTTGCTCGGTCATTTGCCACTCCCTCACTGAAATAGGCGTGCTTCAAATCTCTGATGTTACTTCGAATCTTGCAACTCGAAGCATGCGAGGCTGTAGGAATCCAGGATCAGGCCCAGAGCCAAACCCAGACCCAGACCCGCAGCAACCCCCGAGGAAGCTCGCGCGGTTAGACCCAGCCCCAGCTGCTAAGAAAGGTAAGCCCCTTTCGCAGTCCAGACCTAACCCAGACGCAGAGCTTAATTGTATCGCCACGATAACAGAAGCCAGACGATCAGCCGCAACGCCATCGGTAGAACCTAGAAAAGAGAATCACTCAGCACCAAGAAACTTGTAAGTACGAGAGACCAGAAAATGGAAGGCTTGCAATAAAGACTGACCTAGAATCGTTCGACCGCAGAACCCTAGCAGAACGATTCTGACCAAAACCCCAAGACAAGCTGCTCGCTAGAATTACGGAAGCTAAAGAATCCCGTAAGCACCTCAGCCAGACATACAAACTAGACCTAGCTGTCAGGCAGACAAGCTAAGATGCCCGGTTGAACTGCAGCGCAGGAAACCGCAGGATGACTCTGGCAAGACAAAACAAAGATCATACAATGGTAGCGTAGTATCTTTGTAAGCCCTAACAAACAGAAGAGAATAAATAAACAGACACTGATGCAGGTGCAGTTGTAGATCTCGGCACTATTGTCCCGGCTCCAAGACCGACAACCACCGCTTCATTCTCTCTATCTTCTCCTTAGAAGAACCCTGGCAGATCTCTGTCTGCCTCCAGTTGCTTGAATCTTCACAATTAAATAGTTTTAATTTAGATTCATATCATGTACCTAGCGCATCTGACAAGCAATTAACAACTTCAGTTGCTCCAAATTTTTCAAGCGGCAGCAGCTCCGGATGGCGGCTGATGGCCGCCGCCGTAGAAGCGGGAATGGTCCCGCTGGTCCACGCTCGACGATGGCCCATGATATGTCTTTTGAGCACCGTGGAGATTAATAGAAAAGGATACAGAAAGCGGATTGCAAGCAACACTTTTCTTGACATTCACAATTGGGATCTGATTAGGACATATGGTGTTTAGTTTAGTTCTCGAGAACAAAATTATGTGAGGATGACGGGATCTAAGGAGATTACTACAAATAGGGCCTGATGATACAGATATAGAACATGAAAATTTAGTGATTTCGTTGATTTATCGTATAGCGGTTTAAGATTAGGTCTGAAAAAAAAGGTGGGCGGCGTGTGCAAATTATAGCGGGAGATTAGGCCTGATGGACGGAAAGGGATGCAGCGTGTGTCAATATTGGCATCCGGTGGTCAAGGCAGAGGAAAACATGATGACGAACCGAGTGATCATGAGCGTTGTGCTGGGCATCGGACGCGTCCTTCTTGAACAGCCCGCCGCCGAGATAAGGATAGCCCATTCCCCAGGAGCCGTAGGGACTAAGCAAGCCGTAGTTGGCCAGCGCGCTCATCCCGAACAGGCCCAAGTTGTCCAGCCCCAGCCCCAGCCCCAGGCCCATGTCGTACCCGCCGCAGAATCCGGCGAGCGTGCCGTAGCACTTCGAGTCCGATTGGCCTTTGCCCGCTTGGGCAGCGACGTCCGCCCGTGGGGAAAGAACCGGTGTGGATGCGACGGTCTGGAGGAGAGCCAGGAGACACGCGACTGAGAAGATGCACTGCATGGTGGGTTTCGTGGGTTTGAAGGTGGCGCGGTTTGGTTGCGGAGGTGGATGATTGGTGGAGTCGAGTGCCTGGATCTGTGGGTGATGGGGGCAGGCGACTGGGAGGCCATCAAGCTTCCTTTATATAGCTTTCTGGCCATGCTTGACGAGTCCCTTCCCACTAGGATTCCATATCCCGGGTTTCTCCAAGACCACCGCCCGGCCAGATTTCCTTTCCACGCCGCGACTGAGTGGAATTTCTCATACACGGAGTGTGTGAAGGAAACACGCCTCTGTGGTTTATCGGTGTCCGATGTTGACACAAGATGGCTTCGCGGGACCAATCGGATCCATCGGCGGCGGCCGGCTTCTCATCCCGTCCATGAACGCCACAAGTTGACGGACACTCCATCCGTCACCGCTTTTCGGATCATGTGCCCTCAATTCAAGGAGCCCGAAGCGGGTTCGTGTGGACATTGGTGCAAGCTTGAGACTGCGAAGGTCAACTGAACAGCGCGCTTTTATCGGCGCGGCCGGCTCCCAAGAACAAAAACACCAGGAGATTCCGCCCTTATGGCTAGTTGGTACACAGGGCACATGGGAAATTCTACCACTCGCACAGTAAAGAACTGTGAACCATACTCCTTCAGAAGAGCTTCAGCTGAAGGTGACGTGTGATCCCGGCGGCAGGGCGATGGTGGCGAGTGGGCAAATATGGCAGCCGAAAGCTATATAAAGGGAAGCTTGATGGGCTCCCAGTCGCCTCCTCTCATCACCCACAGATCCATACACTTGACTCCACCCATCATTTACCTCCGCAAACAAACCGCGCCACCTTCAAACCCACGAAACCCACCATGCAGTGCATCTTCTCAGTCGCTTGTCTCCTGGCCCTCCTCCAGACCGTCGCATCCACACCGGTTCTAGCTCCGCGGGCGGACGTCGCTGCCCAAGCCGGCAAAGGCCAATCGGACTCGAAGTGCTACGGCATGCTTGCAGCCGGATTCTGCGGCGGGTACGACATGGGCCTGGGGCTTGTGCTGGATAGCTTCGGCCTGTTTGGGATGAGCCCGCTGGCTAACTACGGCTTGCTTAGTCCCTACGGCTCCTGGGGAATGGGCTATCCTTATCTCGGCGGCGGGCTGTTCAAGAAGGACGCTTCGGACGCCCAACACCACACTCAAGACCACTCGGTTCGTTATCTCTGCTTCTTTCCTCTCTCTGCCTTGTGCAACCTTCTTGTGGGATGCCCATTCTGACACACGCCGCGCACCTTTTCTTTATCAGGCCTAATCTCCCGCTATACAATAAATCAACGGAATCACTTAATTTTCACCGTGTATCGTCTTGCCATCTTTGTTGTATCTCCTTAGATCCCATCTTCTACGCATAATCCTTCTCTAAAAGTACCCATCTTCCTAATCAATTCGCGTCAATTGGAAATGTCTGCATGAAAGAAAAACACGCCTTGCTGTGAGACACCAAGTAGCAGCTGTGAGCTAGGAGGCCGATGACGGGAGGCCAAGACAAAAGAGAAATGAGAAACGGGACGACTTATGCACCTATTTGGGTGCGTGAGGAGAGAGACAAAAACGGATGATGTAGGAATACAGACCAAAGCCCGCAGCAACCGTCCAGGAAGCTCGCGCGGCCAGACAAAGGCGCAAGCCCAAGCCCAGCCGCAAAGAAAGGTTAGCCCTCCTTTGCGGTCCAGACATAAGCCCTAACCACGGCCAAAAGCTAACGCAAAGTATCGCCTTGCCAATTACAGAAGCACAGACAGCGAGAACCTTGAAGGTCGAAGCACAAAGACAAGAACAGACAAGCTCAAGAACCTTGTACGTCCCGAGACTAAACGGGAAGTAGACTTAGCAATAAGACTGACCTGATCGTGTTCTTTCCACAGAACTCTCGCGGAACGACTCGGTCTCAAGAACCAAACAGACCTCCTAGCCAGACTATCGGAAGCTCCCGCTACCCGTAAGTAAAGATCAGCTCTTATAGAGTCCAAACCAAGACAAGCTAACTGTGATGAACTTTGTTCAATCAGTGCAAGACACGTCAGAACTCTTCAGACAAGAGAACACGAAGTTGATACGTTGACACGGTTCATACTCGTGAGTAGAAAGAAAAAACTAAAGACAAGAAACAGAGAGCACAGCCACTGAAGCCAAGACTACAGTCGACTGGCCAAATGAAGCTCGTACCGTAGATCGCACGACTAGCAAAGCCGTCGTAAGAGCCTTACATCCCCGCAATACTCCCACTCACTCAGAACAGACCCAGGGCATTTCCAGCCCTGCTTTCAGGTTCATCTCACTGCTATTGCTTGAACCCTTAAACTTGTAATTAGGACTATAATCTGATCTTAGCAATAAACTTTCAGTTGTCCAAATCATTTTAGATGATTGAATGAGAAAGAGAAGCGGAGCTGTTACAACAATCAGACTAGATACAACAGCTTAAACCTAATCAGATGATGAATACAGTTGAGCAGATCCGAACACTCGCCCGCCTTGCCGCAGTAACCCCATAAGCCCTTCTCTGGCCTGTAACGCCACAGCCCCCCCTGCTCACTAGGCACAGGAAGAATCACTAGATTTGATGTTCCCCAATACGATCTGAGAGAGTGCCGCGCGTGTTTTCTTGGGATTCAGAGGCTTGGTGAGGAAGTCGGCATAATTGATGTTAGTTGGGACATAGTGAACTCCAAAATTCTTTGCTTTTTCAATGTGAAAGCGCAACCAATGATGTCGCACATTGACGTACCTTGTACAATGTTGGTAGACCGAGTCCTTGAGTAGCGCCAAGGCGCCCTGATTGTCGCAGAAAAGCTGAACATTTGCCGGCTTCACGTTGATGAGTGGATAAATTTGCTCAAGGAGCTGTTCATCCCATCGGAGGTCTTGACCGGTGGAAGAACAAGCGCAATATTCCGCCTCAGTAGTAGAAAGAGACGGCGCATCGTCGTCTAAGTCCTGTTTCTGGCAGCGCCAGCCAAACACTCCGTTGTGCTGAAGGAGACTTCCGGCAAACGAGGCTGCATTCAGGCCGGAAGCATAGCTAGCATTGGCGTAGCCCACTAGCTGTTGGGACTCGCCCCCAACGTTTCCCAGCGTGAGTCCAAAGTCCTTTGTGTGTTGAATGTATCTCATGGTACACAAAAGCTGTCCCTGATGCGTCTTCCTTGGATTGTTCAGGAATTGGGACAAGTACACCACGGGGCGCATTCCTGGAAATGCCCTGCATCCCGCGGACGTTTCTCACTGAGATATGTCCAGAGGATGTCCAGAGGGCATCCAGCGGACGCGAGGGGCACTGAGCATCACTTGGACGCTTCTGGAAGCGTCCAAGTGATGCTCAGCACTCGGAAATGTCCACTGGACATCAAAAAACACTGTCCAGCGGACACTCCCAAGTGAGAGTGTCCGATGGACATCTTGATGTTCCACAAAGCTCAGCATCCATCGGAAACTCCAGCCAGAGTGTCCGATGGACACTCCAGCCAGAGTGTCCGATGGACACTCCAGCCAGAGTGTCCGATGGACACTCCAGCCAGAGTGTCCGATGGACACCAAAAACCACTGTCCATCAGACACTCTTGATCAAGAGTGTCTGATGGACACCATAACTCACTATCCATTGGACACCCGAGCTGGAGTGACCAAAGGAATTTATCAATTCAACCATTGGAACAAGTCTCCAATGGCTGCATCTTGTACTGTCTAGATTTCGACAGTCCAAGATGTTCAGCTGCCTGTTGGGTGGCAAGAGGGTCTGCCGTTGCAAACTTGACCCTATATAGATTGCGTTTAGAGACTGCGTTAAAGTCATGATGTCGCAGCTGGTTGTGGAGACTGTTCACTGCCACCTGCGAGCGCGAACCCCAGCGAAGCAGGTTGGTGTTTGATCCCCACTCAGGCCATGCCCTTCCCCTCGCCCCCCCTACACCCCCCCCGCGCCTGATCCCACCTATCCACCAAACTCTGTGGCCCCCCGCGATGAGCGCGAGTGAGCGAATACACCAGGTCACAGATGGATTCCCTACATTTTTTTCCAACCTGGTGATAGTGGCTGATATCCGGTGGACGTTTTCATTTCATCCAGCGGATGCATTCTGGCGGGATGTCCGCCATTGCGCAATGCAAGTGGCATCCAGCGGATGTTTCCTTGAACTTAACACAAGTCCCTCCCTGTGCTCGCGGGGCGCGAGCACCCTCCTGCTTGCGGGAGGGACTTGTGCCTAATGTCCGATATTTGGCCTGAGGCTGCCCAGCCAAACATCTAAAAATTCCTTATATCCCCCATATCACCGTATACCCATTGGATTTCTTCACAGCCTCTGGCATCATTAGAATCAGATTTTCTTTCTACATATTCTGGTGTGTTTAACACAACACCTACCCCCATCCCTTGAAAAAAAAATTGCTGTAAAAGAATGGCTTGCGAGGCCTTGCAAGGCTGAAACCGTGAGAAAGTGTCTGTACTTGACCTGCAAATGGCCCGGCGGGTCTGTCACATTGCTCAGAAAATGCCCTTACAAGAATGGCTGCTGAGCGGCCAGTTCTTGATGAATTTACTTGAAAAAACATGTACAAGACAGCTGAGATCAAGGGCTAGACATGGCCAACTAGGATTTGGATTATGAGGTGATACCAAGTTGTAGGAGAGTTGTAAACACAAAATCACACATTTTCATTGAAAAAACCCGTCAGCCTCAGGCCAAATATGGGACATTAGTCCTAAGCCTCTCCTTCGGAGACGCTTCGCGCCTCCTCGGAGAGGCTTAGTTAAGCTCAATGTTTCCTGCAGCGCCAGAGCTGGACATCCGCAAACATGTCCATATACATGTCCAATAAACGTCTGCGACAGCCCGTGGTGTAGCTGACCGCGAATGCCAAGTCCGGACGAGTACACTGCACCAGATACTGCAGTAGGCCCACCCCTTGTCAATAGTTGAAGCCCGAGTCAACCGGCTCGTCTTTGACTGGGCAAGTGAGGGAATTACCGGGCAGCGGAGTGGAAGCCGGCTTGCAATTTAGCATCTTGAATTCCTCCAGGATTTTGCGGGCGTATCGATCTTGACTTAGAGTGATTGTTCTGTTGGCCCGGTCCCGTACCACTCACATGCCCAGGACATACTGGCAGTCCCCTAGGTCTTCCATTTCGAATCGTTGCTTGATCTTTTCCTTGAGAAACAAAACGTTGGGACCCATAATGACCAGGTCGTCGACGTGAACAAACACAAAGCATTGTCAGGATTTGGGTACATCCCCAAATCAGAGGAAGCGCAAGGCAGCTAAACCTAACCCTACAGGGGATCAAGGTGAGCCGGCACGACCTTCAGGCGCATGCAATATGCATGCCGCCCTCAGGCGGAAGGAATGTGCTAAAGCTATTTCCTCCGCTCCAAACCTTCTAGCCACGTCAGCAACCGACGAAGGGCCCAAGCAACCCAAACAAGACAAACAACCTACCAGGTAAGTGCGTCTGTTGGGATAGCCTCAGCTAGGATCGTTGGAGCTGACTAGAGCCTCTGTTTGCTTGTGCAGCACTTCGACATCCAACGCCAGACCAGACCGACCAGGTTCAAGCCTCAGCAATAGGATCTCCAGTCCCAACCACGGAGGTGAGTCCATCGCTGTTGAGCTCTAGTCATCCATGACCCTAGCCTGACAGTTGTCTATACGCATTGCAACAGACAACTGCGGTTCTTCTCTATCAGCCCGAATAGGCGACTCTTGACTTACAAGATCCCTGAGCCAAATCTTGTTAGCCTACAGAATCCGTGGATTCACTCAGCTGCATAGCGGCACTTGAAGACTTCTTCTTACTCTTATATCTCTCAGTACCAAGCGGCTCTGCTCTTAGTTGTGTGAAACTTAATAAGCATGGCTTCGAAGCATCTTGATGGCAGAACAAGCAAGGATCCACCAGCGCTGGAGCGAAGTTGACTGAACTAAAGAAATCCTTGAGGGCAGTATACCAGCAGCGGGGACTCTGCTTCAAGCCGTACAGAGACTTTTGGAGCTTTAAGCCATGACCTGGCGGAAGTTCAACCCCCAAACCCTCTGGGACCTTGATAAAGATTTCCTCCTCAGGAATGCCGTTGAGGAATGCACATTTCACATCCATCTGCTGGATGTCCCAGCCAAGCGTCGCCACTATACCAAACATAAGCCTCAGCGTGGCTGTCCTCCCGGTTGGTGCAAACGTCCGGTTGTAATTTACGCCTTCGACTTGCCAGAAACCTCGGACACACAGGCGAGCCTTGTATTTCAGGAGCTCGCCGTTCGCGTCGAATTTTTGTTTGAAGACCCAAGTTGTGTCCAATTCCCTACAGCCAGGGACCTTGGGAGCCACGACCCACACCTCATGCCGCTTGATGTTGTTTGGCTCAACTTCAACGGCCATCAGCTATTCGTTCTCATCGATCCTTCCTAGGATCTCCCCGTAGGTTTTCGGGTCCGAAAGCGAAGAGGGTTCTTCGACAATGACCAGAGCTCGGTGACGCCTAGATCCCGAGACTATATTGCTCTCGTCGATGTCCGAAGAAATATTCTTTGGCGCAATATCGTAGTGAGGGACGTAGGCATAACCCTTCACCCCAGGGGCCGGCGTAGCTGGCACAGAGGGACTGGCCTGCTCTTCAGACGATGGGGCCAGAGCTGGAGGAATCAAATCACCCGATGACTGGGGTGGGATAGGAGGCCGATCGAGAGGAACCGGAGCCAGTGGAAGAGGAGCAGGCGGCTGGGGGTCGGACTCAGGACCACCCGACACCTTGAGACTGACCACCGGGGAATCCAGGATCTCCCCACCCGGCTCGCCGAAGTCGAAGAGCGTCGGTGGGTCAAGGAGAGAGTTGGCAGAAGAAAGGCAGGGAAACACCGTCGGGAAAAACTTCACATGATGCGAGACAACCATTTTGTTGGTCTGAGGCACCCACACCTTGAACGACTGATGATGACCGTCGTAGCCGACGAACACCGCCTCAACTCCTGAGGGGGAGAACTTCAAGTCCCTCCATTTACGCTCCTCGAATAGCACGGCCCTACAGCCGAACGGAACTAATGACTTGAGATTGGGCTTTGTTCCATGCCACTTCTTGTACGGGGAAGCGAAGCCAATGGAGCTGTCTGGGGATTGATTTTTGAGGAATACCAAAAGTGTGACCGCCTTGCCCCACCATTCAAGGGGCAGACCGCAGGTCATCAGAAGCGCCCGCGTCTTCTCAATAATAGTTCGGTTACCCTTCTCAGCCATGGGATTTTGCTGAGGAGTATAGGGGGCCAAGGTGAGGTGCTGGATACCGCGTTCGGTAAAGAAGGAACTGAACTTCAGGTTACAAAATTTGCCTCCATTATCGGAGACTACCAATTTCAATTTACGGCTGAGATAAGTTTCGGCCTGATTGAGAAAGACTTGAAAGAATTGAAAGGTATCGGACTTACACTTCATTTGGTAGATAAATCGATACTTGGTAAAGCCATTGATGATCTTGAGGAAATAGCGATTTCCTCCCCGAGAAGTGGGGGCAATTGGACCGCATAGATCCATATGAATGCATTCGAGCGGTTGAGAGAAGGTGGGAAAGGAGCCACCGAACGGCTGTCGATGCATCTTGGCCCGGTCGCAGACATCACATTCCAAGGCCTTGATGTGAAGATCGGGATATGCTTTGTTCAGATATGCCAGACTCGGATGACCAAGCGCTTGGTGAAGGTCAAGCGGAGAGAATGAGGACACGGACAGGGCTTTCAAGGGGTTCATGTTGATTAACAGTACATTTTCCCCGGTAGTCCCAGCAAAGATTACCTCAGAGCCTTGACAACATTCAAAACGGGTGCCCCGAGCGGCAGGAACTAAGGAATATCCCAGACGGACGTGGTGGGTAAGCGAGATGAGTGAGCTGGATAGTTTAGGCGCATAGTACGCCATGGAGAGATTGAGAGGCCTGATCGCCGTTTGGATGGTTGCTGGGCCAAATCCAACAATAGGAATGGCAGCCCCATTGGCCCCAAAGACGGAGGCCGCAGTGCTGGAGAGACTTGAGAAGTAGGACCGATCCTTGAGATAGTGACCAGAGGCTCCACTGTCAAGGATGATGGCGTCCTGGAAGTCCGACTTGGCCCCAAGGTTTGCTTTCGGGAGAGATTTTGTCATCCGGTCAATAGCCGCCTGATGATAGGCTATGGCTTTGTCCTTGTGCAGATGAAAACAATCGGACTCGGGATGGGCGGCGTTCGGATTATGCTTTCCCCCGGTGCACTGAATTTTCTTCCCTTTTTTCTTGGAGGTCTCGCCTGATTGTTGGAGTTGAGACACTGCCAGGGCAGTTGCAGCCGAGATGAGTTCTTGTTGGGAGTCCCTCATTCGGCGGACTTCCATCTCAAGGGCGCTGAGAAAAGGTTCCATCTCTATCTCCTCGTCTTCTTTGAACTCCTTAAACTGGAGAGTCCTGAAGGTGTTGAAGGCTGGAGGGAGTTTACAGAGAGCAAAAACTACAGCCATTGCCGTGAGACCCTCTTTTCCAAACTTCTTGGCGCCAACCTCGCAGAGATGTCGATAGGAATGTTGGATCTCGGCTATTGATTTTTCCATGTCAGCTTCATCGAAATGTATATCGAAGTATTTGTCCATGGCGGTAGCAGCATTTTCCATGGTTTTGGCCATGAAGTGGGCTTCAATGGCGTCCCATAATTTCTTTGCATCGTAGTCGGTGAGACTGGTGACAAAGCGTTCCAGATTGGCAGTTGTCATGTGCATCCGGATAAAATTGTGGTCATTTTATTATGAAGCTGATAATCCGGCTTCTTCTTCATTTTGTCGGTCTGGTCGATGAGGATGTAATTGTCCAGGCCTTTGTATCCAAGTGGGGTAACAATCGCCCATCGCCAGCTGGAGAAATTTTCTTTGTCCAGCTTTTCAGTGACGAGCTTGATATTGGAGGTGTTGATTGAGGACATGATGGGAGCGGAGGATTTGAGGAGAGGTGGAGAAGAAGGGACAAGGAGATTTCCAATTTTTGATTCAGATTCAGAATCGACGGATTGAAAGGATTGGCGGCTTGATGCGAGAGGGGTTTTGTCTTCCAGCTCAGATGGAGAGTCCGCCAGGTGGGTGTTGTTCAGATCCGGAGCAATGGAGATAGAATCTTTGTTGACTAAGTCTGCCACACACTACAAACTTTTATTATTTCGCCCAAAAAAAAAATAAAAAAAAAAGTGGGTAAAATAATGGTAAAAAAAAATAAAAAAAACATATTATTAGGATCCAATTTTTTCCCTTTGTATTTCACATCCTCCATCGACAGAAATTTACACACTCCACTTGTGTCTCAAATACATGTTGGTGTCTTGTTTCTTTGTGGCTCTATATTTCACCTTTCTCAGTTTCATTTTTTTTTGGTTTCCTATGACATGCAATTTCATCTTTTTGTTCTCTTCATTATCATACTCTTGGCTTCATTTGGCGCACATCATAAATATTGATATCATAAATAGATACATATTAAAAGCATAACTATGTGCAAGTTGAAAATATTGTTATATACAAGTGAGAAACATTAACATATATATACAAGTTCAGAAAAAAAAACATATTCAAATTTACCCCGAAGATTTATGAAAATATCATAACTATGTGCAATTTGAAAATCAGGCTATATACAAATTTATAAACATTAACGCATCTATATAAGCTGAGAGAATACGCATGGGCCGATTTACCGGAACGATCTTTTAATTTGATTTAAGATGGATTTGATAGGGAAGTCGGACGAGGTGTTAACTTCGAGTGAGTTGAGAAAAACAGGGTCTTGGAGTTGAAGCCAATCCTGGTCAAAGCAAACATGATTCATTTTTTTTGGCGGAGGGAAGGAGCTTTGTGGCGCGTTTTCCGGGCGGCGTCGGGTCCGTGGACGAACCCCTTTGGCAGATGTGAGATGTCCTCCTTTCTTTCTGTCGCGGTACTCATCCAGAGCGACAAAGGCTTCCGTCAATGCTTGACTGCGCCATGGAAGCCGCCGAACTTTGCAAAACTTCTTCGTGTGTCTTTTCGTACCAGCTGAAACCCTTCTTGAAGTACTGGCGACAGGGGCGGCCGACAGTGCTTCGTCGTCTGTTTCGTCGTCACTGCAAGCATTTTTGATAACCGGGAGAAAGTGATTCAAGCCCCCAATCTCTATAGCAGATTCTAGGCGAGCGGCTTTAAGCTTTGTGATTTTATTATAATCAGCATGAGAAGAAAATACTCAATCAGTTGATGGACTATGAATAGCGACAAATGCCAAAAAAAAAATACATTTGTTCGTCGAGCATTTCTTTTTACAATGTTGGTATTCTTTGTCTGCTCATCTGGTGTCCAACTATTCGCGGCCCTGACCCTAAATTCATCCAACAATATTTTAGCTGAATCGGGCTCAATCCGGCCAGTGGATCCAGACAAATGACTTACTTTCGCGCATAACGTTCCTTGACATAAGTTGTGAGATGATAAAGAACTACACCTGGGTCTTTTTCCTCAGGCCGAAGCCCGTCGTACTCGTCGCATTCTGCTAAGCAAACAAAAATGTCCTTGGCCAGATTTAAACAAAGTCGATTTTCTGGCGCAGATAATGCTAAATTGAAGTCAAAACGGAATCGCCGCATCCCTTTTTCTTTCATCATGTCATGCATGATCTTCAGCTGTTCTTGGGAGGCGGAGACATGCCCAGGACCTCCGGTACGACGATACGGAAAATGAGGATCTGAAATGTCTTCACTGCTATTGGAATTCGTCTCGGAGGCTTCGGAGTCGGAGTGAGTATCAGGTTCGGGGTTGTCTCGTGTTGATGCGGCAACGCCTCGCAGCCAACTTTTTTTCTCGCGAGCAGTAGGGGGAGGGGGGGGTAAAATTGCACCCTCAGGCAAGCCAAAGAGAGATTCAAACAGAAGACCTATAAGTTTCTTTATATCCGGAATATAAAATGGAGAATTAACAAAAACCAGCCTTGGATTGCGGGTTGCAATTGGCAATCATGCAAAGAAATATTTAGGCATACTTTAAACTTTCCAGAACGAGAGACAGTGGATGGGTCAATGGTCGAAGTTTGTTTTTCACGGGTCCTTCGTGTGGCTTGGTGGTCTACTTTATCGTGCAAGCCGTCCAGTTTTTCCATGATGTCTCGATAGTTTTCAGCGGCAGATGCGATGTCGTCTTGAATCAGTGATAATTTTTCGGTATGTACCTGCAAAATCCGAAGAATGTCGGTCTGGGTCGCTTGGCTCCACAGATTTGCGGGTGGAGGATGGCGTTGATTGTTATCTTGGGGGGTAACACGGTTGCCTGACTCATTTGGGGATGGATCGTTCCTGTACAATCAATCCCAAATGAATTTCACTAATTAACGAAGTGTACAGTTTTAAAATCGTACCTATCAGTCATTGGAGCATCTGAAGTTTGAGGCATTGGCAAAGGTATGGCCGGAACAATTTCGTCATAATCGTCTGGGAGTGTACCTCGGGGAGTAGCTTCACTTGATATTTGACGGTCTGAGAGGGCATTGCTCGAAAAATTGATGTTGATGGTACTTTGATTTGGAACTCGGTTGGTACAAGAAGGAACTTGGTTGGGACGGCAGACCGGAGTTTCGAGTTGAATCAGATCTGTTTCTCTTGATCCAGAGGCTTTAGGCGTCTGAAGTTCCGGATCGGAGTGGTTGATTGGATCAGCGCTTGAGCTACGGCGTTGGTGCTGTGGATCTGATTCGATCGGTTGATGTTGGTTAGGTTCAAGTGGCAAATCGTTGGGTTGATGTTGACTAGGTTCAGTTGGCAAGGTCGGTTCCAGCGGCGGCAGCTGATGGACTGGACTCATGAAGGATCAGTAATTGAGTTCCACGTATGACAAGCTTATAGCGTGACTTACTGGTTAAGGCGTAAGCAATACAAAGTTGGACTAATTGGGTCTTGCTTTGACCTGCCACGCTACATCCGATGCGCGTAAGAACCTTTGCTAAATCGGCCTCAGATACTCGACTGAATTGAAGCTGAGTCTTGTCAGCCTGAGTGAGTTCGGCGATGGGTATGGAAAATCCCCAGGGGAAAGTGAAAACAGGCGGCGCTGTACATGAAGAACTCTGAGTGAAATCAAAACTTGTTGTCGATGCCGCATTCCGATCCTTATCCCGGGGACAATGAGTGAGACGTTTTGGAGAGCGGCCCCGACGCGGCCGCCTAGGAGGGCGTACTTCCTCTTCTTCGTCACTCTCAACGACTAGCACTTTCCTTTTCCGGCCTTTTGCTCCGACTGGGGGTGGAGGTGACTGGGTGACTCGGTTTTGCTTTGCTCGCCGAGGGGTCCGCAATCGAGAAGATGCTGTCATACAGAATTACGGTGAAACACTTCAGTTTAATTATGAACTCTTGCAAAAAGCTTAAACCACTTCAGGACATCTACAATCATCGTTCTCCTGCTGCCCCAAAACATCAGTTGATTCAGGGGCGAAATTTCTTCCAGATCGTGTCCGGCGTGAGGTGACTTGACCCCCTAATCTGGGTGGGGAAGGTTGAAGTTTTTTCCGAGCCTGGCCTCTAGGTGGCATAATAATTATTAGCAAGTCAAATAAATCAACAAAATCTAGTAGAATCAATCAAAGTAGTCAAGTTAAATGTAGCGAAGTCAAATAAATTGACGCAGGAAATTCAAATCAATCAACGCGGGAAAGTCGAATCAGTCGACGCAGGAGAATCAGGACAATCAACGCAATCAATTCGAATCATTCAAAGTGGTAAACAAGACTAAGATTGAGGTGGAGGGGACGACGTACTATGTCAATAATCTCCGCAATGAAGAGAAGAAGAAAGGGCAGCTGTCATGAGAGGTGGTGAGGCGAACAAAGAGATTGGCAAATGATTTTGCTACGTCACACGGAAACCGACGACCACACCAGTAAATCCGATGCAACTGGCCCTGCTTTCTGATAGGGAGGAGAGCTGTGTATGAGTCAGTCAGCCGGGTTGAAGGCAGGCAATATTTGAAAGGGGAACATTCTTTACCGTTTTTTCTGTGGCAGGTACTTGCACGGTGTTGGACATTGTACCATCATAGCTCCCGCTGTCCGTCGGCCTCTAGATAGGCCGGTAAGTGGATTTAGAATACCAGTTGTTTCAGTGGTTGCGCCGGCGGCTTGTGACAATGGAAGCAAAAATACCTGTGTCAGCCGGCCTTTACGTGGCAGAATAACTGCCAAGGTCAATTCAGGAAGGATCACGTGGAGAAGTAGACGTACATACGTTATAATTAGTTGTCCAACGCTCTTTGTAGGTTGAATGGGGCTCTCTTGAAGTCGTTGCGGCTCGAGCTGGTGTAAGTTTAACCCAAGAAGGGCGATTGGGACGCAGAGATCGGGATTCTGACCTGGCCAACGCTTGTACATACATACTACATAGGCATATCTAATAGGATTTATGTACAGCCAATTATAATTGGATAATTAACCTTTGAGTCTACAGCCAAACACTTCAAGGATTCCGATCACCTACCCAACAACGCTACAAGCTCAAAAAATTGGCGTACATATGTAGTAAGATGGTACAAAGGCAAGTTGGCATTTCATTGATCAGGCGTCTCAGACTCTCTTACCAAGAAATCCGTATTTATTGCACTGATCGATGATTCGACTTACAGGATTTTTCAACCAATTCTGTCCACCCACCATTTCGACCCCGCTTGTACTGCTTACCCTCGTCTGTTCTGCTTGCTCCTTACCCTCGCCTGTTGCTCGCTGCTCCCCATCTGATACTTGCTCGTCGTTATCGTTGATAATGAGTGACACCAACTCGAACGCGCACACTCATTACAGCCTTGCTAACGAACCGGGGGATGATGACTGGGTACCTGGCTCGGAGTTTGGCTCGGATTCTAGTCGTGAACCTTCCCCTGTCTCAATGATCAACCCAAGTAAGTCGTATGAAGATTTTGATCACACCGTATAGATATTGAAAGATGTTGATTTTTTTGCCTTTCTAATGTGATGTCCAGATGAGAACCTGCCAGTGGCACGACGCTTACATTTGATAGAAACTCGTCTTGAAAGTGTCATTGATTTTCCCGAGGGCTTCGCCATCCAAGACCTGCCGGGATTGGGAGGCCGCATAACTGAACTGGAAAGAAATCATGTCAGACTCGGCAAGTTTCATCCAATGGCTTTCATTCGAACATATATTGATACTTACTATTTCTTTTGCTTGGTTTATATATAGCTACCAAGGTGGAAAAAATCCCGTTGAGATATCGGATAAAGCAATTAGAGGTTTCACTTGAAAATCTAGGTAAGTTGCTCGGAAAGTTATGGATGAGTCATCCGCCTGCTGATCAATTTTTTTGGCTCGTTAGAACGAACCAATCTCTTGCATAGAAGAATTGCCGACCTTGAAGCATACGTGAGGAACCACATATCGGGCGGCGGGGCGATGGTTTCTAGTGGAATTAATGGTGTGGCTGGACCACCAGCAGCGGCTCATCCGAATGAAGGTGTGGTCCAAGTCGGCCCAGAAATCAGGGAAGCGGCGGATCCTAATGATAGTGCGGTTCAAGTCGGCCCGGCATCTGGAAATGCGGCAGATTTAAATGGCAGTGTGGTTCAAGTCAACGATGAACCAGCGGCCGCGGCGAATTCGAATGGAAATGCGGTGCATGCCGGCCATGCCCGCGCAGGGACGGGTAATTTGACTGGGCAAGTACTTCGAGTCGGTCATGGGGCAGCATGGGCAGTAGGTCGTAGATTTGCACCTTGGCCATTGGACGACGTGGGGAGAGATGTGCCGGTCACCGAGTGTAAGTTGATTTTTAATCTTTCTATGCTTGTCTAAACTTGAGACAAGCGGGCAGCTGGCTGATTCTTGATTGTTTGTGTAAAGGCCCCGGGTCCAATTCAGATGGGAGTGTGGTTCAAGTCATCTATGAACCAGCGGCCGCGGCGATTTCGAATGGTAGTGCAGCTCATGTCGGCCATGGACCAGCAGGGGCGTGTAATTTGACTGGAGAAGTCCTTCGAGTTGGTCTTGAAGCTGCAAGGGTGGTAGGTCCCAGATTGGCTCCTTTCCCATTCGAGGACCTGGTAAGAGACGTGCCATTCACCGAGGGTAAGATCTTTTTGAATCTATCAGTGTATCTTTCCAACTTGATAAAAGTGGGCTGTTACATAGCTGATTTCGATTGTTTGTGCAAATTAGGTCCCCGGCCCGACGAGCCCATGAGATCTCCATCTGGGTCAGGCAGAGCTGACGAAATGGAAGTGGCATCGGAAGGAGAAATCATCAGCGAGACCAGAAAAAGGAGTGTAACGGATCAAGGCATTGAAACCCACGGTGGGAAACGACCGAAACTTGAGTAAGGATTTGTGGGCGCTTTGCTTTTTTTGGCTGTTTATGTGGCTTGTCTCAAGAGGTCTTTCATTTTTTGGAACTTGTGATTATTTTATTGTCGTTCTGTACATAATCAGTTATATAAAGGATGATACACGACAAACTACGCGCCAAAAAAGATAAAAAACCCGTTTGTAAATAGCAGTCAATTTTTGATGATGGAAAGAAAAAACAAATGTCTACTCGCGATCAAGTGAGACTAGTGCAGTCGTTGGAATGTTTATACTAGGAACAAGCTCGCCCGCTGCATATTCAATCCAAGCACAATGTGAGACAACATCGTTAATGTTAATGATGAACTCGTCATCTTTTATTGGGAGACGGAGATAAAGTTGAATTTGAGGTTGTTGGAGCTGAGAAAAAATGTCATCAGTTGACGGGGGTAAAGGTGGTAATGGCTTGATCTTTACCCATGTCTCAGAGATTTGCTCTTTATTAGTACTTGTTCTGACATGTGTGAAAATAGTTTGAATACGCGCAAAGTGAAGAAGTTTTGGATATTTAGGATCCACAGCAATGATGCTGTTGTTTGGATTGGCCTCCCACGTAGAAAAAGTGACGTTCTTGTGGAAGAAATGCTGATGAATCTGACATCGAGAAGTTAAAGTGGCGGTGCGTTTTTTGTCGGTCTCACTCATGCGAATCCACTCACTGGCCACGACCCAACTCCTAGTATGTGACTTGGCATTGAGGTAATCGGCTAGTTTTTGAGAGTCTTGACTGCTCAGTTTTTGTTCATGGATGGGATCAACGGAATGCTTGGGAGTGTACGCTTTGGGATTGTCGAGATCTTTGAGTGAATTGATCTTTGAACGGAGGGACTCGGGAAACAATTCTGGTGTATCAAGCATGGCGCGCAAATTACCTGCGCGGCAGAAACCTTTCAAAAACGTGATTTCAAGCTGGCCTATTTTCAAAAGACCGAGATGAATCAGCGTCAAAAAGGACTCTTCAAATGTTAGGTCCAATTGATTTAGCCTTACCAATGCGGTTATTATGGCTGGATTGTAAGACCTCACCCATCAGTCTTTCCATAGGAAATGACCACCATGCCCGAACAGGCCCAAATCGCGCAAGACATTCTGGAAGATGCATCGCCATGTGATGATTTGGCGCCAGTTTGGCGTAAGGAAATATAACCAACGACCCACTGAGATATTCTTTGAGGTGTTCTGAAAAGAGCTTGATGCGCGCAGGTGTCATTGAGCGTTTCAAGGCAAGATTGACCGCGGAAACAAGATGCGCAAAATTTCGCAAAAGTGACATGTGCACACGATTGCGTCCGTACCACACTTTCATCATGATGAGCGGCAACTGCATCACGAAAAGATGACGCCATTCATCGGCTTTTAGCTTCCCATTAGCCGCCTTGCCTAGCACGGGAATTGCACGCTTGATCCAGGTCGGATAGTGTATTCGAGGAAGCAGAGAATTGATTATATTTAGCATGGCCGAATCAAATATGTGGTCTTCTTCGGATCCGGCTATCCATTCACCCGACACAGCTAAAGTCGAAGGGTCTCCATCCCAGTCAAAGTCACTAGAAGCTGTATTGCTGCCGAAGTTGTGTTCACAAAGCCGGAATGTCCCAGGAGGGGCGGAGTTGGGTTGGTGTGCCCCTGGAGCGTGAGGATGAATGTGATCTTCTGCATCTTCTTCGCTAGAAGCGGATTCTTCGTCGTTAGAAGCGGATTCTTCGTCGCTAGAAGCGGAGTCCTCGGAGTCTTCTTCGCTAGAATATTCGTCCTCTTCGTCGAAAGTCTCGGATTCGCGGGATTCTGAGAGAGCCTCCTCGTCCATCTCCGCTATTTCCGTGGCTGGGATGTCTCTCCGCCCAAATTCATAATTTTCATTGACTTCCTTGTCGGACATCCGCCAAAAGCGCTTACAGTGCCATTGAAATAAGCCAAGAAGGAGATTATGCATTGCATCGACTGTTTGGTACTCGGTGGGCTTCCAGTATGGTAATTCGGTCAAAACCAAGTAGCGGATTCCGTGTTTTTTAAAGATTTTTTTCCGATCTTCAGGTGTACTAGCGTCGCGGTAGGCATGGGCCCATTTGATGTGATGAGCTGAAGATCGAGGTTTCCAAGAGTCCATGATCAAGTTGTTTATTAAAGTCTTTGATATTTCACAAAAAGAACACATGAATTTATTTGCGCTGTGGCTTGCCAGACCCAGAGCGCGACGCAAGGCGGGAAGATCTGCAAAGCACGGTACCAGCGCCGCATATATGTGTCGTCCTTGTGGATACCGATGTGTGGACGACAATGAGAGACCAGATGACCACAAATTTTGAAGTTGTCGGACTATTGGATTAAGTATCCAGTTGGTTTGCGTCAAGCTTGGTTCTTTGGGCCCTGGAGCAATCCCTACCAAAAAGATATTTTCCGGTTGATAACGCATCTGGTAAGGAAGTGACAGGCAAACAAGAACCATAAACGTGATTGAGGCGGATTTTCCGGCGCTCTTGTTGCCGTAAGGGTTAATGGCGTCAATAAACAGGCCAAAGACCAGGTTACCAGTCTGACTAGTGAACGGTTTCCCATCAGGGCCTTCAAATTCTCGCCATATTGATGAACCGTGAATGTCTGAAACCCTATCCGGGACGTCCGTCGAGTTAGAAGCTTCAGCGAGTGGAGTTAGTGACTTATCAAGGGCATCTTCGATCCCAGGCCGATTCAGGAAGCGTGCAATCCAGGCGTGAAGAGACTGATAGGCAAACTGTTGTACTGGTTTCTTTACTGCGCCACGATATTTGAAGAGTGGCTGGCCGCAAACCCCGGGATCGACGGACCCCTGGTCACTATTGGAGTCGTCAGATTGCTCAGGTTGGTCATCATCGGATGCCACCTTTTTTTCTACGAGGTTATCCGCCTTATGGAAGCAATGTTCAGGGGTTTGGTCAGTTGGATACGTAGCAAAGCACCTCAAACAACAGTTCAGCAGGAAGATTTTAGGGTCAAGCTTGAGTCGTTTGACTGTACTTCGAACATCGCGGGGCAGTTTGTCAAGATCATTCCTTTCGGTAAATTTCAGTGGACGATTCGACAAACTGGTCTTGAGTTGGTGCGTTAGGGTGAGTTCAATGAGATCGCGCTGCCTTCTCAAGAGCCAAGCACAGGTGTGGTTTGAGTTTGGTCGGAGGATCGCAAACATGGTGGCAATTAACGCTGCATAGGTGAAAGCTGGCGGTGTTGATTCAAACGTAGGGATCAACCATTGTGCTGTTTTGATTCAACAATCAGCAATTGGTTTGACGAAAAAAAGATGATGGGATCAGAAGAAGGCACTCACCTGAATTATAAACTGCTTGTGAAGGCTCAACGGGAACGGGAACCATCCGATTCAATGTCAAAGCTTGTGTCACGGAAGCCAGGGCCTCATCCGGCTCTTGATTGACGCGGTCTGCGAATGAATTATCCTCAATAACGGGGGAACCTGATCAAAAACCGTGGTGTTAGTCCTAACCGCAATGGATTAAAATGATGAATCACAAATAAAACGTGCTTTCGGGGTTATTAACTGAGGAAAGTGCCTCTCTCGCCGCCTGATCATCCAGTTGATGACGACGCGCTGTTGACGAAACAGCGATGCGTCCATAACCCCGCTCTTGATTGACGCGGTCTTCGAATGAATTAACCTCGTCGACAGGTGAACCTGTTCAAAAACATTGTTGTTAGTTGGTACCGCAATGGACAATTAACATCATGAATTGCAAACAAAACATACTTTCGGGGTTAGTAACTGAGGACAGTGCCTCACTCGCCGCCTGATCTTCAAGTTGATGACGTCGCGCTGTTGACGAAACAACAAGGTCTCCAGGTTGCCAAGCTCCCTCGTACCAGTAAGTTTTTTCTCCGCATTTACGACTAACACAAGTGCACAATACATAAGTGTTGGGGGGTCGGCGTTGACGTGGCGGCATGTTCAACAAGAGGATTGTCTGATCAGAGACGCTTCAGTTCCATTTAAGAGCGGGTGGGACGAGTGAGATGATTCTCAGTGTACTGCATAGGTACGGTTTGTACGGTTGCCTTCCTGGGTCATCCACAGCATATGTATCGTTATTGTAAATATTCCAAAAACTTCCAAATCTACATACATACACAAAGACATATACAAAGAATCCATCAACGCTCTTTTCAACTGTGTCGCTGGAATGCCAGCAAGTAACAAATACGAGGCCCTTAATTATGTACAAAGTATATACTCTTTTGAGAGATGTGAAACAAAAAGAGAAAAGGAAAACTCGTTTTGTAATTACCAACTGATTGGTAACGAGCAGTCCAGATAGGACGCAGGTGACTTGGCGATCGGGTGGCTTATGCAGATAGGGTTGAGCGTTGCAGATTGGGTGGCGCTTTGCAGATCGGGTGGAGCTAACTTGGTGTTTGGGTTGAACTTGGTGATTGGGTGGAGCTTTGCGGTTGGGTGGAACTTTGCGGTTGGGTGGAACTTTGTGGTTGGGTGGAGCTTTGCGGTCGGTTGTTAATAAAATAATCAACCCCTTCACAAACAGGGACATCTGCAATGTCATCAAGCTCAAATTGCGCATAAACTCCTTCGAGGGACGTCTTGGCAGGGTTGATAGGCACGAAGACGTTCGGACAATGCCATTGAAGGCTGTATCGTAGTTCACCGCGATTGAGCAATTTGTGGTACGGCATTGGAACAGGATGGGGATAGGTTGTGAAGGGCGCAGGGTAACCGCCGATGGGAGCGGGACAGAGATACTTGTGATAGAAGCCAATCGCAGACGCTTTGTTCACTTTGTCCGGGATTTGAAGCTTTGATCCGTATTGTTTAGTTATTAAATCGAGGATTATGTCTATCGTGATATTCGAGTTGTATGGATTGAGTCCCGTTAGAGGTAGTAGATTGAGATTTTCTTGGCCTGCCATCTCGACGTCTCCACTTTCTTCCTTCTCCGCGGTAATTGAATTGATGTATACCAAAATGATGGGGACCACTTTTTCAGTATAGGCACGGATCAAGAATGCTTTTGAGTGGCGACTCGGGGGTTTATACAAAGGGAAGAAATGTTGTATCATCGCAAGTAAGGTAGCCATCGTACTAGGTTTTTTTTCTAAATTCGCGTTGGGCTGAAGATAAAACTGAAGTTTCTCGGGGACAGCTTTAATACGCGGATCGAAAGTAGGTTTGGGTGGGGACAGGGCTGTTACGGCACCCTGAGTGTCTTGGCGTAGGGGCATGTCCGAGTCTTGGTCGGTATCATCTGTATCCTCGTCGTCATCCTCTTCCTCAATATCGTCATGTCCCGAAGGTGGTACGGTCTCAGGGTTGGTGGGCGGGGGCGAGGGAGGTGCACCGTCTTTATCATGAGAATTCATTTGGGAACGTCTGGATTTCGTGCCGGGGCGCGTGACACTGACGCGTTGAGGCTTGTTCTTCTTGGCCATATTGTGGATTGAATTTCTCTGGCAAAGACAGTTCATGGGTTAGTAAATCATCCACTTTCGTTCTGCGATTTCAACATAGAGATAGCAAGTAAAAAAATACCGGAGAGAGTTATCCACAACTTAAGCTGGCGACGGCGGCGTGTAAGAGAGCTGGTGCCGGAGGCGAGGAGTGAGGGCTGGTGAAGACGGCGAGGAAGAAGGGCTGGCGGCGACGGCGACGAAGGCGAAGACCACGTGGAGGAGGATAACAATGTCAAATATGGTCAATAAGGTAGCCCTTTAAGAAGCCAAAACAAAAATAGGACGTTAAAAAAACTCACTGGAGCTGAGCTGACAAAGGCTGCGTGTTGGTAGAGCCGGAGACGAGGGCAACTAGAGCCGGCGAAGATGGCGTTTGC
Organism: Puccinia triticina; assembly: GCF_026914185.1. Taxonomy (NCBI): domain Eukaryota; kingdom Fungi; phylum Basidiomycota; class Pucciniomycetes; order Pucciniales; family Pucciniaceae; genus Puccinia; species Puccinia triticina. The sequence goes on along the minus strand of NC_070561.1, from coordinate 6,808,016 downwards.
GTAGGGCTTTCCGTTTTGATACGCAGGGCCAGCTCGCGAAAACGGTGAGAGACGGTGGCAAAGGGAAATACTAACTCAGAATCAAAAACTATATCAGGGCTGTATAGACTACGAGGATGCGAGGCGCATCATCGGGTTGGACGGAGGCGACTTGTTTGCGGGGAATGCCAAGGTTATTCTTGCATCGGGCTGGAAAAGCGATATTTAATTAAATAAATAGATGCAGCTTGCTTTTCTGGCGCAGAAAGACTCTGTGACCTCAAATTCAATCGCCCCCGTGGCCACTAATTGACACCATGATTTTCCTTTGGCAAATCGAAAAAATGAGGATGGGTGTGTTGCACACATGACCCCTTTGATAAGATACAGGCTGACAGCTAGATGAGCATTTAGCTGACAAAAGACGAAGTAGTTTCGTAGTTAAGCCTAGGTCGACAAAATACATGGCTGTTTATCCATTTACATAAATATATAAGCAAAAGTGTCACCGGTGAACAATGCTCAAATCTTGAATGGATGTTCAAACTGTCTTTAAATTTCGAATGATTGTCACAGTTTATCGTAAAGGAAATGTGATGTCTTCCAAATACATACATCAAAATAGATATGTATTTACACAGCTGGAGAGCTCGGAGCGGCGAGGTTCTTGAGGGAAGTGCAGGCAATACATGGTACGTGCAGTCTATTGAAATGCAACATACAAATCGTTGGAAATTTGATTCACATCTCTTCAAAGGCAAACAGTAAAGCTTTGGAGTGAAGAAAGGGTGCAGAGATTCATCCGGTGCCTTGCAGATCAGAAAGGGCCAACGGGCCGGAATCGTTTTACTATGGGGAACAGTATGTATGTATGTCAAGCAAGTTATCTGTCCGAGGTGTTCCATTAAAGCTCAACAAATTCAAATCCAGACCGATATCTAATTCAACAATTTTTGAATTCTGAATAGTTAGTAGTGAAATTATTTTTGTGATAATCATGCCACGAGCCGCCACCAAGAAGCAATCCGAGAAATTTAATCCCTTCGACCCTAAAGTATCTCCTGTTCAGTTGCTCGAATTTTTGCGGTTCAGGGCCGCGCCGATTGAACTGGTGGACACCAATGTTGATACACCTGTAGCCGTGCTACAAGCCTTAGCCGCAAAATTCAGTGATCCCAGTGAGTGTTTTAAATCCTTGATCTCGCGGTGATGCCCGGAAAAGATTGACTCTGATTGATTCTGTTACCATTGAATTTAGTCTTGGCTTCCCATGCTACGTCAGCCGCTGGCCGGAAAGAATCAGCGCAAGGACCACGCAACCGCCCCACCGGAGGGCCCGCCGGTGAGTGATTTCAATCTTTCTTGATAAGCTGTAGCGGACATTTGATTTTTCTCCGGGCTTCTCATGAACAATGTTGTTTGTCAGCCGCTGGCCAGAAAGAAACCTCCCAAAGACCATACCCCTCTCGTAACCGTAACGGTGAGTAATTTGAATACTATCTGCAGCGGCCGGCCCAGACGTCTAAATTATTGCCTCATGTTTTTCTCCCCGGGCTTCTATGCCAGCCGCTGGCCGGAAAGAATCATCTCAAGGACCATGGGACGGTCCTTCCGGTTCCGGTAAGTGATTTCAATCTTTGGCCACACTTATATTTATATTATCTTCGGGCTTCTTAACAATGTCGTCTATCTCTGGCCAAAAAGGATCGACTCAGGCTAAACTAGATCATCCCTCCTCTGGGCAATCCAAACCCGTAGGCGAAGGAAGTAAACCAGAAACTATTGAGAAGACCGATGAGGAACCGTGCCTCAGTAGCGAACTGTCGGCGATTGCATCTGATGATGATGTCAGCGAGAGCGCGAGTTCAACGGACGTTGGTTTGGTCGCAAAAGGTAAAGATAAACGGGTGAAATCGAAAAGCGGTCAACAGATTGCGCAAAAGCAAAATTTAACAGGTGCTGATGTGTTTTTTTACATTGTTTTCACATGAAAGCTTTGATGAATTGTACGGCTGAACGCATATTTCTGCTTTTGAAACAGACCCAAAAACATCTAGCCGATCGGTGGTTATAAACAGTTCAGACAGTGAAACGACTTGAAGGAAGCGTTGCCATTCACAATCAGCCGGTGTTCATCCATGTGACGGCTCTCGAAAACCAAAGAAGGCCAAAAACGTTCAACCCGCTCATCAACCATTGCGCACAACCCGAAAAGCCGACGCAGTTCTTGATCAACATGGCGCCCACGGAGATGCAGTTGCTTCGGCGGTTATCAACCATTCGGACAGTGAGACGAGTTCGAGGAAACATCGCCATTCACAATCAGCCAGTGTCCAACCACGTGACGGGCCTGGGCCTCGAAAGCCAAAGAAGACTAAAAAGCTCCAGATTCCTCGAACATTGCGCACCAAACATTCAGCCAGCGCAGCTGTCATTCAAAAAAGCGCTGAAGGACCAGTGAACAAGAAAGTGCGCCTGGTTTCCCCAATTGGTGTCGATTTTTTATCCGAAACCGAGTCCTCAGCCTTGATCACGTTTGAGCCGGACGATCTCATGATGAAAACTTTTGCGGAAAAAAAGATGTCCGAATGGCCACCTTTACTCCCATTCGTAGAGAAAACCTCATCCGATTACAAGAATAATAACCCCGCGCAAGGAGCTGTTCCAGACACATCCAAAAACAACGCTTTAGATTCCTTTCTTCGTTGCGAGATAAAAGAGCAGGAAGAACTTTTCTCACGGCTTGTTGTTCAATCGGAAGAAACGGTGAATATGACAGTGATGGAGGTCATGGATACCTTAAATCAGAATATACTAAATTCACGTGAGTTCGCAAAAATCTTCATGTATTACCGAGAAAGGAATCCTAAGCCATGCTGATAAATATCATGTAGCCAAGAGTCCCAAAAAAGATCCGGCTCAGTGCGCACCGCTTGAAGATTTAGATGAAGACGCTTGGCTCGAAAAACTCTTCATTGCCGGCCTTCTGACTCCACCCTCACCCCAGCCGAGAAGCCCTATTCAGATGCCGACCGCATCTTCATCAGATCCCGACGAAGAGGATGAATTGGCTGACACCCCCAGTCCTCCCAAAGTGGACGATCGGAAAAATGAATTCAAAGTTCAGGCTCTACCACTTGAGGACCAAGTCCCGAACAAAAACGGTGAAATCGGGTCAGTCAGGAATTTGCCGTGGCTGTTCCAATCGCCGGAGCCTGAATACCAGTGTTGTTTCAAAAGTGGTAAGCTTGATGACCAGTCAACACATCGAAAAAAATTGACAAACTTACTGACATGAGGCAATCTAATTAGATCCTTTTGAAGAAATCTACCAACAATATCGAGGTCAAAACTGCCCCACTCCCATGCTGGAAATCAAGCCCTCAGTCACTCTTTCTGCAAGCAACAGCGAAACTGAGAACATTGTCCCTGGTCCATCTGGCCGCAATCGAGAACTTTTTGGTTTGTTTTTATTTTGCTACTGATTGATCAGCTTGGAAGATTATAACCTCATTCCCTCAAACATTTAAGGTACAGTTTCAATAAGCAGCAACAGCCGTCAATCAATGTCACCACATTATCGGCCAAACCGCGAATGGCATCAGCCATACAATACAAGTCAGTATTCTTATTCAGATTTATAGAACTCTAATTTTCCTTTATGAACATAGGCACGTTTCTTTTACATCTAGGAGCAAGAAGTGTGCCTTCCGGATTGTAACAATGTTGTGAAGTCTCACGAACATGCACCAGCTAGACATGCCGATATTTTCAATTTCACTGCGCTCATCCTCCTCTGCTCCGCCCGTCTTTTTCCATGTGTATTTAGGAAGTTGTGTATGTATATATAGTTTAGAAATCTCTTTTTGGATTGAAACATGTCTGTGCAGGCAGATTTTCGCAATGATCGCCTCTTGTTAGTTTAACCATCACTCTAACTTTAAAGTAAGAGGGAGTTCAAGAAACAAGAAATTTATTTGCATCGGCACTTCAAACCTCAGATTTTCAGTAGATTATAATTTATAAATTTATATTTGATTACTGTTGAAAAATTACACTGAGATAACATGATGAAATGTACATAAGAAAAATGTGACAGATATTTACACAAAAAAAGGCATGAACTTGTATTTGAGATACAAGAAATTACACTGAGATAAAATGATCAAATGTACATGAGATTGAGAAGGAGAGTTACAGAAAAAAAAAACATAAAGCTGTGTGGGGGAAGGATGTGAAATACAAAGGGAAAAAATTGGATCCTAATAATATGTTTTTTTATTTTTTTTTACCATTATTTTACCCACTTTTTTATTTATTTTTTTTTTTGGGCGAAATAATAAAAGTTTGTAGTGACAGTGCCAAGTATAGTTGTTCAAATTTCTGCTTGTTCGTAACTCCTACGGACCTAAAAGCTCTTAAAAGGCTGGGCTCATAACCTGTGAGACACCAAGTAGCAGCTGTGAGCTAGAAGGCCGATGACGGGAGGCCGAGACGAAAGAGAAATGAGAAACGGGACGACTTATGCACCTATTTGGGTGCGTGAGGAGAGAGACAAAAACGGATGAGTGAATTAGAAAGAGAAGCGAAGCCGTTACAACAATCAGACTAGATACAACAGCTTAAACCTAATCAGATGATGAGTACAGTTGAGCGGATCCAAACACTCGCCCGCCTTGCCGCAGTAACCCCATAAGCCCTTCTCTGGCCTGTAACGCCACACTTGCAACAAGATTTCCCAAATCTTTTTGTGCCAGCCTCCGTCCCCCTATGCTCCGCTTACAAAACAGAGGGATTGACTTGATTCCGTCCGGGCTGCTTCAGATAACGCAAGCAAAGCAGGCATCATCCATCTGATGAAATCCCTCGCTGCGTACGTCCCTTTGTCTAGGCCCCACCATCTTCTCTCGTCTCTGTGCAGGGAATGGGCGCCCCACAAGATCCGCTGTAACTCCATCTCGCCGGGGTACATGAACACCCTGCTGATCGAGAAATTCGAGTCAGTCTTGCCCCGCGTCTCTTGCTCCTTGTTCAACGTCCAAACTTGCTGACGTTTTTTGTTTCGCGACAGTCCCCTCTTGAAGAAAGTGTGGTTTGAAAGGACGTCAGTAATACAATCATTTCTTTCCACTTGACGGGCCAATGTTCTGAATTTTTGTCAAAATGTTGCTGCGGTGGTCTAGACCAGTGGGACAAATGGGCCATGTTTTGGACTTGAACGGGGCCGCGTTGTATTTGGCCAGCCACACTTCTTTGTTCACTATGGGCACTGATCTCTTGATCAACGGGTCCGTCCCTTCCCCCTTCCTGTTATGGTATACGGTTATATCTTAGTATTAGCATATGTATTTAGAGTATTCTTATATCCTGTTTCTCAGTTACTCTAAGAGACTCTTCCCCTAGGTGCCGGTGATCTCTTCTTTTCCTCACTCTCTTCTGTTTTCTATTCACCGGCATCCCAGGTAAGCACTGTGATGTTTTCCATCTTCATTGTTTCTTTCTTTCTCATTTCTTTGTTGACGACGAAATTACACTCTCTTCTGTTTTCTATTCACCGGCATCCCAGAGTCTAAGACTTCCTTCACACACCATCTCCACGTTTTCCCGCAGAATTCACTGACTGACAACCCGTCGTCTTTTTTCTGTCTCAAGTGGCTATTGTACGTGGTAGACTAGAATGTAGGAATCCAGGATCAGGCCCAGAGCCAAACCCAGACCCAGACCCGCAGCAACCCCCGAGGAAGCTCGCGCGGTTAGACCCAGCCCCAGCTGCTAAGAAAGGTAAGCCCCTTTTGAAGTCCAGAACTAACCCAGACGCAGAGCTTAATTTTATTGCCACGATTACAGAAGCCAGATGATCAGCCGCAACGCCATCGGTAGAACCTAGAACAGAGAAGCACTTAGCACCAAGAAACTCGTAAGTACAAGAGACTAGATAATGGAAGGCTTGTAAAAAAGACTGACCTAGAATCGTTCAACCGCAGAACCCTAGCAGAACGATTTGGACCAAAACCTCAAGACAAGCTGCTCACTAGAATCACGGAAGCTAAAGCATCTCGTAAGCACCTTAGCCAGACATACAGACCAGACCTAGCTACTAGACATACAAGCTAAGATGCCCGGTTGAACTGCAGCGCAGGAAACCGCAGGAGGACTCTGGCAAGACAAAACAAAGATCATATGATAGCCGCGTTGTATCTTTGTGAGCCCTAACAGACAAAGAGAAGAAACAAACAAACACTGATGCAGGTGCAGTTGAAGATCTTTTCATTAATGACCCGGCTCCAAGACCAACAACCACCGCTCCATTCTCCCTATCTTCACCCTAGAAAAACTCAGGAAGATCTCTGTCTGCTTTCAGGTACTTGAATCTTAACAATTAAATAGCTTTAATTTAGATTCAAATCATGTACTTAGCGCATCTGACAAGTAATCAAACATTTCAGTTGCTCCTATCTTTTTATAGAAAAGCCCGCCAGACAATACCGTCCGGACCAGAGGGCCCAACAACCAACAAAAAAAACCTGCCCTCTTCCACGGACCTTGTTCTCCATTGGGCTCCTTTTCTTGAACAGTCACACGGTCCCAGACACCAGCATCATTCTGTATCTCGACCCCTTGCAGTCTTTTGTGTTGCCTGTTTTTCTTTTTCCTTTCTCTGTGTTTCACGCATAAGCATATTTATATGCATAGATGAGGTTAATGAAGCTTATTCTCAAAGACAGTGGCAAGGCCCCGTCCCAAATTGCCATTTGCCGATGCAGGAGGATACACAAAACATGGATGGATGGTACAGGCGTAGGATCCAATGATGATTGCACACTGCTTGTGAAGATACAGGCTCAAGCACATGTGTGATGAGGATGCAGGGGTCTTAAAAGATGGCTGATACAGTGCCCCCCACGACTTCTCAACTACCCCGCACCTGCAAAAAAAAATTGAACTTTGAACAATGTGTTCAAAGTCACCAGACATGTATCACATGTAAACTATACATTTTTGAGCCCTACAGGCGTAGGAGAACTCAAAAATATAACTCTGAAGTCTGTGCAATGCCTCAAAAAGAAGTTTCATTTTTTTCAGATGCAAAATTTGGAACAGCTGGTTTCAAGACCATAGTATGTGGTAACAGACATGTACTATGGACTTATAGAATATTTATTATGTATTTAGAGACTAGAGACTAAATTATCTATGTACATACATACTACAGGTGTAGGTATTGATGTAAATATGTACCTCCTTAGTTATTGATGATTGCCATATCCATCAGTACACTCTTTGGAATGTGGCAATGTGAAGAATATTTCTTCATTATTCTCTTGGCAGTGGGTCCAGTGAGATTCCATTGACTTTGGACTATTATCATGCATATTACCAGGTCTGGTTGGTGAAATGTGACATTTGCATCAAAAAATGGGCCAAAAAGAGCCCAGCATCAGCCCACTTTTGAAAGAATTTTTGGAAAAAAAATCTTCAAAACTTGGAACACCCCTGTAGGGGTAGTTGAGAAGTCATGGGGGGCACTGTACACATGCTGGCTCCCATCTCACGGTGTAGACGGTGGCGGGGGTCCTGCATGTTGCGGCAGATGTGGAGGCGGCGGTGACAGCAGCAGCAGCTCCGGATGGCGGCTGATGGCCGCCGCTGTAGAAGCGGGAATGGCCCCGCTGGTCCACGCTCGACGATGGCCCAGGATATGTCTTTTGAGCACCGTGGAGACTAATAGAAAAGAATGCAGAAAGCGGATTGCAATCAACACTTTTTTGCCACAAAGACATTGACAATTGGGATCTGATTAGGAAATATGGTGTTTAGTTGAGTTCTCAAGCACAGAATTATGTGAGGATGACGGGATCTAAGGAGATTACTACAAAGAGGGCCTGATGATACAGATATAGAACATGAAAATTTAGTGATTTTGGTGATTTATCGTACAGCGGTTTAAGATTAGGCCTGAAAAAAAAGGTGGGCGGCGTGTGTCAATTATAGCGGGAGATTAGGCCTGATGGACGGAAAGGGATGCAGCGTGTGTCAATATTCGCATCCCACTGCAATGGTCGAGGCAGAGAGAAAAGATGAGGGGACGACGAACCGAGTGATCATGAGCGTTGTGCTGGGCGTCCGAAGCGTCCTTCTTGAACAGCCCGCTGCCGAGATAAGGATAGCCCATTCCCCAGGAGCCGTAGGGACTAAGCAAGCCGTAGTTGGCCAGCGGGCTCATCCCGAACAGGCCCAAGCTGTCCAGTCCCAGCCCAAGCCCCAGGCCCATGTCGTACCCGCCGCAGAATCCGGCTGCAAGCATGCCGTAGCACTTCGAGTCCGATTGGCCTTTGCCGGCTTGGGCAGCGACGTCCGCCCGCGGAGAAACAACCGGGGTGGATGCGACGGTCTGGAGGAGGGCCAGGAGACAAGCAAATGAGAAGATGCACTGCATGGTGGGTTTCGTGGGTTTGGAGGTGGGTAAGACGGTTTTGGTTGCGGAGGTGGATTATGGGTGGAGTCTAGTGTATGGATCTGTGGATGATGAGAGGAGGCGACTGGGAGCCCATCAAGCTTCCCTTTATATAGCTTTTGGCTGCCATATTTGCCCGCTCACCGCCATCGGCCTGCCGCCGGGATCACACACCACCTTCAGCTCATGAAGCCCTTCTGAAGGAGTATGGTTCACAGTTCCTTACTGTGCGAGTGGAAGAATTTCCCATGTGCCCTGTGTACCAACTAGCCATAAGGGCGGAATCTCCTGGTGGTTTTGTTCTTGAGAGCCGGCCGCGCCGATAAAAGCGCGCTGTTCAGTTGACCTTTGCAGTCTCAAGCTTGCACCAATGTCCACACGAACCCGCTTCGGGCTCGTGGAATTGAGGGAACATGATCCGTAGAGCGGTGGCGAATGGAGTGTCCCTCAACTTGTGGCGTTCATGGACGGGATGAGAAGCCGGCCGCCGCCGATGGATCCGATTGGTCCCGCGAAGACATCTAGTGTCGACATCACACCGATATACATACCGAATCAATAACAGCAGGACAGAGCCCTGTCTCCTTCACACACTCCCTGTGTGAGAAATTCCACTCAGTCGCGGCGTGGAAAGGAAATCTGGCCGGGCGGTTGATCTTGGAGAAACCCGGGATATGGAATCCTAGTGGGAAGGGACTCGTCAAGCATGGCCAGAAAGCTATATAAAGGAAGCTCGCTGGGCTCCCAGTCGCCTCCTCTCATCACCCACAGATCCATACACTCGACTCCACTCATCATCCACCTCCGCAACCAAAACCGTTCTACCCACCTCCAAACCCACCAAGCCCACCATGCAATTCATCTTCTCATTTGCTTGTCTCCTGGCCCTCCTCCAGACTGTCGCATCCTCACCGGTTCTAGCTCCGCGGGCGGACGTCGCTGCCCAAGCCGGCAAAGGCCTATCGGACTCGAAGTGCTACGGCATGCTCGCCGGATTCTGCGGCGGGTACGACATGGGCCTGGGGCTGGGGCTGGACAGCTTGGGCCTGTTCGGCATGAGCCCGCTTCTCACCTACGGCTTGCTTAGTCCCTACGGCTCCTGGGGAATGGGCTATCCTTATCTCGGCGGCGGGCTGTTCAAGAAGGACGCTTCGGACGCCCAACACCACACTCATGATCACTCGGTTCGTCATCTCTGCTTCCTTCGTCTCTGCCTAGTGCAACTTCTTCGTGGGATGCCAATATTGACACACGCTGCGCACCTTGTGTTTCAGGCCTAATCTCCCGCTATACGATAAACCAACGAAATCCCTTAATTTTCATGTTCTATATGTGTATCATCTTGCCATCTTTGTTGTATCTCCTTAAATCCCGTCTTCTACGCATAATCCTTCTCTAAATGTACCCATCTCCCTAATCAATTCGCGTCAATTGGAAATGTCTGCATGAAAGAAAAACATGCCTTGCAACAAGATTTCCCGAATCTTTTTGTGCCAGCCTCTGTCCCCCTATGCTCCGCTTACAAAGCAGAGGGATTGACTTGATTCCGTCCGGGCTGCTTCAGATAACGCAAGCAAAGCGGGCATCATCCATCTGATGAAATCCCTCGCTGCGTACGTCCCATCGTCCAGGCCCCACCAGCTTCTCTGGCTCACATCTTCTCTCGTCTCTGTGCAGGGAATGGGCGCCCCACAAGATCCGCTGTAACTCCATCTCGCCGGGGTACATGAACACCCTGCTGATTGAGAAATTCGAGTCAGTCTCGCCCCGCGTCTCTTGCTCCTCTTTCGACGTCCAAACTTGCTGACGTTTTATGTTTCGCAACAGTCCCCTCTTGAAGAAAGTGTGGTTTGAAAGCACGTCAGTAATACAATCATTTCTTTCCACTTGACGGGCCGATGTTCTGAACTTTTGTTAAAATCACGCTGCGGTGGTCTAGACCTGTGGGACGAATGGGCCATGTTTCGGACTTGAACGGGGCCGCGTTGTATTTGGCCAGCGACGCGTCTTCGTTCACTACGGGCACTGATCTCTTGATCAACGGGTCCGTCCCTTCCCCCTTCCTCCACACACCATCTCCACGTTTTCCCGCAAATTTCACTGACTGACAACCCGTCGTCTTTTGTCTGTCTGAAGTGGCTATTGTACGTGGCAGACTAGAAAAGCCCGCCAGACAATACCGTCCGGACCAGAGGGCCCACCAACCAACAAACAAAACCTGCCCTCTTCCACGGACCTTGTTCTCCATTGGGCTCCTTTTCTCGAACAGTCACACGGTCCCAGACACCAGCATCGTTCTGTATCCCGACCCCTTGCAGACTTTTTGTGAGGGCCCACCTAATACTCTTACTTCTTAAGTGGCTATGAACGAAATTCAAGAGAACCCGTCGCCTATTTTCAGATGTATTATAGGTAGTCTATCTTCGGAGCAAATAATAGACTCTTGAAAGGAGGTTTTGATAAAAGCTGAGATTACACAACCGAATGATAATGATAACAAAGAACAAAGAATATTGCGATGAGGAAAAAGAATATTGAACATGTAATGTTTTAGTGATAGTCGCAAACCATCTCCGCAGCACATGTAATATAGTAAACCTAGTTGTCTAGTTAAATCCCAATCTTGTCCCCGCAATCCTGTTTCTTTAACTCATCAATTTTGTCACTATACTCACCGTGCTTGTATCGGCTTTGCGCCTTAGGTCTGTCTCTTATCTTCTCATCAATGTTTCTCACGTTCTCATTCCTACCCACTCTCTTAGGTTTGTCTGTCGTGCCCTTAGCTCACCGCTCCGTAGAAGCTTGTGATCTAACGTGCCCACCATCCTCAAAGGTTTGTCTGTCGTGCCCTTAGCTCACCGCTCCGTAGAAGCTTGTGATCTAACGTGCCCACCATCCTCAAAGACTTTTCGTCTTATAGGTTATGAGCCCAGATAGCGCATAGCTACTGGAATTCAAATCACAAAACTCATCTATCAAACCTCGCGAGACACTGTCATGTCTGACAAATTGAATCTCCCGGTCCTGTCCAATTCCAACTTCAAAGACTGGAAGGCGGTTGTTCATTCCTATTGCGCCAAGAAACAATGTTCCGCGTACCTTACCAAGGACAAGGCGTCAAAAGCAAAACCCGAACAGTTGGATCTTTGTACTGATCGAAAACACATGGCCGCTGGCATACTGGTTCGCTACATGGGATCCGATAACCAAGGTCGGTTCGTCACCGACACCAACCAACAACAGCCTCACGAACTTTGGACTTTGCTTTGCAATCATTTTGAAGCAAAGACCACTCAAAACCAATCAAAAGTCTACCAAAATTTTCTGAAGATTCCGTTTGGCAACAATCTCGGCCAGTACTTGGTGGCCGTTGACACCGGTGTAGCCAACATGCGAGCAGTCGGTATGACCATTTGCGTTCCTAAACCTGAGGAACCAACCGTGAACGAGAATCATCTAGCTGAGATTATCATGAGCAAGATTCCTTCGTCATACAACAACACAAAGGATATCATCTTCACCAAACAACCACTCACCCTCGAAATCATTCGCACCCAGCTTGACTCTAAGATACTCGACACTCAGGACGACTTGACTCATCCTGTCGTCAAGACCGAATCAGCCATGAACGTCAGCGTCCCGTTCTGCGAGAACGGAGTTCACAATCCAAAAACTCGTCACTCTGAAGCCCGGTGTTACCAACTTCATCCTGAGTTTGAAGCAGCCAACAAGAAGAAGAGGCAACAAGCAAAGAAGAAAGCAAACGCTGCCATTTTCAACGTGCCGGAAGATGCGAAGGCGTATCATTGTCGATCGTCTCATGTTGCTTTCTCAAGTCTCTCTTCAGCTAAACCCATCTTTGTTGACAGCAGCTGCTCAGATCACATGTTTCCCAAAAAGAAGTTCTTTTTCAATTATGCTCCGTTCACTTCGTCGGTTTCAATAGCCAATGGCAAGAGTCTACCAATCATAGGGTCGGGTTTGATCAAATTGAAGAACACCGACGGAAACGATCATTGGTTCAAAGCTCTTCATGTCCCTCAATTGTCGCATGCACTAGTCAGCTTTGGACGTCTCTTCGTATCTAACTGTGATCTGATTCGCCGTGGCACCGACGACTTCTTGGTCATGGATCAATCATTGAATTCCAAGGTATTTGATGGAACGGTGGAAGGTCAAATCTTCTCAATCAAAGCGACGCTAGTCAATCCTTCTGGTCAGTCAATTCCTCTCAGGTCCCTCAAAGCATCTTCAACTGACGCTGCTCTACTACACAGGCGAGCAGGTCATCCCAGCTCCGAAGCGTTAAAGATCATGTTTGGAATTGAATTCTCAACTCTTTCTTGCGATTCGTGCAGGATTTCCAAATCTCATTGTCTTCCGTTTTTGGGTACTCTTCCCAAACCTCAGGGTCTACTTCACTTCATATACATGGATCTCAGCGGTAAAATATCCCCACCCACCGTTGGAGGCGGACTTTACTACTTTAAAATCACAGATGCCTACTCGTCCTTTAAACACGTGTATATACTATTGTCTAAATCTCAAGCTTTTGAAAAATTCAATCACTATGTTAAAGAAGTAGAGAACTTCCATTCTGCCAAAGTGAGGAACGTGGTCACAGACGGAGGAGGAGAATTCTGTTCTCACGAATTTGAAGAGTTCATCAAAGATAAGGGTATCATTCATCACATCACCGCACCCTACACCCCTCAGCAAAATTCAATTGCTGAAAGAGGCAACCAAACCACTAGCGAAAAGGCTCAATCACTTCTCAAGCAAGCCAACTTGCCCTCATCAATTTGGGGCGAGGCAGTGAATACTGCAGTGTTCTACGAGAACATCACACCCATGCGTTGTTTGAAATGGTCCACTCCCTACAAGCTGTGGTTTGGTCACAAGTTCAACTACTCAAGACTAAGAACCTTTGGTTGCCGAGCGTATGTCAACATTCCGAAGGAACGAAGGCAAGGAAAATTTGGAGACACATCTAAAAGAGGCGTCTTAGTTGGTTATTGGCAGGGTATCCAAAACTGGAGGATACTTACTGCAGGGGGCCGGGTTGAGTATAGTCACAATGTCATGTTTGACGAGACTACTTATCCAGGAATCTCCCCTGGCTCCTTTGCCGGTAACTCCAATACTGAATTTGGGTTTGATGAGGATCTTATTCCGGAAGATGCACCCAAATCCGCTCCTAATCCGGTCGAAACACCAGAATCCGATACATCCGGTGATGCTGAGTTTCATGATTCTCCGGACAACATTCCTGAGGAGCAAGCACCGTTACCTGAGGGTCCGCAGCAGGCTCCTTTGCCCGCAGTCTCATCATCCCGCCCTCGGCCTGGCTTTGGATATATCCCCGCCGCAATTCCCCCCCCTGAAACATATCCTCAGACATTGACTCCTCTAACATCATCACCACCAAACGGCGCGCTCATATTGCTTCCCTTGACTTCCCTCGCGATCTATCAATAGCTATGGCTGCCTTGAACAATACAACTTCGCATCCAATTCCTCACACTTATCGTGAAGCTCTCTTATCTCCGGATGCCGAGGAATGGAGAGCTGCTGTTCAGGTTGAACTAGAGGCAATGGCTCGTCTCAATGTCTGGGAAGTTGTCCCAACTCCTGACTGCCAATCACTTTTAGGCACAATTTGGATTTTTCGGAAGAAATACAACGCAAGCGGTAATCTGGTCAAATTCAAGGCTCGCCTATGCGCTCAGGGTAGCGCTCAGCAAGAAGGGGTTGACTACAACGAAACTTACGCTCCCACAGGTCGGCCATCAGCTCTACAAGTCGCTCTCACTATTGGTGTCAATGAAGGAATGGACATTCATCAAATGGATGTTAGGAATGCCTTTCTTAATGGGAATCTCGATGATGTAATCTATCTTCGCTGTTCTTCGGGTATGAACGTTCCACCAGGTCACTGTCTCAAACTCAAAAAATCAATCTATGGTTTGAAACAGGCCCCTCGCGTTTGGTACACCGAGCTTAACAAAATTTTTACTTCAATCAACTTCGCTCCTTCCATTGCGGATCCATGCCTGTTCATATCTCAGGTTCCTGGCTGGAAATGTCTTGTTCACATCTACGTTGACAATATGGCAATCATCAGTCACAATGTCGAGCGTTTCAAAAAACTCACCAAAGCTCGTTTTCTCATGGACGACTTGGGTCCAGTCACCTCTCTTCTCGGTATGAAAATCACCCAACACTCCGATCATCTAATGCTCTCTCAAGAACGCCACATTGAGGAGATTCTCAAGGAATATGATCACCTTCATGCTAGATCAGCTGCCACCCCGTTTGTTCCCAACACTCGCTTGACTGCAGCCACAACCAAAGAAGTCAACGCGTTCAAAGCGCTAGGAATCAACTATCGAAGGGCTGTAGGATCTGTCAACTACATCTCCTGCTCAACACAACCTGACATTTCATTTGCAGTGTCGCAGCTTTTGCAACATCTGGAACGACCAGGCATCAAGCACTGGAACGCCTTCAAACACCTCCTCCGGTATCTTTCCTCAACCAAATCTCTGTCTCTTTGGATTGGTGGCGGTGATAAGAAGCTCAAGGTTTACTGCGACGCGGATTGGGCTAATTGCACTGACTCCCGTCGTTCTTACTCGGGCTACCTAGTCACGTGGGGCGATTCAGTTATATCTTGGAAGACCAAGAAACAAACGTCGGTGGCAACATCAACAACCGAAGCGGAGTATCAATCTCTCTACGCCGGAGTCCAAGAATCGGTTTGGCTCAACTCGGTCCTCCAGTCAATCGACTCAGGCTCGGCATTTCCAATCTCAATCCTTTGCAACAACCAAGCCGCAATCGCTCTTTCCAACAACCCAATCACGCATCCAAAAAGCAAACACATCGACACAAAATACCATTTCATTCAAGAAGCGGTCGAAAAAGGTTGGGTCGCACTCACTTACATATCCACAGCATCAATGCCGGCCGACGGTTTAACGAAGTCTCTCGCCAAAATAAAGCACCTATCAATGATCAACTTCCTCAAGATGAAGCTATTGTTGGTTTGAAGCTAAGTCAGGAGGGAGGGTATTGAACATGTAATGTTTTAGTGATAGTCGCAAACCATCTCCGCAGCACATGTAATATAGTAAACCTAGTTGTCTAGTTAAATCCCGATCTTGTCCCCGCAATCCTGTTTCTTTAACTCATCAACTTTGTCACTATACTCACCGTGCTTGTATCGGCTTTGCGCCTTAGGTTTGTCTGTTGTGCCCTTAGCTCACCGCTCCGTAGAAGCTTGTGATCTAACGTGCCCACCATCCTCAAAGACTTTTCGTCTTATAAAGAAAAGAGGAAACAACGGAATGAAAGACAACCGGGTTTATAACAATACACTCAGACCCTCAGATAAAAGCTTCACAATTAAAGAAAGGAAAAAACTTGTAAAAGATGTTAGTGGTTCTTAGCATAATAAGGACCATTCTCCAATCATTAATCAGCTTCATCTTTGCATGATTATCAGTAACGAAGAAAATGTTACAAATTGGCCTGACCTTGTACCTGCAATCCTCCCGCCGCCTTCTTTGCCTTCTTACTCTTTCTCTTTGCCTTAGCGCCAAAATGTTTCTCATGTAATAGCATAAAAGAATCTAAAGACGACTTAACTAAGAGCGGAATATGTTCCTCGGCGACCCACATGTTGTTCGCCATAGTCGCGCCTTTCCATCCAATTACTTGCTCCCGTTGCGTCTCACTTTGTGTGCTGAGACCCTTATAAGGTTTCTCAGCAAGTTTGTTCTCAGTTCAGCAAGGCGCTTCATTGCGCGTCTCCTTGCCTAGGATGGCCCGGGAGTTTGTCCACTAACTCCCCAAGTCATCCTGAGTGTGGGAAAAGGAGTCTCCTCCTTCTCTTCTCATTTGTTTCCTCCCTTTCCCCTTCCTTGTGAGGGGGGGGGTGGGAGTAACTAAGAGAGAATGATCAGGGGGGCTTCTCTCTTAGTGAGATCTGAAGCCCTCCTCGTGAGGAGTACTACACCAAAAAAGGTCTGAGCCCGACCCGTTACTCCAGGTGGCCTGGAGCCTGCTCAGACCCACAACTCCTGGCTGCCTGGCGTAATTAAGGAGCCATTCCGGCCTCCTCTCCTCCATCCTGCTTGATAGATTGCATTCCTAACAATCTAGAGAAACCTAATCCACACTGTTTTTATATTATCGGCCCAAACTATGAAGTTTTTCCCGGGCCGCGCTCCCAATTTCAGCAGCATTAAGAGTCCTAAACAGACTGCTACCGTTACTAGTACTAATACTAGCCAAGAGATCATTTTCCTTCCCCAAGAGAATATAGGCCACATGGCTCAGGCGTCCCGCGATGAACTCTACTTCTCTGTATGAAAACTGTGCCCCCTAGCTCTAGGGAGTATTGAACTTGTATGATCCGCTTAGTTCTGCTCTTCGAGGAACGGCTCATATTCTCCTTGTTAGTCTTACTCCTAGCGCATTGCAGGATCTCTTAACAAAGTCAAAAATGAGCGTCAAAGATCTATGTTGCTTCACGATGAGGTTGTCATCAATCCATCTAAACATTGAGTGCCTCAAATTGTGTCATCAACACCTTCTTGCCTCCGTCGGCGGGGTGTCCACAAGACCTGGATCCTACTTCCCCCCTCCCCGGGCCTAAACTAGACTTACTGCACCGAAAGGCTGTGACCCTGGGGCCTGGATCAGCACAACGCGGGCGGATTTGATGTAACGGCATCGTGATTGCGACACCCGACGCGCGTGCGGTGCAGACTCCTGAAAAGTTGAATCTCCATATTTGGAATACTTGTGGAACTCCATGCTAAAGATTGAAACCTTATAGTTTCTTTAGCTTTCCGGTCCCGGCAATAGCCTGCATCGCACCAGCATGTTGTACCAAACTTTCCAACGCTTATTTTATTACACCTGTTTTTGATCATTGTGCTGGCGGGCTTGGAGTCTTCCTTTCGGTGTAAACACGGGTGTGATGACCAGGGTGGACTTATGACATCAAGCTTCGCATCTTTTACCGCATAGTCTGTGTCCCTAATAAATATCAGCATGTTCTTGGTGTCTGCGAACAGCATTTGAAAGATTCAGAGAAGGAGACTAGGGAGGCTTTGAACCATTGTAACGCTTAAAAGAGCTATATAGCGATCACAGATCTCAACAACCTATGATATTTTTGCCGGTCATCGTCTCTGTTTCCTAGTTTTTGATTCCCAAAACGTTCCTTTCTCTCGAAAATATTGAGCTGGATACTGGTAGACCCCACCTATTCGCCCTGAATATCTTCCCAAGACCACCATCACCTCAACATTGTTTGAAAGTTTTTATCAACTATAAAGGAACAGTCTGCCGTATCAGGGCCTAATATATTTCCTCTCGAAAATATGGTCCCGTCAAGGTCGTTGATATGGTTCAACTTCTGCTTAGCATTCTTTTTCTTTCTTTGCTCAAACGTTGGGTTGGTCCAGTTCAATCATCCTGAGCTTTATCTGTCTTCGCACGACTTCAAATTCGCGGCCACGCGCCAGACCCGGAATTACAACTTCCACGTTACGTGAGTGAGTTTGGTGCGGATATATATCTATGAGCTTCACGAGTACCTAACGACCTAAATACTGATTTTTTTTTTTTTTGATCTCCTTGACTTGGTTGTGAAAGAAATACCGTCGGTGCACCAGATGGCTTTAGCAAGTGAGCCATCATTTTGCTGCGCTATATGTTGCTTGTGGTCTTTTCTGATCTCCTGAATTTCACCAGGACTATGCTAGTCATCAATAACCAGTTTCCTGGTCCCTTAATCAAGTGCAGTGAGGTGAGAAACAAGAAGATATCCACAAGTATAACCCCCGTCTCCTTCTGCCCTCAAGGCCGACAACACAGTTTCCGGAAGGGGTTTAATTATTTACAATCAATTCCCAATCAGCTTCAAGTTTCCATATCCCTTAGCTTCCTCTTCTCTCCGACCTCCTTTGATCTCGCTGGTCTGTTATGGGTTACCTGCCAAAACAGCAGCCAATTGATTGATTCAACTAAGGCCCCTTAGAAGACAGTCACTACACAGATGATGTCTAACAATGACCCCAATAATCATGGGGATTAAAAACCCGCCAACCAATATTTCCCTTCTATTGGACCTTCTGCCCGCCCTTCCTCCTCCGTTCCCCCTCCCACGCCGTGTCCTCCTCCCCTCTGTTCATTGCTACCGCTGCCGCTCCTGCTTCCGCCCTGCGCGCCGCCGTCTTCCCGGTCCTGTTTGTCGTATCAGGTCCTAGCTTATAGTGATGTACTGGGCCCTACGTGGTTGGTTGCTGGAGGTGGAGATGCCCGGGATCAATGAGAAGTTGGGTTAGATGATTGAGGTTGGGGAGGGATGTCGGTAGGTTGGAGCTTGCGCGTGACTAGCGAAGGGGTCTAAGGGTTTACCTTTTGTGGTTGATGAGTTTCCCCGTTTGGTCGATTGATGTTCGGTTGATTGATGCTCCCGTCAACCGTTGTTCCCCCTGGCCCCACACAATCTGATAAAACGATCCGCCTGAGCCATACGTCCTTCCGCTTCCCCCGCTATCCTTATCTCCAACCTAAATTTCCAGCACCGCCTCTTGTACGTCTAATCTCCTTCCTCCTTCCTGCTTTGTACCCGCAATCCCATCTACTCCTACTGGATTATCTGCTAAACGGTGTAAGCGCCACAGATATCGCAGTCTCATTTCCTTTTCCTTTCTCATTCTATTCGCCTCCGTACCCCCAATGTTGTCTACTCCTACTGGATTATCTGCTAAACGGTGCAAGCGCCGCAGATATCACAGTCTCATTTCCCCTCTTGTTCTATCCGCTTCGACCTATGCAACAAAGTGCTTACCCGTTCCCAGCGCTGGACCGCTGGACCCGTTCGCCTCTTCCCTCTCCTACAACTTCCACAAGTATTCTGTCCCTTCCGCCGTTCCCCTTTCGTTCCCTTTCCTCCTTCCGGAGCCTTCGACAACGACCAAGTGTGACTTCTCCTCGTCGTCCCTTTGAATCTTGCCCTGGGGGCCGTTAATGCCTGCGATCTGTCTCCCGTCGCCGGTACTGCTGCCAAGTTGGAGATACTGTTAGTTATATTACTCATGCTCTTGGCAGTCTTAGCAAATAAAAAAAAATTCTCGACGAAAATCCCGCCCTTTGGCAAAGGTCTAGCGGTTAGGTGTGATCAGCGTAGTTTCGCGAATTCGTTGTTCCGAGTTAGCTGTTGCTAGTCGCAAAAAATCCCGCCGGGATTTCTTGCGCAAGCTGAGCGGTGTTAGTCGTCGGTGTCCTGAGCATTGGTGCTGGTTCCGTGGCGTTTGCTGCCGGCCGGTACCGGTCGTCCACTATCGTCTAGGTTTGGGCTCCGCTTGCGGGAGCCCTGGCTGCGCGCCGCGCTGTGCCGCGCGCCCGTGCCCCTTGAAGACTCCACTGCCGCCGCGCCTTGGACTCTGCCCCCCTCCTGCTACGCTCCCGGGAAGCGCCCAAGAAATTAAAAACTGAAACTTACCCTTCCTTTGAGACCTTACATCCAAAATTGCCTTCATCAACGACCAGTCAACCACTTCTTCATCTTCATAATACTTATCCTTTATACCATCAACGACGCCACGATCCAAGACACTATTTGGATGAACATATCTAACAATCAGCGAGACATTGAAAACAGGATGTAATTTAGGGTATTCCTTTTTAATGTCTAACTCTACCGCATCCGTACCTACCATCTTCTTTACCGCAAAAGGACCAATATACCTGTAATCTAATTTAGAATTTAAACGCCTTGACTGAATAAACTTACACAAAAGCAACACCATTTCTCCTTCTGAATACACCGGTGCCGGCTTCTTCTTCACATTATAATATGCTGCTTGTTTATTCCGCGCCAAAACCAGGCACTCCATTGCTTTTTCCTGTGTCAACTGCAATGCCAACAAAAAATTTGTCTAAATCCTTATTCCCCAATGATTCAGTCATTATATTAAATTTTGGATGATGACCATAAGAAAAGAAAAATGGAGAAACACCCAAACTTGCCGAGTCCAAATTGTTTATAGATAATTCCGCCATGTCTAAACACCTATCCCAGTTGTCTTGATAATAACAATCCTTGCCTAAATTTCTTGACGCAGCTCTAAAATAAGAAGTAATCCATAGAATCTTTTGTTGTTCGGAAGAAAAGCTATTTGGAAATTGGGCAAAAGTGTCCCTCATAGTTGCACAAAATCTGTAAGTTTCTTTAATGTTTCCCAAAAAATAAATATGAGAAAAATGTGGAGGTTTGGGATGAGACTGTACTATATTCTTATGAAACACGGGATCCTCCAAAACGGTCAAACGAGAATTGATGGAATTAATGATGGTATCAACCGTATTTCAGACCTGTAAAAACTCCTGAGAATAATGGAGCTTCATTGGAATAAATTCCTTTGCAAAAACCAACAATTGAGACAAGTCCTTGATCGTCTCATTGTTCCTGGGAATTGTTTTGTCATTTCGCCTGGCTTGAGCTTGGAGAGACGCAATGGCTTGTGAGTTAGCAAAAATTGTTTGATCTCTATCTGGAAGCTTGTTGACATCCAAATCAACCCCGAGACGTCCTCCTCCAGTTGATTTAACGCAGATCCTCAATGTGGACCTGGCGAATTCAAAATTGGCAAAGAATCAATTGGTCGAGGTTCAAAACCGTCTGGAAATGGGCCGAGCGGAGGAAGGGATTGTTGTGCATCGTCCGAAACCGTAAAATTCGGAAGAGGGCTTTGGAAAGGCGTCACGTAGGATTGACCGGCGAGATGTGTGAAAGAATTAGGGTTTGGGGACGGGGGTAATGACATGCAAAGAGGAAGTTGTGGAGAAGAGTTATCGGACATGTTTATAACTTTGTGTTTTATTGGAAGCTTGATTTGAAATATTTGAATATAGAAGTGATGAAAATTGATTATGAGGATGATGATGAGGCGAAGATAATGTATAGCTTAATTTTAGAATGTCAATAAAGAGAGGAGCAAAACTTGAATCAAACAATTTATAACTTGAGAAAAAGAAATAAGATTGGATAAACCAAAGATAGCCAAAAATTTAAATGTATGGAATCTAAGGTTGAAGATCGCAATATAATTGTGAGGGCCCACCTAATACTCTTACCTCTTAAGTGGCTATGAACGAAATTCAAGAGAACCCGTCGCCTATTTTCAGATGTATTAGGGGTATTGTGTTTTGTAGAATGCTTGGACGGATGGTCCTGTTGCTGTGCACAAATCATGGCATTCCGTAATTCTATTTTTTTTTTTTGCCTCACATTGTGAAATAAAGATCATCATGATCATTTTCACTTTGGTACAGGCAGGCTCTGTATGGCAGAATGATGGAGATTAAACTGGGGCTGTGCCAGAAAATCCCATAACTATAGCACTCAACTTCGCTCTTGAAGTCCAACCATTAAGCAAAACACAATAGTCTATCTTCGGAGCAAAGAATAGACTCTTGAAAGGAGGTTTTGATAAAAGCTGAGATTACACAACCAAATGATAATGATAACAAAGAACAAAGAATATCGCAATGAGGAAAAAGAAAAGAGGAAACAACGGAATGAAAGACAACCGGGTTTATAACAATACACTCAGACCCTCAGATGAAACCTTCACAATTAAAGAAAGGAAAAAACTTGTGAAAGATGTTAGTGGTTCTTAGCATGATAAGGACCATTCTCCGATCATTAATCAGCTTCATCTTTGCATGATTATCAGTAACAAAGAAAACGTTACACTTTTGTGTTGCCTGTTTTTCTTTTTCCTTTCTCCGTGTTTCACGCATAAGCATATTTATATACATAGATGAGGTTAATGAAGCTTATTCTCAAAGACAGTGGTGCGGCCCTGTCCAAGATTGCCATTTGCCGATGCAGGAGGATACATGAAACATGGATGGATGGTACAGACATAGGATCCAATGATGATTGCTCACTGCTTGTGAAGATACGGGCTCAAGCACATGTGTGATGAGGATGCAGGGGTCTTAAAAGATGGCTCATACACATGCTGGCTCCCATCTCACGGTGTAGACGCTGGCGAGGGTCCTGCATGTTGCGGCAGGTGTGGAGGCGGCGGCGGCCGCAGGGGCCGCAGCTCCGGGTGGCGGCTGATGGCCGCCGCTGTAGAAGCGGCAATGGCCCCGCTGGTCCACGCTCGACGATGGCCCATGATATGTCTTTTGAGCACCGTGGAGACTAATAGAAAAGAATGCAGAAAGCGGATTGCAATCAACACTTTTTTGCCACAAAGACATTCACAATTGGGATCTGATTAGGAAATATGGTGTTTAGTTGAGTTCTCAAGCAGAGAATTATGTGAGGATGACGGGATCTAAGGAGATTACTACAAAGAGGGCCTGATGATACAGATATAGAACATGAAAATTTAGTGATTTCGGTGATTTATCGTATAGTGGATTAAGATTAGGCCTGAAAAAAAAGGTGGGTGGCGTGTGTCAATTATAGCGGGAGATTAGGCCTGATGGACGGAAAGGGATGCAGCGTGTGTCAATATTGGCATCCCACTGCAATGGTCGAGGCAGAGAGAAAAGATGAGGGGACGACGAACCGAGTGATCATGAGCGTTTTGCTGGGCGTCCGAAGCGTCCTTCTTGAACAGTCCGCCCCCGAGATAAGGATAGCCCATTCCCCAGGAGCCGTAGGGACTAAGCAAGCCGTAGTTGAGCAGCGGGCTCATCCCGAACAGGCCGACGCTGTCCAGCCCCAGCCCCAGGCCCAGGCCCATGTCGTACCCGCCGCAGAATCCGGCTGCAAGCATGCCGTAGCACTTCGAGTCCGATTGGCCTTTGCCGGCTTGGGCAGCGACGTCCGCCCGTGGGGAAAGAACCGGTGTGGATGCGACGGTCTGGAGGAGGGCCAGGAGACAAGCGACTGAGAAGATGCACTGCATGGTGGGTTTCGTGGGTTTGAAGGTGGCGCGGTTTGTTTGCGGAGGTGGATGATGGGTGGAGTCGAGTGTATGGATCTGTGGGTGATGAGAGGAGGCGACTGGGCGGCCATCAAGCTTCCTTTATATAGCTTTCTGGCCATGCTTGACGAGTCCCTTCCCACTAGGATTCTATATCCCGGGTTTCTCCAAGACCACCGCCCGGCCAGATTTCCTTTCCACGCCGCGACTGAGTGGAATTTCTCATACACGGAGTGTGTGAAGGAAACACGCCTCTGTGGTTTATCGGTGTCCGATGTTGACACAAGATGGCTTCGCGGGACCAATCGGATCCATCGGCGGCGGCCGGCTTCTCATCCTCACCCATTCATGAACGCCACAAGTTGACGGACACTCCATCCGCCACCGCTATACGGATCATGTGCCCTCGATTCCACGAGGCCGAAGCGGGTTCGTGTGGACATTGGTGCAAGCTTGAGACTGCGACGGTGGACTGAACAGCGCGCTTTTATCGGCGCGGCCGGCTCCCAAGGCCAAAAACACCAGGAGATTCCGCCCTTATGGCTAGTTGGTACACAGGGCACATGGGAAATTCTACCACTCGCACAGTGAAGAACTGTGAACCATACTCCTTCAGAAGAGCTTCAGCTGAAGGTGGTGTGTGATCCCGGTGGCAGGCCGATGGTGGCGAGTGGGCAAATATGCCAGCCAAAAGCTATATAAAGGGAAGCTTGATGGGCTCCCAGTCGCCTCCTCTCATCACCCACAGATCCATACACTTGACTCCACCCATCATTTACCTCCGCAAACAAACCGCGCCACCTTCAAACCCACGAAACCCACCATGCAGTGCATCTTCTCAGTCGCTTGTCTCCTGGCCCTCCTCCAGACCGTCGCATCCACACCGGTTCTAGCTCCGCGGGCGGACGTCGCTGCCCAAGCCGGCAAAGGCCAATCGGACTCGAAGTGCTACGGCATGCTTGCAGCCGGATTCTGCGGCGGGTACGACATGGGCCTGGGGCTTGGGCTGGATAGCTTCGGCCTGTTTGGGATGAGCCCGCTGGCTAACTACGGCTTGCTTAGTCCCTACGGCTCCTGGGGAATGGGCTATCCTTATCTCGGCGGCGGGCTGTTCAAGAAGGACGCTTCGGACGCCCAACACCACACTCAAGACCACTCGGTTCGTTATCTCTGCTTCTTTCCTCTCTCTGCCTTGTGCAACCTTCTTGTGGGATGCCCATTCTGACACACGCCGCGCACCTTTTCTTTATCAGGCCTAATCTCCCGCTATACAATAAATCAACGGAATCACTTAATTTTCACCGTGTATCGTCTTGCCATCTTTGTTGTATCTCCTTAGATCCCATCTTCTACGCATAATCCTTCTCTAAAAGTACCCATCTTCCTAATCAATTCGCGTCAATTGGAAATGTCTGCATGAAAGAAAAACACGCCTTGCTGTGAGACACCAAGTAGCAGCTGTGAGCTAGGAGGCCGATGACGGGAGGCCAAGACAAAAGAGAAATGAGAAACGGGACGACTTATGCACCTATTTGGGTGCGTGAGGAGAGAGACAAAAACGGATGATGTAGGAATACAGACCAAAGCCCGCAGCAACCGTCCAGGAAGCTCGCGCGGCCAGACAAAGGCGCAAGCCCAAGCCCAGCCGCAAAGAAAGGTTAGCCCTCCTTTGCGGTCCAGACATAAGCCCTAACCACGGCCAAAAGCTAACGCAAAGTATCGCCTTGCCAATTACAGAAGCACAGACAGCGAGAACCTTGAAGGTCGAAGCACAAAGACAAGAACAGACAAGCTCAAGAACCTTGTACGTCCCGAGACTAAACGGGAAGTAGACTTAGCAATAAGACTGACCTGATCGTGTTCTTTCCACAGAACTCTCGCGGAACGACTTGGTCTCAAGAACCAAACAGACCTCCTAGCCAGACTATCGGAAGCTCCCGCTACCCGTAAGTAAAGATCAGCTCTTATAGAGTCCAAACCAAGACAAGCTAACTGTGATGAACTTTGTTCAATCAGTGCAAGACACGTCAGAACTCTTCAGACAAGAGAACACGAAGTTGATACGTTGACACGGTTCATACTTGTGAGTAGAAAGAAAAAACTAAAGACAAGAAACAGAGAGCACAGCCACTGAAGCCAAGACTACAGTCGACTGGCCAAATGAAGCTCGTACCGTAGATCGCACGACTAGCAAAGCCGTCGTAAGAGCCTTACATCCCCGCAATACTCCCACTCACTCAGAACAGACCCAGGGCATTTCCAGCCCTGCTTTCAGGTTCATCTCACTGCTATTGCTTGAACCCTTAAACTTGTAATTAGGACTATAATCTGATCTTAGCAATAAACTTTCAGTTGTCCAAATTATTTTAGATGATTGAATGAGAAAGAGAAGCGGAGCTGTTACAACAATCAGACTAGATACAACAGCTTAAACCTAATCAGATGATGAATACAGTTGAGCAGATCCGAACACTCGCCCGCCTTGCCGCAGTAACCCCATAAGCCCTTCTCTGGCCTGTAACGCCACAGCCCCCCCTGCTCACTAGGCACAGGAAGAATCACTAGATTTGATGTTCCCCAATACGATCTGAGAGAGTGCCGCGCGCGTTTTCTTGGGATTCAGAGGCTTGGTGAGGAAGTCGGCATAATTGATGTTAGTTGGGACATAGTGAACTCCAAAATTCTTTGCTTTTTCAATGTGAAAGCGCAACCAATGATGTCGCACATTGACGTACCTTGTACAATGTTGGTAGACCGAGTCCTTGAGTAGCGCCAAGGCGCCCTGATTGTCGCAGAAAAGCTGAACATTTGCCGGCTTCACATTGATGAGTGGATAAATTTGCTCAAGGAGCTGTTCATCCCATCGGAGGTCTTGACCGGTGGAAGAACAAGCGCAATATTCCGCCTCAGTAGTAGAAAGAGACGGCGCATCGTCGTCTAAGTCCTGTTTCTGGCAGCGCCAGCCAAACACTCCGTTGTGCTGAAGGAGACTTCCGGCAAACGAGGCTGCATTCAGGCCGGAAGCATAGCTAGCATTGGCGTAGCCCACTAGCTGTTGGGACTCGCCCCCAACGTTTCCCAGCGTGAGTCCAAAGTCCTTTGTGTGTTGAATGTATCTCATGGTACACAAAAGCTGTCCCTGATGCGTCTTCCTTGGATTGTTCAGGAATTGGGACAAGTACACCACGGGGCGCATTCCTGGAAATGCCCTGCATCCCGCGGACGTTTCTCACTGAGATATGTCCAGAGGATGTCCAGAGGGCATCCAGCGGACGCGAGGGGCACTGAGCATCACTTGGACGCTTCTGGAAGCGTCCAAGTGATGCTCAGCACTCGGAAATGTCCACTGGACATCAAAAAACACTGTCCAGCGGACACTCCCAAGTGAGAGTGTCCGATGGACATCTTGATGTTCCACAAAGCTCAGCATCCATCGGACACTCCAGCCAGAGTGTCCGATGGACACTCCAGCCAGAGTGTCCGATGGACACTCCAGCCAGAGTGTCCGATGGACACCAAAAACCACTGTCCATCAGACACTCTTGATCAAGAGTGTCTGATGGACACCATAACTCACTATCCATTGGACACCCGAGCTGGAGTGACCAAAGGAATTTATCAATTCAACCATTGGAACAAGTCTCCAATGGCTGCATCTTGTACTGTCTAGATTTCGACAGTCCAAGATGTTCAGCTGCCTGTTGGGTGGCAAGAGGGTCTGCCGTTGCAAACTTGACCCTATATAGATTGCGTTTAGAGACTGCGTTAAAGTCATGATGTCGCAGCTGGTTGTGGAGACTGTTCACTGCCACCTGCGAGCGCGAACCCCAGCGAAGCAGGTTGGTGTTTGATCCCCACTCAGGCCATGCCCTTCCCCTCGCCCCCCCTACACCCCCCCCGCGCCTGATCCCACCTATCCACCAAACTCTGTGGCCCCCCGCGATGAGCGCGAGTGAGCGAATACACCAGGTCACAGATGGATTCCCTACATTTTTTTCCAACCTGGTGATAGTGGCTGATATCCGGTGGACGTTTTCATTTCATCCAGCGGATGCATTCTGGCGGGACGTCCGCCATTGCGCAATGCAAGTGGCATCCAGCGGATGTTTCCTTGAACTTAACACAAGTCCCTCCCTGTGCTCGCGGGGCGCGAGCACCCTCCTGCTTGCGGGAGGGACTTGTGCCTAATGTCCGATATTTGGCCTGAGGCTGCCCAGCCAAACATCTAAAAATTCCTTATATCCCCCATATCACCGTATACCCATTGGATTTCTTCACAGCCTCTGGCATCATTAGAATCAGATTTTCTTTCTACATATTCTGGTGTGTTTAACACAACACCTACCCCCATCCCTTGAAAAAAAAATTGCTGTAAAAGAATGGCTTGCGAGGCCTTGCAAGGCTGAAACCGTGAGAAAGTGTCTGTACTTGACCTGCAAATGGCCCGGCGGGTCTGTCACATTGCTCAGAAAATGCCCTTACAAGAATGGCTGCTGAGCGGCCAGTTCTTGATGAATTTACTTGAAAAAACATGTACAAGACAGCTGAGATCAAGGGCTAGACATGGCCAACTAGGATTTGGATTATGAGGTGATACCAAGTTGTAGGAGAGTTGTAAACACAAAATCACACATTTTCATTGAAAAAACCCGTCAGCCTCAGGCCAAATATGGGACATTAGTCCTAAGCCTCTCCTTCGGAGACGCTTCGCGCCTCCTCGGAGAGGCTTAGTTAAGCTCAATGTTTCCTGCAGCGCCAGAGCTGGACATCCGCAAACATGTCCATATACATGTCCAATAAACGTCTGCGACAGCCCGTGGTGTAGCTGACCGCGAATGCCAAGTCCGGACGAGTACACTGCACCAGATACTGCAGTAGGCCCACCCCTTGTCAATAGTTGAAGCCCGAGTCAACCGGCTCGTCTTTGACTGGGCAAGTGAGGGAATTACCGGGCAGCGGAGTGGAAGCCGGCTTGCAATTTAGCATCTTGAATTCCTCCAGGATTTTGCGGGCGTATCGATCTTGACTTAGAGTGATTGTTCTGTTGGCCCGGTCCCGTACCACTCACATGCCCAGGACATACTGGCAGTCCCCTAGGTCTTCCATTTCGAATCGTTGCTTGATCTTTTCCTTGAGAAACAAAACGTTGGGACCCATAATGACCAGGTCGTCGACGTGAACAAACACAAAGCATTGTCAGGATTTGGGTACATCCCCAAATCAGAGGAAGCGCAAGGCAGCTAAACCTAACCCTACAGGGGATCAAGGTGAGCCGGCACGACCTTCAGGCGCATGCAATATGCATGCCGCCCTCAGGCGGAAGGAATGTGCTAAAGCTATTTCCTCCGCTCCAAACCTTCTAGCCACGTCAGCAACCGACGAAGGGCCCAAGCAACCCAAACAAGACAAACAACCTACCAGGTAAGTGCGTCTGTTGGGATAGCCTCAGCTAGGATCGTTGGAGCTGACTAGAGCCTCTGTTTGCTTGTGCAGCACTTCGACATCCAACGCCAGACCAGACCGACCAGGTTCAAGCCTCAGCAATAGGATCTCCAGTCCCAACCACGGAGGTGAGTCCATCGCTGTTGAGCTCTAGTCATCCATGACCCTAGCCTGACAGTTGTCTATACGCATTGCAACAGACAACTGCGGTTCTTCTCTATCAGCCCGAATAGGCGACTCTTGACTTACAAGATCCCTGAGCCAAATCTTGTTAGCCTACAGAATCCGTGGATTCACTCAGCTGCATAGCGGCACTTGAAGACTTCTTCTTACTCTTATATCTCTCAGTACCAAGCGGCTCTGCTCTTAGTTGTGTGAAACTTAATAAGCATGGCTTCGAAGCATCTTGATGGCAGAACAAGCAAGGATCCACCAGCGCTGGAGCGAAGTTGACTGAACTAAAGAAATCCTTGAGGGCAGTATACCAGCAGCGGGGACTCTGCTTCAAGCCGTACAGAGACTTTTGGAGCTTTAAGCCATGACCTGGCGGAAGTTCAACCCCCAAACCCTCTGGGACCTTGATAAAGATTTCCTCCTCAGGAATGCCGTTGAGGAATGCACATTTCACATCCATCTGCTGGATGTCCCAGCCAAGCGTCGCCACTATACCAAACATAAGCCTCAGCGTGGCTGTCCTCCCGGTTGGTGCAAACGTCCGGTTGTAATTTACGCCTTCGACTTGCCAGAAACCTCGGACACACAGGCGAGCCTTGTATTTCAGGAGCTCGCCGTTCGCGTCGAATTTTTGTTTGAAGACCCAAGTTGTGTCCAATTCCCTACAGCCAGGGACCTTGGGAGCCACGACCCACACCTCATGCCGCTTGATGTTGTTTGGCTCAACTTCAACGGCCATCAGCTATTCGTTCTCATCGATCCTTCCTAGGATCTCCCCGTAGGTTTTCGGGTCCGAAAGCGAAGAGGGTTCTTCGACAATGACCAGAGCTCGGTGACGCCTAGATCCCGAGACTATATTGCTCTCGTCGATGTCCGAAGAAATATTCTTTGGCGCAATATCGTAGTGAGGGACGTAGGCATAACCCTTCACCCCAGGGGCCGGCGTAGCTGGCACAGAGGGACTGGCCTGCTCTTCAGACGATGGGGCCAGAGCTGGAGGAATCAAATCACCCGATGACTGGGGTGGGATAGGAGGCCGATCGAGAGGAACCGGAGCCAGTGGAAGAGGAGCAGGCGGCTGGGGGTCGGACTCAGGACCACCCGACACCTTGAGACTGACCACCGGGGAATCCAGGATCTCCCCACCCGGCTCGCCGAAGTCGAAGAGCGTCGGTGGGTCAAGGAGAGAGTTGGCAGAAGAAAGGCAGGGAAACACCGTCGGGAAAAACTTCACATGATGCGAGACAACCATTTTGTTGGTCTGAGGCACCCACACCTTGAACGACTGATGATGACCGTCGTAGCCGACGAACACCGCCTCAACTCCTGAGGGGGAGAACTTCAAGTCCCTCCATTTACGCTCCTCGAATAGCACGGCCCTACAGCCGAACGGAACTAATGACTTGAGATTGGGCTTTGTTCCATGCCACTTCTTGTACGGGGAAGCGAAGCCAATGGAGCTGTCTGGGGATTGATTTTTGAGGAATACCAAAAGTGTGACCGCCTTGCCCCACCATTCAAGGGGCAGACCG
Organism: Puccinia triticina; assembly: GCF_026914185.1. Classification (NCBI taxonomy): domain Eukaryota; kingdom Fungi; phylum Basidiomycota; class Pucciniomycetes; order Pucciniales; family Pucciniaceae; genus Puccinia; species Puccinia triticina. Next base: position 6,777,462 of record NC_070561.1, on the reverse strand, counting down.
CAGGTCATCAGAAGCGCCCGCGTCTTCTCAATAATAGTTCGGTTACCCTTCTCAGCCATGGGATTTTGCTGAGGAGTATAGGGGGCCAAGGTGAGGTGCTGGATACCGCGTTCGGTAAAGAAGGAACTGAACTTCAGGTTACAAAATTTGCCTCCATTATCGGAGACTACCAATTTCAATTTACGGCTGAGATAAGTTTCGGCCTGATTGAGAAAGACTTGAAAGAATTGAAAGGTATCGGACTTACACTTCATTTGGTAGATAAATCGATACTTGGTAAAGCCATTGATGATCTTGAGGAAATAGCGATTTCCTCCCCGAGAAGTGGGGGCAATTGGACCGCATAGATCCATATGAATGCATTCGAGCGGTTGAGAGAAGGTGGGAAAGGAGCCACCGAACGGCTGTCGATGCATCTTGGCCCGGTCGCAGACATCACATTCCAAGGCCTTGATGTGAAGATCGGGATATGCTTTGTTCAGATATGCCAGACTCGGATGACCAAGCGCTTGGTGAAGGTCAAGCGGAGAGAATGAGGACACGGACAGGGCTTTCAAGGGGTTCATGTTGATTAACAGTACATTTTCCCCGGTAGTCCCAGCAAAGATTACCTCAGAGCCTTGACAACATTCAAAACGGGTGCCCCGAGCGGCAGGAACTAAGGAATATCCCAGACGGACGTGGTGGGTAAGCGAGATGAGTGAGTTGGATAGTTTAGGCGCATAGTACGCCATGGAGAGATTGAGAGGCCTGATCGCCGTTTGGATGGTTGCTGGGCCAAATCCAACAATAGGAATGGCAGCCCCATTGGCCCCAAAGACGGAGGCCGCAGTGCTGGAGAGACTTGAGAAGTAGGACCGATCCTTGAGATAGTGACCAGAGGCTCCACTGTCAAGGATGATGGCGTCCTGGAAGTCCGACTTGGCCCCAAGGTTTGCTTTCGGGAGAGATTTTGTCATCCGGTCAATAGCCGCCTGATGATAGGCTATGGCTTTGTCCTTGTGCAGATGAAAACAATCGGACTCGGGATGGGCGGCGTTCGGATTATGCTTTCCCCCGGTGCACTGAATTTTCTTCCCTTTTTTCTTGGAGGTCTCGCCTGATTGTTGGAGTTGAGACACTGCCAGGGCAGTTGCAGCCGAGATGAGTTCTTGTTGGGAGTCCCTCATTCGGCGGACTTCCATCTCAAGGGCGCTGAGAAAAGGTTCCATCTCTATCTCCTCGTCTTCTTTGAACTCCTTAAACTGGAGAGTCCTGAAGGTGTTGAAGGCTGGAGGGAGTTTACAGAGAGCAAAAACTACAGCCATTGCCGTGAGACCCTCTTTTCCAAACTTCTTGGCGCCAACCTCGCAGAGATGTCGATAGGAATGTTGGATCTCGGCTATTGATTTTTCCATGTCAGCTTCATCGAAATGTATATCGAAGTATTTGTCCATGGCGGTAGCAGCATTTTCCATGGTTTTGGCCATGAAGTGGGCTTCAATGGCGTCCCATAATTTCTTTGCATCGTAGTCGGTGAGACTGGTGACAAAGCGTTCCAGATTGGCAGTTGTCATGTGCATCCGGATAAAATTGTGGTCATTTTATTATGAAGCTGATAATCCGGCTTCTTCTTCATTTTGTCGGTCTGGTCGATGAGGATGTAATTGTCCAGGCCTTTGTATCCAAGTGGGGTAACAATCGCCCATCGCCAGCTGGAGAAATTTTCTTTGTCCAGCTTTTCAGTGACGAGCTTGATATTGGAGGTGTTGATTGAGGACATGATGGGAGCGGAGGATTTGAGGAGAGGTGGAGAAGAAGGGACAAGGAGATTTCCAATTTTTGATTCAGATTCAGAATCGACGGATTGAAAGGATTGGCGGCTTGATGCGAGAGGGGTTTTGTCTTCCAGCTCAGATGGAGAGTCCGCCAGGTGGGTGTTGTTCAGATCCGGAGCAATGGAGATAGAATCTTTGTTGACTAAGTCTGCCACAGTGCCAAGTATAGTTGTTCAAATTTCTGCTTGTTCGTAACTCCTACGGACCTAAAAGCTCTTAAAAGGCTGGGCTCATAACCTGTGAGACACCAAGTAGCAGCTGTGAGCTAGAAGGCCGATGACGGGAGGCCGAGACGAAAGAGAAATGAGAAACGGGACGACTTATGCACCTATTTGGGTGCGTGAGGAGAGAGACAAAAACGGATGAGTGAATTAGAAAGAGAAGCGAAGCCGTTACAACAATCAGACTAGATACAACAGCTTAAACCTAATCAGATGATGAGTACAGTTGAGCGGATCCAAACACTCGCCCGCCTTGCCGCAGTAACCCCATAAGCCCTTCTCTGGCCTGTAACGCCACACTTGCAACAAGATTTCCCAAATCTTTTTGTGCCAGCCTCCGTCCCCCTATGCTCCGCTTACAAAACAGAGGGATTGACTTGATTCCGTCCGGGCTGCTTCAGATAACGCAAGCAAAGCAGGCATCATCCATCTGATGAAATCCCTCGCTGCGTACGTCCCTTTGTCTAGGCCTCACCAGCTTCTCTCGTCTCTGTGCAGGGAATGGGCGCCCCACAAGATCCGCTGTAACTCCATCTCGCCGGGGTACATGAACACCCTGCTGATCGAGAAATTCAAGTCAGTCTTGCCCCGCGTCTCTTGCTCCTTGTTCAACATCCAAACTTGCTGACGTTTTTTGTTTCGCAACAGTCCCCTCTTGAAGAAAGTGTGGTTTGAAAGCACGTCAGTAATACAATCATTTCTTTCCACTTGACGGGCCAATGTTCTGAATTTTTGTCAAAATGTTGCTGCGGTGGTCTAGACCAGTGGGACAAATGGGCCATGTTTTGGACTTGAACGGGGCCGCGTTGTATTTGGCCAGCCACACTTCTTTGTTCACTATGGGCACTGATCTCTTGATCAACGGGTCCGTCCCTTCCCCCTTCCTGTTATGGTATACGGTTATATCTTAGTATTAGCATATGTATTTAGAGTATTCTTATATCCTGTTTCTCAGTTACTCTAAGAGACTCTTCCCCTAGGTGCCGGTGATCTCTTCTTTTCCTCACTCTCTTCTGTTTTCTATTCACCGGCATCCCAGGTAAGCACTGTGATGTTTTCCATCTTCATTGTTTCTTTCTTTCTCATTTCTTTGTTGACGACGAAATTACACTCTCTTCTGTTTTCTATTCACCGGCATCCCAGAGTCTAAGACTTCCTTCACACACCATCTCCACGTTTTCCCGCAGAATTCACTGACTGACAACCCGTCGTCTTTTTTCTGTCTCAAGTGGCTATTGTACGTGGTAGACTAGAATGTAGGAATCCAGGATCAGGCCCAGAGCCAAACCCAGACCCAGACCCGCAGCAACCCCCGAGGAAGCTCGCGCGGTTAGACCCAGCCCCAGCTGCTAAGAAAGGTAAGCCCCTTTTGAAGTCCAGAACTAACCCAGACGCAGAGCTTAATTTTATTGCCACGATTACAGAAGCCAGATGATCAGCCGCAACGCCATTGGTAGAACCTAGAACAGAGAAGCACTTAGCACCAAGAAACTCGTAAGTACAAGAGACTAGATAATGGAAGGCTTGTAAAAAAGACTGACCTAGAATCGTTCAACCGCAGAACCCTAGCAGAACGATTTGGACCAAAACCTCAAGACAAGCTGCTCACTAGAATCACGGAAGCTAAAGCATCTCGTAAGCACCTTAGCCAGACATACAGACCAGACCTAGCTACTAGACATACAAGCTAAGATGCCCGGTTGAACTGCAGCGCAGGAAACCGCAGGAGGACTCTGGCAAGACAAAACAAAGATCATATGATAGCCGCGTTGTATCTTTGTGAGCCCTAACAGACAAAGAGAAGAAACAAACAAACACTGATGCAGGTGCAGTTGAAGATCTTTTCATTAATGACCTGGCTCCAAGACCAACAACCACTGCTCTATTCTCCCTATCTTCACCCTAGAAAAACTCAGGAAGATCTCTGTCTGCTTTCAGGTACTTGAATCTTAACAATTAAATAGCTTTAATTTAGATTCAAATCATGTACTTAGCGCATCTGACAAGTAATCAAACATTTCAGTTGCTCCTATCTTTTTATAGAAAAGCCCGCCAGACAATACCGTCCGGACCAGAGGGCCCAACAACCAACAAAAAAAACCTGCCCTCTTCCACGGACCTTGTTCTCCATTGGGCTCCTTTTCTTGAACAGTCACACGGTCCCAGACACCAGCATCATTCTGTATCTCGACCCCTTGCAGTCTTTTGTGTTGCCTGTTTTTCTTTTTCCTTTCTCTGTGTTTCACGCATAAGCATATTTATATGCATAGATGAGGTTAATGAAGCTTATTCTCAAAGACAGTGGCAAGGCCCCGTCCCAAATTGCCATTTGCCGATGCAGGAGGATACACAAAACATGGATGGATGGTACAGGCGTAGGATCCAATGATGATTGCACACTGCTTGTGAAGATACAGGCTCAAGCACATGTGTGATGAGGATGCAGGGGTCTTAAAAGATGGCTGATACAGTGCCCCCCACGACTTCTCAACTACCCCGCACCTGCAAAAAAAAATTGAACTTTGAACAATGTGTTCAAAGTCACCAGACATGTATCACATGTAAACTATACATTTTTGAGCCCTACAGGCGTAGGAGAACTCAAAAATATAACTCTGAAGTCTGTGCAATGCCTCAAAAAGAAGTTTCATTTTTTTCAGATGCAAAATTTGGAACAGCTGGTTTCAAGACCATAGTATGTGGTAACAGACATGTACTATGGACTTATAGAATATTTATTATGTATTTAGAGACTAGAGACTAAATTATCTATGTACATACATACTACAGGTGTAGGTATTGATGTAAATATGTACCTCCTTAGTTATTGATGATTGCCATATCCATCAGTACACTCTTTGGAATGTGGCAATGTGAAGAATATTTCTTCATTATTCTCTTGGCAGTGGGTCCAGTGAGATTCCATTGACTTTGGACTATTATCATGCATATTACCAGGTCTGGTTGGTGAAATGTGACATTTGCATCAAAAAATGGGCCAAAAAGAGCCCAGCATCAGCCCACTTTTGAAAGAATTTTTGGAAAAAAAATCTTCAAAACTTGGAACACCCCTGTAGGGGTAGTTGAGAAGTCATGGGGGGCACTGTACACATGCTGGCTCCCATCTCACGGTGTAGACGGTGGCGGGGGTCCTGCATGTTGCGGCAGATGTGGAGGCGGCGGTGACAGCAGCAGCAGCTCCGGATGGCGGCTGATGGCCGCCGCTGTAGAAGCGGGAATGGCCCCGCTGGTCCACGCTCGACGATGGCCCAGGATATGTCTTTTGAGCACCGTGGAGACTAATAGAAAAGAATGCAGAAAGCGGATTGCAATCAACACTTTTTTGCCACAAAGACATTGACAATTGGGATCTGATTAGGAAATATGGTGTTTAGTTGAGTTCTCAAGCACAGAATTATGTGAGGATGACGGGATCTAAGGAGATTACTACAAAGAGGGCCTGATGATACAGATATAGAACATGAAAATTTAGTGATTTTGGTGATTTATCGTACAGCGGTTTAAGATTAGGCCTGAAAAAAAAGGTGGGCGGCGTGTGTCAATTATAGCGGGAGATTAGGCCTGATGGACGGAAAGGGATGCAGCGTGTGTCAATATTCGCATCCCACTGCAATGGTCGAGGCAGAGAGAAAAGATGAGGGGACGACGAACCGAGTGATCATGAGCGTTGTGCTGGGCGTCCGAAGCGTCCTTCTTGAACAGCCCGCTGCCGAGATAAGGATAGCCCATTCCCCAGGAGCCGTAGGGACTAAGCAAGCCGTAGTTGGCCAGCGGGCTCATCCCGAACAGGCCCAAGCTGTCCAGTCCCAGCCCAAGCCCCAGGCCCATGTCGTACCCGCCGCAGAATCCGGCTGCAAGCATGCCGTAGCACTTCGAGTCCGATTGGCCTTTGCCGGCTTGGGCAGCGACGTCCGCCCGCGGAGAAACAACCGGGGTGGATGCGACGGTCTGGAGGAGGGCCAGGAGACAAGCAAATGAGAAGATGCACTGCATGGTGGGTTTCGTGGGTTTGGAGGTGGGTAAGACGGTTTTGGTTGCGGAGGTGGATTATGGGTGGAGTCTAGTGTATGGATCTGTGGATGATGAGAGGAGGCGACTGGGAGCCCATCAAGCTTCCCTTTATATAGCTTTTGGCTGCCATATTTGCCCGCTCACCGCCATCGGCCTGCCGCCGGGATCACACACCACCTTCAGCTCATGAAGCCCTTCTGAAGGAGTATGGTTCACAGTTCCTTACTGTGCGAGTGGAAGAATTTCCCATGTGCCCTGTGTACCAACTAGCCATAAGGGCGGAATCTCCTGGTGGTTTTGTTCTTGAGAGCCGGCCGCGCCGATAAAAGCGCGCTGTTCAGTTGACCTTTGCAGTCTCAAGCTTGCACCAATGTCCACACGAACCCGCTTCGGGCTCGTGGAATTGAGGGAACATGATCCGTAGAGCGGTGGCGAATGGAGTGTCCCTCAACTTGTGGCGTTCATGGACGGGATGAGAAGCCGGCCGCCGCCGATGGATCCGATTGGTCCCGCGAAGACATCTAGTGTCGACATCACACCGATATACATACCGAATCAATAACAGCAGGACAGAGCCCTGTCTCCTTCACACACTCCCTGTGTGAGAAATTCCACTCAGTCGCGGCGTGGAAAGGAAATCTGGCCGGGCGGTTGATCTTGGAGAAACCCGGGATATGGAATCCTAGTGGGAAGGGACTCGTCAAGCATGGCCAGAAAGCTATATAAAGGAAGCTCGCTGGGCTCCCAGTCGCCTCCTCTCATCACCCACAGATCCATACACTCGACTCCACTCATCATCCACCTCCGCAACCAAAACCGTTCTACCCACCTCCAAACCCACCAAGCCCACCATGCAATTCATCTTCTCATTTGCTTGTCTCCTGGCCCTCCTCCAGACTGTCGCATCCTCACCGGTTCTAGCTCCGCGGGCGGACGTCGCTGCCCAAGCCGGCAAAGGCCTATCGGACTCGAAGTGCTACGGCATGCTCGCCGGATTCTGCGGCGGGTACGACATGGGCCTGGGGCTGGGGCTGGACAGCTTGGGCCTGTTCGGCATGAGCCCGCTTCTCACCTACGGCTTGCTTAGTCCCTACGGCTCCTGGGGAATGGGCTATCCTTATCTCGGCGGCGGGCTGTTCAAGAAGGACGCTTCGGACGCCCAACACCACACTCATGATCACTCGGTTCGTCATCTCTGCTTCCTTCGTCTCTGCCTAGTGCAACTTCTTCGTGGGATGCCAATATTGACACACGCTGCGCACCTTGTGTTTCAGGCCTAATCTCCCGCTATACGATAAACCAACGAAATCCCTTAATTTTCATGTTCTATATGTGTATCATCTTGCCATCTTTGTTGTATCTCCTTAAATCCCGTCTTCTACGCATAATCCTTCTCTAAATGTACCCATCTCCCTAATCAATTCGCGTCAATTGGAAATGTCTGCATGAAAGAAAAACATGCCTTGCAACAAGATTTCCCGAATCTTTTTGTGCCAGCCTCTGTCCCCCTATGCTCCGCTTACAAAGCAGAGGGATTGACTTGATTCCGTCCGGGCTGCTTCAGATAACGCAAGCAAAGCGGGCATCATCCATCTGATGAAATCCCTCGCTGCGTACGTCCCATCGTCCAGGCCCCACCAGCTTCTCTGGCTCACATCTTCTCTCGTCTCTGTGCAGGGAATGGGCGCCCCACAAGATCCGCTGTAACTCCATCTCGCCGGGGTACATGAACACCCTGCTGATTGAGAAATTCGAGTCAGTCTCGCCCCGCGTCTCTTGCTCCTCTTTCGACGTCCAAACTTGCTGACGTTTTATGTTTCGCAACAGTCCCCTCTTGAAGAAAGTGTGGTTTGAAAGCACGTCAGTAATACAATCATTTCTTTCCACTTGACGGGCCGATGTTCTGAACTTTTGTTAAAATCACGCTGCGGTGGTCTAGACCTGTGGGACGAATGGGCCATGTTTCGGACTTGAACGGGGCCGCGTTGTATTTGGCCAGCGACGCGTCTTCGTTCACTACGGGCACTGATCTCTTGATCAACGGGTCCGTCCCTTCCCCCTTCCTCCACACACCATCTCCACGTTTTCCCGCAAATTTCACTGACTGACAACCCGTCGTCTTTTGTCTGTCTGAAGTGGCTATTGTACGTGGCAGACTAGAAAAGCCCGCCAGACAATACCGTCCGGACCAGAGGGCCCACCAACCAACAAACAAAACCTGCCCTCTTCCACGGACCTTGTTCTCCATTGGGCTCCTTTTCTCGAACAGTCACACGGTCCCAGACACCAGCATCGTTCTGTATCCCGACCCCTTGCAGACTTTTTGTGAGGGCCCACCTAATACTCTTACTTCTTAAGTGGCTATGAACGAAATTCAAGAGAACCCGTCGCCTATTTTCAGATGTATTATAGGTAGTCTATCTTCGGAGCAAATAATAGACTCTTGAAAGGAGGTTTTGATAAAAGCTGAGATTACACAACCGAATGATAATGATAACAAAGAACAAAGAATATTGCGATGAGGAAAAAGAATATTGAACATGTAATGTTTTAGTGATAGTCGCAAACCATCTCCGCAGCACATGTAATATAGTAAACCTAGTTGTCTAGTTAAATCCCAATCTTGTCCCCGCAATCCTGTTTCTTTAACTCATCAATTTTGTCACTATACTCACCGTGCTTGTATCGGCTTTGCGCCTTAGGTCTGTCTCTTATCTTCTCATCAATGTTTCTCACGTTCTCATTCCTACCCACTCTCTTAGGTTTGTCTGTCGTGCCCTTAGCTCACCGCTCCGTAGAAGCTTGTGATCTAACGTGCCCACCATCCTCAAAGGTTTGTCTGTCGTGCCCTTAGCTCACCGCTCCGTAGAAGCTTGTGATCTAACGTGCCCACCATCCTCAAAGACTTTTCGTCTTATAGGTTATGAGCCCAGATAGCGCATAGCTACTGGAATTCAAATCACAAAACTCATCTATCAAACCTCGCGAGACACTGTCATGTCTGACAAATTGAATCTCCCGGTCCTGTCCAATTCCAACTTCAAAGACTGGAAGGCGGTTGTTCATTCCTATTGCGCCAAGAAACAATGTTCCGCGTACCTTACCAAGGACAAGGCGTCAAAAGCAAAACCCGAACAGTTGGATCTTTGGACTGATTGAAAACACATGGCCGCTGGCATACTGGTTCGCTACATGGGATCCGATAACCAAGGTCGGTTCGTCACCGACACCAACCAACAACAGCCTCACGAACTTTGGACTTTGCTTTGCAATCATTTTGAAGCAAAGACCACTCAAAACCAATCAAAAGTCTACCAAAATTTTCTGAAGATTCCGTTTGGCAACAATCTCGGCCAGTACTTGGTGGCCGTTGACACCGGTGTAGCCAACATGCGAGCAGTCGGTATGACCATTTGCGTTCCTAAACCTGAGGAACCAACCGTGAACGAGAATCATCTAGCTGAGATTATCATGAGCAAGATTCCTTCGTCATACAACAACACAAAGGATATCATCTTCACCAAACAACCACTCACCCTCGAAATCGTTCGCACCCAGCTTGACTCTAAGATACTCGACACTCAGGACGACTTGACTCATCCTGTCGTCAAGACCGAATCAGCCATGAACGTCAGCGTCCCGTTCTGCGAGAACGGAGTTCACAATCCAAAAACTCGTCACTCTGAAGCCCGGTGTTACCAACTTCATCCTGAGTTTGAAGCAGCCAACAAGAAGAAGAGGCAACAAGCAAAGAAGAAAGCAAACGCTGCCATTTTCAACGTGCCGGAAGATGCGAAGGCGTATCATTGTCGATCGTCTCATGTTGCTTTCTCAAGTCTCTCTTCAGCTAAACCCATCTTTGTTGACAGCAGCTGCTCAGATCACATGTTTCCCAAAAAGAAGTTCTTTTTCAATTATGCTCCGTTCACTTCGTCGGTTTCAATAGCCAATGGCAAGAGTCTACCAATCATAGGGTTGGGTTTGATCAAATTGAAGAACACCGACGGAAACGATCATTGGTTCAAAGCTCTTCATGTCCCTCAATTGTCGCATGCACTAGTCAGCTTTGGACGTCTCTTCGTATCTAACTGTGATCTGATTCGCCGTGGCACCGACGACTTCTCGGTCATGGATCAATCATTGAATTCCAAGGTATTTGATGGAACGGTGGAAGGTCAAATCTTCTCAATCAAAGCGACGCTAGTCAATCCTTCTGGTCAGTCAATTCCTCTCAGGTCCCTCAAAGCATCTTCAACTGACGCTGCTCTACTACACAGGCGAGCAGGTCATCCCAGCTCCGAAGCGTTAAAGATCATGTTTGGAATTGAATTCTCAACTCTTTCTTGCGATTCGTGCAGGATTTCCAAATCTCATTGTCTTCCGTTTTTGGGTACTCTTCCCAAACCTCAGGGTCTACTTCACTTCATATACATGGATCTCAGCGGTAAAATATCCCCACCCACCGTTGGAGGCGGACTTTACTACTTTAAAATCACAGATGCCTACTCGTCCTTTAAACACGTGTATATACTATTGTCTAAATCTCAAGCTTTTGAAAAATTCAATCACTATGTTAAAGAAGTAGAGAACTTCCATTCTGCCAAAGTGAGGAACGTGGTCACAGACGGAGGAGGAGAATTCTGTTCTCACGAATTTGAAGAGTTCATCAAAGATAAGGGTATCATTCATCACATCACCGCACCCTACACCCCTCAGCAAAATTCAATTGCTGAAAGAGGCAACCAAACCACTAGCGAAAAGGCTCAATCACTTCTCAAGCAAGCCAACTTGCCCTCATCAATTTGGGGCGAGGCAGTGAATACTGCAGTGTTCTACGAGAACATCACACCCATGCGTTGTTTGAAATGGTCCACTCCCTACAAGCTGTGGTTTGGTCACAAGTTCAACTACTCAAGACTAAGAACCTTTGGTTGCCGAGCGTATGTCAACATTCCGAAGGAACGAAGGCAAGGAAAATTTGGAGACACATCTAAAAGAGGCGTCTTAGTTGGTTATTGGCAGGGTATCCAAAACTGGAGGATACTTACTGCAGGGGGCCGGGTTGAGTATAGTCACAATGTCATGTTTGACGAGACTACTTATCCAGGAATCTCCCCTGGCTCCTTTGCCGGTAACTCCAATACTGAATTTGGGTTTGATGAGGATCTTATTCCGGAAGATGCACCCAAATCCGCTCCTAATCCGGTCGAAACACCAGAATCCGATACATCCGGTGATGCTGAGTTTCATGATTCTCCGGACAACATTCCTGAGGAGCAAGCACCGTTACCTGAGGGTCCGCAGCAGGCTCCTTTGCCCGCAGTCTCATCATCCCGCCCTTGGCCTGGCTTTGGATATATCCCCGCCGCAATTCCCCCCCCTGAAACATATCCTCAGACATTGACTCCTCTAACATCATCACCACCAAACGGCGCGCTCATATTGCTTCCCTTGACTTCCCTCGCGATCTATCAATAGCTATGGCTGCCTTGAACAATACAACTTCGCATCCAATTCCTCACACTTATCGTGAAGCTCTCTTATCTCCGGATGCCGAGGAATGGAGAGCTGCTGTTCAGGTTGAACTAGAGGCAATGGCTCGTCTCAATGTCTGGGAAGTTGTCCCAACTCCTGACTGCCAATCACTTTTAGGCACAATTTGGATTTTTCGGAAGAAATACAACGCAAGCGGTAATCTGGTCAAATTCAAGGCTCGCCTATGCGCTCAGGGTAGCGCTCAGCAAGAAGGGGTTGACTACAACGAAACTTACGCTCCCACAGGTCGGCCATCAGCTCTACAAGTCGCTCTCACTATTGGTGTCAATGAAGGAATGGACATTCATCAAATGGATGTTAGGAATGCCTTTCTTAATGGGAATCTCGATGATGTAATCTATCTTCGCTGTTCTTCGGGTATGAACGTTCCACCAGGTCACTGTCTCAAACTCAAAAAATCAATCTATGGTTTGAAACAGGCCCCTCGCGTTTGGTACACCGAGCTTAACAAAATTTTTACTTCAATCAACTTCGCTCCTTCCATTGCGGATCCATGCCTGTTCATATCTCAGGTTCCTGGCTGGAAATGTCTTGTTCACATCTACGTTGACAATATGGCGATCATCAGTCACAATGTCGAGCGTTTCAAAAAACTCACCAAAGCTCGTTTTCTCATGGACGACTTGGGTCCAGTCACCTCTCTTCTCGGTATGAAAATCACCCAACACTCCGATCATCTAATGCTCTCTCAAGAACGCCACATTGAGGAGATTCTCAAGGAATATGATCACCTTCATGCTAGATCAGCTGCCACCCCGTTTGTTCCCAACACTCGCTTGACTGCAGCCACAACCAAAGAAGTCAACGCGTTCAAAGCGCTAGGAATCAACTATCGAAGGGCTGTAGGATCTGTCAACTACATCTCCTGCTCAACACAACCTGACATTTCATTTGCAGTGTCGCAGCTTTTGCAACATCTGGAACGACCAGGCATCAAGCACTGGAACGCCTTCAAACACCTCCTCCGGTATCTTTCCTCAACCAAATCTCTGTCTCTTTGGATCGGTGGCAGTGATAAGAAGCTCAAGGTTTACTGCGACGCGGATTGGGCTAATTGCACTGACTCCCGTCGTTCTTACTCGGGCTACCTAGTCACGTGGGGCGATTCAGTTATATCTTGGAAGACCAAGAAACAAACGTCGGTGGCAACATCAACAACCGAAGCGGAGTATCAATCTCTCTACGCCGGAGTCCAAGAATCGGTTTGGCTCAACTCGGTCCTCCAGTCAATCGACTCAGGCTCGGCATTTCCAATCTCAATCCTTTGCAACAACCAAGCCGCAATCGCTCTTTCCAACAACCCAATCACGCATCCAAAAAGCAAACACATCGACACAAAATACCATTTCATTCAAGAAGCGGTCGAAAAAGGTTGGGTCGCACTCACTTACATATCCACAGCATCAATGCCGGCCGACGGTTTAACGAAGTCTCTCGCCAAAATAAAGCACCTATCAATGATCAACTTCCTCAAGATGAAGCTATTGTTGGTTTGAAGCTAAGTCAGGAGGGAGGGTATTGAACATGTAATGTTTTAGTGATAGTCGCAAACCATCTCCGCAGCACATGTAATATAGTAAACCTAGTTGTCTAGTTAAATCCCGATCTTGTCCCCGCAATCCTGTTTCTTTAACTCATCAACTTTGTCACTATACTCACCGTGCTTGTATCGGCTTTGCGCCTTAGGTTTGTCTGTTGTGCCCTTAGCTCACCGCTCCGTAGAAGCTTGTGATCTAACGTGCCCACCATCCTCAAAGACTTTTCGTCTTATAAAGAAAAGAGGAAACAACGGAATGAAAGACAACCGGGTTTATAACAATACACTCAGACCCTCAGATAAAAGCTTCACAATTAAAGAAAGGAAAAAACTTGTAAAAGATGTTAGTGGTTCTTAGCATAATAAGGACCATTCTCCAATCATTAATCAGCTTCATCTTTGCATGATTATCAGTAACAAAGAAAATGTTACAAATTGGCCTGACCTTGTACCTGCAATCCTCCCGCCGCCTTCTTTGCCTTCTTACTCTTTCTCTTTGCCTTAGCGCCAAAATGTTTCTCATGTAATAGCATAAAAGAATCTAAAGACGACTTAACTAAGAGCGGAATATGTTCCTCGGCGACCCACATGTTGTTCGCCATAGTCGCGCCTTTCCATCCAATTACTTGCTCCCGTTGCGTCTCACTTTGTGTGCTGAGACCCTTATAAGGTTTCTCAGCAAGTTTGTTCTCAGTTCAGCAAGGCGCTTCATTGCGCGTCTCCTTGCCTAGGATGGCCCGGGAGTTTGTCCACTAACTCCCCAAGTCATCCTGAGTGTGGGAAAAGGAGTCTCCTCCTTCTCTTCTCATTTGTTTCCTCCCTTTCCCCTTCCTTGTGAGGGGGGGGGTGGGAGTAACTAAGAGAGAATGATCAGGGGGGCTTCTCTCTTAGTGAGATCTGAAGCCCTCCTCGTGAGGAGTACTACACCAAAAAAGGTCTGAGCCCGACCCGTTACTCCAGGTGGCCTGGAGCCTGCTCAGACCCACAACTCCTGGCTGCCTGGCGTAATTAAGGAGCCATTCCGGCCTCCTCTCCTCCATCCTGCTTGATAGATTGCATTCCTAACAATCTAGAGAAACCTAATCCACACTGTTTTTATATTATCGGCCCAAACTATGAAGTTTTTCCCGGGCCGCGCTCCCAATTTCAGCAGCATTAAGAGTCCTAAACAGACTGCTACCGTTACTAGTACTAATACTAGCCAAGAGATCATTTTCCTTCCCCAAGAGAATATAGGCCACATGGCTCAGGCGTCCCGCGATGAACTCTACTTCTCTGTATGAAAACTGTGCCCCCTAGCTCTAGGGAGTATTGAACTTGTATGATCCGCTTAGTTCTGCTCTTCGAGGAACGGCTCATATTCTCCTTGTTAGTCTTACTCCTAGCGCATTGGATCTCTTAACAAAGTCAAAAATGAGCGTCAAAGATCTATGTTGCTTCACGATGAGGTTGTCATCAATCCATCTAAACATTGAGTGCCTCAAATTGTGTCATCAACACCTTCTTGCCTCCGTCGGCGGGGTGTCCACAAGACCTGGATCCTACTTCCCCCCTCCCCGGGCCTAAACTAGACTTACTGCACCGAAAGGCTGTGACCCTGGGGCCTGGATCAGCACAACGCGGGCGGATTTGATGTAACGGCATCGTGATTGCGACACCCGACGCGCGTGCGGTGCAGACTCCTGAAAAGTTGAATCTCCATATTTGGAATACTTGTGGAACTCCATGCTAAAGATTGAAACCTTATAGTTTCTTTAGCTTTCCGGTCCCGGCAATAGCCTGCATCGCACCAGCATGTTGTACCAAACTTTCCAACGCTTATTTTATTACACCTGTTTTTGATCATTGTGCTGGCGGGCTTGGAGTCTTCCTTTCGGTGTAAACACGGGTGTGATGACCAGGGTGGACTTATGACATCAAGCTTCGCATCTTTTACCGCATAGTCTGTGTCCCTAATAAATATCAGCATGTTCTTGGTGTCTGCGAACAGCATTTGAAAGATTCAGAGAAGGAGACTAGGGAGGCTTTGAACCATTGTAACGCTTAAAAGAGCTATATAGCGATCACAGATCTCAACAACCTATGATATTTTTGCCGGTCATCGTCTCTGTTTCCTAGTTTTTGATTCCCAAAACGTTCCTTTCTCTCGAAAATATTGAGCTGGATACTGGTAGACCCCACCTATTCGCCCTGAATATCTTCCCAAGACCACCATCACCTCAACATTGTTTGAAAGTTTTTATCAACTATAAAGGAACAGTCTGCCGTATCAGGGCCTAATATATTTCCTCTCGAAAATATGGTCCCGTCAAGGTCGTTGATATGGTTCAACTTCTGCTTAGCATTCTTTTTCTTTCTTTGCTCAAACGTTGGGTTGGTCCAGTTCAATCATCCTGAGCTTTATCTGTCTTCGCACGACTTCAAATTCGCGGCCACGCGCCAGACCCGGAATTACAACTTCCACGTTACGTGAGTGAGTTTGGTGCGGATATATATCTATGAGCTTCACGAGTACCTAACGACCTAAATACTGATTTTTTTTTTTTTTGATCTCCTTGACTTGGTTGTGAAAGAAATACCGTCGGTGCACCAGATGGCTTTAGCAAGTGAGCCATCATTTTGCTGCGCTATATGTTGCTTGTGGTCTTTTCTGATCTCCTGAATTTCACCAGGACTATGCTAGTCATCAATAACCAGTTTCCTGGTCCCTTAATCAAGTGCAGTGAGGTGAGAAACAAGAAGATATCCACAAGTATAACCCCCGTCTCCTTCTGCCCTCAAGGCCGACAACACAGTTTCCGGAAGGGGTTTAATTATTTACAATCAATTCCCAATCAGCTTCAAGTTTCCATATCCCTTAGCTTCCTCTTCTCTCCGACCTCCTTTGATCTCGCTGGTCTGTTATGGGTTACCTGCCAAAACAGCAGCCAATTGATTGATTCAACTAAGGCCCCTTAGAAGACAGTCACTACACAGATGATGTCTAACAATGACCCCAATAATCATGGGGATTAAAAACCCGCCAACCAATATTTCCCTTCTATTGGACCTTCTGCCCGCCCTTCCTCCTCCGTTCCCCCTCCCACGCCGTGTCCTCCTCCCCTCTGTTCATTGCTACCGCTGCCGCTCCTGCTTCCGCCCTGCGCGCCGCCGTCTTCCCGGTCCTGTTTGTCGTATCAGGTCCTAGCTTATAGTGATGTACTGGGCCCTACGTGGTTGGTTGCTGGAGGTGGAGATGCCCGGGATCAATGAGAAGTTGGGTTAGATGATTGAGGTTGGGGAGGGATGTCGGTAGGTTGGAGCTTGCGCGTGACTAGCGAAGGGGTCTAAGGGTTTACCTTTTGTGGTTGATGAGTTTCCCCGTTTGGTCGATTGATGTTCGGTTGATTGATGCTCCCGTCAACCGTTGTTCCCCCTGGCCCCACACAATCTGATAAAACGATCCGCCTGAGCCATACGTCCTTCCGCTTCCCCCGCTATCCTTATCTCCAACCTAAATTTCCAGCACCGCCTCTTGTACGTCTAATCTCCTTCCTCCTTCCTGCTTTGTACCCGCAATCCCATCTACTCCTACTGGATTATCTGCTAAACGGTGTAAGCGCCACAGATATCGCAGTCTCATTTCCTTTTCCTTTCTCATTCTATTCGCCTCCGTACCCCCAATGTTGTCTACTCCTACTGGATTATCTGCTAAACGGTGCAAGCGCCGCAGATATCACAGTCTCATTTCCCCTCTTGTTCTATCCGCTTCGACCTATGCAACAAAGTGCTTACCCGTTCCCAGCGCTGGACCGCTGGACCCGTTCGCCTCTTCCCTCTCCTACAACTTCCACAAGTATTCTGTCCCTTCCGCCGTTCCCCTTTCGTTCCCTTTCCTCCTTCCGGAGCCTTCGACAACGACCAAGTGTGACTTCTCCTCGTCGTCCCTTTGAATCTTGCCCTGGGGGCCGTTAATGCCTGCGATCTGTCTCCCGTCGCCGGTACTGCTGCCAAGTTGGAGATACTGTTAGTTATATTACTCATGCTCTTGGCAGTCTTAGCAAATAAAAAAAAATTCTCGACGAAAATCCCGCCCTTTGGCAAAGGTCTAGCGGTTAGGTGTGATCAGCGTAGTTTCGCGAATTCGTTGTTCCGAGTTAGCTGTTGCTAGTCGCAAAAAATCCCGCCGGGATTTCTTGCGCAAGCTGAGCGGTGTTAGTCGTCGGTGTCCTGAGCATTGGTGCTGGTTCCGTGGCGTTTGCTGCCGGCCGGTACCGGTCGTCCACTATCGTCTAGGTTTGGGCTCCGCTTGCGGGAGCCCTGGCTGCGCGCCGCGCTGTGCCGCGCGCCCGTGCCCCTTGAAGACTCCACTGCCGCCGCGCCTTGGACTCTGCCCCCCTCCTGCTACGCTCCCGGGAAGCGCCCAAGAAATTAAAAACTGAAACTTACCCTTCCTTTGAGACCTTACATCCAAAATTGCCTTCATCAACGACCAGTCAACCACTTCTTCATCTTCATAATACTTATCCTTTATACCATCAACGACGCCACGATCCAAGACACTATTTGGATGAACATATCTAACAATCAGCGAGACATTGAAAACAGGATGTAATTTAGGGTATTCCTTTTTAATGTCTAACTCTACCGCATCCGTACCTACCATCTTCTTTACCGCAAAAGGACCAATATACCTGTAATCTAATTTAGAATTTAAACGCCTTGACTGAATAAACTTACACAAAAGCAACACCATTTCTCCTTCTGAATACACCGGTGCCGGCTTCTTCTTCACATTATAATATGCTGCTTGTTTATTCCGCGCCAAAACCAGGCACTCCATTGCTTTTTCCTGTGTCAACTGCAATGCCAACAAAAAATTTGTCTAAATCCTTATTCCCCAATGATTCAGTCATTATATTAAATTTTGGATGATGACCATAAGAAAAGAAAAATGGAGAAACACCCAAACTTGCCGAGTCCAAATTGTTTATAGATAATTCCGCCATGTCTAAACACCTATCCCAGTTGTCTTGATAATAACAATCCTTGCCTAAATTTCTTGACGCAGCTCTAAAATAAGAAGTAATCCATAGAATCTTTTCTTGTTCGGAAGAAAAGCTATTTGGAAATTGGGCAAAAGTGTCCCTCATAGTTGCACAAAATCTGTAAGTTTCTTTAATGTTTCCCAAAAAATAAATATGAGAAAAATGTGGAGGTTTGGGATGAGACTGTACTATATTCTTATGAAACACGGGATCCTCCAAAACGGTCAAACGAGAATTGATGGAATTAATGATGGTATCAACCGTATTTCAGACCTGTAAAAACTCCTGAGAATAATGGAGCTTCATTGGAATAAATTCCTTTGCAAAAACCAACAATTGAGACAAGTCCTTGATCGTCTCATTGTTCCTGGGAATTGTTTTGTCATTTCGCCTGGCTTGAGCTTGGAGAGACGCAATGGCTTGTGAGTTAGCAAAAATTGTTTGATCTCTATCTGGAAGCTTGTTGACATCCAAATCAACCCCGAGACGTCCTCCTCCAGTTGATTTAACGCAGATCCTCAATGTGGACCTGGCGAATTCAAAATTGGCAAAGAATCAATTGGTCGAGGTTCAAAACCGTCTGGAAATGGGCCGAGCGGAGGAAGGGATTGTTGTGCATCGTCCGAAACCGTAAAATTCGGAAGAGGGCTTTGGAAAGGCGTCACGTAGGATTGACCGGCGAGATGTGTGAAAGAATTAGGGTTTGGGGACGGGGGTAATGACATGCAAAGAGGAAGTTGTGGAGAAGAGTTATCGGACATGTTTATAACTTTGTGTTTTATTGGAAGCTTGATTTGAAATATTTGAATATAGAAGTGATGAAAATTGATTATGAGGATGATGATGAGGCGAAGATAATGTATAGCTTAATTTTAGAATGTCAATAAAGAGAGGAGCAAAACTTGAATCAAACAATTTATAACTTGAGAAAAAGAAATAAGATTGGATAAACCAAAGATAGCCAAAAATTTAAATGTATGGAATCTAAGGTTGAAGATCGCAATATAATTGTGAGGGCCCACCTAATACTCTTACCTCTTAAGTGGCTATGAACGAAATTCAAGAGAACCCGTCGCCTATTTTCAGATGTATTAGGGGTATTGTGTTTTGTAGAATGCTTGGACGGATGGTCCTGTTGCTGTGCACAAATCATGGCATTCCGTAATTCTATTTTTTTTTTTTGCCTCACATTGTGAAATAAAGATCATCATGATCATTTTCACTTTGGTACAGGCAGGCTCTGTATGGCAGAATGATGGAGATTAAACTGGGGCTGTGCCAGAAAATCCCATAACTATAGCACTCAACTTCGCTCTTGAAGTCCAACCATTAAGCAAAACACAATAGTCTATCTTCGGAGCAAAGAATAGACTCTTGAAAGGAGGTTTTGATAAAAGCTGAGATTACACAACCAAATGATAATGATAACAAAGAACAAAGAATATCGCAATGAGGAAAAAGAAAAGAGGAAACAACGGAATGAAAGACAACCGGGTTTATAACAATACACTCAGACCCTCAGATGAAACCTTCACAATTAAAGAAAGGAAAAAACTTGTGAAAGATGTTAGTGGTTCTTAGCATGATAAGGACCATTCTCCGATCATTAATCAGCTTCATCTTTGCATGATTATCAGTAACAAAGAAAACGTTACACTTTTGTGTTGCCTGTTTTTCTTTTTCCTTTCTCCGTGTTTCACGCATAAGCATATTTATATACATAGATGAGGTTAATGAAGCTTATTCTCAAAGACAGTGGTGCGGCCCTGTCCAAGATTGCCATTTGCCGATGCAGGAGGATACATGAAACATGGATGGATGGTACAGACATAGGATCCAATGATGATTGCTCACTGCTTGTGAAGATACGGGCTCAAGCACATGTGTGATGAGGATGCAGGGGTCTTAAAAGATGGCTCATACACATGCTGGCTCCCATCTCACGGTGTAGACGCTGGCGAGGGTCCTGCATGTTGCGGCAGGTGTGGAGGCGGCGGCGGCCGCAGGGGCCGCAGCTCCGGGTGGCGGCTGATGGCCGCCGCTGTAGAAGCGGCAATGGCCCCGCTGGTCCACGCTCGACGATGGCCCATGATATGTCTTTTGAGCACCGTGGAGACTAATAGAAAAGAATGCAGAAAGCGGATTGCAATCAACACTTTTTTGCCACAAAGACATTCACAATTGGGATCTGATTAGGAAATATGGTGTTTAGTTGAGTTCTCAAGCAGAGAATTATGTGAGGATGACGGGATCTAAGGAGATTACTACAAAGAGGGCCTGATGATACAGATATAGAACATGAAAATTTAGTGATTTCGGTGATTTATCGTATAGTGGATTAAGATTAGGCCTGAAAAAAAAGGTGGGTGGCGTGTGTCAATTATAGCGGGAGATTAGGCCTGATGGACGGAAAGGGATGCAGCGTGTGTCAATATTGGCATCCCACTGCAATGGTCGAGGCAGAGAGAAAAGATGAGGGGACGACGAACCGAGTGATCATGAGCGTTTTGCTGGGCGTCCGAAGCGTCCTTCTTGAACAGTCCGCCCCCGAGATAAGGATAGCCCATTCCCCAGGAGCCGTAGGGACTAAGCAAGCCGTAGTTGAGCAGCGGGCTCATCCCGAACAGGCCGACGCTGTCCAGCCCCAGCCCCAGGCCCAGGCCCATGTCGTACCCGCCGCAGAATCCGGCTGCAAGCATGCCGTAGCACTTCGAGTCCGATTGGCCTTTGCCGGCTTGGGCAGCGACGTCCGCCCGCGGAGCTAGAACCGGGGTGGATGCGACGGTCTGGAGGAGGGCCAGGAGACAAGCAAATGAGAAGATGCACTGCATGGTGGGCTTGGTGGGTTTGGAGGTGGGTAAGACGGTTTTGGTTGCGGAGGTGGATTATGGGTGGAGTCGAGTGTATGGATCTGTGGATGATGAGAGGAGGCGACTGGGAGCCCATCAAGCTTCCCTTTATATAGCTTTCGGCTGCCATATTCGCCCACTCACCGCCATCGGCCTGCCGCCGGGATCACACGTCACCTTCAGCTGAAGCTGTTCTGAAGGTGTATGGTTCACAGTTCTTTACTGTGCGAGTGGTAGAATTTCCCATGTGCCCTGTGTACCAACTAGCCATAAGGGCGGAATCTCCTGGTGTTTTTGGTCTTGGGAGCCGGCCGCGCCGATAAAAGCGCGCTGTTCAGTCCACCGTCGCAGTCTCAAGCTTGCACCAATGTCCACACGAACCCGCTTCGGCCTCGTGGAATCGAGGGCACATGATTCGTATAGCGGTGGCGGATGGAGTGTCCGTCAACTTGTGGTGTTCATGAATGGGTGAGGATGAGAAGCCGGCCGCCGCCGATGGATCCGATTGGTCCCGCGAAGCCATCTTGTGTCAACATCGGACACCGATAAACCACAGAGGCGTGTTTCCTTCACACACTCCGTGTATGAGAAATTCCACTCAGTCGCGGCGTGGAAAGGAAATCTGGCCGGGCGGTTGGTCTTGGAGAAACCCGGGATATGGAATCCTAGTGGGAAGGGACTCGTCAAGCATGGCCAGAAAGCTACATAAAGGAAGCTTGATGGCCGCCCAGTCGCCTCCTCTCATCACCCACAGATCCAGACACTCGACTCCACCCATAATCCACCTCCGCAACCAAAACCGTGCTACCCACCTCCAAACCCACGAAACCCACCATGCAGTGCATCTTCTCAGTCGCTTGTCTCCTGGCCCTCCTCCAGACCGTCGCATCCGCACCGGTTCTAGCTCCGCGGGCGGACGTCGCTGCCCAAGCCGGCAAAGGCCAATCGGACTCGAAGTGCTACGGCACGCTCGCCGGATTCTGCGGCGGGTACGACATGGGCCTGGGCCTGGGGCTGGGGCTGGACAGCTTGGGCCTGTTCGGGATGAGCCCGCTGGCCAACTACGGCTTGCTTAGTCCCTACGGCTCCTGGGGAATGGGCTTCCCTTATCTCGGGGGCGGGCTGTTCAAGAAGGACGCTTCGGACGCCCAACACCACACTCATGACCACTCGGTTCGTCATCTCTGCTTCTTTCCTCTTTGCCTAGTGCAACTTCTTTGTGGGATGCTAATATTGACACACGCTGCGCACCTTGTGTTTCAGGCCTAATCTCCCGCTATACGATAAACCAACAAAATCCCTTAATTTTCATGTTCTATATGTGTATCATCTTGCCATCTTTGTTGTATCTCCTTAAATCCCGTCTTCTACGCATAATCCTTCTCTAAAAGTACCCATCTTTCTAATCAATTTGCGTCAATTGGAAATGTCTGCATGAAAGAAAAACACACCTTGCAACAAGATTTCCCGAATCTTTTTGTGCCAGCCTCCGTCCCCCTATGCTCTGCTTACAAAACAGAGGGATTGACTTGATTCCGTCCGGGATGCTTCAGATAACGCAAGCAAAGCCGGCGTCATCCATCTGATGAAATCCCTCGCTGCGTACGTCCCTTCGTCTAGGCCTCACCAGCTTCTCTGGCTCACATCTTCTCTCGTCTCTGTGCAGGGAATGGGCGCCCCACAAGATCCGCTGTAACTCCATCTCGCCGGGGTACATGAACACCCTGCTGATCGAGAAATTCGAGTCAGTCTCGCCCCGTTTCTCTTGCTCCTCTTTTGACTTCCAAACTTGCTGACGTTTTTTGTTTCGCGACAGTCCCCTCTTGAAGAAAGTGTGGTTTGAAAGGACTTCAGTAATAGAATCATTTCTTTCCACTTGACGGGCCGATGTTCTCAATTTTTGTCAAAATCTCGCTGCGGTGGTCTAGACCGGTGGGACGAATGAGCCATGTTTCGGGCTTGAGCGGGGCCGCGTTGTATTTGGCCAGCGACGCGTCTTCGTTCACTACGGGCACTGATCTCTTGATCGACGGGTCCGTCCCTTCCCCCTTCCTCCACACACCATCTCCACGTTTTCCCGCAGATTTCACTGACTGACAACCCGTCGTCTTTTTTCTGTCTCAAGTGGCTATTGTACGTGGTAGACTAGAATGTAGGAATCCAGGATCAGGCCCAGAGCCAAACCCAGACCCAGACCCGCAGCAACCCCCGAGGAAGCTCGCGCGGTTAGACCCAGCCCCAGCTGCTAAGAAAGGTAAGCCCCTTTCGCAGTCCAGACCTAACCCAGACGCAGAGCTTAATTGTATCGCCACGATAACAGAAGCCAGACGATCAGCCGCAACGCCATTGGTAGAACCTAGAACAGAGAAGCACTCAGCACCAAGAAACTCGTAAGTATGAGAGACTAGATAATGGAAGGCTTGTAACAAAGACTGACCTAGAATCGTTCAACCGTAGAACCCTAGCAGAACAATTTGGACCAAAACCTCAAGACAAGCTGCTTGCTAGAATCACGGAAGCTAAAGCATCTTGTAAGCACCTTAGCCAGACATACAGACCAGACCTAGCTACTAGACAGACAAGCTAAGATGCCTGGTTGAACTGCAGCGCAGGAAACCGCAGGAGGACTCTGGCAAGACAAAACGAAGATCATACGATAGCCGCGTTGTATCTTTGTGAGCCCTAACAGAAAAAGAGAAGAAACAAACAGACACTGATGCAGGTGCAGTTGCAGATCTTGTCATTAATGACCCGGCTCCAAGACCGACAACCACCGCTCCATTCTCCCTATCTTCTCCTTAGAAAAACTCAGGAAGATCTCTGTCTGCTTTCAGGTACTTGAATCTTAACAATTAAATAGCTTTAATTTAGATTCAAATCATGTACTTAGCGCATCTGACAAGTAATCAAACATTTCAGTTGCTCCTATCTTTTTAGATTTACAGTCTTGATTTGCTCGAATTTACCTCACCTTTGCAACTGAAAGCATTCAGAGATGGCTGTCACGAGGAACCAAGGCTTTAGCAATAACGCAGACAGAACCCCCTCAGCTTAACCGAACGACGCATACAGTACCAATAAAGATCATGTGAATGTTCCGAAGTTTGACGGCACCAACTTTCCATTATGGGAAAGGAAAATCAAGATGCATCTCTGCCCTAGACGCCTTGAATCCTACCTTGATGAGCCAATGCCAAAAGAGCCAGACAAAAACGAACTCCAAGGGGCCCTAAGGACCTGTAGCATTTTAAGTGAAGCAATTTCAAATGTAATCTTCACTAGTGTCATCAACAACAAGAACGAACAGGACCTGCATGCCATCTGGACTAATATCAAAACAATATACGCTTCAGACTCCTTAGAGCATCTCCACCGCGGGAGCTAAATCAAGGGACTAAACCAAATTTAGCTCCCCAGATCCGATTTAGCTCCTCCACCGGAGGCGCTAAAGGCTACCCTAAAGTAGGAAAACCCATCTGGGGAGCTAAACCAAGACCAGATTTAGGACACTATAGCTCCCCACATAGCTCCTCTGACACACATATCACACAGCCGGAGGCCTGTGATACTCCGCTCCTTCCCGCACACAACCCCTGATATCCCCAACCCCAGACATCCATGTATCAACGGCCGTCCCGGCCGAACCGACTATTGTACACAAAAAAAATATATGAATGGCCGGTACCGGACATTGAGGGGACTCAGCAGTACAGTACCCTCCTTTGATGACCGGTCTGTGCCAGTCATTGAGGGGACTCACCACCTCTCAATGACCGGTACAGACCGGTCATCGGGAGGATGTACAGCTCTTGATGACCATTCTATACCGGTCATCTAGGGGATTCACCACCTCTCAATGACCGGCACAGCTGGCCGGTCCTCGGGAGGACGCACAACTCTCAATGAACGGGCTGTACCGGTCATCAAGAGGACACACATCTCCTCTCAATGACCGGATTGACCAGTCATCGAGTGACTTGCACAGCCATGTCAATGGCCGGTACTGAACGGCCATCAAGAGGACTACATCTCGATGGCCGGTACTAACCGGCCATCAAGAGGACTACATCTTGATGGACAGTACTGACCGGCCATCGAGAGGACTACCTCTCAATGGCCGGTACTGAGCGGCCATCGAGAGGACTACCTCTCAATGGCCGGTACTGAGCGGCCATTGAGAGGACTGCATCTTGATGGCCGGTACTGAGCGGCCATCGAAAGGACTGCAAGTTGATGGCCAGTACTGACTGGCCATTGAAAGGACTGCAAGTCGATGGCTGGTACTGACCGGCCATCGAAAGGACTGCAAGTCAATGGCTGGTACGTCTGAGCGGCCATCGAAAGGACTGCACGTCGATGGCCGGTACTGACTGGCCATCAAGAGGACTACATCTCGATGGCCGGTGCTGACCGGCCATTGAGAGGACTGCATCTCGATCGCCGGTACTGACCGGCCATTGAAAGGACTGCATGTCAATGGCCGGTCAGTACCGGCCATTGAGAGGACTGTATATCGCTGCCATTTGTTGACCGGAAATCGGTATTGCACCTCTTGTGCTGACCGGCCATCGGGGAGTCGGGGGTAGCCGGTTTCACAACCTGGAGGTGCTACTTTGGGAACCTTGCGGTGTGAAAGAGACCTCGGTCAAGAAGCTAAAACTGTGCCGCAGTCGCGCGAGCCTGGGATTTAGTCCCTCAGATAGTTCCTAGCGGTGGAGATGCTCTTATTGTCTGTGTTCCAAGTCTGGAACAAGTGGCTGGATATTCAGTACAATAAAGACATGAATTCCTACATAATCGAAATGGAGGAAAGCTTAGCCAAATTCAGTTCACTAGGCCTAAAGGTTCCCGACGTACTTGTTGGCTTCGGTATTGTCGGAAAAATCACCAAACAACGACCGATGCTCATGCAAGCGCTCTTCGCCGACTTGAAAGCATTGGCCAAACCTAAGGAGATTATAGCCAAACTCCGCGATATTGGCCGCCACAAAACCGCCACAAAGCGCAAGTTTGTCGAGGATCCTGAGCCACCATCCACCGCACTGGCCATAGGACCAAGTCACGGACCAAAAAAGACCTATCCGCCTAAGATTCGCTGCTCTGGCAGAAAGCATAATCCAAAAGCAACCACCCATGTCAAGGCCGACTGCTGGACATTTCACAAACCTCTCGGCCACCAGGCAAGCCTCTTGTAGACCAGGAAAGACCCCAGAAGAAGCCGCGCAAGTCATATCACACAACGGCTGACAAGGACGTTGAAGATGAAGAGGAAACTTACCACACCCACATAGCAAAACCCTCTTTCACATACAATGTAATGACCCCCGGTATGCCATTAACAACAATTTTAGATTCTGGAGTGAGCAATCACATGCTCAACTCCCTGAGCTACTTTGTCGCAACCACCCCGGTACATATTGCCATTGTCACAGGAAGCAGTAAATCTGAATTGACAGCGGTTGCTTGTGGCACTGCGAAGCTTCATCTCCCCTCGGGACAAGTCCTCACCCTCACTGAAGCCTTAAATGTCCCGAAGCTAACAAGGAACCTAGTATCCATGATGCAGCTCCTCCACCACAAAGCATCAATACACGAAGTGAACGGAGTCTTCAAGGTAAAAATTGATGATGCAAAGTCCTTCAGAGTCAACGTCGCAAACAATCTTCTGGAAATTACAGATGTCTCCTCCACACCAGAGCCAGTCACAGGCCTCATCACCACGCCCGCGGTTAACTTCTCCACTTCCAAATGTGGCACAATCGGCTCGGCCACGCCAGCTCCGGCCGTATAGCGCAAGCTATTCCCGACAAAATAAATCTGGAGAAGACGCACGCGTGCCAGGCATGCATGCAAGGCAAATTGAAACGCCTGCCATGCAAAGGCTCCTTCAAGGCTGCTGATGCACCCCTGAGCGTCGTGCACGCTGATCTTGTCAGCCCAATCTCTCCGCCAACAAACGGCGGAGCCAGGTACTTTATTACTCTTGTCAACAGCCATATTAAAAGAGAAGAGCCAAGCCACTCAAGCCATCATTGACTTCCAGACATTCTTTGAAAAACAAACTGGTTCAACCTTAAAGAAACTAATCTCCAACGGCGGCGGGGAATTCGTGAACGGTACATTAAGCAAATACTTGAAGGCCTATGGAATACAACACAATGTGGCCCAGCATATACTCCTCAGAACAACGGGATGGCCAAGCGGGCAAACCGCTGTGGTAGACGGAAAAGTGGAAAAATAAAAAGTTTTTTCTATGCCACATAATTACTCATACTAGGCCTCAAGATAACATCAAATGGACCCCAGAAATGGATTTTACGGCCAATTTTACCCCTAGTCACCACTGGAAGCGTCACTGGAGCCCCTCTGGTTTGGAACCTACACTTCCTTGGACACGGGACACCCATCACACGTTCAACATACCCAGTCACCAGCCTGTCACAAGCCTCAAGTCAAAGATCACAGTATC
The DNA here is from genome assembly GCF_026914185.1 of Puccinia triticina. Lineage (NCBI taxonomy): Eukaryota > Fungi > Basidiomycota > Pucciniomycetes > Pucciniales > Pucciniaceae > Puccinia > Puccinia triticina. Next base: position 6,749,954 of record NC_070561.1, on the reverse strand, counting down.
ATGCTTATACACATCACAGGATACAAGCACAAATCTCCCCATCAGACTATAGTCATCACATAGTATCAAGTACTCTTCTATTTCCATATTATGATGTCATCACGCACTGATTCTGCAGCCTCAGACTCCATTTATGCACCCCCTGCATCCACCTGTCAACTCATGCAGCCTACTGTCACTTTAAGCAGCCTTCATGCGGCCCTACTGCATTCTTATGACATCATTTATGTACCCCTGACACAGTATGACATCATTTGTATCTACTCTCACCAGCTAAAATCCCTCACCCTGTTGTCCAGATGGGCTAAAACCCTAACCCACAAGCCCTCTGGGGCTCCACTTCTGTCTATATAAGGAGCTCTCTCCTCCCCAGTTGTCAGCTTCTCAGCTCAGTACTCACCAGTTATTTACATACCACCCTTCACACTTACCATCACCACCACACATCACTACATCCCGTATATTTGCAAATAACTACTGAACTCACTCTCAAAATCTCACATACCTGTCATTGAACAACTTCATCTGGAACTAGACCAGACCTATCACTTGATTAAAACCTGCCAAGCATAGCTTGGTGGGTCTTGTTGACTGATAGCATAGAAGGGCAGAGTTTGCACCTCCATCATCCCCTTCTTCATTCAGCAAAAGGGTTTCACAAACACTTTTGAGTCTTACACCGCACCATCATCGACATGGCACAATGCCTGTTGATGCAGGCAAACTTCGCCCCAGAATGGTGGGCTGAGGCAGTGTGAACTGCAACAGCCACTACCAATTGCCTGCCGTCCCTTGGGAAGAACAAAACCTGCCCACTGGAATTGATGTTCAAACTAAAGCCCAACATCACCTTCTTACCTCCCTTTGGCTGCCGCGTGTGGATCGTCAAGCCAAAACAAAAGTGCAACTCCAAATTTGGCTCTATATCCTGGGAAGGGATTCTGTTGGGATACGAGAACAACTACTTGTCTTATAAAGTCTATCAGATGGAAGAAAAAGCGATCATCACAGCAAAACATGTCCATTTTGATGAGACAACCTTTCCGGAATGCCCAACGCTACACAAAAGTCACTTACATGCCGAGCAAAATCGCATGCCGAACTTTAAATCAGACAGCCCACTACCGTTTGACAAGGAGGAGACAATCCCTCTCCTCGAAGACCAACCTGAAAATGAATCTGACGCTCAGCTCAAGGAAGAGGCCAACAACATGTCCAGGATCATCCGCAACCTCCGGTCCGCCAGCCCGCAGGACCCCACAGCTCCTGCATCTGCGGTCATCGGCCACCCTCCCGACACCCAGGCGCTAAACGCTCCTGCGGGGCAACAGTTTGAATGGACAACCACCCCTCCGCCTAAGGAAATCACAAGCGGGATAGACCAGCACAATATTGTATCAGGAAAAAGGACTCGTCACGCGTTTCTAATTCAGATCAAAGTCGACCCAAAGAACCACAAGCAAGCCATGGGCGGGAAGGATCGACTCAGCTGGAGCCAGGCGGAGAAGAAGGAAATCGCCAACATGCTGAAGCATCAAGTCTGGAACATTCGCCAGAGGCTTGCCTCCGACAAGCCCATCCCCTCAACCTGGGCATACAGAAGAAAGCTAGGACCATTGAACGAAGTCATTGAGTTCAAGGCCCGCATCTGCGCACAGGTTTTCCGGCAAATCCACGGCAGGCACTTCAACATCATCTACGCCCCAACTGGCAAGGCCGCGTCACTCCGCCTCCTCATCTCGTTTGCAGTCAACAATGGAATCATGATTCACCAGTTGGACATCAGGAGTGCATTCCTGACTTGCCCCCTCAAGGAGACGGTAACTCTCCTGCCACCTCAAGGATATGATTGCCCACCCAACTCGGTCCTTCACCTAAACAAGGCCATTTACGGCCTTCGTCAAGCGCCGTTGGTCTGGTATAAACAACTCACGGCCTATCTCAAAACTCTTGGCTTTCAGATTTTGACTTCTGATCCCTGTGTCTTCTGGAGACGCGAAGAGATCGGTCGACCAGCAACCTGGCTATTTGCACACGTCGACGATATTGTCATCATCAGCAAGCAACCCGAAATTTTCAAGCGGGAAATGGAGAAAGAGTTCTAGATCAAGTGCCCAGGAGAAGCAGAATTTCTCCTGGGGATGAACATCAACCGCTTCAAAGATGGCCTCCAAATAAATCAGACTCAATACGTGGAGCAAAAACTCGCCGAATTTGGTCTAGCGGACAAACATCCAGCCTCCTGCCCTCTCAACCCTCAAGAACGCCTGTCAAAGGCGACGGGTCAGGAAATTGATGCCTTCAGCAAACTGGGGGTTAACTACCGCGGCTTAGTAGGGTCACTCAATTACCTTAGCATCCTCACGAGACCGGATATCTCGTTTGCAGTGAGTCAACTCTTGCAGTACTTGGACAACCCAGGGATCAGGCAGTACCAAGCTGCTGTTCAAGTTTTTTGGTATCTCTTGGGGACCCGGAATGTTGGGCTCACGTTCAAGCGCTCCAGAAACTCTAAGCTAAAAGCTTACTCGGACGCCGACTGGGGCAATTGCCTGGACACCAGGCGTTCAACCACCGGTTTTGTCATCACCGCAGGCACTCATCTCATCAACTGGAAATCCAGTCAACAGCCAACCGTTTCTCTCTCAACCGCCAAGGCGGAATACAAGGCGCTGTTGGACCTTGGGCGCGACCTGGCTTGGTTTGCGAGTCTCATTAAGGAAACCGGAATTCTAGATGCGGTCAAGCCCATTGAGGTCGAACTGGACAACAAGGGAGCAATCAACCTCGCTAACAGTGAAACATCTCAAAATGGCTTCCGGACCAAGCACATGGATATTCAACTCCATTTTGTCCGGGAGCTCATTTTCTTGCGACTGATCACCACGGACGTTTGCTCAGCACCTGTTTACGAGTGCCTTTGCACAATTCATGCCGACATTTGGTCCGATCCTTGTTAGTTACTGGTTTGATGTTGGTTTGATGTTGGTTTGATGTTGGTTTGATGTTGGTCTGATCTTTGTTCAAAGAATGGTTAAGATGTCAGGCGCAATCTAACTGGATCCTAACTGGAATTGTATGAGATGTATTGTGGAAGGTACATGTAGAACATACACCATACCTGTGCTGAAACTAAGCCTAACTGTGAGCAGGTGGACTTGATCCACAATGTTGACCAAATATATGAATGTTTTGACCTGATTTTTCTACCTCTGTGTATACCCATACCCTGTACATTACTCTGATGCATGTTTTTGTATTTTTTTGGGTCAGCCCAAGTACACTCCAAAAAAATCCCAAAAGCACTCCACAAGTGAGTGGATGGAGTGCGCACTCCAATGATTGTTGGAGTACAGAGTAGAATACTCCAAGTTGGCTGGAGTGCAGAACCGGGGACTCAAGAGTCTTTGGAGTGCACAACCAAGAACTGCAGTGTCCAGCAAATGTAATGAGTGCCGGTGAGTCCCACTCCATAAAATTAGAGTGCATATCCCCAACACTCCATTCATGATATTTCTCCTCCCTGAAAGGGGAGTGCAGAGCTCTCCAGCCAGAGCTGGAGTGCATATGGGGTTCAAGTTGAACCCCAGTCAAGCAGGGTATACTATGTACACACCCTGTCTGGCCCACCCCACTGGATGCCCGCTGACACCTCTTGATCACCGGTACACCACGGGGGCAAAAGAAAAAAATCATGATTGGAGTGGAATCTCCTCTTGATGACTGGTCCATGCCGGTCATTGAGGGGACTCACACCTCTCGATGACCGGTGTGTACAGGTCATTGAGAAGAGTGATTCCCCCCGATGACCAGTACAGACCGGGATGGAGAAGATTCACACCTCCTCTCAATGACTGGCCCGTTCTGGTCATCGAGGGGAGTCACACCTCTCGATGACCAGTGTGTACAGGTCATCGAGAGGAGTGATTCCCCCCGATGACCGGTACAGACCGGCATCAAGGAGATTCACACCTCCTCTCAATGAATGGTCTGTGCCGGTCATCGAGGGGACTCACACCTCTCAATGACCAGTGTGTACAGGTCATCAAGAGGAGTGATTCCCCCCGATGACCGGTACAGACCAGTCATCAACCGGACGTGTTACTCCTCTCTCCCCTTGATGTCCGTCCTGGTCATTGAGAGGAGTAACACCTCCCCTCGATGACCAGTCTGTACCGGTCATTGAGGGGACTTCCACCTCTTGATGACCGGTCTACACGGGTCATCGAGAGGAGTACATAACACCTCCCCTTGATGATCATTAGCCTGTGCTGGTCATCTAGGGGACTTGCACCTCTCGATGACCGGTAAATACAGGTCATTGAGGTGAATAATTCCTCTCGATGACCGGTCCGTACCAGCCATCAAGGGGAGTAACATCTCCTCTTGATTACCGGTCTGTGCCAGTCATCGAGGGGATCCTCATGTCCTCTCACCAGGAAAAAACAATGATCACTTGTCTGCAAGTGACATAGCAAAGTACAAAGGGGCCTTTGTAATTTTTCATGTCACTTGTAGGCAAGTGATCATTGTTTTTTCCTGGTGTCTCGATGACCGGTACAGACTGGTCATTGAGGGGGGAGCACTACACCTCGGTCATTGAGTGGGGTATGTACTCCACTCAATGGCCATCGAGCGGCATTAAACCCCAGTACGCCGCTTGATGGCCTGTCATCGAGTGGCGTGCACAGGACCCGATGACTGGTCATCACTATTGGAGTACACACCCCAGTTGATGGCCGGCCATTGGTTGGTATGCATACTCCGCTCGATTGCCGTTCATTGAGCGGAGTGTGGTATATAACTCCACCTGGTGGGGTTGAAGAGATATTCAATCGAGGAGCGTATGTAAGCCACTCCGAGGAGGTGCGAGGCGTAATGCCCCCTGTTGATCCCCCTTGTCACACAAACGTACGGCCGTACGTTGGTGTGACATACACCAATTCAAGTCAAAAGCTTCAAAACCAAAACAAGCCAAAAAATCAATTCAAAAAGGAATTAAATAATTCTATTTTTACAATAGAAAGAAGTCTGAAGAGGAAAACAATAGTAACACAACTTGGGAACACAGAAATTCCCAAATTCCAGGCTAATCAACAGCAGTTCAGGCTCAAACTTTGGAGCAATGTCAATTGTCAGTCAGATATATTATTTTTTTCTTTATTTAAAATTATTTCTTGAATCAGGCAAAAAAAAAATGATGCAGTAAACCATAAAAAATGTGAAAAAATGTGATCCTTCTCAAAAGACAGTTTTTTATAAACTTGGCATCTAATTCACTACACAACAACTCACGGATTCAGAATTCACGCCTTGAGTATCTTGAAAATTGTTAATCCTCATTCTGAATTGAATCAATCCATATTTTTTTTCTGAAAGATCCATGTGCAGTGGAAGTTGGAATTCAGGGTGATTCAACATGCCTCAATTCACTTGTGCATGGCTTGCCCTTAAATCCCCACCAAAAAAAGAAAAATTGGAGAATTTGCGTCAGGGAGCCAGTTACGGCAAACAAAAAGAATCAGGAACTATATTCCAAGGTGGCTGCACCACCCACTTCCAAGGGTGTAAATGTTATATGTTGCCATTTCAAGAATCAACCAGCAAATGGTAGAGCCACTCCACCTCATACCCAAAGCCCATTTCTGCTAATAAATCAGAAGAGAAATCTCACATCCCTGATAATTTTAAATGAACTGAATTAGGGATTGGCAATACATGCATTTATCATTCTCAAATGGAACTTAACTATGAAATTTTCAAACGGCCTGCTTCAATTTAAACACAGAAAAATTGGAATTTGAAATCAACTTGCATGTCAACTCCCTCTTCTACCCAACATATAAATCAATCACAACCAGATTTTTGAGTCTTGTACAAATTCTTTCCTTAAATCCAAGTGAACATCATGACTTGATGTGTAAATATTAGTCTTCTTCTTATAGTTTTCCAGAGACACATCATGCTAAATGTTGATTCAACCGTTGAAAATCTCAAAAATGGTGTACTAGATCACTTCTGGGAGGTTTCTTTTGACTATGAATCACAGGTTGTTTGTTTCCATGCGTTTTTTGTCACGTTTTCATTAACCATATTTTCATCCTTGATAAGTGTTGCCTAATTGTATCTAAGCCTTGTGATTTTTTGCTACAATTTGTTCATGTAGCAGCTAACCTTGAAGAATCAGACAACCAACTTCCAACCAAAAAAAAAATCATGGGGATACCGTGTTAACCAAGCTGATCTTTTATTCTTCTTGAATTCCTTTGAGGAATAAAGAATGTCTGCTAGTTGAAACCTGATGGTAAGATTTCCGCTTGTATCATTTACAATTTTTCTTGCTACCAAGCTCCTGAGAAACCTTGTAATCTTTGCTCTTGTTTTGGGTAAGCTCCTTCACATGTTGAATTTATCAAGGTTTGGATTTCGGCCAAAGAAAACTCCAGCTGAGGCTCTTGGAATTCTAGCAGAGCTGATTGCTTGCGGGCCATTGACACTACATGTCAAGCAGAACCAATATAGCATCTGCAGGTGGGACAACTGGCATGGAAAATGATGCACATTCAATTAATAGCAAATATTTCAAAACACTACTCCCCACATTGTTCCTGAAACAATCAAAGGGAACCAATCTAGAATATGATGATTCAATATAAAATTATCCCAGTGGCAGAGAGCCATAGAAATTTGAGTAAGAATAACATGTTGAGATTGAAATTGATACCCACAATTGTCCACTCATCATGTCAAGCAGACCCAACCTGGGAAATGCATGCGTACTGGAAAACTGGCACAGAGAGTAATGAAGATTCAGTCTAAAAGAACTGTTAGAGAGGAATTTAATTTTAGAGAAAATACACCAAAAATTTGTTGGATGAAATGTCACTCGCATGTCACATGTTACACAAACGGATGCGGAATTCTCTCAGAACCTCCGAGAACTTCTACTCACTCAGAGAGAATCAGAACCGACTCAGATCCACACGGCAACCAGACCTACGACAGCTCAAAGCGCAACGTACCGACACAAGCCTAAACCAACACCGAATCCAAGGGAGCTGTTGTTCAGGGGGAGAAGGATAGGTATTTGCTTTCTTAAACAATCAACCGCGGTATTTGTCAACTCAGTTCTTTTTTTACATTTATTTTTTCACAGTTTCACTATCTCTCATTTCATCTCGCCTTCTCATATAGTCTGCTCAGATTGTTATCATCACAACCTAGGTAAAATACTCAAAGTCTTATTGTTTTCTTTTCTCATGAAGATCTTTATTAATTGTTTTGTTTTCTTAGTTTTACTGCTACTGGTTTTATCAAGTGTTTGCAATCAATAAGATCTCCCAAAACTACAAAATTCACTGTTAAATATTTAATACATCCAAACATTTTCAAATTTACTACCAAATCTTTTTGTTCAGATTGAAATTCATTTTGAACAATAGATAAATCAGGAATTTTGCCAAAGAGTTTCTCTTTTCCAAGCTCACATATCAAGTTTATCTACAGGTTTATTTCTTATGAAATGACTCTCTGTAAGCTTCAAGGATTTATCTTGAGCGTCTTCTAAACCTCAGAAGGGTGAATCTCACTCTTTCACAAGAATTTGAGGAATATCTCCTGGACATTTGGGAATTCAAGTTGACAAGATCTCCTCATGGAAAACTTTTTTTTATCCTCACAAGAGCCTTAGAATTCAATCTCAAGCCAGATTTAACCCATCTCAAACTTGCCTTGAGCGCAATTCAGCATTGATTCATCATTAATTCAGCATGAATTGACCACAATTTAATTGAGTGGAAATTGAGTGTAACTTGCTGATAGGGTTCCAGAAGAAAATTTAAAAGGTTCAAAAAATTATTGAATGATTGGAATTGCATGCAAGCGCTGAGCAAGGTCCCATGGTATAACCCCATGATTAATCAAAATATATAATATAGTAGTAATATGAGAAGCCATTGTTTCTGCCAAGAAGTTGACAATTCCTTGCAGTGTGGTTGTACATATGCTTTTAAAGAGTTAAAGTAATTTATACAGTCAAGTTGCAGTTGGTATCAATATGATATCAGACCAATTTCCAACATGACTTCATTAAACATTCAGCATAACTTCAGCAAAAATTCAGCACAAAATTACACATCACTTGGGGACCAAGTCCTGCAAGAGATCTTAAAGGGTTCCTAAAGAGAGGGGTGTAGGCACTTGCACGCAAGTGCTGAGCAAACATCGGTGGTGGATTCAACTTCAATACGTCAAGACCAGCGCCAACGCGGCTGATTTCCTCACTAAAGCCCTTGGTTGCTCGGTCATTCGCCACTCCCTCACTCAAATAGGCGTGCTTCAAATCTCTGATGTTACTTCGAATCTTGCAACTCGAAGCATGCAAGGCTGTAGGAATCCAGGATCAGGCCCAGAGCCAAACCCAGACCCAGACCCGCAGCAACCCCCGAGGAAGCTCGCGCGGTTAGACCCAGCCCCAGCTGCTAAGAAAGGTAAGCCCCTTTCGCAGTCCAGACCTAACCCAGACGCAGAGCTTAATTGTATTGCCACGATAACAGAAGCCAGACGATCAGCCGCAACGCCATCGGTAGAACCTAGAAAAGAGAATCACTCAGCACCAAGAAACTTGTAAGTACGAGAGACCAGAAAATGGAAGGCTTGCAATAAAGACTGACCTAGAATCGTTCGACCGCAGAACCCTAGCAGAACGATTCTGACCAAAACCCCAAGACAAGCTGCTCGCTAGAATTACGGAAGCTAAAGAATCCCGTAAGCACCTCAGCCAGACATACAAACTAGACCTAGCTGTCAGGCAGACAAGCTAAGATGCCCGGTTGAACTGCAGCGCAGGAAACCGCAGGATGACTCTGGCAAGACAAAACAAAGATCATACGATGGTAGCGTAGTATCTTTGTAAGCCCTAACAAACAGAAGAGAATAAATAAACAGACACTGATGCAGGTGCAGTTGTAGATCTCGGCACTATTGTCCCGGCTCCAAGACCGACAACCACCGCTTCATTCTCTCTATCTTCTCCTTAGAAGAACCCTGGCAGATCTCTGTCTGCCTCCAGTTGCTTGAATCTTCACAATTAAATAGTTTTAATTTAGATTCATATCATGTACCTAGCGCATCTGACAAGCAATTAACAACTTCAGTTGCTCCAAATTTTTCAAGCGGCAGCAGCTCCGGATGGCGGCTGGTGGCCGCCGCCGTAGAAGCGGGAATGGTCCCGCTGGTCCACGCTCGACGATGGCCCATGATATGTCTTTTGAGCACCGTGGAGATTAATAGAAAAGGATACAGAAAGCGGATTGCAAGCAACACTTTTCTTGACATTCACAATTGGGATCTGATTAGGACATATGGTGTTTAGTTTAGTTCTCAAGAACAAAATTATGTGAGGATGACGGGATCTAAGGAGATTACTACAAATAGGGCCTGATGATACAGATATAGAACATGAAAATTTAGTGATTTCGTTGATTTATCGTATAGCGGTTTAAGATTAGGTCTGAAAAAAAAGGTGGGCGGCGTGTGCAAATTATAGCGGGAGATTAGGCCTGATGGACGGAAAGGGATGCAGCGTGTGTCAATATTGGCATCCGGTGGTCAAGGCAGAGGAAAACATGATGACGAACCGAGTGATCATGAGCGTTGTGCTGGGCATCGGACGCGTCCTTCTTGAACAGCCCGCCGCCGAGATAAGGATAGCCCATTCCCCAGGAGCCGTAGGGACTAAGCAAGCCGTAGTTGGCCAGCGCGCTCATCCCGAACAGGCCCAAGTTGTCCAGCCCCAGCCCCAGCCCCAGGCCCATGTCGTACCCGCCGCAGAATCCGGCTGCAAGCATGCCGTAGCACTTCGAGTCCGATTGGCCTTTGCTGGCCTGGGCAGCGACGTCCGCCCGCGGAGAAAGAACCGGGGTGGATGCGACGGTCTGGAGGAGGGCCAGGAGACAAGCGACTGAGAAGATGTACTGCATGGTGGGTTTCGTGGGTTTAAAGGTGGCGCGGTTTGTTTGCGGAGGTGGATGATGGGTGGAGTCGAGTGTCTGGATCTGTGGGTGATGGGAGGAGGCGACTGGGAGGCCATCAAGCTTCCCTTTATATAGCTTTTGGCTGCCATATTTGCCCACTCACCGCCATCGGCCTGCCGCCGGGATCACACACCACCTTCAGCTCATGAAGCCCTTCTGAAGGAGTATGGTTCACAGTTCTTTACTGTGCGAGTGGTAGAATTTCCCATGTGCCCTGTGTACCAACTAGCCATAAGGGCGGAATCTCCTGGTGGTTTTGTTCTTGAGAGCCGGCCGCGCCGATAAAAGCGCGCTGTTCAGTCCACCGTCGCAGTCTCAAGCTTGCGCCAATGTCCACACGAACCCGCTTCGGCCTCGTTGAATTGAGGGCACATGATCCGTATAGCGGTGGCGGATGGAGTGTCCGTCAACTTGTGGCGTTCATGAATGGGTGAGGATGAGAAGCCGGCCGCCGCCGATGGATCCGATTGGTCCCGCGAAGACATCTTGTGTCAACATCGGACACCGATAAACCACAGAGGCGTGTTTCCTTCACACACTCCGTGTATGAGAAATTCCACTCAGTCGCGGCGTGGAAAGGAAATCTGGCCGGGCGGTGGTCTTGGAGAAACCCGGGATATAGAATCCTAGTGGGAAGGGACTCGTCAAGCATGGCCAGAAAGCTATATAAAGGAAGCTTGATGGCCGCCCAGTCGCCTCCTCTCATCATCCACAGATCCAGACACTCGACTCCACCCATCATCCACCTCCGCAACCAAAACCGTGCTACCCACCTCCAAACCCACCAAGCCCACCATGCAGTGCATCTTCTCAGTCGCTTGTCTCCTGGCCCTCCTCCAGACCGTCGCATCCACCCCGGTTCTTTCTCCGCGGGCGGACGTCGCTGCCCAGGCCAGCAAAGGCCAATCGGACTCGAAGTGCTACGGCATGCTTGCAGCCGGATTCTGCGGCGGGTACGACATGGGCCTGGGGCTGGGGCTGGGGCTGGATAGCTTCGGCCTGTTCGGGATGAGCCCGCTGCTCACCTACGGCTTGCTTAGTCCCTACGGCTCCTGGGGAATGGGCTATCCTTATCTCGGCGGCGGGCTGTTCAAGAAGGACGCTTCGGACGCCCAGCACCACACTCATGATCACTCCGTTCGTCATCTCTGCTTCTTTCCTCTCTCTGCCTTGTGCAACCTTCTTGTGGGATGCCCATTCTGACACACGCCGCGCACCTTTTCTTCATCAGGCCTAATCTCCCGCTGTACGATAAATCAACGGAATCACTTAATTTTCACCGTGTATCATCTTGCCATCTTTGTTGTATCTCCCTTCCATAACTTATTCCTCACATAATCGTACCCTTGAGACCTAAAAGTACCCATCTTCCTTATCGATTCGCGTCAATTGGAAATGTCTGCATGAAAGAAAAACACGCCTTGCAACAAGATTTCCCGAATCTTGTTGTGCCAGCCTCCTCGCCAGCCACGCTTTGTTGTCCTCATCGCGTCGGCCCGTTCCGCCACCCGAAGTCCGCGGCGCCACAGGCCCATGAAGCGGCAGCACAGATCGGGCGGAACTGCGCCACACGATACTCGAAGGTCGCGGTGCATTCCGCCCCGCTGCGCTCCACGCCACTGGCGGCGCATGCTTCGCTGGCTCCAAGCTTAAACTCAGCCTCTTGAAGGAGGCAAGTCTGAGGACCAAGTCTCATTCTTGGCCTGAGGCGTTCCACGCAGTAAACCATATACATGGTGATCGACGTCTCTCCAAAACGCGCTCTCTTAGCCGACGAGCCCCAAGTCCCATGCTGCAGCCCTCATTTTCAGCCGTCTGGAGGGTGCTTGCACCCCGCACACAGGGCAAGAGGGACTTGTGTTGCGCGTGCCATCCTCTCCAGACAGTGCAACCCGTCTACCTGAGCCCGGAGCCAGAGCGCACCTATGATCGAGAAGGGGACAGTTGTAGTCGATGTGCTCGGCCAGCGAGCCCATCCTCCCCAGCCGGCCCCAGAGCCCTCTTGCCCGCCCGCGGAAGCGACGGGATTCGGGTATACACGCGCGTTGGAACTCTATGCAGGCTTGAAACATCGATCCGCTTGACAGGAAGCCGAGCGTTCTTTTGCACAGCAGGATGCGGGGCAAAGAGAAATGGTTTGCAGGAAGAGAAGGGGGGAGGTGTGTTCTTGTGGGGGGCGTTAAGAATGACCAAAACAGAATATGAAACGAGAAGATTTATGTGTGAGTGTAGTCCTTTCTATGTGGGAAGGTGGAGGGGTCTATCCGAGCTTGGCCTGTTTGGCCTTCCACTCCTTCTTGGCCAGTTGGTGGGCATGGTCGTTCAGTCCGAGCCTGTTCCTGCAGATCTCGATCGCATAGAACTGGATGCGGGTGATGAACATGGTGTTCTTCTCGGTGTAGTCCTCCAGCGAGTTCGTCCGGATCAACGTCCCGAAGTTGTAGTCGGTCACTGCAAGCACACACAAGATCTTCTTGAGTCGCTCTTGACGCTGCTCAGGACTGTAGGGTAGGGGAGGATGAAGGCTGACCGGTGGACTCGAAGAGCTTGATGTACTTCCGCCAGGCCTCTTTGCCCTCGGGACTCTTGAGGACAGCCTCATCAATCTTCTGCAACTTGCCGTCCTTGTTGCTGGCCATGTCGGGGAAGGCCTCCTGGAAGGCCTTGAAGATCTCGTCATCGTATCTTTGATGGAGAGGAGGAGGGATCAGTGGACGGAGAGGGAGCGCCAGAGTGACAGCCGCAGCGGCTCACTTGGTCAGCTTCATGTTGCTCGGCTTCTTGGCGCCCAACAGGTTCCAGTACGTCTCGGCTTGCTCGATGCATCGGACTGCGAATCTGCGCGGCCATCAGCATCAGCCGGAGGGCTCAGCAGGCCTTCTTGGCAGCCATCACTCAACTGTTTCTCGATCTGCACATCCCCAGGAAGAGCCGGTCAGCAGCTCGTTTGGAAGAGAGGGGGATGTGGACTCACTTCGGGCAGGTTGGGTGCGTTGGCAGCGTCGAAGTTCTTGGGGATCGGGTCGGATGGGATGTCCATGTTTGGGTGGTTCCGCTCGGATGTGGTGGGTGAGGTCGGCTGGCGGGGTGGACTGGCGTGTGTAGGCATGGGGTTAGCCGATTACGTAACCATGACGCTCCCCCGTGTATGGCCATGCATTCTGGGAGGCTCTCCAGATCTTTGCGGCGCCCAGATCTGGGGCTAGAATCTGGAGGGGTCTGCAGACCGAGCGGATGGGTTTCCGCAGAAACGGAATTTCTCGAGCCGGACAGCCAACCACCATCATCCATGTCGCCCGCCGAGCAGACCCAGGCCAGCTTCTTCGCGCCCATCGGCGAGACCGCCGCCCGGCTCGCCCACGCCGCCGAGCAGCCCGATGCCGCCGAGGAGCACGAGGAGGAGTGCATGCCCGAGGGCGTCGACTCGATCGAAAGTCTGTGCATGCATTGCGGGAAAAACGTACGCCGGAGCAGCCCCTTCGCGGCACAGCCAGGACTGACCACCCCCGTCTGTGCAGGGCAGGACGCGGATGCTGCTCACCTCGATCCCCTTCTTCCGCGAGGTCATCGTCGTCTCCTTCCGCTGTCCGCACTGCCACCACGCAAACAACTCGATCCAGTCCGCCGGCCAGATCCAGCCGCGCGGGGCGGTCTACACGGTCAAGAACGTGCATCGGCCGGCGGACCTCAACCGGCAGGTGATCAAGTCTGAGCACGGCGTCGTGCGGATCAAGGAGCTCGAGCTGGAGATCCCCAAGGGCCACGGCAAGATGACGACGGTCGAAGGCCTGCTGCGGGACACGATCGACGACCTCAGCCTCAACCAGCCCGCCCGCAAACATCTCGACCCGCTCGTCCATGCCAAGATCGACGAGCTGCTCGCCCGGCTGGCCGAGGTGCTCCAGTTCCGCGCCCAGCCGCTCACCATCGAGCTCGAGGACATCACCGGGAACAGCTTCATCGAGGCCATCGACGGGCTCAACGACCCGCACTGGACCAAGCGCGAGTTCCTGCGCTCCCCCGCACAGAACGCCGAGCTCGGCCTGGCGCCCCAGTCGGCCGGCCAGGAACAGCCACCCGCGGGCGGCCTGACCGACGACTACGAGGGCGAGAACCCGGAGGAGGTCTACTCGTTCCCGGCCACCTGCGGCTCGTGCGGCCACACCCTCAACACGCGCATGAAGAAGATCGAGATCCCCCACTTCAAGGAGATCATCCTCATGTCGACCAACTGCGCCCACTGCGGGTACAAGGACAACGAGGTCAAGTCGGCCACCGCCATCGCCCCCAAGGGCACCAAGCTCGTCCTCAGGGTCGCCGACAAGGAGGACCTCGCCAGAGACATCCTCAAGTCCGACACCGCCGAACTCACCATCCCCGAGATCGACCTCCATCTCAACCCGGGCACCCTCGGCGGAAGGTTCACCACCCTCGAGGGCCTCCTCACCCAGGTCTTCGAGGAGCTCGACCAGAAGGTCTTCGCCACCGGCGACTCGCTCTCCACCGCCTCTCCCGCCCACCCCTCTCCCGGCCCCGAGGAGGGCCAGAACCACTCGAAATCGTCCATGAAGATCTTCATGGACAAGTTCAAGGCCGTCAGTCTCTCTCTCTTTGTTACACTCCCCCATGGGAAAACCCCTGCGCTTACCTCTCCCCTCCCGTGGACGTGTGTGCAGATCCTGTCCGTGGACACCCCGTTCACCGTCATCCTCGACGACCCGATCTCCAACTCCTTCGTCCAGAACATCTACGTCCCCGACGACGACCCGGCCATCGAGAAGACCGAGTACGAGCGCAGCTTCGAGCAGAACGAGGAGCTCGGACTCAACGACATGCGCACCGAAAACTACGCCCCATCATCATAGCCTGCCCGTCCTCGCCCTTGCTTGGCGGGCGTTGGAGGCACACTCCCCTCGTCTCCCCGAAACTATAAAAACACACCCTAGTCGTACTCAGTAATCATCTTAACCCCATTCGGCCCGACACAAATCATCCTTTGTCCGCGCTCCCATCAACCCCACATGCCCCGCGCCCATACCAGGACACGCACCACAAAAAGTGTCTGGTTTGGGGGGGATGTGTATTTGGCTTTTGCGAGGGACGGGGGGAGGCCAGCGAGAGATGGCTCCTGCTTGTCAACACACACACACGCTGCAGCGTCTGTCCTTCCTCTGCAAAGCCCCACACACACCCCGCTGTGCACTCCTGTCGGACTCGCATTGGCTGGCCGTGGTGCTGGCACACAGCCGTCACTGGGGAAACCGGGGCAGATAACGCGCCCGGAGATCTTGTGAGCCCGGGTAAGCCCGGCTGTGGACTGGACGTGCGGTTTCCGCAGTTGGTCTGTCCTCGTCACCATCCAGATGAGCCGTGTGCGTGATTTTCGTGGCTTCATCAGCGCACTGGGGCCCAGAAACACGCGATAAACCGCCCCCATTATCGCACATTCACCAACCACCCAGGGGTCCTCGACCACTCACACCCGCGCGGGTGCTGCTGGTGGGATGTCAGGCTTGGATCAATCACGGCGAGGCAAGATGGTTTGGGCAGCTGTTTTCGAGCCTGACACGGCTGAACACGGGGCCGCGAAACAGTTGTTGGCGGTGCGTGGTCCCTTACATGCAAATGTTGATAGGGAGGAAAATGCAGCAATAAATCCTCAAAATGATCAAGGGTTTGCACTGTGTCTCGGCCAAGGGCTGGACATTGTGTTTCAGCTTGCCCATAGGAATAGTTGACTAGTACCAAGAACTTTGGTAAATGGAATATAAAAGTCCATGAATTATGTGTTGGGAAGTGAGTTGACTCAAATACCTCTTTTCCCATATATCTATGAGCCCATGGGAAGCTGTTAAGCTAAAATTGGTGAATGGTTAGTAAACTCAAATTGGGTACACCACGGGTGCAACAAAATATTTTGAAAACCAGTTTGATTGGTTTTCAGAATATCTTTTCTAATTGAGTCCGGACGTCCTGAAGAACGAGTGGGACTAACCATTTTTGGATATTTTTAAAATATTTCTGGAACCACCTGAGGTGGTTTTGAAAATATTTTGGAAACCAATTTGGTTTGAAAAATATTTCCAGAACCATTTGGATGCTCCTTCTCTCACGGCACCGTTTTTGGGACCTTTTTGGCAAAAGAATTTGTCCACAAACCAGATTCAGACCGATTTGGTTCTGACAACCACTATCCAATCAATTTGGTTTTGACAACCATCCCAAACACTTTTGGTGCACCCGTGGTTAACCCCTCTTGAGGTTAAATTTAATTCATTCCACTGAGAGTCTAGGTCGAGCTATATGCTTTCCTCATGTAGTTGTTCCCAGATCTAGCAGCTGCATGGGGATGTCTCAATCCAATTTTAGAATGTGAGACTTGATGAGAATTGGGCTCGCATGTCTGGTGCAATTAATTCATCAAATAAAGTGGCCCCCTGGCTTTTTTCTTTGGCTATGTACATCAGTAACATTACATTGTCAACATAATAAGGCTGACAAAATCATGAGGTCCTGTTTCCCTCTTCTTGCCTATTACTTCTTGTGAATTTTCCAATGAATTACCTCAGGAAATGAGTGGAGAAAAAAATGTTTGTGGGTGATGAATGGAATCATCTATTGCCGGCCTATGCCTAATGGGTTTACTCTTCTGCAGGTCTCAGGTTGGAGTAAGTTCTTCCCGGATTGTCCCGGCGCAGTTCCGGGAGTAGGGCCAAGAATCCGTGGTAGTAGTCCTCGGGATCCACGACTGGTTGGGACAATCTCGTGCTGCCAGCGGGAAAGCCTCCGGAAAGAGTGCTTGATGCAGGGGTATTCGGGGGGGTTGCGCTTGGCAAGGCATGGCGGACAGATGATCCGGGCGCTCGAGGGTCTATGCTGACAGGAGGGGGCCGGGGCTCCATGGGACGCGCAGCGCCGAGGCCGATGAGACAACAGACTGAGACGGTCTGGACGATGAGGGCGTGCATGTGGGCAATGGTTGGCACCTGGGAGCTTTGAACCGAGGACTGTCACAAGTAGCAGGGTGTTGGGCGTTGAGTGAGGAGGCCAGTATCAACCAACTAGGTCACAGAGGCGAGATTGTCCAGTTATTCTTGGGCTATAAGAGCTTCTATCTAGAGCTGCGTATCAAAAATCAATATTCACCTTTCTCAAGCAGAAATGGGCACTTTTAATTTGTGAACATTCAGCTGGATAATTACTTCTCACAAGAAAGTGAATACACTGGGAAACAAAATCTAACAAGCAGCATTTGCCAAAGGGGAGAATACAAGCTTGAAATTAGTTGAACATAGCTGGAATCGGATATCTCTGGAGAGAGGGTAGAAATCCTGACCCATCAACGGATTTGGACAAGATGAAGGTATTAGGATAAAAATAAAACTTTAGAGCTAATTTTAAGGCCTTTATGAACATTTTTTTTTTAAAATGAAGAAGTTGCTCTGATTCTCATGAGACACCCAGTCCTGTACATCTTGCCAGATTTTGAAAATTTTGTTGATAAAGGCCTTAAAATTGACTCTAAAGTTTTATCTTTATCCAGCTATTGTGAACCCCCCTATTATAATATCAGACATGTGACTAGTAAGCTCAGGGTATTAACAGCTTTCAACATGGGCTCTTGTGCACAATGTTAAATCAAGCTGCACAGTGCACTCAAAAAAAGGAAAGAAATGCCTCCAGGAATTAACAAATTGTTCCTATTTCATTTTTTGCCTAAATTTCTGGTCTAATATCAAAAGGGACTCGGAAAAACAACTCCCATAAATTGGGAAAACAACTCCCATATGTTGCCAGGACCAAATTGCGACCGGGTCCAGACATCAACCTAGCCCCTTTTTTAGGCTACGGCACTTTTTGGGAGTCATTTTCCTAAAACAGATTTTTTTTGGGAGTTGTTGGGACTAATTAGTTATATTTTTTTTATTACTAGGGAACTTGCAGCTGCGC
The DNA here is from genome assembly GCF_026914185.1 of Puccinia triticina. Classification (NCBI taxonomy): domain Eukaryota; kingdom Fungi; phylum Basidiomycota; class Pucciniomycetes; order Pucciniales; family Pucciniaceae; genus Puccinia; species Puccinia triticina. Next base: position 6,731,970 of record NC_070561.1, on the reverse strand, counting down.
CGCAGAAAATTAACTCATCACATCTGCCACAAAAGATAAACTTGGCACAGAATAATGGAGGAATTCCTGTCAATCAGGAAAGTCAGATCTGACTGGCCAGATTTCAGATTTTGCAGGGAAATCTAGGTCCTCAAAGATCCCCAAAGTGATCCAGAGTTCCAGATTTCAGATTTCCCTGCGAAATCTGAAATTCCATATCTGTTCCAAGGTGACGGGAAGTCCTCCAATAAACCCGCATTTGTTGTTGCTTTCTTATTTTGGTGTAATAAAATATGTAACAAAAACATGACCCAAGGGAATTCAGTATTCTTGAATAAACTGCTGAGTTCAGACAAATTGGTCATAGAGCAACCCCAGGTTCACGGGGAGTTTGTCAAGTTGTCAAAAAAATTGGTTTCTCAAACCATAAACATTGCTCTGTAGAGGCCATACAATATTTCAATCCCACAGGAATCAAGCACATTGGAAAACAATGAATGATTTATAAATAGCAAGAAAAGAAACTATTCCAAATGGATAACCTGAAAATAAAAATAAAATTCCACATTGGAGCAAGCGAGCTGAAGGATCTGTTGGTGAAATATAATGGATAAGAAAAGCCTTACAAGTTTTTTTGCCAATACTGATATTTTGCTACTTTAGATTATGTATCTATGGGGACTCTACTTGGAGCCCTGTGGGAATTACATGCTTTGAGATGTGGCATCAAATGCACAGCAAAAAAATCATGCTGTGAGAGATACTAAATCAGGGTAACTAAGTCTCATCTTCTCCAATTTAGGCAAAATGGAAAATGGAGGAGTGGATAGAAATTGTACGCGGCTTTGATGATGTGACCTACAGGCAAGACTTGTACTCTGATTGGTTCTTTCCACCAACCTGGAATCATCCCACTTTTGGTCCAGGAAATCTTTACATTCATTCAATCAGTAACAGTTCACTCTCATTTGATTTCAAAATGATAAAACGCTGATTTTTTTCCACCGAGCATCCTGAAAGAGAGTTTCTACTGAGGGCGTCATACTTGGGAGTCTATAATGAGCAACTTCACAATTTGCACATTCCGAGCACGTAATGTACCCCTCCGCCAGTGAAAATCCAACAGCAAACAAATGGGATGTTTTTTGCAGATCCAGTAAGAGAAGAAGTCCTGGCAAATGTCGGACAGGTGGCCGCGTTAATGAGCAGGAGAGAACAAGAGCGGCATGTATGTAGCTGGACTTGACTGGAATGTGCGCTCCAGTCAATCACACACTATCTTTGGGATTGTGATTGAATCGCGATTGCATAGAGATAATGGCGGTGTCAGGAGTAGTAAAGTGTGTCTGATCAATTTGGCTGGGAATGAACGCACTAGCAGTGAACTCGAGAGAAGAAGCAAAGGTTCCCTCATCAACAAGAGGTATGGACTAAGCACTCTGAATACTTGATAGCGTTACTCAGACTCAGAGCAGTTGTCAAGTAGAGTGCCAGAAGCAATCCAATAGTGAAAACGACGAAATCAGCCATTGAGTCGAGGTTAGTTTTGTTGAGGGACCAGCGGAACCTGTACGGGCAATTGGCTTTCAAGATTCTTGAGGTTCTGCTACGGTGACGGCGAGGCAACTGCTTGAGGGTCCCCGTCAGCTTATGGAAGGCAACGGTCCGGTAAGTCGTATCTGGATCAGTTGGGTCTCCTGTTGACGCTGGCAGGGAGGCGGGGAGGGCAAGCTGGAAAAGGAAAAGATGTGGTCGAACATCCTCTCTTCTGACAACCAGGAAGTCTTGGAGATTTCTTGGTAGTTCGTGACCCACTTGAAATTCCTGAAGCCGTCCACAAGCTTCTTGGTATTGGCCTCCTGGGAATACATGACCTGTCAGCTTCGAGGAGCAGGCTTTTGGATATCAAACTGTGGGTTGCAGGATCAGTGGAATTACTCTGGAAGAAATTTAACAAAAGAAGACCATACCAAATTGTATGTACGAGCTGGATGCCCGACCAACAAATTGTGAACATGAAGAGATCCAAATATGACAGAATGACAATCCAATTGAGGACACTAATCAATGCAAGACATTTCCGGTCGAGTGAGCTCGACATTTCTGGCCAAGTGAGCTCGTATGCTCTTGTATGTCAAGAACATTTGGGTGAAAATCAATGTGCAGTCACATGGCGGGTTGACTTTTGCGGACTGGAGATTGACAGCGATGGTGTTGCTCATCAGATGGGGAAACACGACAAATTTACAAATTTGGCTATTGGCAGGTTGTTGTGAGCCAAATTTGGTAAATCAGCTTGCATAATACGCGCTGAGCACAGACATTTGATAATATTCAGGAATTGACTGTGCACCTTACGCGAACGGAGATTGACATACAAACACTGGATTAAGAAAACAGAGCAACAAACATAGCATTCATGGACGGTGCATTTGGAAACTTGTTGAGTAGAAATGGGTAACTTTTAGACATTTGTTTTTTTGCTGTGAGCTGCATTTGGGTACATGCATATTTATCGATCCAAGTTTGGAACAGCTGGTTGGGTTGGACAATGGCTTTTCTCTGTCTCCAGGGGTAAAAGTTGGGGCACATCAAATATAAAAGGGAGCCGATGTCAGAGGAGTGTTCCGGTAAGGCCGCTGGGAGGTATTGACTGGCTCTGCCGTGATTGTCGTCCTCCCAGGCAGTGTCTTACATACATTAAGAATCATTAGTTACGCCAACAAGTCCTTTCTTCGCGCACCACTGACAGACCCTACAGTGGGGAAGTGCTGCGCAAAAAAAGGAGTTGTTGATGTAATTAAGGATTTTTAATCTGCCCCACCCATAACTTTTTTTTCCCATGAACTACATGCGTAAAAATTTGATATAAAAGAGGATTGTGCATAAATTGAACCCCTCAAAATCTATAGCAATAGTGTGCCACCAAAACATGAGATATGAGGGGTGCACATTTTATGATCCGCCATATTCATAACTTTTGTTTCCCACACACCACATGCATAAAAATTTGGACTTACTTTGCACACTGCAAAAAACACTTTGCACACTGCACAGTGCGCGGATTCCCAAACACTTTGCGCACTGCAGGTAAAATATGCAACTTTTTGAAGATTTTTTTTGACCAATCAATCATTAACACACCAACCTCAACCACCCTGACTTCATTCTATTCTGTTTTTTCAAGGCAAGTTTTACCTCCACTTCCATTCAAATTATACTTATAGCTTCAATCCCATTGATCTCTTTCTCATCCTTCTTCATCATCCCAAAAGAATGGCCCAAAACAAATTTTTGGCAGGGAAGAAACCAACACAGAAGGAATCAAGGTCCTTCCTTAAGAACCAATTCACAAAGAAAAATTCAGGAGAGGTGGATGAAATTGCTACTACCCAACACCAGGGAAAAATTGAGGTCACCTGAGGGCATGTGATGTGAAGAAGACTCTTGTTCAGTCTCCAATCATACTCCAAAACCCATTGAGTGGGACTCCCCAATGACCACAAAGGGGCCATTGTTTTGATAGTGGAGTCTTGCCACAGTAGCTCAGGTGTCTGAACATGTTTTACTCAATGTCACCTGCCACCAGCTGTCATCACATTTTCCCTGGTGTGCAAGTTCATCTGAAGCAAGAAGATTACCTTATCATAATCAACTGGCTCAGAGACAGGAAAACTACATAGCTTGTTTTGGAGACAACAAGGCCCCTAAAGTTGGAAAATCAGTTAAAGGCAAGATCAATGGTTACAAGTTAATTGCTATCAACCTTTGCAATCAGTCTCCCTCAAAAATCAATCTGGCACCTCAAAAAATGAAAGATTGATTCATGTCTTACCAGACAAAATACAAAAAGGCTCATTCAAAATCACTTTCTGATTTGGTCTAACCCCTAACAATCAACAAGCTGGAATGAGGATGATTGCTGAGAATCTCAACAGCATGTGTGCCCTTTATGCTGAAATGGACGACTTATTTGGTGATTGTCCCAATGTGAATCCTTGGTGTGGGAAAGATGCAGAGGATTCAAGTCATTCTTCTGAGGATCATTCAGATGATGAAAATCAAGAAGGCTCCAATGAAGAGAAGCAATCAAACTCCTCTGCAATTGATCCTTTGTTGAAAAAAGAAGTATCAAAAAAATGGACCCAAACCAACCTCCAATGATGATAGCTCAATTGAGTACGTTGAGGAGAATTGAGTGAATGTAAGTACCCCTAGATTTTTGATGCATACACCCATCTTCAAGACAAGTGCTTCATCCCTCATTGATAATAAAGAATTCAAGGCCCCCAACAAAGCCTTTTTGTGAAACAAGTCTCATCTACTACCTGGCTGATATATCAGTTGATAACCAATCCTCCACTAGGTGCAGATCTTGTATCCAAACCTTGAAGTGTCCCTCCATGGTTTGTGACTTTTTCAACAACAATTCTTTCTTTTTGTCTAGGATGACTCGGGAGCTTCCATGCTCCCCCAAGTCATCTGAGTATGGGTTAACTGGAAGGAATGTGCTAATTCCTTTCCTCCTCCTCTCTTCTTTGCGCAGAAAATGGCCAGCTTGAAGAGAGGTTTCCTTTGAAGTAAGAAACAACAGAGAATCTCATCTTCTTGATGGTGTTCTCCTCCTTGCCCTAGGTTGCCTATGCAATCCCTGAGGTCTGAGCCCGAAGGGCGGGTGGGGGCCTCAACTTGGTGGGTGGGGCAAAAAAAATTCTTACCTCTCTGCGAGCGGCGAACGGCGATACGGCAATGTTGAGCGGAACATTGGTGGAAAGCTTCCTTTCCCTTGGTTCACCTGCCGGTACCAGTTGCTCCATCAACTAGGTTTTGGCTGCCTCCGCAGTCATCCGTGCGCGTGCGCGGCTGTGCGTTGTCTGTCCGCGGGCCTAGCTGGCAGCGCCTTGCTTCCCCGGCTGCGGCGCTGCGGGTGCATCTACTCGTCGCTGCTCCTTGGACTTATCCCACCTCCCGCTGCGCTCCCGGTAAGTAACAATCATAATGTACATACACCACGAAACCATGAGGTGAGCTCTGTGTACATACCCAGCTCTACAGTCACCTGGGACACGATACAGTCCCGCGGAACCTTTTCTGGCGTGTGGCAGGGAAAACTCCTGTGGGGCCCATTTGTGAGGACCCGCCTACCTTTCCTATTTCTCAAATGAGTATCAGGATATATAATCTATTTTCGTAGAGGGAAGGTAGTTCAGGGTCGTTCATCTTCAAAGCATAGGCTACTGAAGGGGGAAGAATTCTTTCCAAGTCTGTGAGCCAAATGACTCCATCGATCAAAATGAGAGCACAATAGTATGTTAAGAACACCCGAACAAGATTTCAGATGGAAACAAGGAACAGGAACACGTTAGATCTTAGAAGCCCTCTGGGCGAGCTGGCTAAGTACAACCATCCCTCCCGGCGGAAGTCCTCTGGGAAAGATGGTTGTAGCCAGCTTGTCAGGAGCGATCCCTCCCGGCGACATGGTTCTGACTAGCTCGCCGGGAGGGATTCTTCCCGGCAAGATGTTGCAACCATGTCACCCGGAATACTCCCCCCCCTGGCGAGACGACTGTACCCAGATCACCAAGATGGCTTCTACCAGGCCAGCTGGTTCACTTGCAACTATCTCGCTAAGAGGAATTCCTCTCGGAAAGATGGTTATAAGAAGTTGAACCATATCGCCTGGAGGAATTCCTCGTTTTCCCCGAGGAATTCCTCCCGCGGACTTACTCGGCAGGTTCCACTGCAAGCAGAGTGTAAGCTCATCTTGCGCAAAGTTTGAGCTGCCCTGTTGGAAAAACGAGGTGAGAACGATAAAAGAGTGGACGATGACGGTGAGAAAAAGGACGGTGATCAGCGTACTTCAGACATTGTGATTTGGAGAACATCAGGCACGCCTTTTCTGATGGTGCAGGTAACACTATCGGCGGAGTTTGGACGCAAGAGGTGGTTTGCATCGTGGTGAACAGCCCAGCAACTGGGGGCGGTCGTTGTCAAGACGGAAATAATCCATGGTCCTAAATGTATCTGGCGATGATATGGAGGCGTATTTCAGGTAAGGCACTTGTGTTTATCAAGTCGCTATTGCTCTCATCCGGTTACAGCTTGTATCATCCAATTAGGGAGGAGTGCTGAGGCAAGTTGATGTCTGAGCTTCGAAACATTGAAGAACTCGTTCACAACTCGCTCAACTATGTAGAATTCTCAACCCAGCACTCAGCAATTCTTGAAGACAAGGGCACGCTTGGGAATCTTTTCCCGGGGAACTCTCGCATCGTCCAAGTAACCAAGTTTCAAGAACCGCAGCTGAGGCCGAGTTGCTGGTAATACGTGAGGTTGTAAATTTGGCAGGTATTCTGGGATCTCAAACCTGCGGAAAAGCTTCCAAAGCTAAACCTACAAGGGGATGCAGATCTGGCTTTACAAGTGCCAGATCAAACTTTACAAGGGCTTGCCAATCGCAGAAAAGTCCTCACTTTGGTCTACTTTCTGACTCTTGTGTTAATTTTTTCTTGTTGTTTTCATCTCATACTCACCAGATCTGGTAGTATTGAGAAGACTGACAAGCGAAAAATAAGATGAGTATGAGATTAAAACAACATGAAAAAATTAACACGAGAGACAGAAAATAGACCAAGAGTGAGGACTTCCCTTCGATTAGCTGCATTAAATGATTTGCAATAAAGAGTGCTCCTGTGACATCACAAAAAGCTCGCAAACGTAGCAAATGTTATGCCCGACATGCTTTCATCTTTGTTGCCCACCGGCGCTTGTAGCCGCCGACCTTCAACCAAAAAAAAAATGTCTTGCCCCGGAACCGTAAAAAAACTTCCATATTGACGGAATGGGAGCTAAGTATTCTGCCTCCTATATCTTTTTAGGCTGATGGTCGTTAGATGTTTACACGCTTGAGGCTCAGCTGCGTTTCTGCTATAAAGAAAATCTTAAGCTCACACAGTTTTGATGACCACATAACAAGTTGAAGCCGGGGACCGAAAAAAAAAAAAAAAAAAAAAAAACCGCACACATTCGCTCTGCTTTCTTCCTTAGGCATCACCTCAGTATTTATGGAATACTCGTACAATCTTTGCTGCATGCTGAGCTCTGTCCCAGCTAAATAGGGCCAAAGCGCAGAGTCCATGCCATGGCAACTTACGACTTTGAACTGGCCGTAGATATCCTCTCTTCCCAGGCAATGGTCAAATTTGTTATTGATTAGGACCCATGAGATGTTCGAGTTTAGAAAAGTACGCCACACCCTCCAAATAGTGTATTGCGGTTCCGTTGACCGATCAACGGTTGGATTACATTGCTCTTGATTTCCTTCCACCGGTCATGGGCATATTGGTAGGAGCCGGTAGACAACTCAATATGCGTTTCCACTGGGAGAAAAAATCTGGTGTGATTAGAGTTAAGCCGTTGCGCATATACTTCCCGCCGACTGCCTTCACCCTAAGGGAACATGTCTACTCTAGCTGAATATTTGTTGTTAGGTTGAAACTGCTGAGGTTGAGAGCATCTAACTCGCCGGAGCTAGGGAAAAAAGAATTAAGAATGCTATGTCGACAAGCTCAGCGAAGCAAATATCTAACCCCGCGACTTCAGTTTACCTAAAAAAAACTACCCTCAGAACTGCCATCGACACAAAGGCGCCGATGGCCCCTGTCTTAGTCCACTTTGCTAGAATGTATACATTGAGGGTGAGCCTTGCAACTCGCCGACGCTAATGAATATAATCCTCAGCCGGTAGGGACTGAGTTAAGCAGTGCTTTGAGAAGACGAATCCTTTTCTATAAAAAAGGCACAGATATCCTCGAAATCTGATTCTCCCAGCCCACCCCTTCCACAACAGAAAATCGAAACCAGATCCTGCCCTGCCATACGCAAAAATAACTTGTACCCACTTCCCATACACCCATAATCCGTAGAACTATGAGCTCGCCCTTCTTTGATACTGTTAACGAAAGAAGCTTAGAAGAAAGGCAGGCGATGTCGTATTTCAGTTTAACGCCGGTCGCCTCTTCCCACGGCGTTAGCTTCTTGAACTTTTCGATAAATGAAGAGAGTCATCAGCTGGAGATAACGGATCCACCTGCATCTACCCCTACGCGGCTGGAAGCAAATTTTGATGTTGAGTTTGCGGCCTCTGGGCCCTCAAATGGTGAGCCCATAATGCTCTCACAGCTTTTGGATCGTTGCTGATAAATTGTCGTGACTCAAATCCTCATCGCAGCCTATCCGGTGTCCATGCCGAGTTTGGGTCACAACCCAGAAAATTTTGCATCCTCGCTGCGCTCGCATGGTGATTCTTTTCATGTTTCTAAGCTTCACTGCATTGTGACTGATTGATAAAATGCTATGGAAAAACTTGACTGTTGCCTTTCTCCCTCATATTGAGCTAGAAGAAGATAATTACATTGACTTTTCAGCCGCTCTGACATCGAATGGTGAGCCTATAATGCTCACACAATATCTAAATTGTTGTTGATAAATTGTTGTGACTTCAACATTCTCCACAGCCAATCCGGCGGAAATGCCAACTGTAGGTAACAACCTAGGAGCTTTTGCTTCATCAGTTTGCTCGGATTGTGAGTCTTATCATTTTTCTAGACTTGACAGCATTTCGACTGAGGAAATGCTATGGAAAATCTCGACCCCAGACTATCTCCCCATGCACCAGAAAGCCAATTATCGAGGTATCTTTTCGTACTCCCAGCCCTCAAATGGTGAGCCTATAATGCTCGCGTAATATCTAAATTCTTGTTCATAAATATATGTGACTCAATCTTCTCCACAGCCCAGCCAGCGGCAGTGCAAACTTTTGGCAACAGCGAAGAAAATTCCACTACACCCTTTAATCGTGAGTCTTATCATGTTTCTAGACTTCGCTGCATTTTCACCGGTATAATGCTATGGAAAACCTGACTATAGCTTTTCTCCCTAACGACCTGGATTCAGCTAATCAAAAAAACCTTATAGCCTCTCAGCCCTCAAATGGTGAGTGAAAAATGCTCGCATAATATATAAATACTTGTTCATAAATATCTGTGACTCCAATCAATCGTCACCATAGCTCATCCAGTCATGCTGAGTTCGGGTGACGGTCTGGAAAACTTTGCTTCCTCGCTGCCCTTGAATTGTGAGCCTCTTCATTTTTCTACACTTTGCTGCATTGTTTCTGACTAAATGCTATGGAAAAACTCGAATATAGCCTTTGTCTCTACGGATCCAGAAGCAAATGACCATGAAAGAATTTTGGGCTGGCAATTCTCAAATGGTGAACCTATAATGCTCGCATAGTATCGCGATCTCTGTTTATAAACTTCTTCGACTTAATCTTTACCACAGCACGTCTGGAGGCAATCCCGAGTTTGGGAAACAACCAAGGAAATTTCATTATGACCTCCGATCGTGAGTTTGTTTTTATTTCTAGCATCTGCAGTATGGCTGATAATATGATGTCGAAAAACTTGATCGAAGTCTCTCCTTTGCCAAGCGATGAGACCCCTACTACCATCACGCCTCAAAGTATCTCTGATCGCCAAAACGACCCGTCTCCCCAAGACGTGGCACTACCAGGTAGCATTTCCTTCTTGCCTCGTATTGCCAGAGACTTGATCTTGGACCCATATAACAATAAACAGCACTAACTTTTTTTTGCATTCAGATCCCAATACAGCTGACTTAAGATACTGCACATTGCCAGATGGCACCTTCAGCTGCAACAAGTGTGTCCGTATCTGCAGGCGGGAGTATAATATCAGGCGGCATGTTAGGCACCAGCACCCACTGCCCGGACTTCCTGTCCCCAGGCGTAAGTTTTCTTTGTTTGTTCTTTCTGAAGATGACAGTTTCTAGTACTCATGATTGAGACTTTGCTTTTGAATGATCCCAGATCCCTGTGATCACCCTGGTTGCGGTAAATCATACGCTTTTCCAGGCGAACTTACGGAACATAAGAGGAAGGACCACATGGGGAAACCAGCACAGAAGCGGAAAATGAAGGCAAAGGCGTCCGACGAGATTTGTATGTACTCTCTCCCCAACAATCTTCTCCTGAGCTTGATCACGTCTTTTTAAACTGATTTTCATTCCAACATCTTGCGCAATAATTTACCAGATCGGTGCAAGTACTTTGACGTGTGTCGCAAGAAATTTAAGACTGTGCAGGGACTTCAAGCACACTTGAAGAAAGTGCACAACGGTGACGTACAAGTTCCGGGACTCTTGGTACGCGAGATGGTGCCGTCCTCGTCTGGCGAGATGGTTCCGAGGTCGTCTGGCGAGATGGTTCCGAGGTCGTCTGGCGAGATGGTTCCGAGGTCGTCTGGCGAGATGGTGCCGACCTCGTCTGGGCCTCATGATCCGATCGCTGGCCCCTCACGAGAGAGGAACGAACCCAATGCGCCACCTCTGAAGCGACGGAAAACGAACGTGGAGGTGCCTGACAAAATATGTATGTACCCCTCTTCCAAATTCCCTGCTCTTGCCTATTAATTTTTCTGATTGTGATGTCAATATTTCGCGCAATAATTCTCAAGACCGGTGTAAGTACTTTCCGGTATGTAAAAAGGAGTACAAGATGTGGGGAGCATTCCGGAACCACATGTGGAATGCGCACACGGAGGTCGTGGAAATGGCGGGCTAGGTGCACGGTACGCTAGATGAGGCTAGATGGCTCCCACCTCACCTGGGCGACAAGATCTGGCTCCTGATCCCGCACAGCAGCCATCCATCTAATTTCTTTTTGTCTCTCTACACTCAACTTTAGCTTCGGCTCGTTGTATGCTTCCATCCTACAAGTAAGGACCGCAATAACTAAAGAGTTTCCTGCATCCTTGAGACTTCTGAGAAGGCACCTGTGAGACCTGCGCCAATATGTGTGGGCTTGGAAAATATAAGGTATGAGAGCGAAGAGAGGTATGAGAGAAAAATACCGAAGTTTGTTTAGGAAATTCAGCCCGGAGCCTGAGGCTGATTTTTTCGGGTTTTCGTTTACTCCGAATAGCCTTTTGGTTCAATCTCAAGGTGTTTACTATCTTCTTCTTCGATACTGATGGCAGAAAGTTAGGGAGAAGATGGTCGGGGTCCCGGCTTCGGCATCGGGTTAGATGAAGAAAGCGCCATCTGAGCGGACAGTTCCTGCGGGCATGTTGTAGTAAGTCAAGGATGAAAGCAACACAACAGGCTGAGGAGAGAAATTAAACAGTTGGGAATGAGGGTGAAGACAGAGGAAGTAAGCGGCAATCAGTCGTCGTCTGGAGGTTATGAGGGATGTTGAGGGATGAAGATAACGAGGAAAAAATGAGGAGGACAGGGGTCCTAATCCTATCAAATAACTGAAAAGTCCCCGGCCGCCTTCCCCTTTCTGTCACTGGATCCGAACAGGCATGCGTGCATCCCTTTTGATTCAGAGCCGATGGCGATGTCGAAAGTTTGGATCATTATCAAGCTGGATATGTGCCAGTACATACCTCCCGAGGCCGACACAGGCTGACACAGGCAGACATCAAGGGGCCCCACGTCGATCCTGACTTATTTAAGCCTCCCGGGACTAGTGGTGCAGAGCCACCCTCCTTCGGAGGTCGCGCTTCGCACTGCTCAGTGCTTCGCACCAGCCCAGGCGCCAAGCGGGGACTTGTGTAAAGTCAGCGCGGATCCGCGTGCTATAAAAGAGGAACAGCAGAGTTTCAGCTGACGCTTTACAGGACCCTAGAAACCCCCGAAGTATGTGGGTAATGTAAATGTATGGATTTTTGCATTTTTTTGCATAATGGTAGTGAAATAGGTATGAATGGGATTTGAGACCCAAGCTGAGGGTAGGCATCAAACATGCCAGAAATGTATGAAATTTCCACCAAAACTGGGTTAAATCTGCTACTACCCGCAGAACCCGGCTTTTTATTGGGGTCTTGGGGGTCCCTGGGGGGATTTTACCTCAAGCATACGCATGAAAATGTATGCATTGCCCCAAAACTGCCATCCCCCAGTGCCCCCAATAGGGGGGTTCACAATAGGGGGGTTCACAATAGGATAAAAATAAAACTTTAGAGTCAATTTTAAGGCCTTTATCAACAACTTTTTAAAAATATGGCAGGATGTACAGGATTAGGTGTCCCCTGGCAATCAGAGGGTGTTCTTCATTTTTTGAAATTGTCTGTAAAGGCCTTAAAATTGGCTCTAAATTTTTATTTTTATTGTATTGTGAACCCCCCTAATAGGATAAAAATAAAACTTTAAAGCTAATTTTAAGGCCTCTATGAACAATTTTTTAAAAAGTGAAGAAGTTGCTCTGATTCTCAGGGGACACCCAGTCCTGCACATCCTGCCAGATTTTTAAAAATTTGTTGATAAAGGCCTTAAAATTGACTCTAAAATTTTATTTTTATCCTGTTGTGAACCTCCCTAATGTATGAATTTAGCTAAAATTAGATTTTACATTACCCACATTTATAGGGGGTTTCCAGGGTCTTTACTCCTTGGAGTCTCATGCATATGCATGGACCTTGGTTTGCGCTTCCTTTGCCTCGACACAAGCCCCTCGTTTCAGAGGGAGGCGGGTGACACACCGCGGCGCCCCCGGGGAGCCGGTCCCCCGGTCCCCGAAACGAGGGGATTGTGTTAGGCTCGTCTTTTGCTCTGGGCTGAACCCGAAGCAAAACCAAATTACCAGCAAGATGAAGTTAGACGCAACTGACATACGATACTTGTCGAGCGATACGTTCAGGGTCCTAACCGCCGTCGAAATGGGCTCGAAGAATCATGAGATCGTTCCTACTGCTCTGATTGCCAATCTTGCGGGCCTCAGATCGGGCGGAGTGAACAAGTGTATCAGTGAACTGGCCAAGAGAGGGTTGGTAAAGCGTGAAGCTAATTCAAAATGTTGGTCTTTTCTCTTCTTCGTCTCTGAGCAAAAAGGAAGCATATTTGACATTTCCTGGGTGGGCTTTTTTTCTGGATAAACAAAAACAGATGACGGCTATCGATTAACGTATGGAGGATACGACTTTCTAGCGATGAAGACATTCTCAAAACGTTCGACAGTCTGTAGCATAGGAAACCAAATTGGAGTAGGAAAGGAGGCAGATGTATACGTGGTAGGAGGAGAGGAGGGCCATCAACGGGTATTGAAGATTCACAGATTAGGACGAATCAGTTTTCGAGCAATCAAATCCAAGCGGGATTATCTTCAAAAGCGTAGGAATGCTAGCTGGATGTATATGAGCCGCCTGGCAGCTCAAAAAGAATTTGCTTTTATGAAAGTAGGTTATCTGCCGGTATCTAATCCGTTTAGAAATACTTGCGGGGGTGGTGGATTCTCATTTGTTTGTTTTTTTTCCAACCGGTTCTTGCAGGTTTTACACGAACATGGATTTCCAGTGCCCGAGCCGATAGATCAATCAAGACACTGTCTAGTGATGTCCTTGATCGACGCGTTTCCATTGAGACAGATCCACGACGTAGCCGAACCTGGAAAGCTTTATTCAGAACTGATGGACCTCATCGTCAAGTTGGCCAGAGTCGGTCTCATCCATGGCGATTTTAACGAATTCAACATCCTAGTCGATACCGCTTCAAAACCCGGCCAAGCTATCCCCGTCTTGATCGATTTCCCTCAAATGGTTTCGACCGAACACGAGAATGCCGAATAGTTAGTCTTGACTGCATGCTCTTCCTGCTTATTGTTGGTCTCTAAACAAGCCGAATGACAAACAAAAATCGGACTGCTAAACCAACTTGATCATATTTCCATTAAAGCTACTTCAATCGAGATGTCCAATGTATCCGATCGTTTTTCCTCAAGAGGTTTAGGTACCAATCCACGCTCTATCCCAAGTTTAATTCGATCGTCCGAGAGGGTACACGGCAGATGAATCTAGACGTCGAAGTCGAGGCTAGTGGGTTCGGGAAGGGTGAAAGCAGGAAACTAGAAGAATACATGGAAGTGTTTGGTGTCGGCTGTGAAGCTGCAGAGGATGACGACGACGATGAGGAGGAGATTGAGGGGACTGACAGTGAAGCTGAAGAAGATGATACGGGCGACGGCTCGGAAAATGAAAATTTGGAACATATCGATCCGCTTTCGAATGGTGATCGTCTTCCCGATTCTCAAAGAAATGAAGATGAAGAAAAGGTCGAAAAGAAAGCCCCGGGGTCAGCGAAGGAGGTGGAAGGTCAAGGAAGTGACGAACCAGCAGGACTCTCGGAAGAAGACAAGTCAGAGAGTGATTCAGAAGAAGACGAATCAGACAACAACTCAGCAAGCCGCACCGCTCAGACAAAACAGAAGAAAAAGAAAAAGAGCGACAAGAACCACCGGAAAGTCGACTTGGACGAAGAAGAAATTAAGAACATCGTCATCAAGAGAATGCAGAGACTCAAAGCTTCCAACTTCAACAAACATCACACTAAGAAATCCGTCAAACACGCTAACCATTCTACACCTTTAGGCTCCAAATTTAAAAATGACGTTAAAAGTCTCTGCTCTACTGAATTTTAAGTTCTTCATTCAATCTTTTGCTGAACATCCCTTGTCCTTACGCTCCACAGCTTTCTGTCTTAAAGTTTATTTCATCTTTATCAAGCTGCTTGTAGTTTTTTTCTTCTTCTTGGTGCAATCTCATTGTGTGGCCCGGAAGGACATCATTGGCTTACAGAAATCACCGATTGTCCTTGAGAGGACGGAATACACTCCGAAGCGCTCCGAATCGGGGGTGGCTCACGTGACCCAAGCATCCCAAGGACACATCCTAATGGCTTTTCCGGAGGAACTTGCGCTGTATGCTTACAGCTTTCTCCTACTTGAGCATTTGCCATAGAGTCAAGGGAGTGGACCAACAATGGGTCTATGTTCCTTTGCGGTAACCGGGCCCGTCAAGTAAAGAAACACCCTTAGGATAATTTCTGGTATTACAACAGTAGTAGTATTAGAGATTTTCCTAGGCAGCGGATATTGTATTGAACCCGTTTGTTTTGGCTCAAAATATGGTTATTAGGGGGTATCAAATATGACCAAATCCACCATTACCTAATCAACGGGTTTCACACAATCCTTGATTGCAAAATCCTCAATTCCAAAAGCAAAAAAAGGTTCTTTTTTGGCCAGGGCCTGTCAAATATAAGACAAACAAATACCTGTTCTCAACCAAATACATCCTTCCCACTTGATTTTTGAAGTATGAATCAAATCCTCCCAGCCCAAAATCATTGACACACCAACCTCAACTGATCAGCCCAATGTGAATCCTTGGTGCTGGGGAGATGCAGAGGACTTAATTCAATCTTCTGGCAATGATTCAGATGATGAAAATCAAGACGGTTGGATGAAGAGAAGCAATCAAACTCCTCTGCAATCAATCCTTTGTTGAGGAGTCCAAAGAATAAAAAAAAAAGGACCTAAACCAACCCTGATGAAGATAGCTTGATTGACATTGAGGACAATTGAGTGAATTTAAGTACCCTTAGATCAATCACACAAATTGTTTTATTTGAAAAATAACCTGAATACAAATTGAAATTTTCAGAGCAAACATTTGTATCATTTTGAATGAAAATTGAGTAGATCAAGATTAGGTGTATGTTTTTAAAATAATTTAAATAATTTTTACTGATCCTTGCTCCTTTTCAGCTTGCCAACAAATAGTTTGTTTGACAATGTGATAGCCTTACATCAGGCAACTATGTTATCAACACAGGAACAAAGTCTAAGACCAACAATATTGCCTCTCAAATTGATCTCAACAACACTTCACAAGAGATTGACCTGCAAGATGATAGCAAATTAAACAACTCTCCATCCAAGGAAAAGGGATCCAAGAGAAAGCGCAAGCAAATCTCTAAGGGCCTGTTCAGACGCGCGTGGGCCTGAATCTCAGATTTGCGGGATCTGAATCTGCCCATGGGCAGATTCTGATCTCAGCCAAAGACACCCTGGCAGCCAAACATGTCAGGGTATCTTGACCTATGACAAGATCCAGATCCTTGTGAGGATCAGGAACGTTTGGCTGGTCATCCATGCAAACCAAGCCACCTATCCGTGAACCCTCATCCCAGGAAGAGGAACTTGTACATCAGGATGCAAACGGGTTGGGTTTGGGTCAGAAAACAGTGCCCAAACCCGAACCCAAACCCCATTAAGTGTTGGGTTGGGTTGGGTCAGGGCAGAATTTCCAAAAGACTGCCTGAACCCAAACCCAACTAAGGAGCAGATGGGTTGGTTCAAGCTTGACCTGGTAATTTGAAGTGATAGAACATGAGAGTAACAATTTGAAAAGAAATAGACAAAAAACAAAATTTGTTACTGATTTTCATGTATGATAGAGGAAAAAAGTTAACAACCAAATTAAACTAAATATTGGATGTGTTATCCAACTCGTCATTGACATCATCCATAATTATCCACTTGTCTGTGTGGATCCAGTTTTGTGTGCATACAAGCGCCTCAAGAGTGCTTGGTTTCATTCGGGTTCAATAACTGCTGAGCACTTGTCCACCTGTGGAGAATGCCGACTCCAATGCAATAGAAGTCATTGGGGTCAAAAGGATTGATTGCACTAGTATTGCCAGGGTTGGGAATCATTCGCTGTGGGTGCTCCACCAGGAGAGGACTGAAAAGTTTGTTGATTCAGTGATGATTGGGGGTTCCTGGAAATACAGATCAAGTTTGGTGGTGGTCAAGACTGATTGGGAAATGTTCTTCTGCTTGAGATATTACTCGAATCACCGGTCATCTTCATCAAAATTACCCACTTTCTTTGCAACGGTGTGGTGTGTCAAATCTGTTTCAAGTATCAAATTACATAAAGTGATGGTTGAATACATGAGAAGGAGATATATTCTTAGATTTATTATTGCATAATTAGATTCTGAAGGTCATTTAAACCCAAGTCACTCACTTGAACCACTAGGATAGCTCCACTCAGTCAAAAGTTATTTTGGTTAAATGGTTTTCATCCAACATAAGTACATAGTATAGTAATACATTGGTAGTACATAATATGGTATTAGAGCCAACCACAACTGGGTCACATTTTTTGTGCATATTCAATTAGAGTTAGGGCTAGAACAACAAGTTGGCCATATTTGTATGCATAATCAATTAGACTTAGGGCTAGAACCACAAGTTGGCCTTGTAGATAGACTATATAAGGAGCCCTTTCTCCCCCCTCATTTGAATTCAGCATGTGAATAGCAGCCACCAACCAACCAGTCACTCACTCATTTAACAGTGTGATCTCAAACATCCACTCACCCAACACCTGTGATCATAATCAGGTTCTTAAATAGCTTGTGTCATTGCACATCATCTATATTGTTTGATCTAAGTCTGATAGAGACTACTACACATAGTGATCTCTATCAAGGTTTTGCCACAACAATAAATAAATTTTGTTGTCAAAATCCTTGTGTAGTACAATAGATGGGCAGGTTCTTCAAACCACCTGTAACATAAATATTGCTTAACTGCAAATATCATATTTGTTATCTCCCCCTCATAGAACTGCCAACCATCCCAAAAGGAGTTCTCACAACGGTTGGGTTGTTTTGTTTGGGATCTGGGCTTGGGCAATCATTTGAGAGTGATTTGTTTTTTTCACAAATCACTTTGGCAAACCAGGTGGAAAGGGTTTTCTTGAATCTATTGATGCTGATTGTTGCTTTCTTGTCACCAAGTTCTTCAGACAGAATAAATTCCACACGCTGGAACTTGAATTGTGGATCAAAGACTTGGCTGATTGCCGCAAAGTCTTCAATTGGTATCCAATATTTGTCAAACTTATCCTGCATTGGCTTAATCATCTCGGATATGTGAGGCAAGCCGCTGCGTAGCAAGGATTTGAGCTGCTTATCAATCTTCTTCATGGTTTTGTAGGCAAGGTGCGCAGTTGGGTATTGAGTCATTCCTAGTGTTAAAATAGCTTCAATAAATAATAGTGAGTGAAATGTCAGTCAATTGAATGTACATTGAATGCAGAAAAGAAAAGAAGAAAAGACTTACCCAAGTGAAAGACAGACAAGAATTCTTTTATAGTATCAATCTCCTCCCACTTGGTTGAGTCAGGACAACTGGAATAGTTCGCATCTTGAATGGCTAGCTGATCAAACACTTCCTTATACGGCAGGGCCGATTTAAGCATGAGAAATGTTGAGTTCCAGCAAGTTCAAACATCCACCAATGGGAGTGCTTTCTGATGCATTCCAATGAGATTGATTGCCTCCTTGAAGGACTGTTTACGCAAAGGGGTGCTCTTGATATAACAAACACTTTCCCAAATCTTGTGGATGGCTTCAGAGAATATCTTGAGGCCATCCTTCACAACAAGGTTGATGACATGTGCAAGGCATCGGACATGGAAATAATTGCCCTTCATTTTGAGAGGAACATTGCTCCAAGCTGAAATAACTGATATTAATCGACTGATTGCAGAGTTGTTAGATGTTGCATTATCCACAGTGACAGACGCCACCTTTTTGAATATCTTCCACTTGACCATGGTAGTTACAAGTTGATTGGAAATCACTACACCGGTGTGAGGAGGCAGAAGCTCTTTGAAAGAAATGATCCGAGTGTTCAGGGTCCAGTTAGAAGAGACAAAGTGCGCTGAGACTACCATAAATGGTGTCTGGTTTGAAGAGGTCCAGAGATCGGTTGTTAAGCCAATCCAATCAATTTCAGAAAGATCAACTGCTAGCTTTTCCTTCATGGAGTTGTACAGCGCCATGATGTTGGTCTTGAGGGTTGTACGAGAAAACAATTTGAACTGGGGTTGCAAAGACGCAATGAATGCTTGGAAAAGTGGTTGTTCAACAAAAACAAACGGCTGCTTGTGCGCAATGATGAGTTTGGTTAAGATTTTGCGAGAGATTGTCTGAGAAAAGACCCAATTTGTTGGTGATTTTGCTGACAAGGCTGAGAGCTTTAGTAATGTCTGCTTGCTTGCGCTGATGTAAGAGTTGCATTGCTCGAGGTGGCACCATAAGTGCTTCGTCCCGTTGCTGCTCTTGCCATCCAGTTGTTGTTGGCAGTTTTGGTAGCCTTACCTTTAAAAAGAAGAGAAAAAAACAGGTCAATTTTCAGTAAATGAGAACATATTAATATTATCTAGATTCTAGATATTGCAAGGGAAATTGATACTTGCCAGTTCCTTTCTTTGTGAATTGCTCCCAAATGTTGCTGGTGGTCTTTTGCTTCTTTGATACTTGGGTTTTGCTTGATTCTTGTGTGCCAAACGATTGTTTTTCACTCTGCTGAGTGCTTGCTTGAGCGGGAGCCGTATCCTTGGTGGTACGAATTCCCTTGATGGGGGAATCTTTATCAGATGAAGGGGAAATCACAGCAGCGGGTTGTTTGCGTTTGGAGTGTGGCATTGTTGGACCGCCGACCGTCTTGAACGTCAATGTTGGGGCAGATGGGATGATGGTTGATATGTACCTCTGGGCATGGCCGTGGGTCTAGCCTTGCACAACAATAAGAGACATGTCAAGAAATGTCACAAGTCACAGCTCCTAATTGGGTCATAGCCGGGTCTTTGGGCCGACCCAAAATGATAAACACCTGCCCAAACCCAAACCCAATTAGACCTTGGGTTGGGGCGGGTTGGGTCAAAATCACAAAAAGGCTACCCAAACCCGCCCTGAGACACGTCAGGTCTTGGGTTGGTGTCAAGTTGACCCGACCCACTTTCATCCTGACTTGTACACATAAACAACCAGCCAAATTGGTCATCCAGACGTAAATTCAAAGTACACCCTTCTGGATGACCTGTTCAAACAGTGTGAGAATAAAGGCTGGTATGTTGGTAGAAATGTCTGCTAACCACCCTCTTCAAGAATGTATGTGTCCGGGCTGTGTGATTATTGGCGTCTTGGCTCTGCACTGCTACTATCCACTAGCCTTCAGCACTCCTCTCTGAGCCTGATCTATAGCGTAATAATCCGCAAGTGAATAAAGCTCTGCTCTCCACAAGTAATCCTGTTGGTAAAGAAAAGGTCACGTAAAACTCTCCTAATACCCTAGTACGTCCGTAAGTGTAAGTAAAATGATGAGTCCAATGATAGGATGATAGGAAAGGAAAGAGAAGAGAAACCACAAGCCTCCACCTGCATTGCTGATCCCACCCAATTCCGCAGATCCCACAGTTTCCCACACTAGTCCTTCACCTCCGCCCGCTTTCCACACGTCATTGTCCCAGGCTCTGCTCCTCTCCAACGATTGACCTCCCACCCTCCTCTGTCTAGCCCCCGCCAGTCAGTCTCTCACCACTGCCTCCGCCCAAGTTCCACCCGCTAGTGGAAGCCTCTTCAGCTGACATGGCTCACCTGCTGAAGCGCTGCTGCTACCAGTCCACATGTGTAGTCCGCCGCAGTCCAGCCCTGTCTTTTCCGCTCCGGTCCAAATACCCAATCCAAAATCCGTGATCCGTGCATTCCATCCACGCGCGAATTTCTGTAAGCTTTCTTAGCATGCTTTCTGAAATCATCCTCAGTTCTTATGTCACCGGAATGCACTCTGCCTGAGCCGCTCTGTGCATTCCGTCCCGCGCTATCTCTGAGTGGACATTGTACCACGCCTGCCTATATAAATCACCACATCCACCCCAGTTTTGAAGTCCTGCCCCCAGGATCTTCCCACACTCAAACACATCCTTTCGCACCCATCACCACTTTTTTTCCCACTCTTCAATCTCCGTCACAATGGTAGCTTGTGATCGCTGCATGAGACTTGGCCTCCCATGTGTCTACTCCCGCGCCGGTCGCGCCTGTAACAACTGCTGAGACTCTAAGCACCACTGCTCTGCTTTCACCCCCAAATCCGACGGCTCTTGCAAACCATCCACCACCTTCTGGATCTCAAAGTTCTTGAGCCAAACGTTCTAGAGATGTCACTTTGCACCCGGGTACCCGCCTCAAATTTCCAGGATTTTGGACACCCGCACACGCGGGCGGGTACCCGGGTGCGAAAGGCGGGTACCGGGTACCTGCCAAAACTTTTGGGTATTTTGGTTGTTTTTGAAAAGAAAAAAAAATCCCAGTTGGCACCGGGACTGGGAGGTAGCATTTCAAATAAAACTAAATAAAAATAAAGCTAAATCTACTACAAGACTGCCTTTATTTCTTTCCATCTTGGCCTTTGTTTTTCTTTTTCAACTCATTCCTCTGATTGATTTTTCTTCTTGTAGCTTCCAAACGGTTTCAAGATGACCGGCACAATCAAGTTCAATATATGTGCAAAACATCAAATCCAATGCACCTTGCCTTTCATCCAAGGCCGCTTGAATTTTTTGATTTCCTCAATCATGGTTTGATTGTTCGAGGCATTATCTGTCACGATCCCACAGATCTGTGCAGCAAACAGAAAAAAAAAAAAGACAGGACAAGTCAAAAAGAATTCTGGGAAGAGTAACGTGGGGCGCTTGCCTTGTTCTGTACACCAAATTTTTCAACAATGAGGCGGACTGTATCAGCCAGGTATGCGCCAGTATGGCTTTGTTCTAATCTAACAAAGTCAAGGGGCATCAACTCCAATTGAAACCCCCCGGTACCAACGCTATTGCCTGCAATCAAGAGGTATATGACAACCCCTAAGACATCGTATCCGTTCGGCAACTGCCAAGCATTGATCCCTAAGCACATTGCACCTTTGTGCTTCTATTTGGTTGATTCCAACAGAGGAGAACATCAAAAATTGAAAATAGATTACCGTTCAGAGAAAGAAATAACTAACCTCAAGTGAATTTATCAACCCCTCCTGCACCAAGGTATACAGCATCGCAATATTGTTTGATGTTTGCCTGCGTGTGGGTAAGTTTTTCAGAACTACCGGGTGCATGATTGCTTGATGAGCTTCTTCACCAAGAGCTGAGAATGGGCGAGCTCCTGCTGCACACCAAACAGCACAGAGCTGAGGGACCTATGTATAATGGGATGTATGTTCAGTTGTGGTCTATTTGGAAAATGAGGGACAAAAATCTTACTCACCTCACGCGCATCAATGTCACCAGTACCCGATACTCCCAAGGCGGCTAGTTTTTGGGTCTTTTCTGATTCCATTTGTTTCTTGAGGCAGCTCAATACATGTTTGGAGAGGTTAGAAGTCAAGGAATCACATATTGGTTGATTGATTTTGATGCCGTACCTGGAAAACAAATTGGTGACAATATTGGTAAGTACTAAGCATAGAAGGTCATTCACCAATGTGGAAGCTTACGTTTTACACGGGTAGGCTATCATCTTGCAACCATTCTTGTCCAGTAGCTCGGATAATAGCGGGGGTTCGAACAATCCATAGGCAGAACTTAATTGGTTCTGATGAACCTTGCGAGCTTTTTCTACATATGCAAAGATGGAACATAAATCAGTTTTTGATTGGAATAGCCTACAAAACAGCGCAAATAATATCAAAGGAAACTTACCAAGCTCTTCGTGATCGGAAAGCTTTGATGTCTTTGAGTTCTGAGTATTGTCAAGGTCTGTCCCTAAGGTTCGGTCATCAGAATTGTCCAGTTGAACGATCTCCGAGCGCGAGTGACTTGATTGTGCTAAATGGGAGCGCTGTTTAGATTGTTGTTTAGAATTCTGGGTACTGATTTTCGAGGAAGAAGGTGATGAAGGCGGTCAGCGCTTCTTGCTGCTACCGGCCATGGTGGTGGTGATTGTGATAGAGGGTGAAGCTGGGTGGTCAGGAGTTAGGGAGGACATGTACATATACCCTCTTCCCCCGCTGGAGGCCCCTGAAGGGCGGGTACCCATCCAGGTACCCGGGTACCCGCCTCAAATTTCCAGGATTTCAGACACCCGCACCCGCACCTGGCACCCGTGGGCGGGTACCCGTCACTGATGGCGGGTACCCGCCCACGGGTGCCGGGTACCAAGTGACATCTCTAAAACGTTCCCCGTCCGTCATCAGGGTCAGTTCACGCACCAAGTCGCCTTCTGCACACGGTGAGGACCTGAAGTGATGATGCCTCCGCCCGTCCACAATGAGTGCGCAAGTGCCAAAGAATACCTCTGCAAGGCCAAGGAGTGGGCCACCAAGCACCGCGTCAACCAACCGCTCTTTGACAAACGTCTCAACCGTCCCCAAGCACCCTTGTCATCCTCCGCTGCTGGACCGTCTACCGCCCGCTGAAAGCAACCATTGGAGGACCCTCCGTAACAATCTCCAAAGGGCCCGTTCCCCGCCGCTCCGCAAACCCTGGGCCTTGCCGCTTGTCCATGAGACCCATCACCGATTTTACTATCCCCCAAGCCCACGTTTCCCCAGGCTCCAGGTACGTAAATTTTCCAATCCGTTGGTTGTGTCTTTGCTAACTTTGAGCCTTTTTCCGCTTCAGCCACCCCAACTAGGGACACTGCAATGGCTCCAAACAAACCATCCCATACCCCTTCCGGTTCGCCGCCCAGCTTGCCCTAGATTCAACTGGAAGGAATCCTTCCGGTAGAAGGGGTTACAGAGCCTCTTTGACTGGAAGGCCTTTCCAGTCAAAGAGGTTTTGTAACCTCTTTGAAGGCCTTCCAGTCAAAGAGGTTACAAAACCTCTTCAAGCGGAAGGATTCCTTCCAGTTGAAGAGGTTTTTCAACCTCTTTGAGCGGAAGGATTCTTCCAGTCAAAGAGGTTTTTCAACCTCTTCAACTGGAAGGAATATTCCTTCCGGTTGATTTTGAGGGGCAGGTACCCTGTGAGCCTGAGTCTCTATAGTGACAGCAGGACACAAGAAAAAGGAGGGGAATATTTTTGGATTTCTTAGAAAATACAAATATAAGAGAGAGAGAAACTGAGCAGGATCAAGATAAGCAGATATTCAAGGTTTATTCTGGTGGGAATGCACGTCCACTGGCAATGCTACCTCTTCAGAAGAGTGCTGCCAAGCTGTGCTAGAGATTGCTACAGCCTCCTCTCACCAAAGAAACGTGGAGGGATCCTGGATTAGACAAGTTTAATCCAGCCACAATTTTTAAGCTTCCTTCTGGATAGTCAAGGTTCTTTGAAGAGAAACCTATGTAGTTTGTTTCTTGCAAAAACCACAGAAAAAGAATGAGGTTAAGCAGGGACAGCCCTGAGATCAAGAATGAGGCAAAGGCCAGCAAAGAAGAGCAGATCAAGCAAGACACAGAGTTGTACCTCTGAGATAAACAAGGTTCAGTGAAAGAGGTTACTTACTGTCAATATCCTAGGCGCCTGTGACGGTAGGTATACTGGGAGTGTTGTAAACTCTTTGGTGGTGATCCTGGGGTTATCTGGGGTGTGGTTCTGGTGTGCTGGAGTCTGTAGATCCGCCTCAGGCAAGGGGGGTCCTGACTACAAAAATTTTCACCGTTTGCTTATGTAATTTACATATGTACATGTGGTTTGGCGCGCCTGGTAGCGCTGACACGTCACAACTGCGCATGCGCGCTACAACTCAATAACTCAGGGAAGGAGTGTAGTTACAAAGAATTGGTAAGTTGTAACTAGGGTTAAAATTGCATGAGGAAAAGGAATATGAAGTTAAAATAATGTTATCTCTAAAGATGAAAAAGATGTAAAGCAATTCATATGTAAAAAGTAGAAAAAGGCAGACTTTAGGTCAGCTGAGTTGACTCTAAGGCTGACATACCCCCTCTGACTGCCCCAGGCAGTGCGGGTGCGGGTGTGGGTGTCAAACTTTTGGCAAAAAAGCTGGCGGGTACCCGGGTTCACAGGGCCCATCTCTAGACTCCAGATGAGATATCTGCTGCACTCAAGGATTTCACGTCCGTCACGGTTATGCTGTCCCAACCAGGAGGAGTGTTGCTGAAAAAAGTTGTACTTGGAAGTGTGACAGGTCAGTCTGACCTTTTCAAGCTTCTGAGCCCTTTTTTGGGTCTAGAGATGGCCAAACGAACCCGCGGGCGGGTACCTGCTATCCGCTGGCGGGTACCCACCCAAGGTCGGCGGGTACCCGCCAGCGTGTGCGTGTTCGGGTGCGGATGTCTGATATTCTGGGGATATCCCATAGGGTACCCGGGTATTTTTTGCCACACCCGCGCACAGCTGTACTTGTGTGCGCTGCAGCTGCGCACCACAGGATCTCCGACCGGGCTTCCCCTCCCCCTCCTCAACCATACCCGGCAACCTCACCCATCCTCAACCATACCCGGCAACCTCACCCATCCTCAACCATACCCGGCAACCTCAACCATACCCGGCGCCCTCAACCTCCTACCTACACAATGGCCCGAGCGCGCAAGCGACCCCGACAAAGGTCAGAAGACGAAACAGACAGACCCACCGGCCAATCAAACAACGAAGAAGATTATCGCAAAGAAGATCACGATCAAGATCTTGACTCGGCTGGCGCAAACGTTCCCTCCGGACCTGAATCAACTGATGAGCAGCGACTAGGTAAGCCTCCATTTCCTATTCTTTATCATCTATACTTTGATATGCCAGCTCACCAGCATGAATCCCTTAGAACATGCAATCAAACTTTCCCAGAATCAAGTGAGCTCGGCATACGCTTCTTACGACCCACCCAAGTTATCAGATCAGCTCGATAAGTTCAATCGCCGCATGATTGCATGGCAATGTAAATTGTGTGTATATTTTATTTTATTCGAGACAACTAGAATATATTATCCTAACCTGAATATATTATTCTCACCAGGTGTTCTAAAAAAATTAATCGCCCGACATACGACTCGTCCTGCAGCAATCTTCTGACACATGCGGGTCGATGCCTCAGGAAGCAACAAAATCCTTCAAGTAACAAGTCGCTTGCATCGTGTGGAGTAACCGGCACGGGTGACATAGACCCGCGGGAGGTGAGACTTATTTCCAGGTCTTTCTATTTGGTCATCTCATCTGAATACCTTCTTTCTTGGGCTCTAGGTTTTGCAACGATGTGCTATATGGTGCGCTGAGGGCGCAAAACCCTTTTCAGCCTTGGAGGAAATCAGCTTCAAGAGGGTTCTCCACCCAACGATCTTAAAGAATCTTCCGACTCGCAAGGCGGTATCGATCGCGATTCATAAGCTATATTTGAGTGTTCAGGAGAAGCTCCTTGAGGAGCTGAAGGTAAACTTTTGTTTTTATTTTTCTCCAGATTGATTAGAAACTAACTTCGACTTGCACTCAGGTCCACAATGGGGCACTGTACTTGGGTGTTGACGCCTGGCAGACACCGAACGGATACGATATCATCGGTGCAGTTATCTACCAACTATTGGATGATCCAAGCGGTAAGGTTGTTTTAAATGCGATGCCTCTGGATTTTGTCCAGCTCAAAGAAAGGCATACTGGTGGCTACTTGGCTCGCGTTGTACAATACATAGTTGAGAAGTTTGAATTGGAGAATCGCGTACGTACTCTTTCTTTTTCATTTTGTTTTATTCCCTTTTCAGCTTTCTGATCCTCTTTGACTCCCCTTAGATCTGTGGGATAGTTTCCGATAATGCAGCAAACAACGGAGTGATGATTGAAGAGTTGGCAAAACTCAAATGGAAGCGATTCCAAGGTGAGCCGCACTGGATCAGGTGCTTCGCACACATCCTCAATCTCATAGTCCAGGCGATACTCCGACGATTTGGACGCAAAGAAAAAACCCCTTCAAACACTCCCGTAGTTACTGAGATCAACGAATCCGATGAGGAAGAAGATGCCCATGATTTAATTGAAAGGTACGTTCGTTGTTTACCACATACTATGCTTATTAATTGTTGCTGATCATGAACAATCGTTCTGTCTCTATCTACCTTTTTAGCTTCCAAAGCCCCAGCAATGAGTTCGGTGACTCCGATGAAGAAGATGACAGCAACAATCTTCCCAATATTACCCATGGACAACTTGGCAATGACGATGAGCTGACCCTGGCTGACCTCGAAGACATTGAAGAGGAGAGCGTGGATGATAGTTATACCTCCGAAACTTGTCGCCGATCACTTGCAAAGGTGAGTTTTTTACTTATTGGCTGGTCTGTAAAACAAATACTTGAATTGACCCAATATATCTTCTCATATCCAGTTTCGTGGAATTGCAACCAAACTCAACAAGTCGCCGAACTCCAAGGCAAAGTTCATAGAGCTTTGTCAAGAAAAGAATTGCAAGAGGCCTCATAACGTCGAGCGAGACGTCCCAACACGTTGGAACTCAACTTACTTGCAGCTTTCAAGCATCGTTCGATGCGAGGACGCTATGTAAGTACCACTTTGCTAATATTAATTCAGATTGTGAACAAGGCTGACCCTCATTTCTGTAGTATCATGTGGCAACAAGACAAAACGTTTGGCACCCCTCGCGGCATTCATGTGAATCAAGAGGACTTTGACTTGGCGGCGGACCTGGTGAAGGTTCTCAAACCTTTTTACGAAATGACCCTTCAAGTCTCAACATCCTCCTTGGCTCGGGTTGCCGAGGTTGTCGTCTTGATCGATCAAATCACTGCAAATCTTTCGGCGGTGATTGCAAACAAGGATGGTGATTATCCTGCAGCTTTACGAAACGCCTGCCGAGCTGGGCTTGCGATTACAAACAAATACTATTCGCTTACGGACTGTTCGCCAATATACAGAATCGCAATGAGTGAGTGGATTCCCGCTTCTAATCTCGTATGCTTTCTGAGGTTGACTAAGCAAAACTGCCTCCAAACTCCCAGTTCTCCACCCGTCTTTCAAAGACGAATACTTTAAGCTTGCCAAGTGGCCCAGGGAATGGATCGACGAGGCCATCAGACTCACTCGCGATATGTATAGCAAATGGTACAAGCCAAAAAATTCAACTTCACTCCCTAGAATACCAAGACAAGGACCACCAAAGGTAAATTTCCTCCTGCAATCGATATCGCTATCTCACCATGAGCTGATCAAATTTGTTATTTAGGTACAAACAGGTGTTCTTGCTGGTCTAGGTGCGGCTGCTTTAGCCAGATCAGCTGAACCTGTGTCAGATCCATTGGACATTTGGCTCTCGGGCGGCCTATTTTTGGAGGATGGCGAGCCGATCAATGCCCTCAATTGGTGGGCCGGGCAGAAACAGGGCGGAAACAATCATGATGGTCTCTCGCAGATGGCTCTCGACGTTCTTAGTTGCCCAGGTAAGATTAGATGAGACCCTCTTATCCTCTTCAGTTGATTATCCATTCTAATTTTTTTTTTATACATAGCTACAACAGTCGATGTTGAGCGCACTTTCAGCTTCGGCCAAGACTATGTCTCTGTCAGGAGGCACAAACTCAATGCCAAATCAGTAAGTCGAGGGATGGCCCTGTCGTTCTATTCGAAGAACGACAAGATCAAGCCTCTGGCCCTCCACGATTACATGGCAAAGGAGAAGAACAAGTCTAAGAGTAAGGGTAAGAAAAGTAGCGGCAGCAATGTGAATGTGGTGACTGTGGAGTGACTTTTAGCCACTCCACTGTCACCATAACTATGTATACAAGACTATGTGAAGAAATAAGAACGATATCTGTCTTTGTGAGAGTATTGAGAGCATTTTGCGTAATGGGTACCTGCAGGTACCCGCGCGGGTACCGCCAATACCCGCTCTGTTCCACTCCGCGGGTGCGGGTGCGGGTGCGGGTGTCCTACTTGGGCTAAAAATAGCTGCAGGTACCCGCACCAAAACGGGTACCCGGGTGTGGCGGGGCCATCTCTATTTGGGTCCCATTTGCGCTTTGTTACCAACAATGGGAAGTTACTTACGTTACGTTATCCAGCGGGATTTTCGTAACGTAACTTCCCACCGTTACCAGATAACGTGTTATTGTTATCTGGTGAAATATTCCTGCGCTATTTTGGATAACGTAACAGAGGCGAATTTCCGCCTTGATGCCGCAAAAAATAACGCCGATAACGCGCTAACCGCGTTATCTGGCGTAAAAGCACCGTAAAATAGGCAAAAAACCCGCGTTATCCGCACGTTATCCTCCTCAGATTGCAGGGGATAACGTAACGGATCTAATAAAACAGAAAAAAAAAATCAAAAAATAACGTAACTAAAACAATGCTGCCGTTAGCGCAAGGATAACAGCACCAATTTAGTTACGTTATCCGTTACTTTTTGTTACGGATAACGTAACTTCCCATTGTTGTTTTTACCCCAACTCCCATTTTTGAAATTCAGACTCCCAATATTAAATTCCTGACTCCCAATATTAAATTCCCAACTCCCAAATTTAAATTCCCAACTCCTGCGCGCAAACTTTGACTTGATACTGATTCCTGTTTTTCCATGACTTGTTTTTAATTCTAGTGGAGGGAATCACAACCAAAACAGACGACCAGGTGAAGAAAAAGCAACCACAGCGTCCACCAGATTGATCAACTGCCCCTCCTCTGCCGCGGCCTACTTCCAAAAGAAGAATATCTGGAAATTCACAGTCAACAATTGAGCGCGTAATCACCCTCCCTCCTTGTATGCTGCCGCCCACACCACCAACAGAAAGCTCACCCTGTCCCTCTACAACAAAATGAAGAAGCTTGGTGATTCCGGCTTGAAACCTGCCGCAATCCTTGAAGCAATGAAGAAGAATCACCCCAATGAACATATTCTAGCTACCGTCAGTACCATCTATGTGGGCCGCAGGAAAGCTCAGCTTGAATCACTTCAAGGTCTCAGCCCAATCAGTCATCTTAACCAGACCTTGCGCAAAACCAATTTCACCCCGCAGATCCAAGACTTTACCCCACTAGTCCGTCATCTTCACCCAATTTTCTGCATGTCTATGTCCCAGGCTCCGCTCCTCTCCAGCGCCTGACCTCCCATTTCCTCTGCCTAGCCCCCACCATTCATTCTCTCACCAGCACCACCCGCTTTGGCTGTCCTGGCTCAACCGCTGGCGCGCCGCTGCTATCAGTCCCCATGCTTGGTCTTCCGCAGTCCAGCCCTGCCCATCCGCTCCGGTCCAAACTCTGATCTGAATTCTGCAGTCCGCAACCCACGTACTTGCAATCCATGCATTCTGTTTGCACGCGGCTTTCTGTAACATTTCTTAAAGTGCTTTTCTGACATCATCCTCAGTGCTTATGTCACCAAAATGCACTCTGACCTTAGCCGCTTGTGCATTCCTGCCTTCGCTATTGCCAAGTGGACATTCTACCATGCCTGCCCATATAAATCACCACAGCACCAATTCAACCAAGATATTGGATGACTGGAGAAATTCCCATCAATCTGGGAACTCATATCTGAGCTGATAGATTTCAGATTTCACAGGGGAATGGAGGACTTGCTGTTGTGGGACTGAAAAATGTGAAAAATCAAAAGTTTTTCTCATGTAAATATAGACGGCCTCAAGATACCCATTTTACACCATAAATGCACTCTACGGCTAAATTAACCCCTATTTTCCACTGGAAGCACTAAGACACAATGGCCACAGTCAAATCATAACTCAATTTGACCTGTTTATTGATTGGGATGATTTCTTGGGGTTCAATTCATATTATTCACATGCTCATGAAGGTGTTCATTGTTTTCACTTTGTTCATTTTTCCCTCATGTGCGCCCGTAAAAGGTTGTTACAAATTGCAGGCTGGGCCTCTTTCAGATCAACAACATGTACACACCAGTTAGAATGATGTGAAAAGCCCACCTGAATTGGAATATTTTCCATAAAAAAGGCAGGTATCATCTATAATTGAGCCAAAAAAGGTTGAAAATAAGGTGAAAGTAGAGACATGGGTATTTGATCCATCAGCTTTAAACCAAAGATAAATTCGCCATTATCTTTGGTTTGGAACCGATGGGAGGGAGGAGCTGGATGGATCTGGGAGGAGCTGTGTCAGAACTGCGGAAAACAAGGTTACCACACGCTTCTGACCAGTATTGCCCAAGTTTTTTTTTTCATATCCCCCCTAACCCCTAATCCCTAATCCCTAACCCCTAACCCCTAAAACCTGCCCCCTATCCCCCAAATGGGGAATGGGGACAGGGGGGATTAAACCAGCAACCTGCCTATTACCTGGTTTGCAGCAGGCTATGAAACATTTTCTGCCTGGGGCTGTATGGGAGAATTTATTACCCAGGCCAGCTCCAATCAGCTCCATCCAGCTCCGCCCTCCCATCGGTTCCAAACCAAAGATAATGGCGAATTTATCTTTGGTTTAAAGCGGAAGAATTGGATTGACACAGGTGTGAAAGTATGTGTCAAGTCAAGCTTGGAGTTTTGTGATACCAGATTTTAGCTAGACAACCTGGCTTCTTCACACATAAGCTTGTGAGTTATTTTTATGGTTTTTTGTTTTCCAATGTTTCCATGCACATACATGTGAAATGTTTTCTATTTTGACAATGTCACCTTTGTGTACGCGCGTACATTGGGGTGACAGATCACTGGAGGTGCTTTTCACAGCTCCATGACAAGTAAAAGCTGCTCAAAAAGCCATTAAAGCCCCAGCTAGTCACATTTATGTTGTGTGAAACCCCTTGCACAAAGAGGAATTGATCAACATAAATTCACCATAAATGATTAGTAATTGGGCATTGAGTAACTATAATTTCATTATAGGTTGCAATTGAGTTATCCTTAAAGGATGCAAAGGTTTTATGCAACATTGCATGAGGTCCTGTGATACTTCCTCATAAATTATGACAGACTTCCTACAGACTTCTGAATAATTTATCAATCATTTCCTAACTGACTGACATCAGACCCGGAAAAACATAAAATTACAGTCAGGCACTCTTGGAGATTGTTTCAAATTCTCCCCTGGTGATTCAAAATTGAAAAGAATTGGGCCTGGGCCCTGAGCACAGGAAGTGCAAGGAACTGAACCCTCATCCTGCAAGGGGGATCATTGATGCTGTGCTTCTCTTAGGCTCATGCATATGCATGAAGCTCCCAGGAGAATGGATCACTAATCCTCTGCTCTAATTTAGCCACATCGTCAAAGAACAAAGTACCCAAGAAATACCAGCAAACTAACCCACCAAAAAGGTAAGGAGATTGTGGTATTATTACAGCTAGTTCAAGCAGGGCTGACAGGAATCTTCATCCTTTACAGCACACTTGTCACCAATGCCAACCCAGACCGTAAAGGTTCCAGCCTCAGCAACAGGATAACCAATCCCTCTACAGGTGGTAAGTCTGTTGTTAAGTTGTCTGTTAGCCTGCTACCATGATTTATCACCACAGCATGGAGGTCTGTTGGATTGACCCATGAGAAATACCAACCAACCGCCCAGCTGGCAGCCACAAGCGTCTGTAGCCTATTTGGTAAAGGCAGCACTCTAGTATGTGTCTCAGCATAGCTGAGGTCATGAGTTTGACTCTCAACAGACACATCTTCATTTTACAGTCTCTACATCCGTTGCTACAGAGCATAACTAGTGAAGCCAAAGCTGACTGCAAGTCTCATGACAATACAGCAGATATCAGCTCCGGTAGTCTAGCAAGTTCAGTTGACCAGTGTTAAGCACATAGCCGTTTGACCAAATGTGAGATATCTATGCGTCTTCAGATTCCCATTAGGGAAGTCCCAGCACTGAACCCAATTTCAGCTGCCTTTAACAGACAATCTTGTCCCAATCACCAGCCAGTGATCTTAGCTGCACCACAGCCTAACTATTTCCACCTTTCCTTTTCTCTCATATTTACCAGGGCCTTCTTAGGTACATTTTTGTTCTCTATATTTCTTTCTCATACTCTATCCTCGTTGGATCAATCTCTCTAACCAAAATAAATATAATCTTACTTCTGTGGAATCTTGCAAAAATTGATGGGAAGTCCTCCAACAAAGATCCCCAAAGTCATCCAGAGTTCCAAATTTCAGATTTCCCTGCAAAATCTGAAATTCCAGATCTATTCAAATCTGACGGGAAGTCCTCCACTTCCTGTCAAGATCTGCGGGCCTCCCAGAAGTGACCTAGAGCCAAGAAAGCTACATTTCCCTGTAAAAATGTAGACTTTTTGGGTCTAAACCAAGATCTGCAGGGTTCCCAGATTGCATGGGAAGTCCTCCAATCTCTAGTACAAGCCAAAACAATTGTTGAAGGGCATCAAGTGCTCACTTGCAGAGCCTCAAGGTCAGGGGCAAACTGACCAAATTGGGCAGATTGTGTTTTGCATTTGCCGTTGCACTGCCAGTGTAATTGGCTGGATTGAAGCTATCCCAGTTTAACTGGGATGCATTCAACCAATTCAAAATGGGTTGATCTCAACCAATGAAATGTAAACCCAAGGGGGGTACCTTGGATTTATATTTCATCAGTTGGGATCAACCAAGTTTAAATTGGTTGGATGCATCCCAGTTTAACTGGGATGAATTCAGCCCGCCCAATTATGCTGGCAGTGTTGTACAAGGATCAAGATGACATCCCCAGTGGTGAATCCAATATAGACGGTGGTGAATCCGACATAGACATGGAAGATCAGCATACAAGATCAGATACATCTTAATCCAAAGTTGAACCAGAATATTTGCCATGTCAGAACACCCATTTTTGCCTGATGAGTCGCCTGTCCAGCTAGATGCAAGTGAATAACGACCTCAATGTATGCTCGGCAAACCCAGCCTTTTGCTTTTTCTCCGGCTAGCCTGATGAGAATTTGCCATTGGATCCTTTGCTCTTCTTTATGCTTTTTTTCAATCCGCAGCTTTGCCTCTTCCTTCTTAGTCTCCAACCGCTTTCTCCATCCTTGATTGATTTCTCCCTTGCCAGCAACTCTGCTCGCGCTTTGGCCTCCGCACTCTTTGTTTCCATAGCCGCCGTACGGACGTCTGCTGCTTGTTGTACTCAAATATTTTGAGGCGCATTTTGGCATATTTTGAGAAACAATTACTGGTTTTTGAAAGCCTTGTCCTTGTACAAAGTGGCCAAAAAGTTCTAAAACTTTTAAATACATATTTATCACTAAATTATTTGGATTTTTTGACCTGTGGGAATATGAATTCCAATTCCCCAAATGGCTGTACTTGGTTTATTTATTGGTGGGATTTTTAAGCATACAAGGAAGCTTCAAAATGTTGCAGTGAGCTGGGACGGCAGAACACAGCGCAGATGAGTTTGTGGAGTTATGGTGTTCAAAGTTGGTTTGCATAATTTTATGCATGCATAAATCATAAAATCATAAAATCTTTTTTGCAGGGGATATGACTGTCTGATTATGTAATACAAAATTTCCTCACCAAAATATTTTCATGATTTTATGATTTATGCATGCATAAAATTATACAAACCAACTTTGAACACCATAAGTGATAAGTTCATTGAAACATGAGGGAAACAAGAGAAAGCTGAGGAAGAAAGGAAAGAGAGAAGAAGAAAAGAAAAGCTCACCTGGGACAGCAGAACACAGCGCAGATGAGTTTGTGGAAGGATGAGGAATAGCCTTCCACGTCTGCTGCCCAGGTGACTAGACTGCCCTACATGACATGTCACAGAATGTGAAAGAGAAAAGACGGGTTGGAAGCAGAAAGGAAAACAGGACTACAAACCTACACCTCAACACAACAAACACCAAATAAATTCACAGAGGACAATAATAAGCTTGTCTATTGATTGGTCAAAAAATAATTTGAAGTTGCGCCCTTCACGGGCAGTGCGCGAAGTGTTTGCAAACTTTGCGCACTGCACAGTGCGCGAAGTAAGTCTGTTTTTTTATATTCCTTGATTTTTTGTTAAATTAATGTATCAACTCCCATTCTCAAGAGGGGAATTATAAATTAATCAACTCCCAAAACACCCCCGGGTCAACTTTGGGTCCTGGGGCCCCGGGGGGACGTCATGAGACGGTCCGCTGCTTGTTGCACTCAAAGATTTCTCTCATTTGCAAGTGATCGAGTTGTGAACTTCTCAATCACCTTGTGCAGGGCCTTGAACTGCCCCAGCCCGGGTACCATTTGGCCTGTGTGGATTCTTCTCAATACCAGGCACCCAATTGATTGTGTCAAACTTCTTGCTGATAATAGCGATTTCATCTTGACCAAACAGATACACATTTGGGGCAAGCCATTGTTTTCTTTTTTTTAGTTGCTATGTATAACCGGTTCTTCTTCTGGCCAATCTCTCTTGAAAATCATGTTGTTCATGTTATCAATGTTCATCTGCCTAATGTTCCTCATGAATCCATCCAGTTACCAGTGGTTTTCCCACATACATATTGTATACATGTATTACATACTTGACACAACAAACGCAATAGATGCACTTGTATCTATATATAACAACTCCATTCAAAAATTGAGCAGTGTATAAAAAGTGCACATTTATTCAGGTCTATTCAGGTTGAAATCCCACAGGATCCACCCCGGACTTTGGGCTTTGGGGCAAGCCTTATGAGAGACAGAGAACCAGTGGGGCTACCCTTCAGGCTCTCAACAAGAGGCTTGTGTTTGTGTAACTCAACACTTGCAAACCATTGACTGCCTAGTTTGACCCCATAACCAACGCTGCAACCAATCCGTGACGGGTATCAGGATTGGGGGTGTATAGTATTGCAATACTGCCCAATCCTTAGGATTGGGATTGTGTCGTCTTGCCAATACAATACACTGTATTGGCAGACTTATGTATCACACATCCAATCCGATGCATTGGAATTTGCCCATGTGTATCTTGCAGAGCAATAAAATCCTGCCTAAACCCAATATGTATTGGGCTGTATAGCCCCAAGCACCCTGGCACCGTTGTATGCCAGGTGTCACATACATTTCCCTGCATACACACTTGACCATTGCCTCCTCGGCCATCTCAAGCACCACTGAGGTCATCTGTGCCGTCCTTGACACCCAGCCTAGTCTTGCCGTCTACCCATCCTGAGCTCCTTGCCCTGGCCAAGCTGCTTGCCTGGAAGAACAAACGCTTTCCGCGGGCCATTGTCAGCACCAGCTCATCCGTGCCGTCCTCAACACCCAGCCCAGTCTTGCCATCTACCCATCCCGAGCTCCTCGCCCTGACCAAGCCATCCATTCAGCTCAAGATGCTTGCCCGGAAGAACAAACGCTCTCCGCGGGCCATTGTCAGCACCAGCTCATCCGTGCCGTCCTCGACACCCAGCCCAGTCTCGCCAACGCCATCCTTGCCCTGGTACCCATCCTGAGCTCCTCGCCCCGACCAAGCCATCAGGTCAGTTCAAGCTGCTCGCCCGGAAGAACAAATGCTCTCCGCGGGCCATTGTAATTTGTTGTCAGCACCAGCGCCCCAGCTGCTCGAGCTCCTCATTGTCTGCGCCGGCCCGCTCCGGCTGCTGGCCAAGCCCTAGCACCGTCAAGCTCTTCCTCTCCAATCTCCAGCTCATCGCCAACCACTACCACCCATCCCGGCCACCTCCGCCCAGAATCGCCGACACCGTCCAGAAAAAAATGTGAGTCACTCTTCCTATTTTCACATCCCACACCTGATCCCCAAAGTGCGCAGTGGTGCGCGGCTGGGGAGGCGTTGTGGGGCCGAGTGGAAACCGGCGGCATTGTTGTGTGACCTTTGGCTCCTTCTTTGCGGGATGATGTGGAGGGTAAACCAGAATGTAATTAATCAAAAAAAAAATCCATGTGAGCCTGGATCAATAATGTATAGGTATTGTGATGCAATACAATTAAAAACAATACTTGGTATTGGCTTCTTGATACAATACCATAGTATTGTATCAAGAAGCCAATCCGATACAGCTCTTTCTGATACAAAGTATTGGAAAACCAATCCAATCCTCTGTATTGGATTGGTTTGGTTTCAGCGTTGCCATAACCAATCCACAATTCTAGGCCATGGGGAGGCCTCTAGCCTAGCTCACATGTGCGCAGGGGCTATGCTACAAGACCCGCTTTAAAATGTCCTCATGTGCACAGACCTGCACTTCCGGTAATAGAGCATGACTGTGACCCCCAAGCCCCTTAGGGGATTGGGATTTGTTTTCCCCCCTCGAGCCCGACTTCATCAACAAAAGTCTTCACGCTACCCATTTCAATATTTTCTTCCTTCACTAATCACACAGACAACCTCCTTGGGACTCGAGCAATAAGGCTGTTCCCCAAAAGCGGGGTTTGGGTCATGCCCCAAGGTCCAGGGCATTGGGATGGGCCTTAAAAATTCCCCAAACCCCGGGGCATATAGTGTTATTTTGCAGAAGGAGGATTTCTTTGGGGGTGTTGTATTTTCTTTTTGGATCTTGTGTTTTTTTTGTCATTGCAATGGCCATATGTAGTATGTACAGGTTTATTTTAATGAAACAAGTTGAGAAGCACAAGCAAGAGCCCCAAGGAAACGGGTGTAGGCACTGATAAAAGATGAAAGGATGTTACAAGGGGCCATTGGAATCCTGGTACCATCCCTTGAGACACAACAGGTGCTTGATGTTCCTGGGTTTGAGGG
Organism: Puccinia triticina; assembly: GCF_026914185.1. NCBI lineage: Eukaryota > Fungi > Basidiomycota > Pucciniomycetes > Pucciniales > Pucciniaceae > Puccinia > Puccinia triticina. The sequence continues at coordinate 6,694,732 of NC_070561.1, read as the reverse complement.
CGGATCACTGCCAGGAGACAATTTGTTGGCCTTTGGAGAATACACGCTTGGAAGCCGCGCTTGTTGCCAGGATCAACAGGTATTTACGAGCCATTTTCAACAGGATAGGATAAGTCTTGTGTTGACCGGCCCAATAGGCGAGGATCTTAGTACCTTGCGGTTTGGGATCCTCCTTCAAGTAGCGACTGATTTCAGAATCGATCCCCTCAATTGGTGCGGGTTGATGATAAAAGGCAGTTGCAAAGAATTTGGAGGCTTGGCATTGTGTTTGGGTTGCTAGCAGACTTGGCCGTCCCGTCGTGTTGACGCTCCCACTAATTTTCAACTTAGAATTTTATCTTTCAGCGGCGTTGCAGCTATGGGTGATAAGTCCAACGCAAATATCTGCAGGATATTCACCACAAGCTTGCTTAGAGATTAAAACTTTCAGAATTAAACCGTGGGAATAGTGAAAAAGGCTAGGATTTATATTGGAACTGTTCTCCCAATGGTTGAGTTTGGTCGGATAATCAGGAAGATAAAAGGAAAGATTTTTTATTTTTATTTTTCTTCTTTTGTTATATTTAGTCAATTGATTATTTATATGTTGATTTTGTTTCTTTATGTTGGAGGTTCAGTGGAGCTATAACAAGAAATTCTATTTGTTGATTGGTTGTGTACGGCTTTCAGGGTTTACAGGAAAAGGAAAGGAGTATGTAAGTCTGAGAAGATCTCGCCGGCTGACTACTATGTTCAATGGTTTGGTATTATTTGTCAAAGGTTACTTGTCTGAATGCCGGCTACTGATATCTGGGGAATGTGGAGATGTTATTGGCTTGCTGGTTGACTACTGGGGTTAACAGTGTCGGAAGAGAATACTCGTCAAGGCCAGCTACAGGTGTATGATATAGATTTTTAGAACAATTCAAGCTGCTCTAGCAAGAGGCTCATAACCTGTTGGAGGTAGAGCTCAAGGAATCAATGATTTCATTACATACATATGGAATGACTCTAAATAGTATCTACAAGAGTATGTGACAGGCCGTGTAGTCAAGGTCACTGTACATGTCATCTACATGTACCAACAAGGCTGAGCTCCTTTTTGCAGGCACATCAGTGGTATCGAGTGGCTGCGACTTGTCGGATGTCCCCCCGGTGGAGGCCTCTTCTTTTGTGGTGTACCCCTTTTTCACCTGCGAGGAGGTAACTGAAGTGCTAAGTAGACTGGCAAAGAAGAAGGCCTCAGGGCCTGATTGCATTCCCAATGAAATCCTCTCCATATGCGCGGCAGAGCTGGCTGACACTCTTGCTACCCTTTTCAACAGATGCATACGCAAGGACTGGTTTCCCACTGCCTGGCGCATCACCACCACAGTCATTATCAGGAAGTTTTCAAAACCGGATTACACCAACCCAGGGGTGTACCGGCCAATAGCCCTGCCCAACACAATCAGCAAAGTCTTTGAGTCAACGATTGGTCTTATTTTGAAAGTGGATGCAAGTATGCCACTGAGGCAGAAGAAACTAGCGATAATGTTGAATCATCTGGTCTGGCTCGCAAACTGACTGGCTACGGGACCACCTAGTGATTTGGCCATACGGGACCTTATCATAGTTGCCTTCTGGGGGATGGCAAGGTTGGGCGAGATCACTTACACGGCGGGTAACGGAACGCTGGACGTGGACCACTCAGTGTTAACGTCAGATGTTTGCCAGATGGATACAAGCGTCGGTAGGAACATGTATAGTACTGTAAGGAACACAAAGACATCAAGTCCTGGCGTCCCCCAGAGACTCGTATTACACAGCATCAACAACATGCTGTGCCCGGTGGCAGCTATAGAACAGCGTCTGATTGAAGCAAAGGGCTCTACTACATCCCTTTTTGGTTATTACAAGGGAGGGTTGCGGCGTCACCTCACAAAAAGCGCGACGATACGGCATGTGCAAGCAGTTCTACGCTGGGGACATTTTGACGGCCTGAGGGGACACTCCTTCCGGGTGGGAGGGGAATCTCTCCGTAACGCTATAGGAGTATCAATGAAGATACGGTGCTACCCAACCAGATATTGGGTCAAGTCGGGTCACGGGATGGCTCCCAAGATACCGGGTATCTGGTTGGGTATCTGTAAAGCAGAGGAGCAGAGGACAGGCATTTCATTTATTGAATCCTCTGCTCAAAATAGCTTTTCCCTGCCTGAAACTATTGAAGTCGCCGATCAGGCTGGCGTTTTGAGCGCCTACAGCCCATTCAAGGTAGAGGATCGATCTGTCTGCTTGGGCATCAATCCAAATTTCCCGTACCCTTTGGAGAATGGATCTAATCCGCCTTTGGTCTTGTCAATTTTTGTCTGCCATGTTTAAACTTTAGAATGCTGATTCATATACAGCAGTGGTAGTCAGCAGTACTAGGGGAAGGAGAGACAGTCAAGACAAGTCACTTACCAAGCCTTGATAGTCTGAGCGAATGGCTCTAGCCTGGGTATTCTCCTCAGCACGGCGACTGTCAGTTGAGTGAGATGGATGCTCTTAACAGGGGTCGTCAACCACCAGCTGAGGTTTCCCCAAATCACTTGTCATCACGGCCGGCAAGAATATGCTAAAGAATTGTGGTTTCAGCACCATCCTCACGCGTCGACCATTTGTTTTCGGAGTCTGAATCAATGACAATTGGTTCAGGGTCTTCTACAGCGCGTTTAGGGACCATTTCCCGGTGGTGGTGGTGATCAGAAAGCACAGATTCCCACCATCACCCATCAGAGCCTTAGTAGCTCAATTTTTGGCCTTCCCCGGCGGGTACCCGGCGTCAGAGCCGGATACGCCGGGTACGGATCTTGGGAAGGCGGTACTCAGACCTGGGGCACCGGATCCGAACCCTATTTGCGAGAGTAGTACCTCACGCGCGGAATGGATGGTACACCACGGCAGTCCACCGACGTCAGGTTACCAATCGGTTTTGCGGGCAGTCTGACCCTCCCCGACCCCGCCAAACTTTGTTGGTTGCCGCCGTTGTGCTGCTGAGGTTTGCAGCCAACAAATGCTGTCGCATGTCCAACCGCCATCAGGGGCAGGCCGTTGTCGTCCCGACCCTTGTGAGATACTTCCTACCAATCCCTGAGACATCGCGAGGCAGCATCCTGCAGTCGGGCTGCCCCGTCCTCGGCGTCACCCCGGCCCATGGGATGGGCAGGCAGTCGTCAGGCCGCCGAGTGGTTGGCGTCAACCCACCAGCCGCAAGAGGTGTCACCTGCCTGCTGAACCGGTTGGCGGATCTAATCCACGGATCCCGTGTCCGAGGATTATGAGACAGTTGGGATAATGTCCAACAGATACCGGAGCATGCTATACTGCTCGATAGTCTGGATTTCTGCTGAACAATTGGTGACGGACAGATAATGTTATTGCTTTGACCAGGCTATATACAACAGAGCGTCCCCAAAATATGTTTGGGGGCCTCAAAAAACACGGCAATAACAGGGCAGAGGACAATCGTTGATATATCAGGAAGGCGGGCAGGACATTGCTAAGAGGGCAGGCAGGCAGGATAACTATAACAGGGCAGGGGCAGGCAAGACAACTATGTATAACAGGGCAGGCAGGATGGTATATCTGGGAGGTGGGCAGGACAACAATAACAGGGGCAGACACAGGCAGGACAACAATAACAGAGCGGAGGCAGGCAGGCCGGACAATAACTCAGGTGAAAGTTCAGTGTGCATGCTGATCTGCCGCAGGCGTCCGGTTCAACTCCTCCACCTCAGCGGCAACCTCGGCGGGGGTCAGGAGTCGGAAGCCTTTGCGCTCGATGTCCTGTACCATTGTAAATCCATCAAAGTATTGGGCATCCAACCTCATGTAGAGGTTGATTTGTCTGTGGTGAATATATGTTGGTTCAGAGCTTGTGGACACAAGGAATGTAGAATAAATTACTTACGCTCAAACCTCTACTGGACTGACACAGCCAAGCATCTCTAGATGGCAATCAATCACTTGCAACGTTTGCGTAACTTCTCAAGGTGTCAGATCTCAGGGTACTGCTTATGGTCTTTGGATGATGATGATCAATCAGTCAATGGCTTTTTTTGTGGTGACGGTGGTGGTGGGAGAGAGAGGGGGAGAGAGAGGAAGAAGAGAAGGGTGTTAGGTGAGTGACTTTGAGTTTTGGTCGGACGTTCTCAAATGATGGGGGGGAGGTGAGACTGAAGCAGATCAAGAATATGTCGGTCTGGGGGTATGTAGGACAAGGTTCTTAGCCGGTCGTAATCCTAAGGAAGACAATCAGCAAGCGCGATTTTGAGTCAGTTGGATAGTCATCTGGCTGGGAACTCTCTCTCTCTCCCGAGAGGGGGGGGGGGGTAGGAAAGGATGGGTGGTGAGGGAGACTGAAATTTCTTGACCGGTGGTATTTCACTGATGAATCTGGTTTGTTAAGGTTTGTTGTGAGGAAGAACTTGAGGGGACTTGTGGAATTTTGGGAACTTAACTAAGTCCCTCCCCGGGCGCAGGAGCGGGCGCTTTGCGCCCAGGAGGGACTTAAGTTAAGTTCGGGAATTTTGCCCGGTTCAATGTTCCTGCGGCTGACCAGCAAAGACCCAGCGGTTTGCCGTCAGAACTCTTATACGGTCGGGCTGCCAGTTCACATGACGGGCAGCCTTGGGCAGCTGACCGACAGCCTGTGAGGATGTCGGGCTGCCGACAATCTGGGGTGTCGGTTACCCAGCGGGTAACCGTCGAACGCCAGGGAAATACCTGGCGGCAGTCTGACGGGTGCGGAAGTGGGCGGCTAACAGTCAGGCTGACAGTCAGCCCGGCGTGGGTCGAGCCAGCGACAGTCCGCCCGGCATCAGACCGGCAGACGGGCGACGGATCGACCCAGGTTGAGCCACCGAGTGTCCTGCCGGCAACAGGCCGGCAGACCGGCGGTGGCTTGACCTAGGTCAGTCCGCCGTACATCTTGACCAAAAGAAGTACGGCGGACTGACCGTCGCGAGAGCCTGCCGACGGGCTGCCCTGTATTCACACGGTAGCCCGACGTGTGCCCCTTTGGCGTCAGGTCGTCGGTCCGAGGGAGCCAAAATCGCTCTTGTGGTGTAGTTTCACAATCTGAGATGCGGGCGAGACAGGGACCGATGGATGCAAGAGAGTTGGCAGCTTTGCATCCATGATCTGAGATGTGTGCGAGACAGGGCCCGATGGGCGTGAGAGTGGGAAGCCCAATCCGAGAATCCGACCAGATATTCCGGGTATTTACCGGATATTACGTGACCGCTGCCGGATATTCCGCGCGGGAAATCCAACAATGTTTGAAGTGTGAATATCTCCCAGCGAAGACTGAAATGCTAGCTAACGAGGATACTCCTTTTTCACTCAGACCTCCGCCGTGGTTTTTGCAGGGGGAAGGATGGTGGATAATTCTATCAATCTTGGGTCCAGCGCGAAAAATATTGGACCGACTTAAACACCACCAAAGGGAAAAAACAAAACGCCCAGACTCGACACATTCAGATTCCTTGGAGCTCCTATCGCGCGAGGTATCACAGCCAAGTGACGGCTTCCGAGGTGGTTTTGGTAGCGTACAAATATTAAGGTACCACATGTCGCCAGTTGGTCAGTTGCAGACCGTTTTGCAAAAACCAGATGATGATGGCCTTTGACTAGGAACTGATTCGGCATTCATCAACAGGCGCGTATGACGAATTGTTACTCATTCCCGGAGTGTTCAAGCCTCCAGAGCAGTCTTCTAAGCGCTCCCCAGTTTTCAGGATAACCGAAATATATGTTTCTACCCTCGGCTCCATCCTCAACGGTCAGTCCGCAAGTCGCCATTTTGGCGCAGATTCTGATAGAGGGTGGTTGATTCTGACTACCCGACTGAAATTGCTTGCGCGCAGGTCGACACAACTGGAACATTCCGAAAAAGCTTGCCCGGTTTGAATTCATCCCGCTGGAAGGCTCGCCGAACAAGATCACGGTGAAGGTGTATGCACTCAAGTCGTTCAGCTTCACTCGGTCCGCTTCCTCAACAAGCTGGTGCTTCGAGCCGCAATTCTTCGAAACTCCGTTCTTCAGCATGATCATCCAGCGGCGCCTAGCGAGCGTCAACATTCCAATCAATTTGGGACATGTACCGATGCTCGATCTGACGCTGCTTCAGCCCCCCTTACAGGCGGCCGAGCCTCTCCAGCCGAACATCTTGGAACTGAATCGTGGGGCCATCGGCACCTCAGATTGGAAACGGACCAAGCTGGACATCAGAGGCCGCTGTGGTCTCTGCTCCTTCAAAGGTACCTTGCCCGGCCGGGCAGGACAATTTGCGGATGGTGAACACTTCCCAGACATTCAACCCTATCGATTCGGTTTCCACTTCCCGCGCTTGCATCTACAGGTTCAAGCTCCGACACACATTCCATCTTCCTCGGATCCCTCAGAAAAACAATAGCTTTACGAAAGACTTATATTTCACGACTTTCTACATTAACTATCATTTCTTGAGAGGTTACCCAAGATCAAGCTCTCAAAGTGAGGCAAATTCCCTCTTTAGCATTATATTACCAAAGACAATCAATTGCATGCGATGTCGAAATGGAAAACATGTACATTAGCAGTTCAGCAGTTTACAGCAAAATTTCCAAAACCCAAAATACTCTTTCCACCCAAACCCATGACTGCGAGCTTTTTTTTTACGTTTGCGCATGCACCTCAAAATATTGCTGATATATTGGACTTGAGGGGCTGGGCCACCGGCGTTGATAACACAGCCGGGCAATAGAGCAATCATGCCATGTCTTGCGAAGAGAGGCTAGAGCCCGGTAGGTTCTCTGTCTCTAACTAGAGCCGCTTCGCAGGGCTTGGTCCAAAGTGCAAGGCTCCAAAGGAGAGGCTTCAAAGCTACAATCGTCGCTTTTTGCGGAAAGCCTCTGAGACACCTTGGGAGGAACATTGTGAGATTTCATTTTTTACTCTGTATTTTCCCCAAAGGCCCTGTGAATGCCTTTCAGATCATGAGAATTGTCTAATCCAGTGTGCCCAGTTGGTTTTTACAGTGCATATGTTTCTATCATGTATGAAGGTGGCTTGCAACAGATTTGTACCATCAGGGACCAAGAACATCACATCCATCTGGTCACGAGATATTGGTGAATAAAGAGTATTTGTTCATAATCAACCGTAATGCATTTTTTGTGACATGTCAAAATCCTTACCGCAAAAAAGGGGGTTTCACATGGATTTCACTTGCCTTCAGAATATTTAGGCCCTGTTTGGCAGCGTCATTATTACGCAATAAATAGTTGGGGCATGCCCCTTTACATTATGTAAAACATCATTTTTGGGCCTGATCTTTTGGAAGTAAACTATCAAGCTTTATGACAGCTCACTTTCAAAAGCCTATCCTAAAAAATGTTTTTTACAATATGTAATGGTATTGCATTTTGAACATTACGCTGCGTAATATGACGCTGCCAAACAGGACCTTATCACGCTTGCATACCGTAACAAGCAACATGTGATTGAAAAATTTGGTCACACTGATGGTGCAAAACATGTCATCTCTCTCACTGCTAACATTCTCATGCCTTACAGGCACATCACAATAGATGAAGATGCAAGATGAGACTTATTCTCCAGCCTGAACAAATTTCACCAGCAACACTGTCCAGAAAAACAGATGTCCGAGATTTGTTTCCGCTAGGTGGCACTGTAATGCAATGCGGCCGCCAGTTTTTCTAGGCATGTGAGCGTATCCTGAGCGCAAAGACACCAACACCTAGCAGGGGTCCTGCGAGATTTTAACGGATTTTGACGGAGCTGCGCTTAGCTAATATATCATTGAGATAATTTTACGATAACGATTTGTGCTTGCTAATGGTTTGCAATATGAAAATTTTGATGACCAAATTACAATACAAGAGGAACGGATTGAAAACAATTGCTAAATAATAATTATTTGTAATCATGATGCAGTAAAAACATCAAACGAGCAAAGTAAAGTAATCTCTCAAGTCAACGATCAGATGCAGCAGCATCCACAACCAACCTAGTGCTTTTGGTGAAAAATTCTAAGACCGAGAACCAACAGGGATGCTTTTTGGGCTTTTTTGGGCTCTCACAGAGAGTCTTGTGTTATGTATGGTTGATGTTTTCCTCAGATTTGTGAGACAGAAAACCTGCAGGGCTGCCTTTTAAGATCTCACTGATAGACTTTTATTGTTACAGTGATTATTGCTTCGTCTGATTTTTTGATTCTCTCCAAATTGGTAATCCGTCGGATCATAGGCCCTTGCCTTCGACTCTTTCTTCCTATCTCTATATGGCATATTTCTCTCACAACGGAGGCTGCACTTTCAAAGCCAACATAATTTTTATTCAATTAACATATCACTGGGTAAGATACAAGATTGGTGCAATTTTTATTCCTTTTGATGGTACTAATTCGAGCTGCACAGTATCGATAAATACATACAATATGATAGTGAAACTACAGGGGAAAGCTTCGGATGGATTTGAAAAAGAGCACAACAGAAAGTAGAAATATCCAAGAGCCTGAGGGTGGGCCGTTTGTTCATGGTGATGTTACAAGGGACAGATTGAGGTTGATTTAACAGACAGCATAACATAAATTCAAGAGTAGCATGTGGTAATATTATACTGAGAACCGGGAGGGAATAAAGAAAGATTTCAAAAACTCTTTGGGCCGTTTGATCAAGTACCGCTTCCATCTGAAGCTTCAGTCTCGGCAAGCTCCTTCAATTGCGCAGGGAGGCTGCTCGGGTTGAACACCATTCCCCGTCGACGATCAGAGAATGTCGGTGGTGGAGTAGGATGAAGGGCTGAGGTTTGGGCCGTCGGAAGCTCGGGATTTGGCGGGCTGTCATCGGGTGGACTGATGGCCATGCGGAGAAATCCGTGGGGCGGACGAATTTGAATCTTCCATTTTGGCTTCTTCGTTGGCTTGGGAGGCTGGCTAGGCTTGACTAATTGCACGAGGGTATCGCTATATAACCAAATAATATAATGAATATCAAGAAAATTTCATCGTGGATGAAGCTCCAGGAGGGCCAGAAAGTCTCTCTATTTTCACTTACCTCATGTCGCGTGAAGAGGATGGCAAGGCCACCTCGCCAGTTTTGATGATCAGGAGCGGGCTGGCGACTCGAGTGCGATCGGAATCAGAAGAATAGACAGTTGAGACGCGTGGGTAGGCGTGAATTGATGAATGCGGGCCGGGGTTTGGTCCATTGCCGGGGGAGTTCAGTCGTTCAAGACCAGCCGAGTAAAGGTAGTATTCTTGGTCATCGGGGACGCGGACTTCATTCCCATCCGGGCTGGAAGCTTCCATCGAGGAGAGAAATTCTTCAAGAAGGTCCTCTGGCCTTCCGCAACAGTGAAAGGATTCATCAGAGTCGGAGTCATCCTCCTGGCGCATCTTGCCCTTGATCAAGTGCATTTTGGTGGATTCAGACAGTTTTTTTGGATTTAGTGAAGCGGTACTAGAGACCAAGATGAGAGTGGTTTTTGGGACGCCGAGAAGATGAGTTTAGAGCGTGCTATTCTTCGCCACTCTGGGTGTAAATGATCTTGATGTGAGGGGAACAAAGGGATCAAATAACAATTGCGGTATCGTAGAGTGACAAACTGGGTGCTCAGCCTCTACTAAACAGAGAGCAAATTTAGTCGTGTTTTATTAAGGTTATAAACAGAGGCACGTAGAAAAAATTGCCAACGGCCCAAAGGCTGAGCATTTTCGGCTATTGAGACAACTTTTTTTCTTGTTGGCTGTACTGCTCACGAAAAATATCGGTAGATTTCCAGATTAAATAGAACTAAACCACCGCGCAAAATGATTACCAGCTTTGAGGGCATGTTTTACCAAACTTGTCATATCGCCACTAGCAACTACCGATCCATTAGTCTTCTAGGGCACATTCTTTGGCGCGGCCTGATATGTCACCTTGGCGGGCTTGATCTATAAGCAATGAATCACAGGGTGGCGGGACACTACGAGGCAGGGATTTGTTGGGCTTCAAGAGGGCCGCACGGCAAAGGTGCAGTGGTCAAAAGATGCAATGAAGAAGAATATCGAAGCAGCGGGTGGTAGCGGCATCACAATATTACATTAAACGAGGAGTGCAACCGGTAAATCCTTACCACGCTCGAGAGTTGGTGGCATTTGTCCTTTTCGACTCTCTATCTTGGGCAAGAACCTGAAATCACTGGTCCAAGAAGCCTTTCTAAAGCATTAAAAATCCTCTTGAGACTAGCAATATTTTTGTGCGGTGTGTTAGCTCTATATAAGCTGGAAATGGACCAATATTCGTTGTGATTAACGTATAGAAGTACAGCCAACAAGAAAAAAAAGTTGTCTCAATAGAAAATGCTCAGCCGTTGGGCCGTTGGCAATTGTTTCTATGTGCCTTTGTTTCGAACCTCAATAAACCGCAACTAAATTTTCTCTCTGTTTAGTAGAGGCTGAGCACCCAGTTTGTTACTCTACGATACCGCGATTGCTATTTGATCCCTTTGTTCCCCTCACATAAAGATCATTTACACCCAGAGTGGCGAAGAATAGCACGCTCTAAACTCAACTGCTCGGCGTCCCAAAAACCACTCCCATCTTACTCTCTAGTACCGCATCACTAAATCCAAAAAGACTATCTGAATCCACCAAAATGCATTTGATCAAGGGCAAGATGCGCCAGGAGGATGACTCCGACTCTGATGAATCCTTTCACTGTTGCGGAAGACCAGAGGACCTTCTTGAAGAATTTCTCTCCTCGATGGAAGCTCCCAGCCCGGATGGGAATGAAGTCCGCGTCCCCGACGACCAAGAATACTACCTTTACTCGGCTGGTCTTGAACGACTGAACTCCCCCGGCCATGGACCAAACCGCGGCCCACATTCATCAATTCACGCCTACCCACGCGTCTCAACTGTCTATTCTTCTGATTCCGATCGCACTCGAGTCGCCAGCCCGCTCCTGATCATCAAAACTGGCGAGGTGGCCTTGCCATCCTCTTCACGCGACATGAGGTAAGTGAAAATAGAGAGACTTTCTGGCCCTCCTGGAGCTTCATCCACGATGAAATTTTCTTGATATTCATTATATTATTTGGTTATATAGCACTACCCTCGTGCAATTAGTCAAGCCTAGCCAGCCTCCCAAGCCAACGAAGAAGCCAAAATGGAAGATTCAAATTCGTCCGCCCCACGGATTTCTCCGCATGGCCATCAGTCCACCCGATGACAGCCCGCCAAATCCCGAGCTTCCGACGGCCCAAACCTCAGCCCTTCATCCTACTCCACCACCAACATCGTCTGATCGTCGACGGGGAATGGTGTTCAACCCGAGCAGTCTCCCTGCGCAATTGAAGGAGCTTGCCGAGACTGAAGCTTCAGATGGAAGCGGTACTTGATCAAACGGCCCAAAGAGTTTTTGAAATCTTTCTTTATTCCCTCCCGGTTCTCAGTATAATATTACCACATGATACTCTTGAATTTATGTTATGCTGTCTGTTAACCTCAATCTGTCCCTTGTAACATCACCATTTTATTATATGTATTTATCAAATTTATGCCTCAGGATCATTAAAAGGAATAAAAAATTGGACCAACCTTATATCTTCCCAAGTGGTATTGTCATTGAATAAAGAGTAAACGACTGATGAAACCGGCTCATCACAAAATATGAAAAAGCTGAAACTAGATTGTTCACATTCCCCAGCTTGAACAGTATAATCATCCTCAATGTGGCCAACAAGTATTTCCTGGCTGCTTATCGGGAGCGTAGTGGGAGATGGGCGGAGTCCAAGAAGCGCAAACGGCAGAGGCACCCAGACCCTCGAGCGCGCTAAGACGAGCGCTAGCGCGAGGGGTGGAACGCCTCCTCCGGCGGGAACCACCATGAGCTGCGGGACCAAGCCGCAGCAGTCGAGCGGCCAAACCTAAGCGATCGAAGCGCAACCGGTACCGGCCAAGGTCTACCTACCCGGAACCGTGCGACACCGCCATCAGCCGGTATCGACTCGCCGTTTTGGATCCTCGCCGTTTGGGAGAAAATTTTCCGCATCACCAGGTCAAGGTTCCAATAAACATCCAGGAAGCTAACTGACGAGATGCTGAATATTCAAGCGGCCACAGCAGCCGTAAAAGAAGCAGCGAACCTCGACACAAGGGACAACGCAGGACAAGAGACGGGAGAACTCTCGACAGGCGAACAATCAGGTCCGACTCAAACCCAAGACCCAACGGCAATCCAGGTAGAGCGAGCGGAGGTCACCAGGAAAATTTTCATGTCAACTGGGGGCAGGTGACGTGAAGGCATGATTGCGCGGATGAGGATGTTGATCAACATTCGAATTTCGAACGAAGGGGCCTACATATGTCCTGAGCCAAGTTCAGTAGTCTTGCGCAGCCTGCAGTCTACATAGCTGCAAATGCATACAGCAGGGTGAGCAGCATAGCACGACAGTTGCGCCAGAATTGCGCCACAGTTTCAAGCATTGTTCCTTCACGTCACCTGCCCCCAGCTGACACCAAACTTTTCCTGGTGGGTAGTGGCACCACCGGGCATCGAACCTAAGAAGACAACGGGCCCAGCACCCAAGAAGTCGAAGAAAGTCACGGTATCTCAACCAACGAGACGCATCGCGACACGGAGTGCATCGAGGGTCCCAGAAGAGGTGGGACAGGGAGAGAAGACGAGAGGAGGAACGGGAGGAACGGGGGGAGGAAATGAGGAGGAACTAGAGGAGCAGCAGGATATATGGGAGTTGTCAGGGGGGGGCGTAACAACCGGGAACAATAGACAAGGTAAGCCGCCAACACCCCGAAGGAATGCCATCCAGGAATGCGATTAAGGAATGAAACTGAGAGATTCTGCGACGCTTACACCGTTTAGCAGATGATCCGGTAGTGAACGGGGACGGGGTAGCTCTAGGAAAGGAGCCGACCACACAACTCAGGGTCCAGCAAGCGATACTGGCAATGTTCGAGAAAGGGCAAGCAGCGGAAGAAAAAGGCCAGGACGCTCAGGCCCTCTTGTTCTATCAGATGAGTGCGGGACTCAGCGGGACCATCTCAGGAGGGCGCCGAGTCGAACCCACGATCAACCCGAACATCCCCCCTCCCCCCTCAACTCACCAAACCCCAGCTATCATCAGACACCCATCACCGACCCCAACACCAACGACCTTATTAGCGTCAATCCCAGGCTTTGTTGTTCCGACCCCGGCATCGGCGAAGCTCTCGCGGGTCAGAAACTTCGACGAAATGACCACCAGTACCAGGCAACCAAACGAGGTGGTGGTTTTCGACGACGCTGCCGTCCCGACCAACGATTGCCTTGGTTTCACACCTTTTTTCGAACAGAATCTCTTAGCCTTCCGGGCTCCCCTTCCATTGACGATCTTCAACGCGGAATGGCAAGACCGAGCTATCCTCTACCAGCCCGAAAAGAAAACAAAATCGGACAGCGGCGATAAAGATAGGTACACGGGGTACCCATACCCAAGCGAGTACACCCAGACCTACCAAGAATGGTCGGTGAACCACCAAGGCTTCTACGAAGCAGTCAGCAAGATCCCATCCCACTCCAACCTCGTGGCGTGGTTGATTGTCCACAAGAGGAATGCAGATGGCATCATAAAGCGGGAAGGCTTCATGACCGCTTTAAGATACGACATCCACGTGCAAACGAACACACTAACACACCGAGTGGCGATGCCTAACGGAGGAGTATCGGTGGCGAACATCTCCATATTTAGACGGGAGATTGTCCTCAACGTCCACGCAAAGGCGGTACGGGCAGGCGAGACGGAGTACACCGACAACCCGTACGCAGTGGGATGTTGCAGGCATGTAGGCTGGGACCCGGTAACCGGACAACAAACGACGAAGAAGGACGACCACTCAGGGAAGATTCCTCTCCACCTCCAACAACCCACGATGAAAAGCGCGACAAACACCCTCAAACCGATCACAGACGCCCCGAAAGGACCAAGCAGTTCCAAAGAACAATCACAAAGGTCAAGCAATTATAAAGGCAGCAGGTGGAACCCCCACTACGAACAAGATGGAGGCCCGAACGGGGGAGGAAACGGCGGAGGAGGGGCAGGAGGCACCGCTGGTGGCAGCGGCAGCAGAGGGACCGGCAATAACGATGGGCAAGGGAGAGGGAAGCAGTACTAGTTAGCCGGGTTTCCCTTAATTTTTAATTTTTAAGAATTTTGTTTTCCTTCATTCTCTGGTCGGACAAACCAAAGTCCCGGTAATATGATGGTGTGGCCTTGTGAGATGTGACTTTTCTACATATGAGCAAATAAGACACTATATGCCGAATTCAGAGTTTCAAAGGAAAGAGCAGACACTAGGTGACCGGAATCTGACGATGATGGCCCTTCTCCTTTCATATGGTAGCAGTGAGACGTTGGTCAAACCAGAGGGAACTTACCCCACACCTCGGCAAGGTATGCCAAGACCTCAAGCCCAACCTACCACAATGGCACTGTGGCCTTCAACGGTCTCCTGCGAGATGGATTTGGTCGCGTGGAAAGCGGCCCTCCAACAAGCAGGCCTGTTACCAGAATACCAGGATGTGCTGGACGGGTTCCTCAACGGGTTCGACCAAGGGATACCGAGACATCGACTCCCCGGTAACCCCCCCTTTTTTACACCGCCTAACCATACGTCGGCAGAGCTGGCGGAACAAAAAATAAAAGAATCCATCCAGAAAGAACTGGACGCAAAACGAATGTTTGGCCCGTTCACCTACGAACAAGTAGCAGAACGTTTTGATTTCTTTCGGACCAACCCGCTAGGCGCAGTCATAAACGGGGACGGATCCCTACGGCCGATAAACGACCTCTCGTTCCCGCACAGTAAAGGAGATATACCGTCGGTGAACTCGTTTGTAGACGCAGACGACTTCGCCACAACCTGGGACGACTTCAACGTCGTAGCCAACTTCCTGAAGAATGTAAAAGGACCAGTCTTACTGGCGCTGTTTGACTGGGAGAAGGCATATTGCCAAATCCCAACAGCTCCTCACCAGTGGCCGTACCTGATGGTACAAGATTTCGATGACAAGCTACTCTTAGACACTAGAATCACTTTCGGAGGGGTCGCAGGCTGCGGATCATTTGGCCGACCGGCGGACGCCTGGAAAAAGATAATGCTTGCAGAATTTGATGTCTTGAACGTTTTCCGGTGGGTCGACGATAACCTATTCGTGAAACGGCCTTACTCCACCACATTGATGACGGATGTAGTGAAGAGATCAGACAAACTCGGGGTCAAGACAAACAAGGAGAAGTACTCCCCTTTCTTAACCGAACAGAAATACGTCGGGTTTATTTGGAATGGCACAGAAAAAACAGTGCGACTGCCGGAGAAGAAACTAGAGAAACGGGTTAATCAGATACAACATTTCCTCGAAATAGGGGCCAACTTCTTGTACAACGAGGTGGAGGTTATTGCCGGTAGGCTTAACCACGTGTCGTATATGCTTCCGCAGCTGAGATGCTACTTATGCGGAATCTACCGGTGGCTAAAGGATTGGGTCCACCGGGAAACTAGGAGACCGATACCAAAGGACGCTGAGGAAGACCTACACGTCTGGTTTACAACACTCAAGGAGTTCACCCCTACCAGGTTGATTGCGCGGCAAGACCCGACAGAAATCGGGTGGGTAGGAGACGCCTTGACGGGATACGGCATTGGAGTGCTCATCGGACGCCGCTGGGCCCAATTCCGCCTTAGATCGATAGAAGAGCTAGACCGCGGACTGATAGAGAATAAGGAAGAAGAACGTGTATCAAGACTGGAAACCGTCGCCGTACGACTCGGCCTATTGATGCTCCTTAAGCTTGGCGCAAGGGCCGGAAAGACTTTCATTGTCTGGACCGACAATACCACGACTGAGAGCGTGATCTTAAAGCAAAAGTTGAAGGACAAGTTCGTGAACAAAGAATGGAAAAAGATACAAGCTATGCTGATCAGACACCAAATCAACCTAGTGGCAAAACGAGTGATTTCGGCAGAGAACAGGGCAGACTCGCTCTCTAGAGGGATCCGGCAAGGTCACACACTGCAAAAAAAACTGTGTCAACTGTGAGCAGTTGACATGCGGTAACTCTGAGGAAGCTTGTGGTGTTACACCAGCCTTACCCAAGGTTTGACTCAACCAAAGCTTCAATGCACAGTCACTGTGCACCTTGCACAGTGACTGTGCCAACAAAGGCACTTGTGCATTCAGGTGGAGTTACAATGGTAGCTTGGCTTGAGTATCCTGCATGTCAACTGCAAGCAGTTGACCAAGTTTTTTTTGCAGTGCACAGACACAGAGACCAGTTGCGCATTGAGGTACCAAGAGATCTCGAGGAGTTAATTAGTCAAACAACAGAGTGATTGCAATGAAATTGAGAGATGCAACCCCCACAGTCAGGGAGAAGCTCCGACTCCCTGAACTCATAATAGAAACGCGCGACCAGGCACGCAAAACTCCAGGCCCTTGAGGGGAGGGTTAGTTTTTCCTCAGACAACTGTCAAAATAGGATAAGGGAGAGACAGTCTGAGCAGGCTCCAGGCACCTGGAGTGATGGGTCGGGCTCAGACCTTCTTGCTAGGAGATCTCAAGGAGGAGACACGTCACGAAACCCGCTAGGGGACGTGAGGCATCTCCTCACCTCTCTTGCTCCCCAACTACGCCTTGGTACCTAAAAAGGTGAACCAAAAGGACGTAGGGGAGAAGAGAGAGGAGACTATTCCCTTATCCCAAACTCGGGTAACTTGGAGAGTTATACAGATAGCTCTCGGGTTACCCTAGGCAAACAAATGGTGAAACCATTTTTATTCACCTGTTTGCTGAACAAGTAAATAGGTCTCCCACACGCCGCGGAACTATCCGCGGCCTCCCCCCTCCCCAACCCTCCGAGTGTCAGCGGATTGGATAGATCTTCTTGCAAGCGTCAAGACCCCGCTCAAAAGCGCTGCCAATTAGCCCAGAAGCCCCCTTGACAAGGACCATGCAGCGCTAGATCAAAGCCATCAAAATTCAAAAGGGACGCCGTGACCTGTTGGTCAAATTATTCTGCGCTTCATCAAGCTGATGCCAGTGGCAGCATAGCGGGCCATCATTGAGACAATCCTCTGTTTTTAAGTTGTTCTAGGTTTACAGACTGCAAAATGCTATACTTTACAGGAACTAGAGCCAAAATAAGATTCAGGAGGAAGACATTGAAACAAAATGCTAATTTCGATCAGGACGGGTACAAATTCCGAGGCGCCAAGTCCGCCAAAGTGACCCCGCCCGCGGACGAGCTTTGTCCCCCGCGAAATTTTCTTGTATCTCTCCGTTTGCGCCAATCCGAGAGCACATGGTGATGCTCCCCGAGCGCAGGGTTTGGTACGGTTTGGAGAGGCGAACTTCACTCTGCCCTTCTTGAATACTCTCGTCTCCGGGATTGGAGCCTTTGCCGAGGATAGTGGACATTCAGGTTATCCACCGTGGCGCGCGTGACCTCTTTGCTTTGGGACGCGAGGAGGGGGTCCCCCGGACCCCCCTCTGCGTACGAGAGGCTCAGTTCGGCTAGCACCAACCAGCTGGGGGTTGTTCTCTGAGCCAGGCACCTTGCCGTATTAACCAGGTCAGAGCACACAGCCGCTGGGCGGGTGGGAGGGGCGAAAATTTTGTGGGGTTGGGCAGTGTGTCATGGACCGAATGTCCAACAGCAAAATCCTGTCAAGATCGGATGGCAAGAACGCGTCTCCACCACGTCTATGGGTCTTCGTTTCTCATTCTTGCTGGAGGGATGATCTCAAAGTGAGCGTTAAAAAGGTGCATCACCATGAAAACATCCAAACCGCGCCGTGGTGTGTGCAAGGCGTGTGTCGGCTGACTTCGGCCCGGCGAACTTGTCCAGGCCCCTCCCGGGCCCGGCCGCGGCGAAGCAGGGCCCCAAACACGATCGGCCGGAAGAAATATGTGTTTTGTCATTGATGTCCTGCATAAACCTTCTTCGCTTCTCTCAACAACAACACTCACTCATTCGATCGAATACGACCGACAGCGCTCTCATTTTTCGCTACTAACGGCACCGGACGTTTTTCGACTAACAAGCTCAGGATTACATGTGGGGATTTCTGCTGTGGTTCTTTCTTTCTCTTCCTCCGCTTTACTTCTTGCTGGTGAGTCTTCATCTTCTCGGGCTCGTCGTCTCGCTCTTTTCTCCATTATAAACATTAGTTGATGTTGAAAATAACAAGACAAAAATTCCAAAGAATATGAAAACAGCCCGTGTGTGATTTTGTTGTTGTTGATTTGATACGAAGCTGATGTAGATGAATTTATTTTTATGATGGGGATGGATGGATGATAGATCGTAATCTTAAAAAAAGTATCCCACAAACCAGCGCCGCCGACATTGGAATCGCTATACTATTTGTCAGCGTCGAATGGAGGAGAAAGGCCGGGGGATAGACTAGATTCGATCAAGAGCGGTCCGGCAAGTGTCGAGCTATCGGTGGTCGTGCCGGCATACAACGAAGAAAGTCGGCTCGAGAAAGGACTCACTGAAGCGCTCGAATGGCTCGAAGAAAGCAGAAGCAAAGTGACACGGTTGTCTAAAGATGCCTCGAACGACCCGCGAGACACGCCCTCTGTTAATCACGACGACGCCAGTTTGGTTCGCTCCTATGAGGTTCTCATCATCGACGACGGATCGTCCGATCGAACCGTCCAAAAAGCCCTCCAATTGTCCCTCTCTCATGCTGCAAAAACGGACAATCATCCCGACTCTCAAGTTCGTGTAATCAGGCTTGGAAAGAACAGAGGTAAAGGTGGGGCTGTTCGGCATGTCAGTACCCGCCCTTTCCTTCCAGATAGCAAAACAACTGTCACCTTACTTTTTTTTTTTAAAAAAAAAATCTATAGGGAATATTGCATTCTAGGGGAGAGCTGGTTCTTTTTGTCGACGCGGACGGAGCGACGAAATTTTCAGACCTAACGAAACTGATCAAGAACTTGAAGACGATTCAGATCCCAAGCACCCAGAGCGGACCAACAAGAACAGCCACCACCACCACCGCAGAAACAACAACGACGACGAAGAGGGAGAAGGGGGGAGGAGAGCAGTACGGGATGGCGATTGGCTCCCGAGCCCACCTGGTGTCTAGTCCGACGGTAGTCTCGAGGACCAAGTTCCGCAACTTCTTGATGAATTGCTTCCATCTTTACCTCTTCATCCTAGGACTACAAGACATTCGGGATACGCAATGTGGCTTCAAACTGATGACGCGGGCGACTGCGATCCGGGTCGTCGAAGGTCTCCATGTCGAAGGATGGTCCGTCTGCCCTCCTCCCTCCCCTCCCCACCCCATCCTCGCCTTATTTGTGCTGATGCTCTTCCCTCGCGTGCGTGGGGGTTGCTTTCTAGGATTTTTGATGTGGAGCTGTTGTTGAGGGCTAAGTTGATCAAGGAGCCGCGGATCCCAATCGTCGAAGTCCCGATCCAATGGGAAGAAATCCAAGGCTCAAAACTGTCCGTGGTCAAAGATAGCTTGATCATGGCCGTCGAACTGTTCTTGATCAGAATCAACTATCTTCTGGGCGTCTGGGATCTTACTTAATTCTTTTCCTCTCCTCTATCCTTCTATTTCGAATTGCTTTTACTATTCTGTTTTTTTTTTTTTTTGATTGATTGATTGAATGGAAGAAAAAAGAGCTCATGAAATAGTTCATAATTTTCAAAGGGACAAACAGGAATGTGAGTATGTCAGACGCAGATGTCCTGAACGCGAAGCAACCATCGTTGTGGGCCCCAGTCATGTAAATAAAGCATATTCCCACAGGCTTGGTTCTACTAGGACCGCTCAAATTTGCAAGTACAACAGGTGCGCTGGAATTTGCATCATGGTGTAAAAATTAGTGACACCCCAGCCAGGTTCACCCGAGTTTTACCTGGGATGATACGTTCACCAGCTCACCTCCCATCGTCGGTCAACGACAACACCGCCGACACCAGTACTACCTCACCTCAGGAAATGCAATGCACGCTTGGATTGTCCGTCCTGGGCTTCCGTAGCAAAGTACCCCTGGTGAGTAGGCCGATGCTTCCATCCTGATAAAATGAAATAGCATTCTCAAGTGCACCCTGAAAGCATCCCGATTGCCACTCAAACTTGTCAGGGAGTGGCTACTGCTAGGTCCTGGGCCTCTGTATGTACACGCCACAGTGAAACACCTTTGGGCTTTGTGCCATGCACAAAATACGTATTACCAGTCGTCCGACCATTAGGGCTTGAAACTGGCCCAACGTATGTCCAGACTTGCTGTCATTCTTGGAGGATCCTGGTCATGGGATTCGTGCATATTTAACACGCTGCCACCAAGATACCCCGGAATTATCCCACCATCCTGAGCGAAAATACACATTTTTTAAGCAAAATTCCTTCTGACCTATCGACGCAAAGAAACCAGCTTCAGGCAATAGCCAGGGAACTCCTAACCTAGCGATTGTTTGACACTTTTGTTTCAACATCTTTATTTACATCTGCATCACTGCAATCGGGACTTCACCATTTGCACCACTGCAATCTGGACCTGAGGAATTGGCCTTGCCGGTGAGGTCTCTTTCGACGTCATGTGGAGTCGTTCCATCTCGACTAACATATCGTGATTTTCTTTTCTAGTTGTTTTTTGCTTACTGAGACGGTCGAGACCTACCAAGACACGTTTGCCACCCGTCCAGTACGCTCAATGACAAATCACTCTCAACACATGCATGCAGTGGGTACAATAGTTAACACCTCGATACCCTCCAGAAATTCCAACCAGGCGGCGCGATAGATCATGTTTTCCCGATTCTTGGTTGTTGCTTTGCTTTGCACCTCCACCCATGTCTGGGGAATGGGTCGTAGCGTTGCTCCGATTGATAGCATCAGCCGGATCGATAAGAATGATCAAATCAACCGATTTCCGTACATGGTTATCGGATCGGCCGATGATCCTCAATATCTCAAGGTGTTTTTTTCGATAAGTAACCCAACTAAGGCCGCCAGCCGCGACGTCAGGACCCAACTTTTGTCTCTGGAAGATGTGAAAACCGCGTTGAAGGGAAAAACAGGCGAGAATGAAGCTATCGCAGAACTGCAACACCTGCGGAAATATAATATCAAGCTGGTTGTGGATACAAAAAAATCGGACAACAGTCACTGGACGGCATACTATACAAACTACATGTCAAGCGATCCAAAAACGACCCGCATTCAAACTTCAGAA
The DNA here is from genome assembly GCF_026914185.1 of Puccinia triticina. Classification (NCBI taxonomy): domain Eukaryota; kingdom Fungi; phylum Basidiomycota; class Pucciniomycetes; order Pucciniales; family Pucciniaceae; genus Puccinia; species Puccinia triticina. The sequence continues at coordinate 6,673,481 of NC_070561.1, read as the reverse complement.
ACAGCAAAGATGATCAATGCGGCCTGTACTCACCAACTCGGCGCCCAACTACCCATCATCGTCTTTCCGGTGAACGATAAAGTAATGATCCAATATCCGGAAATTGCTTCGGACCAGACAGCAGAAACATTTGTACGAGCAGAGACGACACTCGCAGAGTTAGAAGCGCAAATGTTGACAATAGAATCGCAGTGCAGCACGCTGGCTATCAGCCAAATTCATTGGGCTGCACAGCATAACACTGACCTTCGAAATTCAAGATGGCCTGACAAATCTCTAGGAAAGTTTTGGTCACATCATAACGCCGGGATGAGAATTCTTGAGATGAACCCTGAGACGGGAGACATAGTCCGTCAAGGTCTTGGGAAAGTCTTTGGAGCCAATCTTCCTAACATCCCTGTGCACCGCGGGTATGTAGTTCCAGAACCATAAAGGCGAACTTGCAGCCAAGCTTATGGTCCTTAACAACAGTTTTCCTTGTTTCATATTCAAGTGAACTCACAATTTTATGTAGTGATACGCAGTAGCTTAAACTACAAGATAATTTGTATAGTTGGCCTGTTTGCTTGTAAGATTCTCTAATCAAAAGTATCCACATTATCTTGGTCCGCTCAAGTATCTCTAATAAAAACCACAGGTCCCTTGTCTCATCTTTTTCTTGATTTTTGCTCATCTCACTGTTCTCTTAGACTTGTTGCTTGTGTTTAACACACCCTCAAATCTCAAATGGTTTTGATGAAATCCCACTGAAAGTATCATCATTACCTCACTCTTGCTCAAAGACAGGCACAACAAACCTTTCGTTTGTGCAGGGGGGACGCTGGCCCGCAGGGACCCTCCAAAGGAGGGTATCTGCGGGAGGGCGTCCTCCAATCATTTTCCAACCTCACGTTCGCGCAAACGTCACGGTGGACATCAGACATTGTTGACAAACTCCTCAACTACACTCCTACCCACTAATAACCAAAGTCCTTCTGTTTTTGTAGGGAGGGCGCCGTCCCGCAGGGACTCTTGCATCCTTTTGAGGCTCGCACTTCGCGCAAGGGACACTTTGCACCATGCTGCAATAGGCCACCTAAAAAGAGTGACATGTGTTAAGTTCGTCATACCCAACAGCTAGATGTGCTCTTAGAGACACATCCAGTGCAATACCACTCCCTGAAAGAAATTGGAAACTTAAGGTATATTTCTTACATAAGTTTAAGGCTATGTTGGATACAAGTTATACCATAAAAACCATAAAAAGAATAAGAGAAAATGCCTTTACCTTAAGGCAGATATATTTGTAAAGTGATGACTATAATGATAATAGTAGTGATTTACAAATGTGCCTGAGAGTTTGATATACTTCTTATTAGGGGGGTTCACAATTGAATTTTACTAAACTTTGGAGGCAAATTTAAGGCCTTTATGAACAAAATTTTAAAATTTTGGGAAAATGCACAGTAGCAGGTGATACAGATCAATCAGTGCAACTTATCAATTTTTTTAAAAAATGTTCATAAACACCTTAGAATGTGTCCCAAAGTTTTGTAAATTTCAATTGTGAACCCCCCTATTTCGAGTTGAATTGATAATGAGCATGGAGTTTAACTTGATCTTTGAGGTAATCTTTTTGATCTGATGTATCAAGATAATCATTTCAACTAGGTGTTAGTTCTTGTTAAATTATAAAATTGAATGTAGGTTCTTCTTTAAAAATTAATTTTCTTATTCTTCAAATTGATTAAAATAATCACTTTGCACTTTTTGGAAACTTGTCTGCATAGTGAATAAATAGATGATCTCATTAGTATTTCTCAGAAATCTATTTTTTTTCTTCTTTTTCTCACCAAAGCCTGATGAGGAAACGCATAGAATGAGCTTTGGTTTATTTTTGTGTTGCATTAATACATTGAGAGTTCTGAAGAATTATCAATTGGAATGTTAGATTGAATCACTTCTTCCTCATCATGAGCAGACTCATCAACTTACCTCAAGATCAATGACTGCTGTTCATCTGCATTGTAGGTGATGACTTCACTCATGTTGTCAGCTGGCTAGTTCAAACCAGTTACCCCAACGGTGGGCCGCTACGCTAAACTATCCGTAGCGTGCGCTATCCGCTAGTTTAGCGTGGTGTAGTTCCTGACACAGTGCCGTTAGCTGTAGCGCCCGCTACGGGCCGCTACGCTACACTAACGGGCGCTAACAGCGCTATCAGCTTTTTTAGCGGTTGAATAGCACTGCTAGCGCTGATAGCGGCGATAGAGGCCCTGTAGTTTCAAGGGGGGCCTGTTAGCGGTAGCGGGCAATCACTGCCCGCTAACAGAAAACCCCGTCATTGGTAGTTTAGATCCGCTACGCTGCGCTGAACTACTGACTAAATGTAGCGTAGCGGCCCACCGTTGGTTACCCCTTAACTGGCTATCATAGTTTGTAACTCCCCATCTGCATATTTTACTACACTTACATTCATTTTATTCTGCTTTTTAACATTTTATTTTTGGCATCTTTCATATATGCTTATATCTAGTCACCTGTTGTAGATAGCATATATAAGTTGTCCTCTCTGAACTCTATTCTTCCCCAGACTTTCAGAAGAGACAAAAATAACAATATCATTTTATTTACTCATTCCTCTTTATTTGAAGATACAGCAACATATCACTGCTTCAGATAGCCAGATCCCTTCACATCAACAAATCACTGTCTAGATATCTAAGCCTAAACTTCTCAAAACTTATCAACAGTTGGGTGTGAACTCCTTGGATTCAATCAAAACCGTCTACAACTTGCAAGCGACTGGAAAATCCCAGTCAACTTCCATCAAGGGGATTTCAATCACTCCGGAGTAGCCCACTGCTGACAATGAGTGACATCTTTGCTGAGAAGTTGAGGAACTAGCAAGCCATTCTTCTTTCCATTGCTAACTGTGTGTCCCAACCATTGGGCTGATTGTATCAAAGAGGGGTCTATTTGGTTTTGTTTCCCTAGCTCTTGTAGATGGGCAGGATTTTCCGGACTGAATTTTGTTGGTATTGTATGGAGGATTACCCCAAATTGGCTTGGAAAAGTCTTGAGCTTGGAGTAGACAAGTTCTGTCCATATGTGCTTGTTTGTAAGTAGCCAACGCGCTTGTTCTCTGGTATTAACGTAAATCTTCAGATCTTTGGACGGGAGTAGAGTTATACCAGATGCTTCAATAATTTGTGATTTGACTGATGCGTTGATTGAGATGAATACATTGTTGATCTTAGACGTGATTTCCAGAGCGGAAATTGAGTCCAGTGCTGTGAATCCTGGTGGCGTGTGTATTACAACGCTAGCTTTCTTGTATTTGTTAATCTCTGCATTAGTTGGTACCGGATATGGTTGTTCTTTTGATGGGTTTTTTTTTCTCTTGCTACTATGAAAAAATGAAGCCCAGGTTGCCAGTGGCAGAGGCCGAGGTGCCGGGATCAAATATTGCCGCTCTCTCCAATCTAGTTGTTTGAGTATCTTGTCTAGGATTTGAGGTTTGGATTTCAATCCATTGACTGGTTTGATTACCATTTTCTTGTTCTTTTCAATGATGTTGATCTTTTCAAGGTTTTTGTGTAGTGTGCTGACGTTGCTTAGGATGTGATAGATTTGGTCAAAATTCAGACTCTGAGTCGGGTTTTTACTTTAAGCTGCCTTTTTGAGATATTGTACTAGGTGTCCAGTTAATTGGATGGCCTTTTGAAGGGGTATCTCCTGAACAAGTCCAATAGGTGGGGGTGGTGGATCTGGGGCAGGGGATAGGGACATGTTGTATGGCTAATTGGTTTTTTGAAAAAGCAAGGTTGTGGTTTGAAGCCCACACCTGCCTATATAAATCACCACAGTGGGTACATGAGGCTGAGCGGTTACCCGCTCCTTTTTCTCCCAAATTTGGATACACGGACCCGCACATAGCACCTGTGGGCGGGTACCTACTACTGGCTGAGGCCTGGCGGGTACCCACCCACGGATACCGGGTACCACCCACGGGCAATCTCTACTCTTGATGACCGACTGACTGGTCATCAAAAGGGATACAGCCTCTTGATGACCGGCTGACCGGTCATTGAAAGGGATAAAGCCTCTCAATGACCGGTCACCTGGCCATCAAAGAGGATAAAACCTCTCAATGACTGGTCAGCCGGCCATTGAAGTTAATACCCGGGTACCTCCCCCTCTGTACCCAGGTACCTCCCATGGGGGTGCCGGGTGCGGATGCGGTGTGATGAACAAAAGTTGTCACTGCGTAGAAATTTCAGGACCCCGCCGCTCCAAGATGATTCCCAGGTAAAGTCGGGTGATCCGGAGAAACTCCGCTCCAAAGCTCCGCCGCGTTGTAGGGCTCTAAGTGGGATAAATAAAGTAAAGCACGTAAAATAATCTAGCTCTGCAAAAGTAAACAGTAAAATAAAGCTCCGCCGCATAAAAAAGATAACTCCACCAAAAACTCCGCAACAACCGCAAGAAAACAGCCGTAAAGCAAGCACAGAACTCCGCAAAGCACAACCGTAACACATAAAGCAAGTCCGCAATGTAAAAACTCTGCTCCGCAACATACACAAAGTAAAAGAAGCACAACAATCCGCAAAGTAAAGTAAAACCGTAAAAGAGAGTCTGTGGGGAGTATGATACAGAATCCTCCCTCCACCACTGTGGTTTTATAGAGAAAAGGAAGAGAACTAAAAGATATACTCCACCCGCCTCCCACACACGCCATCCGCTAACTCTGTTCACACACGCACACTCGTCATCCGCCAAGCGCTATACACACGCACGTCATCCGCCAATCTCCGCTCTCAGGCCAACTCCTGTTGTCTCCGCCGCTTGCCTTTGACCGCTGTCAAACTCCTCTCTCTAGTTTCCACGCCCCTGTCTAGCCTATGATTTCAGGATCCCACACGCCGCCCTTCTAGCTGACACGGCTTCCCCCAATCACCACCTCCGCTATCCAGTCCGCGCTGGCCTGCTTAGTCTGAGTCCAGTTCCGCCGTCGAGCTCCGCGCGCCGCTGTCTTCAGTTGTGCGCTCCGCTCCGCTCTGTTCCGCACCCTTTCCGCACCACCTGTGCGCCGCGCTGATTGCTCCGTGGACAATTTGACACAAGTTCCAGAATTGATCACCACAGCGGGTGTGAGGAATTTGTGAAAAATCAGGGGGGTACCTGCATCCATCACAGGTACCCGGGTGCCATATGCCATCTCTACTAGCACTGCACCAGCCATTGATCAAAGGGGATGTGTAATCCCTTTGGTGACCAGCACTGACAGGCCATTGAGGCAAATTTGGATTAAAAAATCCAGTGGGTACCACTGGTACCTGCCTGGTGATGCTGGATGCAGTGACAGGTGCCCATTGTTTGCAAAACAAAATGTGGGTACCGGTGTAAGAGTCCAACTGGGACTCTTCACTAAAGGGCTCAAAGGGGGGCGCAGAGACTCGTCTCTAGATTTCAGGGCCCAAGTATCTTGTATTTCTAAGGGGGGCAAGCTAGCAAGGAGAGAAAGATCTCTCAGTATCTACAATAAGGTTTTGAGAGGGGAAGAGAGAAGGAAGATAGAATAATGAAAGACATACCTAGCAAGGAGAGAAAGATCCCTACCAAGCTAGGTAGGTGGCTGAGGAGCGGGGACTATATGGGTCCTGCTCAGTATCTTGTGAATTTTGTGTGACACCATAGGAGGGGGCTCACAACCAGCAGTGCAACTGGTACCTGGGTCCATTTTATAGTGGTGCAGAGCAGACATCATCAATAATCACTCAAGCTCAGATATAAATTCTTGAATAAGGCAGACATCCTTTATTTCTACATTGCTGTGCTACACACTACTTGCAGTAAGCATTTTGCTGCACTGGGTGCTTTTTTACCCCCCCCCCCCCTCCCCCCCCCAATAAAAAGGAATAGTTCACTAAAGAAGAAATCACTTAGTGTTCAGCACCAATTTTCTCCATGCCATGTGACAGCTCTGTTTATGAAGCTTAGGGCTAAAAACCCGTCAAAATAAGGGTTTTGGGCCCTGGCACTATGACTGTGCTGATGTAAACACTGGTAATATACATTACCAAGCTTTTTACATGGCAAATATGGCCACTAAAAGGGTTTAAACACTCTGTAACAGAGGAAGGATTAATTATGTAATTAATAATATGTAATTATTAATTACAGGGAATTAGTTGGCGTAAAAGTAGGTGGTAAGCGCTTAAACTGATTGGCTGCTTGACAGAGGTGGAGGTCTTACGGCAACTACTTATAAGGATAAAGCTTTAAATATGCTAATAAGGGATTTTTGATGATTTAAAGGGTTTAATCCAGTGGATTTTGCGTGCAAAGGGTGGTTTTAAAAGGAAAAGGGGCTACAGTAGTAGCAGGGGAGAATATTCACAGCAAACTTACAGTTTCTGGGCGGTGAATGG